>NW_026054792.1:0-600000 GCF_022836535.1 Colletotrichum spaethianum
GATACGTACTTGTACTTGGAGATAGAGATATCACGGCTGTTTCGGACATAAAACCACTCATATATATCTTGCAGTCTTCTTTGGTTATCAGATCTTCTCTAAATCATGCTCGACGAAACCCTTAAGCGCCCTTCATCCCCCAGCTCGGAAAACATACAAGCCCTCAAGTCACGAAAGATTAGCAACTCACACAGCAACGGCAACAATAACACCATGCCTTCTGCAGTCTCAAACGGCGCAGCCGAGGCCAACATCGTCGGCGGAAACCCCATTGCCCGCCCTCGGTTGAGCAAGCCGCTCGTCTACACCGGCTCCTTGGACAACTACAAGAACGCCGACATTACCCCTGTAATTGGCCGGGAGTACGAGGGCCTCCAGGTGGTTGATCTCCTCAAGGCCGACGACCAGGTTATCAGGGACCTGGCTGTCACAAGTAAGTCTTGACAACAACTCCCATTCTCACCCGAGAGTACCTTATACTAAGAGTGACCTCAGTTTCTCAGCGCGGAGTTGTCTTCCTGCGAGACCAGGATGTCACGCCAAATCAAATGAAGAACTTCTGTCTCCGCCTCACAGAACTCGCCGGATGTGTAAGTCTAGACCAACACCAGATGTGCCAGCCTCATCTTGTCGTCGTCCCTGCCTCCTAACTCAGCCGAACCAGCCCGAATCATCAGGCCTTCACATCCACCCCCTGACCGAGGAGGGTAGCGAGCTCGGTGACCAGATTAGCGTCATCAGCAGCGAGAAGCAGAAGAAGGGAGGCGGCCTCACTCACCAGTTGAGCGACGTGAGCCGTTTCGCCAGCGCCGGCTGGCACACCGACATCTCGTTTGAGCAGGTCCCCTCAGACTACGCAATGCTCAAGATCCACACCCTGCCGCCGACCGGTGGTGACACGGTACGTTTATCTCTGCAATCCCCTTATGACCCCCCCTGTTGCATTGCCACTCCCTTGCAAATGCATGCAGATGGACTTTGCCGCTCACTGAACATCTCGGGATTAGCTGTGGGCTTCTGGATATGAGATCTACGACAGACTTTCCCCTGCCATGCAGAAATTCCTGGAAGGGCTGACAGCAACCCACGACGCCACATTCTTCCACGACGAGGCCCGGAGGCTGGGCAACCCTCTCCGAGAGGGTCTCCGAGGCTCACCGCTGAACAAGGGCTCCGAGCTCAAGGCCATCCATCCCGTCATCCGCACCAACCGTGAGTGATCGCCCCCCTAGGCCGAATCCCTGGGAGTCCAGAACGCTGACAAAACCCACAGCTGTGACTGGTTGGAAGTCCGTCTACGTGAACAAGGGTTTCACAAAGCGCATCAACGGCGTCACAAAGGACGAGTCCGACATCCTCCTCAACTACCTCTTCAACCTCGTCACCCAGAACCACGATGCCCAGGTCCGCTTCAAGTGGCGCCAGAACGACCTTGCCATTTGGGACAACCGGAGCATGTGGCACTGCGCGACCTACGACTATGTCGACGCCCGAGCGGGCGACCGCGTGGCGTCCCTCGGCGAGGCGCCGTATCTTGATTCGAACAGCACGGGCAGAAGAGAGGCTTTGGGGTTGTAAAGTTATGAAAAGTTTGCTATGACTGGCGTTTAGTTTGATACTTGTAATGGACTGGTAGGCATCCAATGAATCATTAGCCATGACACCAACATTCTGCAAGAGAGCTTTTTGTAACACAACACAAGAGTGGACCAAGACGAACAGTTAACGTTCGCCATGACACTTATCATTCCGCTTTCCTCTCCGTGATGCTATTTGACAGCCAACTGAGGCCAACCCGAGGCCAGATACAGGCGACCTGGTCCCTAGTCACTTAAGAGTTTACTCGCCACATGCCCCTTGCCATTTTCCATCCATCAATGGCCTGTCTGTTCATCGTCGCTTAGCTGATCAACTGTATCCCCAATGTCTTCGTGAAGCAGATCGCCAATCCACCTGCTTTCTTCGAGTATCGTTCTTGCTTCGTCAGTCTCGACCTCCATGTCCTCGCAGATCAACTGAACAGCCAACTCGGGAACCAGGACTGCCTCCACATAGCTAGAATATCCACGCGATGATATGAGCCGGTCTTCCACAGCTCGTTCCCTCAGAATCGTCGAAAAGCTGCCAACAATGTTTTCTGACAGCGCACGAAGGCCTCGTGGACCGTAGTATCCCGGCGTCAGGCTGCCCTCTGCTTTCAGCAATGTCCGATTCTTGCCTTCCTTAACCTTGTCGTCCAATAGTGAAGCGTAGTGAGATGAACCGCCGTTGACGATGTCCTGAAGAAAGTCGTAATGAGCTGTGAGTCGAGAGCCAAGACTTTCCCAGTTGATGTTGGGATATCCCCGGGCATCCCAAGCATCTTCGGCTGACTTCTTTTTGTGCAGTCGACAGAACTGAATCTGCCTGCGGATATGAAGCCGTGCACCCCTGAAAAGCTCTCCAAGAGAGCCTTGTCGACAATTTCACTGCACATTGGGCAACGTGTCTCTATATCGAAATCGGAGTTTGAGTTGTCCGAGAGATCCAAGAATGAGTCTTTCTCCTCTCTCTTTTTGGACGGGGGCTTGGGGCTTGAGTCCAGATCGCGGAGACTAGTTGGCTTCCTTCTAGGACTTTGCAGAGGTTCAGGTAACGAGCCAGATGGGTGCTTGAATTCGGCCTTGGTGGCATGCCGAGGCAATGTTTCAGGACTGAGAGACGAATGCTTGAGGAAAGTTGCTCTTGGAGGGCTGCCAAGAGGTGAAGATGGCAAGGATGGGAGTTTGACGAGGCCTTTGTGCGGATCCTTGCTAGGGAATTGATCGAATGGATCCTCGTCGTATGCCTTGAACGACGGCTGGGGCCTTCTTGGACTCGGGGAGCGACCTTGGATGAGTGTAAGTAAGAACTTAGAACAGCAATTGTAGAATGAGCCAACCTTCTTTCCTCCGATTAGCTGCCGCCTTTTCTTGCGAACTTCTTATCGTTGATTTTTCAGGCAACTTCCTCGATCGCTGTATGTTTTTATTGTCCCGCTGAGAGTAGGACTTCCCTCCTCCTCGCAATCTTCTCACCTCTTTCTCATCGTCAAGCTTGCCGGTCAGTGCCCTCCTTTTATTAGATATTGAGTTGGGCGAAGCATCGTCGGGCGAGGTTCTCTTGCTCGCACGAGCTGTAATGCTTGAACCCTTAGAGCTAGCAACCCGTCTCAAGCCCAGACCACCCTGTTGGGACGCGCTGTACTCCTTAGCCTGTTCCTGCCCTCTTTTTGAAGTGCCGTAATAAGGGGTACGTTGAATATCCGCACGAGATGAACGTGGACTCTCATCTGAGTCTGAGTAGTCTGTAGTGGGCCTGGAACTGCTTTTGAAGCGGTTCTCCTTGAGCTGTGATGATGGTGAAGGCTTCGTAAGATTTGAACCTAAGCTCTCACTCTGATGGTTCTCTGAAGGTGCCGGCTGACTGGTCGCAGGAGGTTCTGGCTCACTCAGCTCCGACTCCGTGTCATCCATGGGCGGATCATCGATGTTTTTAGGCTCGAAACGAGACTTGCCTCGGAGCGTCTTGAGCAAAGGAGGGGCTTTGCATTCCTAGAGAGGCCTGCACGCCGCTCATTCTGATAATTGCTTCCGCTGGGCATGTTGGCAGGATCAGTCTTGAGATGTGCCTAGTTGTGCGCGAGACACCGAGCTTTAGGGATGAAGAGGCAACTCTGTTGAATGATCTGCAAGCTTCTCAAAGGGAGTCCACCATCAGTCCTGACCGGCTAAGCTGCCAATCGAGAACCTTGGTGAGGTGGCAGAATCTGGTCGGAAGGAGCCGGCATATGCGTTGTGAGGCGACATATACGCCAATTGACGGCCTGTGGGCTCCTTTGCGAGGGTCCGGTCGCATCGAGTGCGAAGAGAGATTGTTTGGCGATCGGGGGCCACAAAAGTTGTTGCCCGCTTGAGGTTAAGTGTTCTTTGGGGAAACGAGCAAAGCTGCAGTCGCGTTCTCGACGCGTGCCTGCCTGCTCGGGGGCAGATTCACAGCGTTCCGATGCTACCCCACCTATCACTGCAACTCGCGCCTCTTAGGTACGTACGGGGAGTTTTAATAAGTGGGTGGCCCCTGCGGCTCAGCGACCTGTGACACTGAAGCTAGGAGCTCCTTTCCGCGTAGGGGTCTCGATCACTTTGTTGACTTTACTGCACTTCGCGATTGACATTGTCACCATCCACAAACGACGCCGTTCGGACGTCTTGACAGACCCCACCCCAAGCAGTGTGTCTGAAAACTGTCTATCGCGAACCCTTTGGATTGTCATCATGGCCTTGAACCGCAAATACGCCGCGCTTCCAGATTTGGTCAGAGCAACCGTGTCCCTGATTGGCTAGAGCATGAGCAGCTCTACTGACACCGCCTAGGACTCGGCCCCTGATGTGTACGAGACCCCAGAGCTGACCGACGACACTTCGACTGTTCCTGTGAGATTGGTTTCTTCTTACACTAGGGACACTGGCTGATGTGCAGCAGACGACGACCGGACAGTCGCACTCAGACGATGACTTCGACGACGACCTGGACGAGGACGCCAACGGAATCTCGCGATCCCGACTTCGAGTAGACCAAGCGCGGTCTCGCTTTCTGCCCGCGGGAGTGGATGCCACAGAGGTCGACTTCTCGGATCGGGTAGACGGCAAACGCAAGTCTTACAAGGCCTCGACTAGACGCCAGCGCATCCTCCAAGACGGCACGGCGGAAATCGGTGATCTTAGTGACGAGGATGACGAGAATAATCTGGAACGGAAGATTGCGCGGTTGCAGCGCGAAGTCGAGGAAGCCAAAGAGGAGTACGGAAAGAGAAAGGAAGCCGCAGCACAGCCCGCTCCTGGAGATGAAGAAGAGAAACTGGGGTCTCTGAGCAAGGTCCTCGACGAGATCTCTAGAACCATCAAGCCGCACACCTCAAGCTCTCGTGCTGTTCAGCCAGCATCTCAGTTACCTAAGCAGCAACAAGAAGGGCCGCATGATAAGCTTCCTCAAGGAAACGCTGCGACGTACACCGTCACTTATGCTCCTACATACGAACAAAGCCACGCTCTTGCCAAGGCAGCGGACTTCGACAGACGGCTCGTCCTTCTCGAGAAGGCCATTGGGGTTGGCTCAACTGCTTTGCCCGAGGTCGATATCAACGGACTACCGAGAGCCATTCTCCCGACTCTCGACGGCCTTCAGAAGCAAATCACAACCCTATCGCAGGCTTCGACGTCAAACCTCGATACGATCAGTCGTCGAGTGCGGACTTTGATTCAGGAGGCTCAAGAATTGGAAAAGGCGAGGCAAGGGGCCAAGTCCGCGCAGGAAACGCTTGACAACGGTCCAGCGGACAGCGAAGGCGCCCAACCTTCGGAGCAGCTGGCCAAGATCAACGCCCTCTATGGAACTTTGCCCACAATTGAGAATCTGGCTCCCCTGCTGCCACCACTGCTGGACCGTTTAAGATCACTCCGGGCAATCCATTCTGACGCCGCGACTGCAAGCGAGATGCTCGAACGGATCGAGAGGCAGCAGATAGACATGGCTACCGACCTTAAACAGTGGAAGGATGGCTTGGAGAAGGTTGAAGAAGCGATGAAGGAGGGCAACACTGCTATGACGGGGAACATGAAGGTCATGGAGGCCTGGGTCAAGGACTTGGAGGGACGCATTGCGAAGTTGCCGTGATTGGCTTCTGGCCGTCGAATGATACCCTTGCTTTTATCCTTGTAGTTGAGCTGAGCGTCAACAAAGCTCTCTTGAACTTGGTGACTTGTGATGCTCTTTTTTGGGATCGAAAAGTGATATAGTGCTCTGACAGCAGGCATTCGGTCTGTACAAGTCTAGCCTGCAACTGACTTGGACCTGGAGACAAGGTGCCTGAGCATATTGAAAACCGCGACATTGCCTGGACAAGACGCAAGCACTGTTAAAGGTCTCTGCAAGGCAATGTGGGCGCAAATGGGACTCAGACTTGAGTCACCAAAGGGTTGTATTGATCGGAGCAAATGTTAAATGCCTGTCAAAATGCAGTCTGAAGCCGAATCCTCCAATACAGCTTTGAGGCTTCGCACTCCACGATGTGCATACATCCTGTTCACTTGCATATCCTGCTCAGCCTGCGGGCCATAGTGAGGTAACGGTTTAGTGACTTGCCATGTTGCGGGGCAGAAAACGCTCTGACTAGGAGGGAGCGAGGGCGGTGAGCAAAGATGGTTAGTGCCAAAACCGAACCGCGGGATTGGTCCAATCAAAGCCCGCGCTGGGTCGTTCTTTCCTTCTCAGGGTTTTCCTGCCCTTTCCTTCCACAAACCCATCGCATCGCATCTGCAATCCATCGCCCAACTCCGAGTCCCTCCCCAAAGCGCAGCCATCACCAGCACCTTCGCAACCACATACATGTACGTGCCACGAACGCCGAAATTGACAGAGATCTTGACGACTGACGTAATTTTTGACTGCAGTCAAAATGGATTCCGCTAAGCAGCCCGTCAAGCTTGTGAAGGTCACCCGCGTCCTGGGCCGTACCGGTATGCTCAGCCCCCGAAAATAGAAGAAAACCGATACCTCCCCGAGATCGAACTTGACGATGCGCCGAGACGAAGGAGGGAATTGTTGGTCATGTTTCTGACAGCGTAATAGGCTCTCGCGGTGGTGTCACCCAGGTCCGCGTCGAGTTCATGGACGACCAGACCCGTTCCATCATCCGTAACGTCAAGGGACCCGGTAAGCGACCACGAACACCCCACGATTCTCTGCTCCCGCAGAACGAACGAAAGGAGAAACGGCTCGGTACTGACTTTTTGTGTTCTAGTCCGTGAGGACGACATCCTTTGCCTGCTCGAGTCTGAGCGTGAGGCCCGCAGACTGAGATAAGACGGCGATCACCGGCGGCGGCGTGTGTTATGGACATTACGAGGAACGGATCTTGGTTCTGAGGATGGGACAGGAACATTGCGAGGGCTTCGTCACCCGAGCCCACGGCTTTCGTGCTTAGAGGAGTCAAAAACGGATTCTGCATTGCGAATACAGCAAGGTTCTCCCACCAGCCGCGAGGCAGCTTCTGCACGAACAAAACCTCGTGTACCTGTTTGTGATGCGACGCTGGAGGGCGAGGGAACGGCGTCTTACGAGAGCTTATCATCATCAATGGACAGCCTGGGAAAATTCATCAACATCTTCTGCATAAACTGTTCCTTCTCTTTCAGTGCCCCGCAATCTAACTCTGTTCGACCAACTAAGTACACAGCTTTTACTGCAGGACAACGAACGCTCGAAAACGAAGACCACTCTTCGAAACCCAGCAATGCCAGCCGGGACCTGGGCAGCAAACCGCGACGATGACTCTCCATTTGCCGCCTCAGTCGCGATCTTGCCCCGCCAGCCGCGAAACGAACCGCGGAACGCTTGGGCAGTGGAATCTTTATTTTTGCGTCACGTGATTGGGGGCTGCGTTTGCTAAAAAAAAATCTTTCCTGACGTGGCCCCACCTCAGCTTCCTGCAGCTATAAACTTTCCCTTTATGCCCATCGTCAAATCTTCTTTCTCTTTTACTCTTCAGCCCAAGGAAAGGGCTCAACACGAATTGGTAAGTCGATTTATTCTTCTATGTTCTACAACAGTTGGGATGATGTATCCAAATTAGCATGTATTACCTGAACATTCTTTGATGTATCAAAATTATCACCAAGATCTCTGACACCAACTTATCAACCACTTTTCGTGTGTTTCGTCAAGCTTCGCGGCATTGGCTAACAATTCAAAGACTACAGTTCTCCACAAAAAAAACCCACAAGCCGACAATGAGTGCGATACCAAGACCGCCCAAGGGCCACTTTAACGTACTGTTCTTTGCCAGCGCTGGCTCCTTCACATCCAAAGAGCACGAGGCCTTCCCAGCCCCAATGTCTCTCAAGAAGCTTTTTGATGTACTCGAAGAGAGGTACAGTGGTATCAAAGAGAGGATTCTAGAGTCATGTCTGGTGACGGTCAACCTTGAATACGTAGATCTCCCCGGCCCTGATGAAGGTGATGGACTGGAAGTTCAGGCAGGCGATGAGGTAGCCATCATCCCTCCCGTCAGCTCGGGATGACGGGCGGTCGCACGTAGGCGTGGTATCTGGTAGCGAGCACTTGGTGAGGACTTGGATCCAGTTCATCTACGGTTCAAATCTCCCAAGCTGCCGAGGGTACAGCAGACCTAACCACCGGTCACCGCCCTCATTGTGTTTCGTCATGTTGTCCATCGTGATTACGTCCCAGCAACGGATCTCTTTCCCCATCCTGGGTATCTAGTCCCCTCTTCTTGACGAACGCATGTCTCCAATCGTATCTCCAAATTCTCCACCAGTCTGGATTCTGCTTGCTCCGGCGTCTGCCCCAGCGGATCCCGAGCACGAGCAGGGTGACCAACAATACAACGACCAGCGTGGATATGATGGAAATGATTGACGTCAGACTCGTGATAGTTGAGACCTGGCAGCCTAACGGCTTGGTGCGGAGTTCCCAGCGTTCCGCCCAGTGTGGGCAGATGTCCTCGTTATAGGCGGGTGCCAGCAATGGGATCGCGTACGGGTTTGGTACACATGCGGATGTCTGTCGATCACAAAGAGTCAGCGATCGCTTCGTCTGGGATCTGGATGCCGCAAACCAACCATTGGACACCAGCTACACTGGTACTCCGCCAAGCACACTTTGCAGTCCTGGTGTTTCCAGCATCGAAACAGGTGCTCATCGTCTGATTCTCTGGTCGTGAAGTTCTGCCTCAGCTGTCGAATCTCCTCTGGGCCGGGCGATTCCATCGCTGTGCGGGCGCGCATTTCTGCCGGTTTCCGATACACAGGCACAGAACTATTGTCAGGGAACACCGATCCAGTGGGACACAGCCGGCGAAAAGTGAAGCTCGTGAGGATGCTAATGGGACAGCAGGCTCCGGACGGTGATGGGGCTGTGCGGGGAAAGGAGCTGGTGGATTTTGATGGTCTGTGCGTGGACGACAGCCCGAACTCCAAACCACCAAATCTGTTTCCATCGATCCATCATCAGACATACTAATTCCTCAAGAAGACTTCCTTAACATCATTTTGTAGACTTGAGAACACGGAGAAGGCCCGCTCGTGGCAGCCGGGTGCATATTGGTCTTCTGAAGAACCTTGCAGGCGTGATGTGACGGCGGATAGACCCTCTCGTTAAGCTACGATCATCGTTCTCGGCATCGCCAAAACCTGCGCCGGGCAACGGGACAAGGCGGCCGTCCAAACCATACCATGCAGGCACTCACGGCCCCCTCCCCAAGACTACGACAGCGACAATGTCTAAGAGCGTCCGCTGCTGAGGATCGCAACATCGCAACCACCACTGTAACCAACACAGGCAATTGGTCCCAAGATCACGGGTCGATCAGCTGCCATCAATCAGCAACTCGCAATAAGGGAATCTTCTAGCGGCGACATGCCGGCAATATGGATAAATCACCCCTGTTCAGGGGAAGCAGCCGCAAGTCAACTACATCTCGACATGTGCATGTTTCACGGAAATGGACATTTGATAGAAATATGCCAATCTCCTTCGCATTTACTCCGAGGTACTCGGATACGGGTGCCGTCTCGCGAGGATGTTCGCGTGTCCTTGACCAAAAGTAATAGACGATATGGCACCGCAATCATCTACAGTTGTACCTACGCAGTCCGGATCACACATCCGTCTAATGATATGCCGGGAGTGGCAATCGTGCCTCTCCGTTGATGCAATCGGCCCGGTCGATACCACGGACAAGAGGAGGCTCGAAACCCATGGCCACCTCTCCAAAGAAGTGAGATTTTGTACGACTGGAACACAGCTAGCAGTGAGCATTCGTGTCGCAATTCCGCTCGTGTTGGTTCCAACGTCCACAGGTCACGCCGCAATACAAAATCTGGCATGAAAATAGCGCGATCTCCGACTGAAAGCCATTTCAGCAAACACTGCCGGGTAGCATTTAGCCTAGATTAGGCTAAATGGCAAAATGCTCTAGTGTCATGGGTGGCGCCGGTCGACCTAAGTCGTGGGGTCCTGGAGACACCCCCATGTGAGAAAGCGGCGCATCCATGCCTCCAACTTAACGCTAGGAACCTCCATCCTGCCGAGTCACTCCGACTATCGACTTCAACACGGTGCGACTCTCACCGTCGTGATGGAGTACTGCGAATGCATACCCCACGCCGATTGTTGGGGAGCATGTGCCGTCGAGCTGCTAGGTTCAACGATGGAGACCAACAAGTGACAAGTGAGCAGGTGCTCGAGTGTCGTACGGTTGTTCACGGCCGTGGCCTGCCTGTCGCTCGAATCCCCACCAACACCACTTCCCCCCACGTCAGGAACCACGTGGAATCCTCCTCCACGAGAAGCCTGGCAAGAAGGGAGGAAATCCGTCGGACCTGATTGTGTTTTGCTTGAGCTTGGCGACGTTGACTACTGTTTGGCACAAGTTGCAGGACAGGTTGGTATGCAAGGTCGGGCTGATCCGCCTCTCCATGGATGCACTGACAACGTCTAGGTGTTCGCGGGCGTATTGTGTCTTGTGGTAGCCCTCCACACATCCATCCACGAATCCACACGACATCCCCACCGGGCTCTGAACATGGGGGATTGCGGGATTGTGGATCAGCTATTACTGAGCCAGCCAGCAAGAAGCGGTAGGTACTCGGCCGACAAGGTTACGAGATACCTAGCCTGCCGCTTCAGTCGTCACCCTGTTGCTGCTTAACTCATCCCATCGAGACGACCGCTCCTCTCGCAGGACACGCTGAGCCGCCAGAACATGCTGCTTTATCAGGATATGGCTCTTTTGCGCAACCACTGTCACTCGAAGCACGGGCCTGAAAACGCAAAAGCCGAAGTCTTCTTCGGCCCTTGCACGCCCTCTTTTCGCGTACCAAGAGGTACGACAAGGTTACGGGGGGAACGCTTTACCGAGGGAACTTTCTCTGAACAGGGGCCCATCTTCAACACAGTCACATCAACGAGACGGAGATATCTGCACTTTCGGCCTGGCCTACCGCCTGTCAAGTTCGACGCTAAGTACTGTAATGCCTGGAAAGGAGCGCTTAAGTAGTGTATTCCAGGATTGCAGCTCTCCATGCATCAGCGAGGGTGCTTTCCTCACGCGGCCAGCCAAACACACCTGTTATTATGGAGCACAGGCTTGCTCAGCACAGATGCGAGATGCGGTTGTTGCCTGATTCTTCAGCGAAGTCACTCGGCGACAGTCCGTCGTGACAGCCCAGAGGAAAGAAAGGGCAACGAAAAGAAACATTGAAGGATGCACAAAAGAAGAACCCACCCAGAGAATCAATAACAACGATTGGCACGGGTCACAGAGATATTACACTGGCTTTGTTTTCGAGTCGCCCACCGTCTCAGCCCACGTTTCTGTCCAGAGCCCCAATTTCACGGTTGAATTATTGTCCAGTTCTCCACCTCGGCCCTGTTTTCCCCGCAGCGGTCAGCTAGTCAACCCCAAACTCGTCTAATTTTGCGGTTCCTATTATACCTGTCCACGGTTCGCTGGGATATCTCTGGGGTAAAGAGCCGGCACAAGCTGTTCTCGAAGCCTTTCGTCCGTTACTCCTGCCATTGGCACTGGCGGCATAGTTGCCGAAAGGCTCGTAAGCGTCCCTCACCTGAAAAAGAAGAGGAAAATCTGGTCAAAGAACCGTCGCGTGGTTGGCTCAAGGACCAGTCATCTTGAGGGCAGCAGAACAGGCCAACGGGCGAGACCGTCCCAGTCTCCACTTCCCTACGATCCCCGCTTCGTCACCCTCTCTTCTCCACGGGACCCCAGGGGGAACGTAGGTACATCGTACGTCCAGGAGTGGAACGCTCACACCTTGTCCCCTCCAAACTTCCAAGGTTGACCTTGACTAGTGGGACCCAGTGTCCACACCAGGCTCCCGGCAAAATACAATCATCAGAGTTTGGAAAGATGGGCGTCGATTCGTATTCACCCGTCTGGACGGCACCAATTTCTTGGAGAAGAGCTTAGCACCGTGAGCCTCAGTCTTGACCAAGGCTTGTTAGAGCACTTGGCGATGAAGCTTTGCCTTGAAACGTCCACTCATTCGACTTTTGCCGGACGAAAATGGCAATCCCTTGCCGCGCACACCATCTCACCCCCATGCTCTAGTATCTTGGCTGCAGGCTGCTCGTGCTGCCCGAGGTCCTCATGATTTGACATGACGCTGATTGGAGCCGGTTGGCCTCCGACTGGGACCTCACGCAAAGGATCCCGACCAAGTGGTTCCTGCCTGATGCCCCTTGGAGTGAGACCATCTTGAGATCCATACCCTCCCGGTCCAACACCCCGTCTGGAAGCTCGCACTGTATCTTTCTAGAGTCCCGTCTCGCTTGTCGCGTTTCTCTTGTGATCCGGGGCTCCATATATTAAGACCCGGAGACCCCGCGTCGTATATCGGTTCATGTCCTTGTCCTGTCCTTCTCCAGTCATCCTCTGGCCCAACAAAAGGAAACTGCTTTGGCTCTTGCGTTCCTCGCCGGCAGACGCGAACCACCAATCTTATACAGCACACACGATCTTCAACGCCGTCGAGCCGTCGCCAAGATGGGTTTCTTGAAGGGCCTCTCGCAGAAGAAGCCCAAGAGCGAGGCCGTCATCCAAGCTCAGCAAGAAGCTCCCGACTTTGAGAGGGTCGACTGGATGAGAGACCCCGGTCTGCGAAAGCTCTACTTCTACGCATTCGCTCTCTGCATCGCCTCGGCAACCACCGGTTACGATGGGTATGTCACTGACACCAGCATTGTGAAGTTGATGGGATGCTAACGCCGATCGTCAACAGAATGTTCTTCAACTCTGTCCAGAACTTCAACTCATGGCAGGAGTTCTTTGACCACCCCAAGGGAGGTCAGCTCGGTCTTCTCAGCGCCTTCTACCAGATCGGTAGTTTGCTTTCCATCCCCATAGTGTAAGCGACATGCGACAGAGCTCCCCCCCCCTCGGTATGGGCCTGTGTACTGACTGTACGCATAGTCCCTGGGTGGCAGACCACTTTGGCCGAAAGATTCCCATCGTCATCGGCTGCGTGATCATGATTGCCGGCGCTGTCCTTCAGGGCGCTTGCCAGAACTTGGGCAGTACGTTTTTCGGACATTTGGTTGCCCTTCTCAGGAGACTGACCCAGTGCAGTGTTTATGGGTGGCCGTGCCCTCCTTGGATTCGGCAACTCCTTTGCCCAGATTGCCTCCCCGATGTTGCTCGCTGAGCTGTGCCACCCGCAGCATCGCGCTCGCCTGACGACGGTACGTATCTTATGCGGCCCCGCCTGTCCGCCTGGCTCCTCCCACACCAGGCCCATCCTCGATGAAGCTATCACGAGACGTCTTTACGGATGAGTAAGCTACAACGAAGTGCAGGAGATGCTGACATTCCTGGTTGCAATAGGTCTACAACTGTCTCTGGAACGTCGGTGCTCTTGTCGTCGCCTGGCTATCTTTCGGAACCGACTTCCTGTACAACGAGTGGTCGTGGCGCATTCCCGCTATTGGCCAGGCCGTGCCCTCAGTCATCCAGCTTCTCTTCATCTTCTGTAAGTCGCGTGGCCTCCTCACCACCATACATAGCCCCTCGTTCGGCTGCTAACTGTCACCTAGGGGTTCCCGAGTCCCCCCGTTACCTCATCGCCAAGGACCGCCATGAAGAGGCCCTCCAGATCCTGGGCAAGTACCACGCCAACGGCAACATCAACCACCCCACGGTCCAGTTCGAGTTCCGCGAGATCCGCGAGACCATCAAGCGTGAGATCGCTGCCAAGAACACCACCAGCTACCTCGACTTCTTCCGTACCCCGGGCAACAAGTACCGCTTCATTATCCTTATCTCGCTCGGTCTCTTCTCCCAGTGGTCTGGCAACGCCATCATCTCCAACTACACCAACATCTTGTACAGCAACGCCGGCATTTCCAGCTCCACGGCCAGACTCGGCGTAGGTTTTCTGACCCGAATTGATGCCGGAATCACAGGCTAACCCACCATCACAGCTCTCCGCCGGCCAGACCGGTCTCGCCCTGATCGTCTCCCTGACCCTGGCCATGCAGGTCGACCGCTTCGGCCGCCGCCCCATCTTCCTCGCCTCCACGGGCGGCATGCTCATGACCTTTGTCTTCTGGACCCTCTCCGCCGGCCTGTACGAGGAGCACGGCTCCCCCGGCTCCAACTACGCCATGATCTTCTTCATCTGGCTGTTCGGTTTCTTCTACTCCTTCGCCTGGTCCGGCCTGCTCATCAGCTACTCCATCGAGATTCTGCCCTACAAGCTGCGTGCCAAGGGTCTCATGATTGTCAACCTGACCGTCCAGGCTGCTCTGACGCTCAACAATTACGCCAACCCATATGCGTTCGACTACTTTACCGGCCACACCTGGAAGCTCTACCTCATCTACACTGTAAGTTGCCCCTACCAGGAAACCATCTCCGTTTGACCAACTTCCGACTAACGTCAACCACAGTGCTGGATCTTCCTCGAGCTCACCTTCGTCTACTTCTTTTACGTCGAGACAAAGGGCCCCACCCTCGAGGAGCTCGTCAAGGTCATCGACGGCCCCGACGCCGAGGTCGCCGACCTCGACCTCGCCCAGGTCGAGCAGGAGGTCAAGATCGGCCACGAGGCCGAGGAGATTGAGCACAAGCGCGGTTGAGGCATACACCAAGCGAATTTCCAAAAGGGTGTTTCCATTGCAAACGACCTTTACGTCTAGAGCCTGATATATGAGCGCATATGAGCATGCAGATACCCTATCACCCAGTTTTAATGCATAGAGTCATGCGATACACACTTTGTTTAATGATATGATCTACAATATAGACATGATATGTCTCAATGCTGTCCTGCTCTCCATATGCTGTGACCACGCACTAACTATACCTCTGCCGTGTAAACACGTCTGTGGCCCAAAGTGGTGCGGAAAGACTCTGGTATTCCACATCATACATCAAAGTGGGGCTGTGTCATCTTCGACAATGTTCGACGGAGCACGCAACATCGTTTGGGGTAGCAAACTGGGGTTAATAGGATTCAAGTGCCCATGTCAACGGCACCGCATCTACCACTATTTGAAAAAAGCCAACTCTGCGCTTTTCCGTCTATAAACATTTGGGTCGGGCCACAGTCACTGGGCTCTTGCCTCCCTGACAGCTTTGGACTGCCGGATCTGTGCCTTTAGTTTCCTCGAGTCAGCCCGTCTTTTCCTCGCACGTTCTTTGACTGGGTCTGGCTCATCCTCATCACCAAGAGTCTCAAAGGCCCTCAGGTCCGCCAAGAATCGACGAATACGAACGCCTGTCTTCTGTCGGATCCAAGCGTCTACCTCTTCGTCACAGGCCGCTGATATTGCTATGTTCAGACCTCGCAATACATCTCTGTCATCGATGTTTCTATCATCCTGTTCCTTAGCAACAGAGCCATCATCATCTCTGAATGTCTCGCGGGTCTGTACAGGTTGTTCCTTAGGCGGCAGGACATTTTCTTCGTTGCTGCAAGATGGGGGCGGTTCGTCATGCTTTTCTTCTCGAGCAGCAGTAGGCTGGTATTGTTCTGTCAAGCCTTGCTTTACGATCGTCCCGCTCTCGGGCAGCTTAGATTCTTTTCTTTCCATCTCCTGAGATGCAGCCTCCATCGCAACCTTAAGAGACGAAGAGGTACTCAAGGTCAGTTTCCATGTAGACGGGAGATCGGCGTTTGATACGGCTGTCTCAGGGCTCGTCATCGCAGATCGTTCTTTACTTTCTGTCTCTGGGATTTTTGGAGGCCCTGGCAGGCTTCGAAACATTCTTCCAGATTGAAAGATAGGCGGGTGCTCGAACCCTACTTGTGTTCTTGGTTGAAGAGCCTTTTTCTTGGCCTTTCGCTCGGGCTGATGAATAGATACCCTCATGGGTTTCTTTACAACTTCCTGAGACACCTTTGGTTCTGGTTGTATGTGACCTTTGTTGAGTTGCCTCGGAGGTGTGTTCTCGTCTGAAGCGAACACGGCAACCGCTTTGGCTGTCTTTCTGTTCACGATATCTAAAGACTCCCCTTCAGTTGCAACGTCCTCACGATCTGTGATTACATCTAGCTGGGACTGCTTTCGAAGTCCTTTGGGCGCTGAAGACTCAGTCGGCGGCACAGTGGGCTTTCGCGACGTTCTGAGACGGGCTTCAGCCCTAGGTGGTATCGGTGGTGTTTCTTGCTTGGGATTGTGAGTTGATTTCTTCAGGTGCTTACTTCGTGGACTCGGTGGTTCTATGTCGTCGAGAGGGGGGAAAGCCTCACGAAGTTTTCGATAGGTCGATGGACGCTGCATAGGGTTTCCATGCCATGTTTTGACCCGAGCGTCTCGGGAATCTTGTTCGCCTTCGCAGTTGTCAGTAAGCAGATGCCCCAGCAAAGATTCGAACTTACGCCATCCCTTCAGACCTTCCGTCGCCTGGGGATATACTGGCTGCCACTTTGCCAGGATCTTGTTTGGCGTGTCGATAGCTGTGGGCGTTAGAACGTGAGGCGGTCGGCTCGCAGGCTCGTCAGCTGATTGGTCTCTTGTGTTCGGAAAGCAAGGAAGATTGCAGCAATTGGATCTGTCCTTTCTTGCCGGCACTTCATCGATCAAGGCAAGCTCCCAAGCTTCCGGTTGAATGAAAGCAATGTGTGTCCCGGAACTCGAGGAATCGGTGGAGCTCGTCGAAGGGCTCCTCAAGCCATTAAGCTGGAGGTCGCCTGGTTCGTCTTTGCGTTGCGGCTCCTTGGTGTGACTTTTCGTCGACATTATAACCTTATCGTCTGATGCGGCAGCCGATTTGGGCTCTTTTACCGGAAACGTCTTTGGTGGCGACCGTTGCCGCTGCTGTACAGATGTTACCGCCAGACCAGCAGCCTGGAACTGGTCCTCATACGGAAGAAGCGCCGTCACAGTATGAAGCGACACCACAGACTCTGGCGTCGGGGTAGAGACAGGTAGGTTTCCGGCAGCCGCTCTACGCTCGGCATAAACTTCCAGTTGTCTGGCGAAGCGGTTCACTTCTCGCCGGCGACTTGAAGTCCGCGAAGGCGGCTGAGGTGCTTCCAAAGATCGGTTTGACACTCTTTTGGACGGTGATGCAAGAAGAGACACTTGGCTCTGCTGCGAGAGACTCCGGCGAACAGCCTCCTACAGCTGTGGATCAGCAACGCCGAATCTTTTCTCATGGGAGGCCACCGATTCGCCGCGGTGAAAAGGGTGAGCGGGATCCGACATGGTTATGATGGGGAATTCTCGATGTTCGAACGGGCCAGAAGTGGGAGTCTGGCGGTGGGACTGAGGACGAGTGGGCTTCGACCGAACCGGAGACCCTGAAGGATCAACAACGGGCTTTGCGTGAGGGTTCCGAGTCCTTGATGGACGACCGGGCCCAGCAAAGTCAGGCTGATGATGAGCCGAGATACCCTGTGCTTTCGGTGAACTGGGACCAGCCTTTGTAGGATCTTTCATTGCAACGTACCAGGCAGGGGGCGTTTTTTGGATTGACTGCTTGTTGGGCCGTTGAGGATATGGTTTTAAGGGCTGAAGAGCATCCGATGCCACGAGTCTGCGAAGTCTCTGTATCTCTCGTTCCTGGGCGATGGAGATACCGGTGGAGGCTGAAAGGGGTCGGTTCGCTCTCCTAGCAGACAAGGCTGTTGTTCGGGAACGGGACACCTTGCCCGAAGGAAGTCTGACTTTGCTGACTCGCTTCGTGTAGGCGACTTTCCGTTGCTGGCGACGGAGGCTCTCCACAGACTGGCTTATTGGGTTGCGGAATACGTCCTCCGCTGCTTTATGGGCAAGGTGCGGTGCGGGATTAGATACGGGCGGTGAACAGGTTGAAATACAATTATAGTCTCGGAAGACTCTGTCGCAATCAAGCATTGTCCATGCTCGGTGAACTGAGAGATATCAAAGTTGGGTCCAAAGAAGAATTTGTGATGGTATCATGTGGTCTAGGTAACAGAACGCGGCATAGGAGAGACATGTGGTGATACAGAGGGAAAGCATCGACGCTATCCCCTGGTCTGGGCTTCGATGACCGGGCCGGTATCCATTCCGAAGAAGCCGCGGTTTCCCAGAAGGACGTGAAGGGGGCCAGTGTTGTGGCAACCAAAGCGCCCTTTCCTCAACGGCTGACATCCTTGATGCTGGGTGAAGAGTACGTCTCGAGCTGGCGCCGACCCTTCCGGAGCAAGTGCTCTACAACGGAAAAGTCACGCTTGTCGACGGTGATGTACCTGTCAAACTCGGTCCTACATCTTGGTCAGTATGATTTCCTGCGCAAAAGCCGTAACTCTGCACAAGCTTGCCTGGCAAATGTTCGAAAGTGCGGTTGCGCAGTCTGCATCGATATTAGCTCCCGCATGTAGGTTGCGACATGGGCTGAGAAATCTCACCTCTGGCTTCTTACGAATTTCCCGAATGCATTGTCTGTAGAGAGACAAAACCTCCCGTTGGAGACCGGAAAGTCCGCGTCTTGCTACAGCCATTTTCAATGTCAACTCGGCGTGGATACTGCGGAAGGCGGGGTCCTTTGGGGGTTCATCAGAAAATCGTATCCGAGAAAGCTCAAGTCGTTGATGTCAGTCTCAGGAAAGAGCTCCGTCTCTCAGGTCGAGGAAAAGTGGAGCATATTCTCGGCCAAGCGGATGACTCAGCGACCACAGCTCCTGGAGCTTGTGGGTAGCTGTCCCAAAACGGAGTGTACCTACCTAGGGGTGCTGAGGCAATGCCGATACATTAGCCGCGAGCTGCTGCCGATGGATTTTAGTGATGCGCAATGCTCCCACGCGGCACATCTGCCGCCGACAATGGCCGAGCTTAGCACCTAGACAGACCACGCCGTCTGGGAGGAAGTGTGGGGTTGACACAGCGTCTTCGGCATGCTTCCCGATATTCATCTCATTCCAACGTCCTCAACTGCTTCACATCAATTGTAGATTATTGTGCTCCTCAAGTTATTTGTATCTCGCATTCACTTTCGACTTCTCTTAGTGTCAACCGTGAAGATGGCTTCGTTCTCAGTGAGTTGATCTTGCTTCTTGATGCCTACCGCATCTTACTGACGGTCGTGCTGCTAGAGACTCGTCCGCTTCCTCGCCCGAGACGGCAAGACATACTACGGCGATGCCATCCTTCCCAGCGGTGTCACTGACATCGCAAAGGCGAGACAAGCTCGCATTGTGACGGGCGACATTTTTGGAAGACACGATGTCACAGAAAACGTCGCCGACATCCGGCTGCTGTTGTCCCCTCTAGCTCCCGAGCATGTCAAGACTGTGCGATGCCTAGGTCTTAATTATGCGAACCACGCAAAGGAGGTCAGCCTTCTTCCTTCTTAGACTCGTCTCGTCAGGTTGATAGCTAACCACTTACAGTCGAACATGGCCATCCCCAAGTTTCCCGTCCTCTTCGTAAGTCCTCAACGACCCTGGTGACGCGCTGCAGCAGACTGACCCAGCCAGTACAAACCGGTGACCTCCCTTGCCGGACCGACCGACCCAATCCCCGTGCACCCGATCGCACAGACAGGTAGCACCTTGGACTACGAGTGCGAACTGGTCATCGTCATCGGCAAGACCGCCGCCGACGTGTCCGAGGATGAGGCCCTCGATTATGTCCTCGGCTACGCTGTCGGCAACGATGTGTCGCACCGCGAGTGGCAGATCCAGCGTGGCGGAGGCCAATGGTCGCTCGGTAAGGGATTTGACGGCTGGGCGCCGTTTGGCCCTGGCATCGTGACCAACAAGGTCGTCAAGGATCCGCAGAACCTCAAGATTTTTACTAAAGTCAATGGAGAGACTGTTCAGGTGGGCGACGCGCCGCAAACACAGGCTATGAGATAAGCGCTGATGGTTGGCAGAACAACAACACCAAAGACATGATCTTCGGTATCAAGAAGACAATCTCTTTCCTGAGCCAGGGCACTACCCTGCTGCCAGGAGATGTCATTTTCACAGGAACGTAAGTACAGCAGTGATGATGATCCGTTGATGCCACTTACTGACGGAAAGCGTAGCCCTGAGGGCGTCGGCATGGGCCGCAAACCCCAGTTGTGGCTGAAGGACGGGGACGTTGTCGAGGTTGGTCTTGAAAATGTAGGCTCTTGCACCAACAAGGTGGAGTTTGGCAAGTTGAAGTCAAAGATCTGAGGGGCAACCAGATTTCGGTTGGGGTTGTTACCTTGACACGCTGTGACTCTTTTTATGTTTCCTTGGTCAACAGCGGTCAGGTGAATACTAAGGAGCCACTGGAGTTGCAAAACCAGGCTGATTTCGTGCCGCACTTAACGGTAACCCAGAACCTGGGTGCTGTACAAATCGGTTCCGCGGTAGAATTATGGGTTTCATTTGCCTTTGGCCCTCGTCGGCTACTTCTCCCAGAGGTCGTGCCAAGTATAAACTTACTTAGCCCAACTGTAATTCAGCCACAGCGCGCATTCAGGCTGCATTTGCACCGCATATATCTCCACCTAAGCCACCTAAGCCCGAGTTTCTGGTTCACCCCCTACCCCTACTCGGAAGAAGCACGATAAGCAATTGTACCAATGGACTGGTTAATGGGTGGGTGGCCGATGAGCCTTGGGCCGGCCGGCCGCACATCAAGCCAAGCACTCACACATAGCACAAAGCACAAAGCACAAAAGGGGAACAACTTTGGCTCTCGATTCGTCCCGCACAGATCCAGGCATGCTGTCTCGTAAGCGGGAGCGTTGTTGGACTGGTCGCGAATCTGGCCGACATAAGCACATGCACAGCTTGCAAATATCCTCCCAGCTCAGCCAAGCATAGTCAGTCCATGGAAGTGGAACTTTCCTAAAACTAAGCTGGTATTTCTGCCATGTGTCCATGTTTCCAACAATAAAACCCATTAACATCTAGGAATTCACTGAAAATGGCCCGGGACCCGACCCAACATGTAAGCACCACAAACTGAAGGGCAAAAAGTTGCCAAAAGATTAATGATGTTGCAACCATCGGGACTCGAACCCGAGTCCCCAGCTATCTCATTGAATGGAAGGCTGGGATGATAACCCCTACACTATGGTTGCGTGTTTACACGACCGGATGCCGAGGTTGTTGCGATTGGTGGGGACCAAGACGAATATGTACGACAATGAGCGAGCGACATGAAAATGCCGCACTTTTGCTGCTTGTGGCTCCGGTGGAGTAGAACAGTGTCTATACATATCAGCGAGTTAGTTACACCAAGGCAGCATCTCTGTTGACAACTTGAAAGGTCGCTCTTTTGCCAAGATTGACCACAGTACCATCAAGCTCTCGATGCCTCCCTTGTAAGAGAGATATAGGAAAGGGGTCTTCTTCTCGATTAGTGCAGGCAGACACCCTTCGCCACCGACAAAGTTGAGTCTTGTGAGACGGCAGAGTACTTGCATCCCACATTTCCTCAATGAAAACGTATACGCAGTCAATGTGGAAAGATACGACCAGAAATGGAGTATCTGAGCCGGTGTTTTTCTACCCAAGCCGTCGATGTTGTCTTGACACCGCGCTCTCATAAGTCGGTTGCGGGAGTCAACCATGTAAGCAGCAGCCGTAGTGTACGGCGCGGCAGAGGCTGTACGCATTAGCATCAGAGAAGCGTCAACAAATGGGAGCCGATCATGTCAGTAAACAGGTCCAACAGGCTCTTTTGGAATGCCCAGCTGCGGCTAAGGTTGTGCGACATCCGCCTAACGATTCCTTCGGTGACCAACTGCAGCAGTTGGTAGGCCTGCACAGCCCACGCGCTAAATAGCCGACACGCCCAAACTCCGCCCCCCCAAACAATCAACTTGCTGTTTCCAACCTCTAACAAGACATCCGCACCACCAACCAAGACTTAGCTGGTGCCTCGTGCGTGGTGCAGTCTGCCTCGACTATTGGCTCAAACCGGTGGTTCACTTGTTCGACGCACCAAACATGCACTAACGCCGTTTCGGGCTCTCGTCATGTTGTCTACATGCCCCTCGATAGGCTAGCCAGGGCGGATTCAGCCCTGGGTTGAGGTGAGACTGCCTTGTCAAATGTCATGAGGCTCGGAAGAGCCGCCATCTCTCCTGGGCTTCTTTTTCCAAGACCCGCTCGTTCCATGCAGGAAGTTCCGAGTGTCTGGCTCGGTGGGAAAGTCTATATTTTGCTCTCTCCGACTTGTTGTAAGGCCTTTGGGTACATGGCTTCGTCTTAATAGCCCGGTCGCGTGGCCAGTCTCACTTCCCTCGTCTCCTTATACGTCGCAATCTGCGTGATTCATTCTTTTCTACATATGTCTAACGCTACTACAACTTTCGTCGGGATGGAAGCGGCATCGTCTGTGCCCTCTCGTCTAGAGGACTACGTGGGGTTCTACGGTGACCCTTTTGTAACCCTGCACGACTTCGAGGACAGGGTCAAGCTCCTAGAAATCAATAAGGAACGCAAAGAGGACACTCCTTCCAATGAACTCGAGCCTGAAACGGCCACAGTCAAGGCGGACGATGAGGTCGACTGGTCAAGATACAACCCGCCGGCGGCCCTAAAAACGGCGCCTAATATCACCAATGATGTGCTCCTTGAGGTCTTGCAGACCTCTATCGAGAACATCCAAGCAAGAGTTGCGGAAGAAAATCAAGTGCGCCAGCTGGAAGAAGAAGCGAGACGGCGAGAAGCAGAAGCAAACATGGCTCAAGAAGCCAGCAGCAGGAGAAGCGAGCCATATCTGCCCATCATCATAACACCTGACGATCCTGAGCCTCCAGAGAGTCACTCAAGCGGAAACCAACAGAATACTAAGCTGTTTCCGGAGCTAATGGGAAGCAGCGACGGCCGGTCGGCTACGGGACTGATTGTACTCCCATTCCAGCCCAAGAAGAAAAGCCGGTTTGCCTTGACCAGAATTTTACAAAGGATTGGCGAAAAGGAAGCAACAAGGAAACCTTTCAGGTTCGGCGGTAATCCGAGCAAGACGAGCATAGGAGGGTCATCTGACGAGAACTCCACGAGTAGCAAACTCAGGAAGACAGCTACTGTGTAAGTTCCCTACGTTCGACGATGTCCTAAGACTAACAGAGAGTTCTAGCGAGTGCGTATCATGCCTCGACGACTTCAATCCCAAGGAAATGGTCAAAGTCATCTGCCACAGCTACTGCCGCGATTGCTTCGAGCGACTCATCGCGACAGCCGTTCAGAATGAGCAGCAATGGCCGCCAAAGTGTTGTCTCAACGATATCCCTTTCCGCACGATTCTGCGTTACGTCTCCAAGGACCTAGGTAAAACGTATAAAGACCGTGCCGCTGAGTGGAAGATCCCCGTCGGTGAGCGCATCTACTGCAACCAGTCCGACTGTGGCCTCTGGGTCAGGCCTGACCACGTGAACCTGGGTCTCGGCATAGCGCGCTGCGCAAACGCACACTGGACCTGCACCATCTGCCGCGGCCCGCAGCACGACAACTCCGACTGCCCGCAGGACCGCGACCTGGCACTGACCAACGCTCTCGCCGAGGAGGAGGGCTGGCAGCACTGCTCACAGTGCCAGGCGCTGGTCGAGCACCGGGAGGCGTGCCAGCACATGACTTGTCGGTGCGGGTATCAGTTCTGCTACGTCTGCAACCAGAGGTGGAGAACATGTACTTGCACGATGGACCAGCTGAACGCCGTCAAGGCCGGGGCCGCAACAAGGCGGCAGGAGAGACTGCGGAGAGAGGCGGAGGCTGAGTCCGAGCTTCAAGACGCTCTACGACAAATCGAGGAGTTTGAGCGTGAAGAAGCGCTGAAGGCCGAGCTGTTGAGGCAGGAGACAGAGAGGCAGGAAGAGGAGCGCAGACAGCGCGAGTTGGAAGAACGCGTACGTCTAGAGAGCCTCCGACGTCACGAGATCGAGGTAAAGTACCAGGAATACCGGGCGTTGCTTGACCAGGTCCATGACCTGCAAGAAGTCCTCGTACGATACCAGCACGATAAAGAAAAGGAGCTCGCGTCACACGAGGCGGTGACCTCCACAGCCGAGCTCGAGGCAAAGCAGCAAAAAGAGCATCTTGAGCTGACCGGAACGGCCTCGCAGAAGCTGGCCGCAAAGGAACAAGCCCTCGCAACCGAGTACAGCTTACGTGTGCTGGAGGAGAAGAAGACGGAGGACGCCTACCTACAACTGCTAGAAGGCTTCTTCGCCGACAAGCCGACGGGCGAAGCGCGTGTTGAGGAGCTCATGCAGGAGTTCCGGAAGAAGATGGATAAGGGGTGGCGGGCGTGGGGGAGGTGGAGGAACGAGGAGGTGGCGAGGTATAAGATGAAGGTAGAGGAGGAGCAGACAATCCGCGAGGAGGTCATGTACAGCGTAAAGATGCGGCATGAGGAACGCATAGACAACGAGCGGAGGGAGCTTGGGAGGAGGCAGGTGGCTGAGTTACGGTGGGTGACATTGGTTGTCGAGGAGAGGGCGCGTGTGTTGGCTCAGATGGAGACTACGGAGATAGACGACGGAGGAGACAGCTTTAGTATGAGTGGAAGCGACGAAGAGGAGGTGGATGAGGTTGTGCCCGGTCCGAGCTGACAGTGGCCCGGCGGCCTGGTCTACCTGGTCTACCTGGTCTTGGCCGTCGTTGTCATGGTTGTTAGATCCTGGCTCGAGGACTAGGTTTTAGCCACAGATTGCGAGCATGATCAAGCTATGCCCAGAGCTTTTGCGTGAACGTACTACAAAAAATGAAAAGGCGATCATATAAATAACAACAGTCTCTTTAGACATCGTCTTCCAAAATTATTCCTTTATTGAATCCAGCATATTGTCAACTACAGACAAAAGTTATTGTAGAGGAAGCTTAGCCCTGGTTCAAATTATCAACGCTTGTTGTCTTGTGTGTACCAACCCTTCTCCCGATTTCAAAATGACTAACTGGACGTCGAATACATGCCAAAAACGACATGGAGCTCACAGTTGTTACCGGTCAACAGTTCTCGTGCTGCTTAATATACAATACAACCAGTGTAGACTTTTGCAATGATAGCAACCCGAAATAATGCTGAAGCACTATGTTCTGAATGGAGTCGCAGGCCTTCCCAGACAGTTGATCCCAAAGAGTCACCTCGTTTAGGTGTTGGCAATGATGATGTTCCTTTCGAATTTGTTGGCTCAAGAGGGCGTCGCGACGGAAATGGGCTGAAATTTTCATCTCGTTTTCATCACATGTCAAAGCTCTCACCATTATGGATAGTAAATACAACAACAATCTGTGGGTTCCTTCAGACGATTTCGAATCTGCCAGTAATTGCTTTCTTGAAAAGGGGCTCTTTGTACTCTACATGGCCGCGTCACGTCACGTCACGTCACGTCAAGTCAAGTCAAGGGAACGATAGGGCTGCCTACTTGAGGATCCAGTAGCACCCGCCCTAAATTGTCTCCCACAGGATCGAGGCTGAGACGGGCACGACGATGTGAGTTGTATACACGCAGCCTTGACAACCGTGTGTTATGTTTACCTCGCCTTCTGGCCAAGTTTCTTTCCGATCCTTTTCATCACCCATCCTTTTGGAAAATACTGAAGGTGCACGTGGAAGATCGTTGTCATATCTTTTCCTTCTACAACCCACCACACAGGTCTTGCCATCACTGCCCTCAGTATTACTTCAGAAACCCCATTCTGGAAGACTTCAACTCTTCAAGGACAGAGGCATCAAGTTTCCTGTTCTGATTTACGCTGATCGCCAAAAAAAACCACATCCACAACTCGCCGAAAACAGGCCACAATGATCGGACAACGTCGTGCCGTCAGTCAGCACACTCAGGCGAACTATGCTCACCGGACCGACCAGCAGAAGGCCAAGGACTTCCAGTTCATCAAGGATATATGCTCCTGGTTTGGCATCGCTCTCTTAGCCATGGCTATTCACATTATGTTTTTAATCGCTTTCGCTGTTACGGCACCACTCGAAGACGGTGAGCTCGAGGATTGGATCAGCCTTGCTCGCGGATTCCGCGTTATGGCTGTCCTATTCGACGAAATACCTTTCGTCTTCAAAAAGGCCCAGTGGATTCCCATCTGTCACCGATACTGTCTGCCCAGCTATGCGACCGAGTTCGGATCGACGATGCGAATGGTTCAACACCTCATCCTCATCTGGGTTATCGAACCACAGATTATTCAGCTCTGGCGCTTTCATCAACTAGAAGAGCCTCTCCTTGGACAGAGTACTGGAGTCCTGCTGACGACCTTTGTCGTCGTCACGGCCGTCGTTGCGCTACGAAAACTAGTTGAGCGCTCTGGCCTTATCGCCGACCTCAAGGTTAGCCTTGCCTGCAAACAACGAGAGTCAATGGAAGCCAACGCAAGAGATACGGCAGTGCGACACGACTAGGGGTATAAACAACGATGGTTACAGCGAATAGTCCGGAGACATGAAAGATCTCATGACGAGACACAGAGACTGGGCCAGATCATGGAATCGGTCGTTGTATGTCGATAGCCTCCTATAAGGTAAGAGCCCACTCAGGCCTATCACAAATCCAGTACCGTTACACCTATATCGAGAAGTTCCGGCGTCACACTGATGGTCGAGGATGTGGATGCCTCTTCCGATGTAATACTTTGAAGGTTCCTCTGTGCGATATCTTATGGAGCAAACTACTAATACGACTTTCCTAGGCTACCAGCATGTGAGGCCGCCCAGCTACTTTTCGTTTTTGTCAAGCTCTAACTCGCCCTCTCTTCGAGCTGAACCGAAGTCTTATCCTCCACGGCAGACTATTACAATTCCAATATGATCATACTGCAGAACAGTGTGGAGGTTTTTTACTGGCGGGTCTGAATCAGCAAACACCATGGCGACACTTATACTGGAAGACTAGGAATTCTGACAGGCCGCACCAAAAAAAAAAGGCGATAAATGACTGGCTAGGCACAGGATAAATCAATACTGAAGTATCTTGGTGGTTGTCGTGAATTGTATTACCGCATTTAATAAAACAAACATGTCCAGGGTCACGGTCGTACTTATCGCTCGATTATTCAATCTCTAGTGGCAATGAGTAGTACCATGAAACATGGAAACTCCTATGATTTGTTACTAGAAGGCACTTCGTTGCATGTTCTGTTCCTGTGTTTCTGAGAATTACAAAGACGATGTCAAGAATGATGCTGCTCTAGCCGGTGAACAACTTCTCGGCAACAACGTCGAGGGCTTCAAGATCATCGCGATAACAAATTTTGTGAGAAACCCAGATTTTGTGTTCCGTTGCATCTGCCATGCTAAGAAGCGATCAAACTTGCAAGGTTTCCAGCTGGGAGGCAACTATCATCTGCCCTTCAGCGGCAGCTCTAGACGATGGTGTCTGTATGCTAAGCGCGATTTGCACCAAGACTCGCGAAAAGCAATTAAGCTTCCCGCGTCACGTGCTTACACACGCGACCTCGCGACGAAGGTTGGTCGGACTTTGCAAGGGTCCCCGCGCTTTTTCGTGTTCCTGAAGGGTCCAAATCTGAACGTCATTACTTTTTGACCCTCAAACCCCTTGCCCATCTTCGCCCCCAACTTGGACAGCGCGATGCGTGCGTAGCTACCACGTAAATGCAACTAACCCCTTAGTCTCCTTTGACTACAACTGTTTTTGCTCAAATTATATCTAATTGCCACCGCGACTGCACATGACAAAATGGGGCCATCGTCGTCGGCAGCACGGAAGCGAACGAGCACACCCAAGAAACCTCTGACCAAGCCCCCACCTTCAAAAAAACCCGCCAGGCCGAATGCTAGCATCCTGAGCTTTTTTCAGAAGACCGAGAAGCCCGAACCGACTCTCTTTTTGGATGGTCATGATAGGCTCGTGGTCCCCCAAAACGGAAATGACGAAGAGCCAGAGATCTACGACGCGGAACCGTGGGAGGAGGAGGAGGAGAGGTTCAACGAGGTTGAGGCCTCGGTCAAGAAGAGAAGGCTGAGCCAAGAGGAAGAGATGGAGGAAGGAGAGCCGTCGGCAGCGAAGAAGTCTGAAAGCCCCATAGAACCCGAACCGGCTCCATCATCGCCAAGCTTGGAGACGAAACCTGCGAAGAAGCAATCGACGAAGCGCAAGGGTCCCTTCCTCGACGATTCCGACAGCGAAGAGGATGCTGGTCCGGTAAAGAAGCCAGGATATTTAGGCGCTATCCGCAATCGACCGCCCATTGTCCCGCCCGTTAAACTGGAAGAGAGCTCAGTGCCTCCCGTCAAACTGGAAGAGGGGAACCTCACGCCGCTGGTTCCATCTGAGAGAGAGGAGGCAATATCCCCCGCCAAAGAGACTAGCTGCCCGCCAACGCCATTGAAGGTTGAAGACTCGATCGACACTGAGTTTGCAATTGTTGACGAGTTTGGTGACTTAGACGAATTTCCCAACGACGAAGACTTTGGTGGCGAAGAGTATCGCATGATGCAGTACATGGAGGAGCAAGCTCGGTTGGAGGCTGAAGCTGAGGACGGTGATACCGGAGACTACTCCTGCGACGACCTTGCCGATCCTATGCGACCCAGCGACACCATGGTAGCCAATTGTCCAATATGCGACGGCAGCCTTGCTGGCATCACATCCGACGAGGCAACACGACATGTTAATGCGTGCCTCGATGGCAACCCGATTCCGCTCCCTCAGCCCAAAGAAAACAAAAAGCCCAAGAAAGAAGATATTGCTAGGCCGCCAATTCTCGAACTTCCTGAAGTTAACAAACGATTCGCCCGTGCAGCCGTTCCTCGAGAAGGCCAAGCGAACCCCTTCGACCTGAGCGAGGTAGAAAACAAACCAACTTCGGCTTTCAGCAAGTTGATGTCAGGCCATGCCGAAGACGCAGCGTGGGCCGGCGCTGCCGCCGCGGAGCATTCGGCACGCGGCAAGCCCGCATATCAGCGAACCTGTCCATTCTACAAGATTATGCCTGGGTTCTACATTTGCGTGGACGCCTTCAGGTATGGTGCGGTCAAGGGGTGCAACGCATACTTCTTGAGCCACTTCCACAGTGATCACTACATTGGCTTGACTGCCAACTGGACACATGGCCCTATCTACTGCAGCAAAGTCACAGGCGACCTTGTCAAGATGCAGCTGCGCGTTGCAGCCCACTGGGTCCGGCCTCTTGAATTCGACGAGACGGTGGATGTACCAGGCACTGAGGGTGTGACGGTCACCATGATCCCTGCAAACCATTGTCCTGGCAGCTCCCTGTTCTTGTTCGAGAAGACCATGGGTAAGGGACCCAATGCAAGGAAGCAAAGAATTTTGCATTGTGGTGACTTCAGAGCCTGTCCAGCACAGGTTGGCCATCCTCTTTTGAAGCCCGAGGTGCAAGACTCGATTTCTGGTAAGACCAAACAACAAAAGATCGACGTTTGCTACCTGGACACGACTTATCTTAACCCACGCTACTCGTTTCCGCCCCAGAACGATGTCATCAAGGCTTGCGCAGATATGTGCAAGTCCTTAGCTCCAGATCAGTCGTCAGAGGACAACACATGGGACAAAATCAACAGAGAAGCTGGTACGGAGACCGTCAGCAAATTCTTCACCAAGACGAGTGTGGATGGGGAAGCCCCGAAGCCCAAACCAAAGAACGCTCCCAAGGAGCGCCTTCTTGTCATTTGCGGCACCTACTCAATCGGCAAAGAGCGTATCTGCAAGGCCATCGCGCAGGCTTTGGGCAGCAAGATTTTTGCCTCCAAGTCGAAGATTCGCATTTGCTCTAAGCTTGGAGATCCGGAGTTGACAGCACTCATGACAGACAACCCATACGAGGCTCAAGTCCACATGCAAATGCTAATGGAGATCCGCGCGGAAACCCTGCAAGAATATCTCAACTCTTACAAACCGCACTTCAGCCGCATCGTTGGTTTCCGTCCCTCTGGCTGGAACTACCGACCACAAGGGGTAAGCAAAGCGGTAACAGCTAGTACACAACCTGGGACTATTCCAACCACACAAATCCTCCAAAGCAAGGCATGGCGGTCACGGTTCGGAGCGAAAGACTTTGTGGCACAACGCGGCAGCACCAAGGAAGCCATGTGTTTCGGAGTGCCATACAGTGAGCATAGCAGCTTCCGAGAGCTGGCAATGTTCGTAATGTCACTGCGCATAGAGAAGGTTGTTCCCACAGTTAACGTTGGAAGTGAAGTATCAAGGAAGAGAATGAAGGGCTGGATCGACAAGTGGTTAGCTGAGAGGAGGAAGGGTGGGCTCCTTCGCCCTCTCGAGGGCGAGGAGAGTGAAGACAAGGAAGTTACGCTTTGGGATGGCAAAGACAGCTGTGGAGGAGGCGTTTGGTGGTGATTTCCCACCACATGATAGAAAACATAATGAGTCATGAAACGAACAATGAACAACACTTGGTATGCCGCGCAAGTCCACTGAACAGAAATGTGTCGTAGATTTCTGGCTGGATATCAAATTCTCCCACCCTTTTCTCGCATCAATGTCTAGTCGCAGTGTGCCACACCCCACGAACCCTGTTTAGCTAGCATATTTAGTAGCTAGGCTCTGGCCTTCCTTTCCCAACTTTCATGGACCGGCTTTTGTAGTGCCCCGGCCATATCATGATTCCCACATCTCACTAAGTACTGCATCATCCCTAAAAGCCAGTAGCCTATTTCGCCTTTGCGGCCTGGGCAGCAGCCTCTGTTAAGATCGTCAGCGTCATTCTTGCACACGTGATAAAGACAATATGGACTTGCCTCTCCGCGTCGCGTCCTCCAGGAGGGGCACGTCTACGGAACCAGCAGGGAGGTGGACGTAGCGCACGACGGAGCCACGGATAAAGACATTCTTAACGGAACTCTGGCGAGGTGTTTTGATTAGCTAAGAGCTTCGTGACGCCTCCAGCGGAGGTGATGGAAGAGAGACACCGGTGGTGAAGAGAGGAGTGCCTCAGTGAGATGAGCTGGCGGGGGGACTGACCAGGTGCGGGTACTTGAGCTCCTCGACGACGGAAATCTCCTCCAGCTTGATGTTGAGGTACTGGTCAACGCTCTTGAGAATGCCGCGGATTTGGATGTCGTTCTTGAGCTCGACGGTGACCTCGTGGTCTATGAGCGTCTTGAAGAAACTGGTTTGGGGTTGTGCCACGTCAGTACTTGCAGAGTCTGAGATGAAGCCTTACGGCTCATGAACTCAAGGAAAAGTTTTGCTCTGTCTGAATGAGTTGTGTAACGTACCTGAAGAAGAGCATGGTGGGCGGTTGGGTTGGATGCTGGTTGTGGTGAGCTGCTCAGCAAGGTCGTGATGCTCTTGAGCTTGAGTGCGAGAAGGTGTGGAGACCTTTGTACCGTATAAGAATACAGTGCGCACTGTCTATCCATCGTTGATAATCGATTGCGGCAGACTGTGGTGTGGCTGAACGTATGTGGCTGATGAGCTCAGAATTGCAATCTGCGACTAGGTGGCGACTGGGTGGCCAGTTGCCAGCCCGTTTAGGGGAAGAACTCAGTGAGAGCAGCGGCTTCGCTCATCTTCATGAACCACCTGCCAACCTACAATATTACCTCTCGCTTGCTCTCTCCTGTACTTTTTCAAAAGAGCTATAGTTGACCTGTAAATCTTTTGTCCAGCTGAGCTTTTCACAGGGACTCGATAGGCTTAACTGGACCTTGAGCATGTCTATAGCCAGGGTGACTGAGTGGCGCAAACTGCCTCTCAGTTTGGCCGAGCTATGTATTGACACGACCCTGAGATGCGGACAATCATTCCGATGGCGCAAAATCAACGACGAGTGGTTAGATAACTTTGCTTAACTTCGTGTTCCAAGTCCCGTACTGAATTCAGGCCTAGGTGCTGCACATTGTATGGACGAATCGTGGCGCTAAAGCAAGATCCAACTCACCTGCATTACAAGGTCACTTGGCCTGTAAAGCCAACTTACCCGCTTACGCCCCCGATCACCGATGGCGAAGTTAACGGCGACGACACTGAGGAGTTACTGCGCCACTATTTGAGTCTCAAGCTGGATCTCAAGTCTTTGTACGAGCAATGGTCTGAAGCAGATTTGAACTTCCGCAAGAGGGCCCCCAAGTTCGGAGGCGTCCGCATGCTGAGCCAAGATGCATGGGAAGCTCTGATTTGCTTCATATGCAGTAGCAATAACAACATTTCGAGAATATCACAGATGGTGAGAGACGAATAACAGGACACCAGCATAGCTCTCTGCTCACTTTTGGCTAGGTTCACAAGCTCTGCACGCATTATGGGCCACTTATCGGCCATATCGGAGATGAGCCGTTTCATGACTTCCCGACACCCGAGGCTCTGACGGGAAACTCGGTAGAAGCGCATCTTAGAGAGCTCGGCTTCGGCTACCGGGCGAAATACATCGCGCAGACGGCGTCGATCATTGTAAAGGACCGGCCAAAGGGCTGGTTCGAGAGCCTTACGAACCCGGAGAACCCATGCTACAGAAAGACCCCGGAAGGCTCTCAGTTGCCTCAATGCACGTACAAAGAAGCACACGAGCAGCTCCTCCAACTGGCTGGCGTCGGGCCAAAGGTAGCCGACTGCGTCTGTCTGATGGGCTTGGGCTGGGGCGAGGCCGTGCCTGTGGACACACACGTCTGGCAGATTGCCCAGCGGGACTACAGGTTTGGCAAGACCAAGACCAAGACGTTCAACAAGGCTATGTACGACGCCGTGGGTGACCATTTTAGGGAGCTATGGGGCAAGTACGCGGGCTGGGCGCACTCTGTGCTGTTCACGGCGGACTTGAAGACGTTTGCGGAGCGGACGGTGAAGAAGGATGAGGATCAGATGGTGACGGTGAAGAAGGAGGTTGCTCTTGACGAAGAAGTGTCAGGGCTGAGTAGGAAGCGCAAGGCCGCAAGGGCGAAGGTGAAGGTCGAGGTAGATCACAAGGTGCTAGAGACGGCACCTATGGAATTGTCGCCAAAGAGGAGAAGGACTCGGTCGCAGACGCTGAAGAGGAGCTGATCCATCTCAGATGCGGTGGGATTCTCATGTTCTTTCTTACTTGATTTCGATGTTATTACTAGGTCTTTTGCTATTCGTTAACTGCCGGTTAATGTTTGATGTCTACCCCCTGTGACTGTTGTTATTATTTTTTGTCACTTTCCTCCATATATTCAATCACCATGCAAGGGAAGTCGCAAGCTTGACAGTCTTGGTCTACCTGAAACATCCCGTCAATGAATAGAGAGAGAAAACCAAAAGGAAATCCCTACGGAAAGGCTGGTCTGTCAATGTCGCACTCTAAAGGTAGAGGTCGATAAGTACGCAGTCTTGGCGTTTCTCGGCTAAAGTTCGGGCAACCAAATTCTGGTGGCGTCGGAGACAGCAAAGCTTTTGCCTACGCAGATTGCAAACTCTCCTGCGACGACTCCTGGCCCCCTCAGCCTCATCAGCAACAAAACAACAATTACTGATGCGCGCCGCCATCGTCGATCGACCACTTGCAACTTCACAAGTGACATGAAGCCACAATACCCATAATTCAAAATGTCCGACGCAGACTTCGAGACCGTCCGGAAGCTCCAGGCGGAGCGCAACGCTGCCGCCGCTGCGAAAAAGGGCTCGCACACCTTCGACCCGACCAACCAGCGTGCCGACACCGGCACGAAGCAGAAACTCACCGATAGCTTCGATACCGATTTGTACGATCGTAATGGCGTCGACAAGTTTGCCGGATACAACACGTCCATCCCCGCCGGCGACGACGATGATGACGAGATGGAGGGCACCGACAACACGCGCCGTCTCGTCGGCCAGTACACGGCTTCACGTGACATGATTGACGAATTTGCGCGCGGCGACGGCGTCGAGGAAGATGACCCCTTGGCGGGCCGTGGCGAGAAGAGCAACAGGATCACCGATCGCGAGACCGACTACCAAAAGCGCCGGTTCGACCGCGCCCTCTCTCCGGTACGAACCGATGCCTTCTCCAATGGCGACAACCAGGATGGCTCTAGCTACCGTGAGATCATGGCGAGGAGAGAGCTCGAGAAAGAGGAAGAGGAGGTTGCACGCAAAATCAAAGCCAAGGCAGCAGCCGGACCCGACGAAGACGGCAATGTTGCTCAGGCGACATTGAAAGATGATGATAAGGAGAACGCCGAAGCAGGTTCCACCGACGCTGTGTCTGCTGGAAGGAAGCGCAAGAAGAGATGGGACGTGTCATCTGCGCAAGCTGCGGATGAGGAAGCCGCCCAGTCTTCAGAGCCCGCGAAATCCAAGCGCTCTCGATGGGATCAAGCTCCTTCTTTGGAGTCCGCTGACGCGCCGAAGAAGCGATCAAGATGGGACCAGGCGCCCTCGGCCACTCCCATGGGGAATCAGGGACTTGCCACGCCGATGCATCCCTCACAAGCGGGCGGTGCTATCCTGCCCACAACCTTTGGAACGGATATTTCGGGACGCAACGCACCTCTGAGCGACGAGGAGCTAGACGCGCTTCTTCCCGGCGAGGAGCAAGGATACAAGATTCTCGAGCCACCGCCAGGATACGCCCCAATCCGCGCTCCTGCCCACAAGCTCATGGCCACGCCAGCACCGCAGACCGGCTTTATGATGCAGGACCCCGACTCTGTCAGACTAAGCGGAAAGCCTGTGCCGGCGGAAATCCCTGGCATTGGCGACTTGCAGTTCTTCAAGGCCGAGGACATGGCGTACTTCGGTAAGCTGACCGACGGCTCCGACGAGAACAGCTTGAGCGTAGAGGAGATGAAGGAGAGGAAGATCATGAGGCTGCTCTTGAAAGTCAAGAACGGTACTCCTCCAATGCGTAAAACTGCTCTGAGACAGCTCACCGACAATGCCAGGCAGTTTGGAGCCGGTCCCCTCTTCGACCAGATTCTCCCCCTGCTTATGGAGAAGACTTTGGAAGACCAGGAGCGACATCTGCTCGTCAAGGTCATCGACCGTATCCTTTACAAGCTCGATGATCTCGTGCGGCCATACGTCCACAAGATTTTGGTCGTCATCGAGCCGCTGCTCATCGACCAGGACTACTACGCCAGAGTGGAAGGTCGTGAGATCATCTCTAACCTCAGTAAAGCTGCTGGCCTGGCCACCATGATCAGCACGATGAGGCCAGATATTGACCACGTCGACGAGTACGTCCGAAACACCACCGCCAGAGCGTTTGCTGTGGTTGCGTCCGCCTTGGGCATTCCAGCCCTGTTGCCATTTCTCCGAGCCGTTTGTCGAAGCAAGAAGTCATGGCAGGCCCGACACACCGGTGTCAAGATTGTGCAGCAAATTCCTATCCTAATGGGCTGCGCTGTCCTGCCACATCTGAAGGGTCTGGTCGACTGTATCGGCCCCAACCTCAATGACGAACAAACAAAGGTCAGGACTGTTACCAGTTTGGCCATCGCCGCGCTTGCCGAAGCGTCGAACCCCTACGGTATCGAGAGCTTCGACGACATTCTCAACCCGCTATGGACCGGAGCTCGCAAGCAGCGAGGCAAGGGCCTGGCAGGTTTCCTCAAGGCTGTAGGCTTCATCATTCCGCTGATGGACGAGGAGTACGCCAACTACTACACCAGTCAAATCATGGAGATTCTCCTTCGCGAGTTTTCCTCGCCGGATGAGGAGATGAAGAAGGTTGTCCTGAAGGTGGTGTCTCAGTGCGCTGGTACTGATGGTGTTACTGCAGGCTACCTCAAGGAGCACGTCTTGGACGAGTTCTTCAAGAGTTTTTGGGTGCGGCGAATGGCTTTGGACAAGCGTAACTACAGGCAAGTCGTCGAGACCACGGTTGATATCGGCCAAAAGGTCGGCGTCAGTGAGATACTGGAGAGAATTGTGGTAAACCTCAAGGACGAGAGCGAAGCCTACAGAAAGATGACCGTCGAGACGGTGGAGAAGATTGTCGCCAGTCTAGGCGCCGCAGATATCGGCGAGCGTCTCGAAGAGCGGTTGATTGACGGTATTTTGCACTCGTTCCAGGAACAGAGTGTGGAAGACATCGTCATGCTTAACGGATTTGGCTCTGTCGTCAACGCTCTTGGATCGCGCTGCAAGCCTTACCTGCCGCAGATCGTCAGTACCATCCTCTGGCGGCTGAACAACAAGTCGGCAACAGTACGACAGCAAGCGGCCGACCTCATTTCACGAATTGCTATGGTCATGAAGCAATGCGGAGAGGACGCCCTGATGGGCAAGCTCGGCATCGTGCTTTACGAATACTTGGGCGAAGAGTACCCCGAAGTCCTCGGTTCCATCCTGGGAGCCCTACGTTCTATCGTCACGGTGGTAGGTATCACGCAGATGCAGCCTCCGATCAAAGACCTCCTCCCTCGACTTACCCCTATTCTGCGCAACCGTCACGAAAAAGTCCAGGAAAACACAATTGACCTCGTCGGTCGTATCGCTGACCGTGGTCCCGAAAGTGTCAACGCGCGCGAATGGATGCGTATCTGCTTCGAGCTGCTCGACATGCTCAAGGCGCACAAGAAGGGCATTCGTCGTGCCGCCAACAACACCTTTGGCTTCATCGCCAAGGCCATTGGTCCCCAGGACGTGCTCGCCACGCTGCTGAACAACCTTCGCGTGCAGGAGCGTCAGTCTCGCGTCAACACGGCTGTTGCTATTGGAATCGTCGCCGAGACTTGCGCCCCTTTCACCGTTCTCCCCGCGCTCATGAACGAGTACCGCGTACCGGAGCTGAACGTGCAAAACGGTGTGCTCAAGTCTCTATCCTTCTTGTTCGAGTACATTGGCGAGATGGCCAAGGACTACGTCTATGCCGTCACGCCTCTGCTCGAGGACGCCCTCATTGACCGCGACCAAGTACATCGCCAGACGGCTGCCTCGGTCGTCAAGCACATTGCGCTTGGCGTTGTTGGTCTTGGGTGTGAGGATGCCATGGTCCATCTTCTGAACCTCCTGTACCCGAACCTCTTTGAGACTAGTCCGCACGTCATTGACCGTATTATCGAGGCCATTGAGGCCATCCGCATGGCTGTCGGTCCCGGTGTGGTACTCAATTACGTTTGGGCAGGTTTGTTCCATCCGGCACGGAAGGTCCGCCAGCCCTACTGGCGGCTCTACAACGACGCCTATGTCCAGGGTGCCGATGCCATGGTGCCGTACTATCCCAACTTGGACGAAGAGAAGGTTGACAGGTCGGAGTTAGCGATCATGCTCTAAGTGACCCACGGGGACTAGCAGGGTCGAGGGGGATGTAAAGCGACAGCGGGAAGATAAGGTTCAACGTTTTTTTCTAGGGTGTTCTTCTACATGCGATATCCAAGAAGGGGATGTGTTATTTTTTCTTACGACCGGCCCACAGTCTACATACTAGCAAGGAGGCGCGTCCGAACGCGAGAGATCGGGAAGACCAGAGGCTGAGAGGAGGAAAGGCGGGCAGCATGCGGGGGGGTGTTTGCGCGTCAACGGGCGCAAGGTAGCCATTGTACTTGAGTCATAATACTCGCATTGTGTAGAAGTCTCTTATGTTGGTGGAGCATTTTCGAGCAAGAAAAAAAAACCAGCGGCGTTCCGTGACGGGCAGAAAATAATTCATTTTTCTCCCTCTCGAAATAGGGTCCATATAGTTATTCGGAAGGTTTTCGCTCATTTCGTCCCATCTGTATGGCCCCCTCCCCGCTTGCCCTGTGAAAAGTACCCGTACACTCGCTGTAATATGACTCGAGTTCGGATGGGGGGTTCCGACGGCCCCCTTCTATGTGAAGCTCTCTCTGTAGTATGTACTGTGATGCGATGCTCCCCAAGTCCCTCCCCCCTGTGCTGATTGACTGGCATCGCCGATGGGAAGGTTGGTTACCCACTTTCCTCTGGGAACCAGAATAGAAGCAGCATGGCAAGCTAGGAATCCTACTCTTATGCGCGAGAGAGCGAGGTGTGGTACAACGAGGCTGTATACCACACAGCATGGAGAACGGGGAGGCGCCGCCGATGACCTTTCGTCCTGTTCGGACCCGATGTTCTAACTTCCTCCTTGAGTGGGGTTTGGCGTTTCGAAGGCAAGCGGTTCCTCGTCTCGAACGGCGTCCCTGAGTGAGAAAGCATGGGCAGGATGGGAAAGGCGCAGCGCGGGATGGTTCGAAGGACGAGTAACCCGGGGACGAGGCTAGGGATCCCTTTTTCTCGGATCATGAATCGAGAAGAAGCCCACATGTCACATCGGCAGCCCGACGGTTGCCGCTTCCTGGGCTCGTTCCAAGTTTCCGATCCCACGCTCCCGGCATGCCGACACGCCCGGCGAAAGGCGCGTAGGGAACGCTAGCTGAAGAAGCATGAAAACGTGAGCGCTGACACACGATCCAGCCTCATTTGTTGGCGCGCTCGGCGACTCCAGTATGGATACTGGGTGTAACATGTTCCAATATGATGCCAAATGCGGTCTTTCGGCAACCCGCGCAGGCGGGACGGCGGGGTAAATGGAGAGTGTATAAGTCATTGACTTTTTTATTTATTTTACCCTCTTCCATTTCCAGAATGCCTTGTGATGCTGCGCAAGTCATGTTCAACTCTGCGTGTCCCCAGTCGGTGCATGTATAACAGTGGAAGAAAGGGTGCCATTGGCTTGGAAATTATGTCCCGGGATATGCCTCTATGGAATTCAACTCAGCATGGAGGCACTGAGGGAAGGACGGGCGCAAAAAAAAAAAAAAAACCAAGGATGTGTTGGGGAACGAACGTATCGCGTCGTCGACGAGGTCCAGTCTGAACATGTCAGCCTTGTGCGCCCGCGTCCCCAGACGTACACAGCTACGTCTTAACATATAGCTTAATTGCATATTAGAACGGGGGAGGGGGGAGGGAACTACTCATGTTTGACACCACAAACCCCGTCGCCCCGTCCTGGTCAACAAGAACGAACCTTTGACCCAAACGAAGTTCTCTCCAGGATGGTTCCTTGTCCAACAGGACCCGAAGCCTCGCATTTCATCCTCTCCCATACAACCTCCTATTAGGGATGGCCTTGCTTCCGCCAGGCACAGCTCACATGTTCTTTGTATTTTCTTCTAACTATGTACTGTCAAAAATAAAAACTCCACAATTATCTCATAGGTGTGTACAGGCTATCCTGCCCAAGTACAGAGACTTATTCTGTACACAGAGAAGAGAGCCAATGGGATAGGTAAAGACTACTACCGTCATACTTTTGACGCGGAATAATTGACCTCAAATAATTCCCTCGCGGCATCGACGAAAAACAAAAACGATGCCGCGATAGTAGAACCGCTGTATTTGTGGGTCAGGGGGTAGCATCTGGTGTCTTTCTACCCTCCTTCGAGCGTTTGAGATGTCTGCGGAATGCAACTAATTCAGGGACAGGGGCTACTTTGGTTGGTCGGTTCGCTGCGGGTTGCGCTGCTGATGTTGCTGCCGTTGCCACGCTGCCAACTTTTCCCTCTTTTTTTTTATGGCGCTTTCCCGTGGGGAAGATACTACTCTCTCGAGAACGGGAGGAGAAATGCGAGATTCAGGTGAGACGAAGCGGGTAGATTGTCGAACGTTGTGGTCTCGGTTCTAAAAGTGCAGGAGCCTCAATTCCCGAGTTCGTCAACTCCATTGCGAACAGCATCCTGTGCAATTTAGTTAGTTTGTGTTTGGCCTTGCGACAATACAATGTATATCGGAAAGTGAAATGCGGTCTGCTACTAGGTAGCTGGCTTGGCTTATCTGAAACAATGCCACATATGTAAGCGGCCGGCCCTCAAGACATTCGGCTGTTTTCGTCAGGCCTTGGCGGACGTCCGCGCCGTCTTACTGCTATTGGCGTCTCGTCCCAGTTGTTTTCCTTTACTGAACCTGCTTCGAATTTGCTAAGTCCCTTCTCCAGATGCGTTAGCAAAGAAAACGGCTACGACGGCAGCGCCAATGCTTTTCGCGTAAAGGGTCCCTGCGGGGGATTTGCAAGCCTGCGTTGACCTAGAAAGAGAGTTGAAGCTAGCTGGTGATGGTTTAGGCTGACCGAGGCGTTGCGAACACCACTAGCTGCCCTACGAGGGTACTTGGACCGCCCATTTTCTGCGTTGATTGACGTCGCGAAAAGTGATGATCGACAAAATCCCTGGCAACTGTGTACGTGTCCTGCTCTGCTGTGCCCAGAGCCCGTACGTCCAAATAACGTAGAAGCCGACCAGCACGAAGACGGTAAGCGCTGTCTCGGTGAGCTCGGCCAAATTCCCTGGCAAGCCTTGGATGCTTGGGTAGTTGGCGAATCCTGGGGAGACCACCAAGACATGTCCCAGATGTTCAGAGAGGAAATCGATAAATTGTGAGCCTTGTATACGAGCCTGCCTCACTTGTATCCCGTGTGCGTTAGAGAAAAGAATAGAAGGGAAGGCCCGTCTAAAGTGGGCGCACCGTACGCAGTCGACCGGGCTACAGCGCCATGTCTCGCCTGAACAGAGCAGGCGCGGGCGCAACGACGTCGCAGCCTTGCTGGACGGATGCGCCGTTGTTGATGTGAGGGCGTGGGCGTGTGGCAGTTAGGATCCAAGGATTGGCATGTTGACGGGCATTGAAGCCCCTTCGTTGCTGTTCTGGTAGCATGGGATATAACCATCCGCAGTTATAGATGGTGTTTCATCCCTAGATGACTTCACCAACGCCCGCGTGTCATCCCATGCGTAGGAGGCTATGATCGTCATAGATCATCACCGTCATCGTGCTTTCGTCCTTTTTTCCACGAGCAGCCGACCTCTTCGACACATGGTCGGACGCCGATCCGGAAGCTTCCCTTTACGCTTCATAATGGCTTCCAGTCAAAGAGGTCGAACGGTGTGGTTTAGGGCTGCACCATCGGGTTTATTGCGGGTATGACCACCTGGGCAGTACAAGCTTGCCCTCAGACGCTTACTGGAATAGAGTTTACACCGGAGGCGCTGAAGGATACAGTAAGCAGGTGTTCCGGAAGTAGCTAACTCATCCGACTAGTAAACGATTTGGCGCTGGGTGTCGCTCGCAAGCACCAAGTCAGTTCTCGTAGGCCTGCGACTTGCAAGGAAGCCGACAAGGCAGCTTGGTCAACCTCAAGGCTTGTCAAGTAAGGCAGCCTGGCAGGCCAAGACAGGTGAGTGGCGCTGGGAACGACTCGAGCACTTGTTGGTCGTCGCAATTGCTATACCTACGTGGTACGGGGATCAATGTCCCAAATCTACTGTGTATCTCGCAAGCCGTATCTGCAAGGGGTGAGATAAGTAGGTATGGAGGGAGAGTTGACGAATGCGTGGCGGGTTGCGCGTCTTTGTGTCGGCAGAGCCACGTCCGAATCAATCAATGTCAGGCAAAGCCTCACTATCAGGGACGGCCCCCGGGCAACGGACGGTGGGTGGCACAGCTGCGGAATGGCGTGGGGAGACAGACTGTGGACTGCACAGGGCACTCGGATAACCGTGGCTGGGTGGTTGGATCGATGCCGAAGAGAGATGAAAAATTGTTATGAGAGAAGATGTTAATTGACTCGGGGTGCACACGGGGGTGGGCGTTCACAACACTTTTGAGTATGTACTCGGTGCTTTCATCGGATGTGAGAGAATACCTAGAGGACCATGTGCAGATGGATCGTGGAAGGAGCGATATAGTAGGTAGGGGACACAGAGGGCGACATGCTGCCGTTTCAGAAAGAGAGAGGCAAAGGCAGCTCGGGGGGGCTACGTCATTGAGTGTTTCGAAACATATCCCACGATGCCCCTTCCTCGCTCGGTTTCCTCCGTGTTTGGGGGTGTGAGGCAACGGTAAGCATAAGGGACGTAAGGCAATAGATAGCCTCGACAGCCGGTTATTTTTGATATCTTGCATTGCTGCACAGTTGGGGGAACTTGGTAGCAAGAATACCTCTTCATGAACACTTTGCTTCAATTCGCCTTGGAAGTTGCTCCTTCAACAGTAGGAGCGCGATATTGAGCCATAGACGAGGTTCGCGATAGGTACCTAGGAAAAAGGGAAAGGGACAGAAGGCAGGGCATGGACAAGGAAAGAACCACCACCTGCCTGCATGGATTGAGCCGCACCTTCTTCATCAGCACCTGCCACCTTGACGACACCGGCCGGCTGGATCATGCTGTCAAGTTTCGTCCGAATCTCGCGACACCGGATCCAACTTCATCCCACCTTTCCTTCACTTTGGGAAAGCTTATCTTCTCATGACTCTGACTGCTGCCAGCTCGACTCCATTCCTTCGTCATTCAGCACAACTCTACCGCCATCTGCCACAAGGGAGACTACAATACATGGGTGTGCCATGCATGTCGACGCGACTCTCTACAGCTGCACTTTTACGAATGCCTTCCAACCAGGCGGCGCTCCAACTCATCGCCGACGCCCGCCCTATGTTAGCTGCACCGACTTCAACTCGCGCTTCTCATCGATGCCACCCACCCCTGCGGCTTGGTTTTGGCGGACGCACCGCTTTCGCTGGCTTGCTTTCTTACTGCAAGTGCCCTTGAGATAGCATCGCCTTGACTTCAGTATGACGCCGCCATACAGTAGCCTCCACACTACCCCGTTATTGGCTTGACCACTTTCAACGATCGCTCGCGTCCCTCTCCAAGTCTTGCCAACTGTAGCGATTCCGCCATTACCAGCTACAGCCATTTGCTAGCCACAGCGCCTCTTTAGGCTTTTGTGTGTCACTTGGAATCGTGTCGTCTTGTTCGTTCTCTGCCATGGTCATTGCAAAACTGGAGCTATGGGATCAACACGAACGGTCCGATGCCGCTAGGGAGACGTTCGTCCCGTCTCGGTCAGCGTCGCTCAGGGCATCCGACTGTCAACCGCATGTCTGCAATAAGTTACGCGCGTCAACCGTCATTCGCTCCACCCGGACTAAAATACTCACAAGAAACACACAATCGGTCTTCCGGCATTGACCAGCAACAGATTTGAAGGCCTCTTGGTTTTGCCTTGCTTCTCCCTATTCCACATAGGGCACACGGATATCCTGAACGCCGGACACGTGAAAGATGAGACATGATGGCAGGACGGTAGGAGAGTACTGAACCAATTTCTTCCAACCATCCCCCTGGTCTCTTCAGCTATTTCGAGCGGCATCCATCATCAAGAAACCTACATGACATTGAGCACAAAGGAGGAGTAGTTTTGCGCCTCGTATCCCGGACATGCACGTTCTCAGACGGATGCCGCCTCGCAACAACAAGATGGCTGCTCCATTATTCCCAATGCAACGCAAAATGTGAGGGCCAAACATCCAACGGGAAGGAGAACGACGAATCCACTGTTGGCCATCTATCTGGCGACAGCGCTCTGATGACCCCACCGGGAAATTCAAATCAATGCCTGCTCACAGGGTTTCTCGAATTGCATGGCCTACGAGCAGCACCAGTGACAGCCGTGGCAACAACCGTAACAGCAGCAGCCCCAGCATGCAAGGCCTGCCTTCACACGCACGCAGCACACAGGACACGCCTAGCCACCAAGAAATGTCCAACCGTGGCGTTGCTGTCGTCCTACTGTCGTCCTTGTTAGGCATTAAACAAAACGGCAGAAAGATTGAGTGGCGAGCGGCCAACGCCTAGTCAGTCGTATGGTGTCACCGCTTTCCAAGACTGACGCCTCACGGCTCTTCCTCGCTTTAATTAAGCCTTCCCAATTGCCTCCAGAGACAACAATTCATACGATGGCACTCTGTGCTTCAGGCACCCCAGGCACCGGACCTCGACAAAGTGAGGCTGGCACGGCTGGCCCGTCTGCAGGTCAGTAGAATACGGGTGTGATCGACATTCCCCGCTGTGGACCGCAGATGAGTAGGGATCATGCAGCACACTATGTTCCATTTGGCGTAGCGTCTCCATACAGTTCAATGCCAAGGGTGCTGTCTGGAGTCTCTTTCGAGTGCTTGATTGCCTCCAAGCGACAAGACGACCCGCCTTTGGGGAATCCATGTCGATTCTGAGACATACCCTGGTCGACTCAACCAGCAAGGGGCTTCCTCATGGCTTTGCCCTCCCATCTCGTCCGCTCTCGCTCTCAGTGATGCCTGCGCTTCCACACACAACAGACAGAATTTGAATTCGAACCCAATTGGTGGCCCCCCTTCCCCTCCCCTTTCCCTTTAGACGCACTCCTTTCATAAGCATCTGCCAAGGGTGGTTTTGATGAGCTTCTCGTACTCAGCTGCCGCAATGTGCCTGCACCACCATTCATCATTATTATTCATACCTGGCCCTACATGGCGCTACCCTACCTATGCAACCCGGTTTTTTTGAGAGTCGACATTGCGTTTTGCTCGAACTCTAATCCACCGCCAGCGTTGCACCCGAGGCGTTGTGGGTCACGCCTTCACTCTTCACCACTGACTTTGGTAGCGTGGAAACATCCACTCTGATGCCGCACAAGGCCGGCCGCCCGCTCACCCGCTTGGACGGTAATATGACAGATGGCCTACAGGTGGTAGCCGAAAGAGAATGTTTCTTCAATGCGACCCTGCTGTTGTTTTGGGTGAAAGGATCAGTCAGGTGCCGGAGCGCCGCCGGACTCTGGGCGTTGATCGGCGCCGTCATCATCTCGGGTATCTGGCCCAGGTGGCCCTCCACGCTCGACTGCAACTCACGGTCAACTCCAGGAAATTTCCTGTGCGTTCGGCCCTACTCAATGCCGTTGGCAGCCCAAACATCCGGGGACTGGGCTTTGTCATCCCGTGGCTCACCGAACAGCGCACCGTTTTCCAATAGACTGACTGCTCGGTCTGGGGACGAGCGCGGCATTCTCACATAGTCGTCTCGCACCGCAAGTTGCCACCCATTGCCGGGCTCTCAGCACGTGCAGAGCACGTCCCTCTCCAGCTGATGGAGCACCATCTCACCAGTTGCCAGTCTTTGCAGCTTCTCAACTGGCATGTCCCACTCTCAACGACAAGAGTTCATCATATCAAATGCCAAGCCCCATCGGTGAGTCCATTTCGAAACCACTGGATCAGCGCTGTCAGGCCTGATGAGTCTCCGCTACGTTGGCTGGTTGGCACGTTCTCTAACCTCAAAGTCTGTTCACCAACCTGGCCCCCCCGGGCTCATCGGCGACCTTAAGAGTGCCGCTATCAGCTCTTTGGGCATGGACGTCCCATGCCTAGCGCGTTTCATGTGGCTCTTTCGGGCTTACCGTCAATTGCGCTTGCTTCCAATGTGGTATAGTGAAGCTTTGATTTGAGATGAACGCTGGGGACAATCTCGAAGAACCTGGTTGCAACTCTCCATGTTCCGCATATCCCATTTCGCTCATTCCGAAAACAACACCTTCTGATCATCTTCTTCGGGAAAAGAGCTGCAAAGTTGACCCAACAGAGGCTGTTGAGGTCTTCCGAGCCTCCCCGTGACGACTCATCCTCATCCAACGGTGCCTGGTCTGTCGGCTGTCGCTGAAAGGTTTATTGGGCCCTTCCTCTAAACCGGCGATCCATGAGGCAGGGCTGTCCCTAGTCGATCTTCTGCGGAACTACTACTACATACACCTTGGAGACTAACGTCCGGGGATTTTATTACCGACAAGAACTCTACAACAAAAGCCCGGTTCTCTAGCAGGGTCTTCGGACGACAGATGGTCGTTGAGCTTACGAACCCCCACCTGCCATCTCTCTAAGGATCCGGGTCGTGATCGAAAATGTCCGTCACTTAGCAGACGGGTTACTGTTATCGGCTCTAGGACGCCCGTATTAGGATGGGGGCCAAATGAAGCGATCTTTATTGGGCCACCGCGGCAGATGGGTTTTTCTCTTTTTGCCACAAAGCTGCACCCTCAGGGATCAAGCCACTAGTCGGCCAGGACGTTGTGCAGTCCTGCGATGATTCTGCCAACTCTGGACATGCGCCTCTGGACCGAATTTGGACCGCTTCCTTTGGCCTGGGCTTTCCATGGCTCAGGCGCTTCCAGGCTTCAAGCCTCGTCGAAATACAAGGTCGCAAGGCTCAAGCCCCCGGATGCAATGGGGCGTTTTAGGGTGATGGCGTCGATGGCGATATCGTATTCTACTTTGGCATACGTTGAAACACAGCCAAACGGCTATTGGCTGACTTTGACCGTTGCAATCAAAGGGGCGAAGGCGCTCATCAGGGTCCAGCTTGCGCACTAAGCGCGATTAGACGGCACTAGGGATTGTGCCAGAGGCCATTGCGAAAGGCAACGCACGCATCGTGACCGCTCTTCAACATATCTCGTATGCCCCAGCCTCTGCAAGGGCTGTGGATGAGGGACCAGGGTTGCAGGAAGAACGTTCCGCACTCTCAAATCTTAGCGTCGCGACACTATCCATGGGCCAAGTACGAATCAGGAACAGCAAGCACTTGCGCAGCGCCAGATGTTGTCGGTGTGGAGGAAGCGCTTTTGGTGGTTGTCGTTGTCTGGCTGCAGCGGAACAGCTGCTAGTGCGGCGCCACTCCCATTATCCGTCATCTCCCAGAAAAGGAACGGTGGATCAACTCCCTTGCGTATCCTTGCAAATATGTGGGTATTGTCTGGTGCAATCAAGTACCGGGTTCCTCTTTTTTTCTTTTCTTTTACGCTCTCCATTTTTGTCAACCCCCCCTAGCGCTCATCGCATTGGGGATAGAGGAGAAAAAGTTGTTTGCCATCCCGTGCCTGTACCTCGACCTCAGGCATCAACGATCCGAGAAGCCGCGAGACAAGCTCTTGCGCTGCTTTGCACTCGGGAGTGTGTATAGCTCTCTACGTCCCCCCTGTCCTTCGGCAAGCCCCCAAGAACCTAAAGCGACGGGGAGTGCATGCGTCGACGGAACGAACACACCATGCTACGGCCTGGGAGGACATTGGCCATGGCCCCCCATTTACAGGTTGTTGCCAACGGAAGATACGTCCCTGGCCAACGTGCGCCGCAAGCTATCTGTTGTTGTTTTGGAAGCAGGGTGGATATGCCCGAAATGGATATAAAAGTTTTGATGAGAAATGAAAGAACGCTTGGCGTGGAGAGTAGCGGGGGGGTTGATGACTTCAAGTGGAAGGCTGTTCCCTGCCAGCGCGGCGATGCGGACGGGTCTTCCTGTCCAGCACGTGAGGACAGAAGATCGTTGTGGTGATTGCTTAACTGGGAGAGCTGAATGTTTGCAGGGCAGAGCATGACATGTGGTGCGCTGGGAAGTTGAGAGAGAGCGAGCAGCGGCCTCTCCACTTGCTTGTGAGGATGGATGAGGGGCAGTGTTGATCGAGGGTACCCCGGATCGTTGATGTAATGGCTGGGTCGGTTTGACGTTGACAAGCGATACCTGGCCGGCTGGGTGGCCGAACAACCGTCGACCTCCTGACAAGCGCCTGACCGGCCGCAATCACGGCCACTTGCCCATGCCTTCTCGGCGTGCCGCAGCCCCAAGCACGAGTGGAAGGGGTCTTGATTACGGGGGAAACGGAGGAGGGAGGGCTTCCTACGTCAGTCGAAGCTCACTGGCCTCGCAGACGGCACCACACCCCTTCGGGTTTCCTTCGTCCAACTCTCGTCATACTTTGACCCAGACAGAGTCGACCCCTAAGACCGCACGAACCGCAGACCTCATCCTGGACACGTTAGTTGGCACCGGGCGTCATACATGTAATGGCCTCTCTTGGACCCCGGATACACTTGCGGAAGCACCGACGGTCAAGTATTTTCGGTACATGTATCGCGGAATTTGATGTCAGGCAGCGCTGAAATTCGCCACCCAGGACTCGTCTGATGCGTGCGCGCAGGTTGTTAAACAAGCAGAAAGTGCCACTGTCGCTAGGTAGGCAACAGCCCGACACCAACCTATAGAAGGAGTACATATTAAGGCTGAATGGGTGAATAGACTCAGCAGCCAGCAGCACTAACACTGCGGCCTTGGCCGAGTGGGAGGAGTTTGAGATGTCACCTACTTTACTACATGGCTTTCAGTCATAACCAAATTATCTAACTGCAACGTTGGGGTAGGCGTAGGGTGACAAAGTACATGACCGTCGTCTTCCTCACATGAAGCCCAGTGGCTGTTGCCGTGGTTGTCAAAGTCGACATCTACGCAGACGACTCCTAGACGCGTCGACGACGTTGCCGTGGATGCTTGTGCTACGCTACTCGACGGTAACGGACAGACAGGCGCACAGGTCTTGAGCAAAATCGGGAATGGGTTGCAAGCATGGGATGTCAACGTATCAGAGATGCCGTGATATGACGACAACGTCGAACCCTTTCGCCTTCGGCCACCCATTCTTTGCTGCCCAAGGCCATGGCTGCGATGTGGTTCCAGCGGCACCCTCTCATTCAAAAACCGCCCGCACTCATCTTGTTGCAGGCCCCATGTCATCTCCCCTTCCGAAAGGGCATGGAAAGGAGAGGAATTGGACGGGATGGGGATGGGGGCAGGATGGGATGCAGAAGCAGCTACAGCGACAGGGCCTAGCTTACAGCATACTTACCTGCCGTGTGGCTTTCTCCCGAATCCTGCAGGGCACGGGACGTAGCCTGGCCCGCACGTCTCTGCGCTTCATCTGTTTTTCTGCTTCTGCTTCTACTTCTGCTTCTGCTTCTCTGCTGCGGCTGCTTCGTCTGGCGATCGGATTGGCGGCCCCCATCCCCCCTCCCCATTCCGCTTTCCCTCCTCCACTTCACTCTATCGTCTTCCCTCTCTATCAACCAAGGGCACAATTCAAATCCCAAAGGGGCACCTCCATGACCCATGATCCATCTCTCTCTCTTGATTCCCCTGCCAGTTGATGACAGCAGCATCCGGGTGTGAGCACTGTGGAGGTTGTTTCAATTCTGCGCACCCCTGCTCGAAACGCATCAATACATTGATGTGCCTTACGTCAGTGGTGCCGTGGACAAGACGCCATGGTATCCACTCTTTGGATTAAGCACACACCGTCCTCTCGCAGCCTCTATCTCACCCCTCCCCCCGTCTTCCCTTCCCCCCCGTCAGTCAGGGCCTTTACTCTTCTGCTCAAAGCCCGTCGAGGGCACAGGTTTTTTTCTTGGCGCCCTCATCGACATCAGCGTGCGGTTGCTTATTTCTTCACAGGCTTCGAGGGGAATGGTGGTTTGGTAGGCGCCCTCGGGAGCGAACGAGCGCAGCGCAAGATGGGAACGGGGAATGAGACTGGACAGAGCGCAAGAGAGGGGTCACAGATGCGCCTATTGCAACTACACAGGTGCTCTTTTCTCATGCTGGGGGCCTTTCGCAACGAGCCTGCTGGAGGGAGCCACAAAGAGGAGCCAAACCCATGCGATTATCTTGTGATACGCTGCAGCGGCTCTCTTCTACGGAGAATGAGCGGCATTGACCATTCGGAGCGCGCATCTTGGGTATGCCCTCCACTCTTTTTACTTTCAAGTCGCTTTCCAAGTGCAGGAGATGGATGCGATGCCATCACACGCACACCAACCCGTCCATCTCGCCCATCCTTTTCGAGCTCGAAACGGGAGACAACCGGTGCTGTCATCGGGCTTAGCCTTCGCAACCAAACTAACAAAAGGCTGCCAGAGAATCGTTGGACAGGAATACCATTCGCACCCCTTCCCTCCCCTTGTCCCCTACCCCGGCCCTGAAGCCATGCCGCTCTGAGCCATCGCGACATGCATCTCAGCCCAAGGGGAATTTTCCCTCTCTCTCTCTCTCTCTCTCTCTCTCTTTCTGGTGGCGAGCAAGCGCCGTTCCGAGTCAAGCCATGGCCACTGGATCAGGATATGATCCTGGGCTACGTATTTGGGCGTTGGATAGGGCTCGCAAGTAAAGTAGCTGGATACTGCTTTCCTTCTGTCAATCGCAAGACCCTGCATATCCTACGTCTACAGGTATCGGCGATTGACCACCAACTAAGTCCCTCTCCTGGCGTGACGCCGTGTCAAGTCCACCCGTGTGCGCGATGAGCGAGACGTTCCACCTACGTACCTGGACGTGCGGAAAACAGTAGAGAACGCACACGGCATGTGCGCTCACACACCCTCCTACCTTCCCTTAGAATTGATGCTAGCATCGCGGAAGCGCGAGAAATGAGTCTGTCTGTCTGTGTGCCCGCCCACCCGCCCGCCCTGCCTGCCTGCACACCAACATCAACCCCCTCTCTTCTCTTCCCCGTGCCCTTGCCCGCCCATCATCGGTGGCGTTTTTCTGGCTTCTTGTTGTCCTCTTTCATCGACCCTGTCTATCCTACGTTACCCTGATCTTAGTGTCGTTCGACTAGTCACTTAGACAGCTAGCCTACCTGCTCGGATTGGTGAAATGGGGGAGAAAAACAGAGGTCCCTCCGCCCATCCCATGGCATGACGCTAGAGGCGATGGCGAGCGGGAGAGACAGATACCGGTACCTTGTGGGCCTTTGCCATTGCTGGTGTAGCCAAGAGCAGAGAGCGAAGAGCAAGAGCCACAGAGGCCCGGTGCTTGCGCATGCTAGCCTTGTCCGAAGTACACCCAACGTACTCGTGTACATGGGACGGGACGTGGATAAGGCGCTGACAGCCGTGCCAGTGGCCGGTAGTCCGTCCCGCAATGGCTGGTACCTGCGCCGCGCAAGCATGACCTGGACTATACAAGGCAGACATGCGGTCCAGTCTGAGGTACAGAGTACCCTCTCTCTCTCCCTCCTCTTCCACTCACACAGAGACGGAAGACCGTGTGTACACTTTCCTCTTCCCTGTCGCAGGATCCACTCCCCTTTGGTCCCTGCACTCCCCTTCTCATCCCACCACCCACCCCCTCATCCCTCGTCCCCTTCGACATCCCTTCCTTCTCTCCCCCCCCCCCCCCCCCCCCCCCCATTCGAACCCCCATCTCATCCATCTCACTAACGAGACCCTACCCTGAGCACTTGAACCCTCTTTTCCCATCTTACATAGTTTTTTTCCTTCTTCCTCCCCACTGCACCCCCCCCTTCGCCGTCCGTATCTCTCACACCCCCCACCCCTTCCACTCTTTCGCTCCACACAACGTACTCTAACACCAAGTAAATCGACATCATAGCTTCATCTGCTTGTCTCTCCTTCCTGACCCGGAACCACCAGAGATGTAAAAGCGTTGTTCCCTCGCCTCCCCCATCAAATCTCTGCCAATTCTACATCTTGCCCCAATTTTTTTTCTCTGAACGCTCATCATCAGAGATCATCAGCTCCATCATCCAACCTCAAACCAAACCATTGCGACGCATTGCGCCAAAGCCTCCTTTTAGACGCGCTCCGCCTTCTTTCTCGTTACTTGCCCCGAGCTTTTGCGGTTCGTCACATCAAGACAGATACCAAAGCAGGCATCTTCGAGGGCTGCGAGAAAAACAAAAAAAGAAGCAACATCTCACACTGCCTCCGCCCCTCAAAAAAAAAAAAAAAAGGAACAAGGGGCACGCCTACACATACACACACGTATACCCTCAAACGCAACAACTCGGGAGACCCCGCTCTCGCAAGTTCTCGCGGAAAAGAAAAAGAAGGGGAAGAGTACCAAAAAAAGATAAAAAAAAACCACCACAACATCATCGGTCGTCCCTCCCGGCTGACTTTTGAGCCGTCCGCACTTTGCACATCGCGCCGACTGAACAACACCTGGGACCCCCCTGTCACGGCTTCCAGTTGACCTCGAGACTTTTCACCAAACAGTCCTCGATACCGCAGATCTTTATCCCATTTCGACTTCGTCCCAGGGACGTACTCCAGGTCTCCTCCTTTCCTCCCAGTGGTCCTGTCAAAAACTGGGCCTCCATCTCTTTTCCCACTCGACTCCCTCGCTCTACACCACGCTACGCACTACCGCGCATCCGCTCCGCTCTCGCTGGCCTACACCACAACAACCTGGTCGTCCCTCTCTCATCCATCTCCTCTCTAGGCTCCTCCTCAGCCTGCCCCCCCGGTTCCAATCTGAACCAGCTTACTACCCTACCTAATCGCCCCCAACCCTGTCCGCCTCGGCCTCTTTCCCACGGGATATTGGCGCTGTCGATCACTCTGAGTCGGAGTCGTCACAGCTGTCTGCAGAGAAGGGGTCTCCACACTCCTCCCATGTCCCGCTGACCACTGTGCAACAAGCTTCATACGACTCTTGCCTGGCCGGCCCAAACGATTGGTCTCAGCTCTCAACTGGTTCAAATAGTCGTGTGTCAGTAGTCCACAGGCACACACTTAAACCTCGCTGATCCCCCAACCTCATCCTGCTCTACTCCCAAGGGATCATCCAGTTCTATCTGATCCGTGTCACGACTTGGCTTTCTACTTTACAATAGTCGTTACACTCATAACTGATCAGCACACGCTATCCCGCCGAACATCTATCTTTTGTTGACGGTCAACCACGTCGTCCCATCTCACCAACACCACCACCTTCACCACTACCACCACCACCACCACCGATCATGACTATGACATTAGATTCTCAGCAGCGATTTGGACCGTTAAACACCTTCGACCACATGTCTTCCTACGCACACTCTTCCACCTCCCCCCAGTTCTCAAACCCATGGGCCAACACCTCGTCGCCGCAAGCTCCCCAGGGCCTGTACGCCGGCCACGGTCTTGGCTCCGGGTTGGGTCTGGAGAGGTCACACACTGCTAGGACTAGCACTAGCAGCAATGCCTCGTCTTTGGGTTCTTACGGACAGATCCCAGTGACGGCAGCTTCAGCAGGTAGTCTCCCCATGGCAGACCCTCTGCCTAGGACGGACTTACTCACTGTTCCCCAAGATATCCTCAGTATCAACCGCATGGCTGCCACTTCGGCTCCTGCCTACGGTGATGCTCCCTACGCAACGGCTGCTTCTCCCGTGAACGGCTCGTATACGGCGTCGCCCACCCCTTACGAGACAATGGGCTACGCTCCCGCTCCCATGCGTTCTACATTCGCGCTCGCCCCGGAACCCGAACACTCTAGGAGATTCTCTCACTCGTCAGTACCCTCAACTTCCCTGGTCGACATCTCGGACCCCAATGTCTTGGCTCGCCCCCATCGCAACTCTATGATTGACTTTAACAACAGAGGACTTCACCATCACGACGAACGACGGAGCTTCGCTGACGCTCTCGACGCAAGCCACGGCATGCTCGCCATGAGCCAGGAGACTCCTCGCAACATCTACGGTGCCCGTAGTGACAGGGGATCGGGTGATTCCTACGGCTTCCCTTCGACGCATTCGACTAGCTCGTCCGTCTCCTCTGCCTCTGGATTCGGCAACTACTACGGTGCCGACTCTGTCAGTGACTACTCCACCGCTGGATCAGACATCGAGTCTGTCACCTCCCGGACCCTCCCTCGGCCACACGGCCTCATGGCACCTCAGATCCCCCCGGCGCCCCAGTCCATGATGGGTCAGTTCAGCTCTAAGGTGTCATCAAGCACGCAGAAGAAGCACAAGTGCAAGGTTTGCGACAAGCGCTTCACTCGCCCTTCGTCCCTTCAGACGCACATGTACAGCCACACTGGCGAGAAGCGTATGTTGTCACCCTACCAAAACACGACGAGGCTTGTCTCGTTCTTCGTTGCAAAAACGCTAACTTTACTGCAGCCTTTGCTTGTGAGGTTGAGGGCTGTGGCCGACACTTCTCTGTTGTCTCGAATCTTCGGAGGCACAAGAAGGTCCACAAGGGCGACGCCCGGTCTGAGGCCGGTTCGGAAGACCACCACTCTGACTAGAGTCCTCACAACTTCGAGCCTTTCCTGCAGGCTCGACTTGTATAACAATTCTGCAACACAGCAGCGAGCAGGACTAGTACGAGATCACGAGTTTCCCCGGTTCGAGTCATGATCAGCATCCCATATCCACTCTCGACACCAACCAGACAATCCTGCACCTTTTATCGAGTGGCTCGACTACGGGATTTTTCATCAAATTATTTTCTTAGACGGTTCGCATTGTTCATCAAGTTTTCATACGATACCATTCTCTACCCTCGTTTAATATCCATCTATCTGCGAGCGAAAGAGACCAAGACAAAAGTCGGGCGGCGGCACAGGAACTGGCGGGGCGGGTTGTCATTTGGTTCATCGTCATAAAGGGTATCCCATGATGGAAATTTTCACCACCATTTTTTCTGTTTATCTTACCTGCGGCACAATATGGAGCTGCAGGTTCCGGAGCGATTGCGAATGCAGCGGCATTGTCGGCGGCTTCCCTACGGCTCAACAAGGCGCTCAAACAAAGGAGGAACGGCCTGTAGGAGGAAGAGGAGGAGAAAGGGGGACATGCGCGAGAATTTCAGTTCACTGTCGATCGCTCAACCCCACACCGCGCAACGCTGCGCACCGGCTCCTCCCTGGGTCGGGGCCAGGTTGGTGATTGGACCAACCACGTTCTGCATTTATTTCTTCGGCTGTCAGATGATCGAAAGAGGAAGAAGATCTCCAAGTGGTCACGGAGGACCTGGCGATACCCTCACCCTCGGCGTTAAACGGAACGGATCTTGGGCTGGTTTTTTTTCTCTCTCTCTTCTGGTTTGCTGACTGATTTCTTCATTTTTGTTGCGCGCTCATCATGTCATTTTCACACGCCCTCTGATTTCATCAAGGTTTTTAGAGATGACGAACGAGAAGAGGTTGATTGCCATCGGTGGTATGCCTCGCGAAAAACTCGACCCAAAAGCTCCTGCGTTCTTGGAAGAACCGGGCAAAGGGCGACCTGTACTACTAGCTTTTCACACGATGATTATACCCATCACACTACAGAATGCCATTGTGCATTTTCTAGTTTGCATCGTCTGGGTACTTGTTTTTTTCTTTCTTTTGGTCTTTGTGCTCTACTACTGCTACGGCTACTACCACACCCAGTGAGTTTGGCGAGCATCGAAGAGAGTAACGGATGGCGACGGCGGCGGCGGCGGGAAAGGACATGGAAGCCAGTTGGGGCGGATTGACTGGGAGAATATCACTGGACAAGGGAAAGCGTACATATTGTCGCCATAGTATAATTAATAGTAGTGCGAATGAAGAATCACAAAAAATGATGCATCAAACAATGCCGCCTCCCCCCGTCTTTGCTGGCCCAGCGCCCTCTCTATCTCTCTCCCTCTGCCCTGCATGGCCGTCCCGTGCCTAATATGACGACAGGTCCTCATCAGCAGCGCAGACAAGATCGGCAGCGCAGGATCGGTGCACCTGGCCCAACCGAACGAAGCTTGCCCGAGCTGCTCTGCTCACTTGGTTGGAAGGACGGCCTCGAGAACATCACTAGACGCGAAGGGAAGGTTCGATCGATTAGTTGCAGATGCTCGAGCATCAGATAGATGGGCGGGAGAGAGGGGGGGGCAAGGGGAGCCACCGCGACCACGGGGCCACACGGCGGACACGGTTCCTCTCTCTCACTCGTGCATCGAGATGGGAAACCCGATAATCTGCATCCTTTCCACGTACCCCGAGATGAAGCGCCATGCCTGCCATCCCATCACCTTATGCATCTCCCCGCAACGAGGGGGGGTTAAGAATGGGATGATGTGGGTGGTTTGGGACTCGGGTGGGAAGTTGGGTGTTCGGCTCTCACCGACTCGCCACCTCCTCCCCCCTCGTGCGCCTTGATCCATTCGGGCAATGATATGTCTGCTCCTGAACATGCGTGTTCCTGAATTGAGGGGGGAACACTGTTTGGTGAGATGGGGTTCCGCTTGAAAACGCGTTGTCTCACCCTATCGCCTCCTCCGAGGCAGGAGCAAAGTCTACCGGCCGGGTACCGCATAGGTGTTACAGCCCAATGAAAGGGATAAGTCTAAAAGTGACGGTCTGCTGTTCCGTCCTGACGAAAGCCGGGAGCGCCATGATTGAATGGTTGGTAGTTGATAGAAAGGGGGCCCCGTCTGGGAAAAAGGGGAAAGAGGCTGCGTCGATCTCCGAGGAGGGGGGGTTGTGCGTGTGTCCATGTGAAAAAGATGGGAGAAGCTGCCGCGTGGTTGGCGATCGGCGCGGGTTGCGTTCGGTACGCGGGGATGCACGCACAAGCAAGCCACTTGGGTGCGCAGCATGCACACACGGATAGGCAAAGATCATCATATCGACCGTGGTTCACAAGTGGTATCTCCCATGAGTGGAAGGGACGGGGGTGAAGGTCCTGGAGAGTGGAGGCTCAAGACGCGACGTTGTTGACGTTTGGCGCTGCTGTCGACGACCAAAGGTCAGCTGGCCCGGACATGCTAGCGGCGACTTCGTTTTGGAACAAGGCGCCGTTGCGGCAACTGAATCGAACGCGGCGACACGGAAGGGCGGCTAAGAGGGGCAAGGGGGGGTGGGTTGACTCGCCCTGATGGAGGCGTTCCGGGGCGGAGATTCGGGGGGGGGAGGCTACGGAACGACGCTAACGGGGTCGAGGAGGAAGGAGCCTGAAGTTACGTAGGATGGTCTGCTGCGTGCGGCGACAATGAGGGGAGACGGGCACTTGTTTACGTAGCTTACGGGGTCTGAAAGACGTTCTATCCAAGATGGCACTAGCCCTTGTTTATTGTGAGGTGACGGATGGCGCCAAAAAAAAAACGGAGGGGATCAGTTTAGTGTAATGCAGGATGTGGTGTAAGACGAGCCGAGAGATGACTAGGTAGAAAGGCAATCTACCATTCTGCCGCAAGGCCGGCACTAAATCGCATCGTATGCCCGTCCGTTGGAGCTAGTGTAGAGGACAAGCCAGCAAGGACAGGAGGCGCAAGGAACGGAAAGGGACTACGAAGAGATTGGAAGAGAGACCGAAGATCGCGCAAACGGTTGGAGATTGCTGCCACTGCAACGCTGGGTGGTGGGGCGGCTGGGGAGGGAGAAAGAGAGAAGAGCACATGGCTCTTGGAGACGGGATGAAGAAGGTGCTACAGATTGAAGAAGATTGGAGACCAGGCCGGCAACTGTCAGGACTGCTTGGGGGGGGCTTGGGAGCGAGAACCTTGGAAGAGGAGCAAGGAAGTAAGGCTCCGATGGGCTGGATGGGTTGGGGATGACGATGTCAGAACCGTAACAAATGGAGACTGCGGACCTCCTCCATGCTGCAACTGGTCGGCAGGCCAAGGCAAAGACTATGCAAGATGAGGCAGAGTTGCTCGAGGAGCGAGGTATCCGTAACCGCGATGGTAAAGAGCTTGAGAAAACTGGGCCGAAACTGACTAAAGCCAAGCTGGCCGGCCACGAGAAACGAGTTGAGCGTGGGTTTGAGAAGAAGTGGAAATCTGGCGCGTGGCAGGAAGGTGCACTGCACCTGCACCTTCATGGCATGGCGCTCAGCATCTGATTGCCTTGCCCCAGCCCCAGCCCCAGCTCCAGCTCGGGATTGTCAACCTCAGCTCCTACCTACTCCAGCGCTGGGCGGGACGAGATACCAAGAGAAAAGTGGATGGCCGTGTTTCAGCAACTTGCCGGACTCTCCACTGTAGCACCCGTCGAGTACCTAGGCAGCGAGCATCTCTTTGCTGGGATTTTCTTTGGCAGGAGTTGACCTCTGATCCTTTCCGGCTCGAGATGCACACAGAAGTCAAGCTCGATCAAGCTTTGTGGTGGACTGAGTGCGAATGATTGGACGACAGCGCCTTGGTGGGGGCAACTTCGGGGATGAACACCCACCATGCTAAAGTCTGAACTGTGGACTGAGAGGAGCCGATTCGTGCTTGGTGCCTCGGGCTTTGGGCAGGCAATGCGTCGGTCAAGTTCAGTGTCCGTCAGCAGCCAAGGCGTACACACGCACATAGATAGGTACTCGCCCACAACCACATCATTCGGAAGACGTCTGGTTCGGGGTCGAGACGGTCGGTCAGCTGCGAGGACTTGCTACCTACCTTGCCCATCTACGCAGTAGTCACTGCCTCTGTGCGATAAGAGAGCCACCCCACTGGGCATCCTCAATTCGTTCCTCCGGGAGCATGGCGAGGTTACATCTGGCACCAATAGGGCGCCAGATGCAGCGTGCCCAAAATGGCCAAAAGAACAGAGATCCGGGGTTCGACCGACAAAGCCGCTCGCGATGCACCCGATTCGATGCAATGGGTGTAAATCTGTGACTTTTCCTACTTCTCGTGGCCCATGCCATCCCTGGCCTGCATGCCCATGCTGGAAAGCAGCCGTTGAAGGGCAACACATGAGGCGGCAAGACGAGGCGAATGAATACTCGTCAAGGTTGTCGAGCGACTGAAGACCCGCCAGGTACCAAACCTCGTTGTTATTCTTTGAGCGGAAGAATGGCGTGGCGTGGCAAAACGCAAGATTCAGCATAATGGGCTTCTTGCCCCGGATCACGAGAACGAGGCCGTCCCAATCGTGTTGTTGCGAGAACGGCGCCGTTGGCACTGCTAGACGGATGTTGTACGCACATGGAATGCCAAGTCAGCGTCCAACATTTTGTTGCTGTTCAACAATGCTAACCATGACTGCTGAAAGCGAGGCCGGCTGTGAGCGAGTAAGAGACGGTAACATCTTGGCGTTGGATCTTGATACCGCCGTGGCCTATTCGAGGAGATCGCACAAAATTCACGGAGGTTCCGCCCGTCTAACGAGTTAGTGCGGGCACGCCGTCCTGGAAGCACAGCGGGCGCGCCAACGCCAACGCCAACGCCGACACAGCATGAAAAGCCACCCAGGCGTATACATGCCCGTGGCCCGTTGCGGGATTGCGAAGGAGGGTTTGCCAAAAGTTCTGACCGCACCATGATGGCGCACGGGACAGACAGCTATCAGGAAGCAGAACAGGCTTGTAAGCGCCTCTGCTGGTATCAACGTCATTGCAGGAGGGGACCGGGCTTTGCTTCTTCTTCATGTTGTGTGCGGTGATTGAAGTCGTGCGTCCTGATTGGCAGCGGCTGTCAAGTCGCATGCAGTGAGTGGGTGGATTGGTTGATTAGTGTGCCCATGTGTGTGTGTGTGTGTGACCTCTAGGTACCTACCTAGTCGAGTCAAGTTCAAAGTTGCTTTGGAGTGCATCGGTACGGCACCGTACCGCAGCGGCGCCCGCGGCGGTTCATTTGGCGGCCGGGGAATGTCGCGGAGGCGCCTGAGTGTGGGAGGGTCGAAAACAGCCAACAAGCGGTTGCGCTAGTACCGCTAGCTGCACGCAGCCCCAGCGTTGGATTGGAGAAAGGCAGACGCCTCTCGAGATGTGATCTTCAGGGTCCTTGTGCTTCCCTAAGCAGAATGCTAGGGATCGAACGCCCACCCTGGACTTTTTTTTTGTTTTTGTTTTTTGTGATGGGGACTGGCAGAAGTGGGTGGTGGAGGACTACCTAGGACTGGTGGCAACAGCAGTCTGTGCTAACGCTTCTGTCGGTGGCCGGTTCGAGGCAATGACAATACGTGATTGGAAGCCAATGCGATGCCGTTGCTGTCTCGATGGTACTATATGTCTCTTTTTGGTCTTGTCCCTTTTTCGCCACAAGTCGGGATGCAAGACCTGAATGGCTTCGGCGGAGGAGGGTGTGAGTAGGCAAGGGTCATTGGAGGGGAATGGGGGTTGGAGGGTTTGGCATGTTGTCACTCGCCTTCATCCACGACTCCTCATCATCCTCTTAGAAGGTGTCGCTGCCCTGCGGGTTCGGAGCAGACACTGCCATTGCCGTAGTGTGGTCTCCCAGAACACCATGGTACTTTGGTAACATGCGTGGTGTCCTGGTGGCAGGGAGTCCCCATCTCGGTGACTGCATAGGCACATCACCAGCTCCTCTCCCATCTCCGATGCAAGTCATCGTCACTTTCCAAACACACCGCCAATTCGTCAAGACGAAGGAGCAAATGCGGATATGGGCAGAAAGGGTGAGTGTGTGCACTGAGAGTTGAGGGTGGTAGCGAATGATGCAGTGGGCTCCTTACACCCCAATCGGCAGGCACGCCCGGCTGGTAATGCGCGCAAGTACTGCGGTACGTACTGCAAAGAGCGTAGTGTAGGCACAACTGTTGGAAAGTGAGGAGGATGTGGAGAGATGTGGAGGGAGTGTCGTGGTTCGTCGTTGGAATTAACAAACTGATCTCGGTGACGTCGGTGGCTGCAGGGATGGGGCAAAGCGGGGATAAACATCCAGCGGTATTCCCAGTCTCAGCCGACACCCGCGAACGTCATTGTGCCACGGCCGCATCCGGGTCCGGCACGTCTGACTGGTCAACGGTGCGGCACCTGCCCCCCAGACAGATTGCCCGAGCTCTGATTCGTTGGTGAGGGCGTGTGACTCTGAACATGTCGCCGATACTTTCATGTTACAATCACGCCACTCCCGGCTAAAGAGTCGCCGCCTTAGGCTGCATCGCATCGAGTACTGTGCTGCATGAGGGGGAGGGCAGCCAGGCTAGGTATGTACTGGGTACGTAGGATGGTGCAGTGCCGTGTAAAGAATTGGGTCAGAGATCCCAGGGCAGTGCTCTCCAGCTTTTCTTACCTGATGGGTATGTCACTGAGAAATGTCGCAGGACAGAGGATGTCAGCAACGCAATTCATTCCGCCCGCCCCAGGGCCCCTTAGGGCCCTGCCAAACACAGTAGGCCTCACAGTTGACTCCACTCCCCCGAAAACCCCATCGGCAACAACAAAGTACGGCGCAGACAAATCCTACTTACCCGAAGTTTCACGTTCCCTGTTGCTGCATCTCATCTCATCTCATAAAATAAAACGAGCAAAGGGACAAGCAAAACGACATGTAATGCCGCGTTTTTCGGTTTCTATTTTTCGCATCTCCCTCCACCCATCTCATTTTCTGTACCCACCCTTCTCGAAACGCAAGATCTGCCGCAGGCCCGCCATCCAATTGCTTGCTGCCATGTCCTATCCGGCACTCTCCTTCCAGTGTCTCGTCGACGGGCCACAGTCATGTCCGTGTCTCTCCGCAGCCCGCGTCTCCGTCGCCTCGCATTTTCTTGGGATGAAAAGTCTGTGGGAATTAGGGGTAAGGCATGTTCCCAGAATATGCTTTGTAGTTTAGCTGCACACCACTACCTGCGACAGGGGATATCTTGCCCAACTCGCCTCCAACAACCACGTACCTACGTCCATGGCACCAATATCGCCCTTCCACCAAAGAGGCGCGCAACGTCTTGCCTGTTATGGGCTACCGGCACTAGCCCCCATGCCCTCCGTACCATCCAGAAGACGAACGAGCGACGTATCCGTAGGTATGCCGCACCACACCAGCACACCCTCCGGCGGAACCAAAACATGGCATTTTCGTAGATGTCCATGTTTTAGCGCTGGGAAATACCATCGTCACCTTTGAGTCGTCGCGCGAGCCTACGGAACGAGCTCCAGCCGAGTTGCACTGCCCGCTCCTCTCATTCCGGATTTTTACACTTACCCCCTCGTCCTCCTTGCCTTCCTGACACTACACTATGCTACCTATGTAGATGCTTCAAGGCAACAACGGAACGATGCGACCACTCCCTCCGCCTTCCCCTACCTACCCTCGACTCGAACAACCCGAGTGAAGTTCCAGCCTTGCCCTGATTGGCCAACTCAGGCCTGCGATTCAAGGCGCCGACTCCTCTTCCCCGAGTCAAACACGCTACAGACAAGTGACTGACTGACTGACCTACTGCCCTCTGCAGCCTGCCGTCCCGCTGGCTGGTGGGTGCTGTACGCCCTGAACCCTCACCGGCCTTCTCTCCCAGCACAGGAGCCATCCCGTCCTCCACCACTCAATTGCATCAGATAACACAACATCCCAGCACCAGACGGAGCATCCATGATCCCAAACCAGCCTCACTCGGGCCACCACACCACGCCTTCGTCCCTGGCCTGTGATCGCGGTCCCAAACCAATGCACTGCATCCCTACGCCATAGACCGCATAATACGGACCACCTTGTGTTAACTGCATCAGGCTGCTGCATCTCGCTCGTCGACTAGTGTACTAGCCTTCGTCTCCAGATATCCGTACAGCGCAGTACATACCTATGAACCGAGCATTGAATACTGCTCACAAACGAAGGCCGAAGCACAGCATCCTTGGTCACCACCATGTACTGTCAGATGTCATCCTTCATCCTGTACGAGACAAGGCAGGGCTTTTTTTTTCTTCCCCTTCCAAAACTGCCCGCCGGACCCCGTCCTGCCCAATCGCTGTGCTAGAGCATCTGAGGGAACAGCCTTCCGCCCCCGGTCCTTGTCAGGCCCTCACCCCCTTCGCGGCGCCGGCCCCTTCACCGCTCAAATCAGACAACGGCCCCGTAACCGGCGCTGCGCAAGCGGACGGGGAACAGGCCATCAAGGTTCGCGTTCTGCCTTGCTACGGAACGGTACCGTCTCCATTGCTGCGCTGCGCTGCGTCCACTGCTCACGCCTTCCATGACCATGCCGGCTCGCAGGGCCCTGTGCGACATTTTCTGACAGTCGCTGGCCTTGTTTCTTGATCGATTCAACTTTTTGCCACCGAGATGGACCAGTCAACGAACCGAGGCAACCACCCCCATCGCTATCGTGCTTCAACCACGGCCAACCACCCGCCTGTATCGCCTCAACTTGAGGCAATTGGCACTGCATCGTGCCGGGGCGGCAGAGGGGCCCCGAGGTCCTCTCCGAGATGAGAGCAATATAGCCTTGACGACGGAGGAGGGCCCGATCGGGAGGCCTGCAGCCTGATTTTGCGTCTGCGTGAAGGGTCCGATGCATCAAGCTAGCGACACCCGCTACCTAGGCCATAGGCCATGGAAAGTTGGGCACCAAAAACAACAAGGCCTTGTTTTTCGGGCGGCAGGCGATGAACTCCACGATCATGATCAGGGTCGTCACTCGCGCGTTGCGTGGTAGTTTAGGTTCGCCGTCCATGTAAGTGGCACCAAGAGCACCAAAGCCGGAGCGTCCCGCTGGAGCATCTGTAGCCCTGGCCTGGCCGCGGAGTACCGTGATCTGTGCCTCACAGAGGCAGAGAAATGCACGCCCACAAGACAGCATCACGTTGTAGGCGCTGTCCTAAAGCTGTTCGAGGACAGCCATCTGAGCCAGACAGCCAGCCCGGCGATGTGAACTGAGTCTGCCACCTCCTCGCATCTTCCTTGTCTTCTCTCCACTACCAAGAGACGGTGCTTTGAGAGATGAAGTCTGTCGAACTGGGCCGCCTCGTGAGGTTTCCCAGTGTGAGACATGAAGCTGAAGCCACTCTTTCTTCGGACATCGTGGCTACATGGCGATCGACCGGACGTAGCTTGGCACAGTGTCTCACCAGCGTGCGCGGCGCCCCCTCTTGACATCTCAACGCCTAGTGACATGCCGATAGCAGTTGTAGATGAGGCTATGCCGTGAACGTCCAACACCCGTTGTTCTCTGCCCTGGCTCCTAGCCTCCTCGCCCGCGATCCCCCCCCCGATGAGACACGGCGGCGTGCGAGATCTCTCCACCTCTGCCATGGCTGCGCTTGGCATAGCGCAACGTCTTGCGGTCCGGTGTGTGTACGATTGCCCGATACCCAAAGCATCGCTTCCGGCCGCGATCTCCGGGGGGTTCAAGCTTCAGCCCACCCCAGACCTGGCATTCGCACCGACGCCTCTCCCCTCCAATACCAGGCTTGAGAGGCTGGAGGAGGGGGCGGTCGAACGACACCGAAACCCCCTCCCCATCACCAAAAGTCAGAAAGCACCAGGACCTGGCTGGGAGGGGGGCGGCAACGAGGCCTACTAACTACACTGGAGGCGAAGGCTCGCAGGCTTGCTCGAGTTCCATGCGGACCCAAGGACCGTGGGGCCTCGAGGTACGGGCCCTTCCCGTTCGCGTAGTTAAACCTGCCCTTGTTTGGGAGCGCAGGTGCTTTCGATCTGCCTGTAAATAAAATCTATGGAGTTTCCCATTCACCCATCCGGGAGGGCGACGGGGCTACAGAGGACGAGGTGTCGAAGAAGAGAAAAAAGGGGCATCGGAGATGGTGGCGTTCTGAACCCGCACCCCGAACGCAAGCAGACACAAACAACGTGATGATGACGGTGTTGGCGATGACCTCAAACGTCGTACAGGCACGTAGGGCAAGACAAGGGGGGAGGGGGGAGGGGTCTATCCGGCTGAGACATTCTCAGGGGAGGGAAACGGGTGCACACATATACCTACATACTACGTGATATGCAGGGAGAACAGGGAACGATTTGGCAAGATCACGATGGGACTGCAAACGAAGGAACATTAGTTTGATTTAGCGTTCTTTTCAATTCTTGAATATTAAGCTACGTCTGGCGTTGTCTCGCCGTGAACCTCCTGCTAATGTCTTCGAAGCTGGGTAGAAAACAACCCCAGCAGAGACTGTTTGACTGAAAAAGATACTTTCCTTTCCACCGCTCGTCTTTGACTCCATCATCCTCCAAGTCCGGAAAGTGTTCTTCTTCTCCTTTCTGGAAAACTCCTGTCCTGTCTCGATACGAGACCAAAAGATAAGGTCTGAAAAAAAACGAAAAAGAAAGAAGCGGTGCGTAATGATTGATTGGGTGTTGAGGTGTTTAGTTGTTTTGAGGATTGTGTATGCGCGACCAGTCCACTAACGAACGAGCGCTGTGTCGACTTGTAGTGTACAAGTTCCGGGCGAGGAACCATTGCTGATTTGTGACCGAGAAGGGAAAACGGCTTGACGCACGTGATGGTATAACTAAACATGTAGACATTAAACAAAGGTCGTAAGGGTCGTGAAGAATCAAAAGCAATGAGAACAAGGCGGCCCACGAGGCTCTCGTTAGATCGCATGGCGAACCATATCGATCAGTCGTAACTGGGTGAGGAAATCACCGAGAGTTGTGTTTCTGTGGGAGGTGTCGAGTGCCGCCATCGTTCGTCTTGGGTATGGGCAGCTGATTCTATGACTCCACTGGTCAAAGATATCGAATCGCGATTGTATCCTTTTCCCACGCCATGCCTATCCAAACGCCGGAAAGTAAAACCCTGGTATAGAACAGAGACCGGAACCGGAACAAGCTTCACAGTCGTTAGACCGTCGGTGCGCCAGGCCGGCCCTTGCCAAGTGACTCAAAGAGCTCGTGAGGTGGAATTTTCTTCATACCACCGCCGCGGTCGTACATTGACGTCGGGGCTGGCGAGTAACCTTCGCGCTTCTTGCGCAGACGATCGAGAGCCATGCCAGCGATGACCAGGAGGAATATGAGGGCGAGCGAGATACCGAGACCTATAAGAACGACGAATCCGAGAGCCAAGTGACTAGCTGTTTAGGTGTTAGCATGTGACCTGAAATGAAAGGGGTTCATAGCATACCATTGTCGGAGAAGAAGTCCTCGTTCTCGGTGAAGATCTTTGAGATCGATCCGGCAGTGTTGCCGCTGTTGATTGTGAGGGCGTACGGTTGGAAGGTCGTGCCGTTGAAGATGGCAGCTGAAGCTGTGCCAAAACCGGGAATGTTGAGGGACCCCGTCATCATCAAGACTTGGTTGGAATTCAGTATGTCGGTATTGTCGTGAGATGTGGTCAGAGAGAAGACTTGGAGGCTGTTTACAACGGTGCCGGGAAGGAGAGTGACTCCCGCCGAGTGCCAGGCGGAGCCATCGTACTTCATCAGGTAAATGGAGCCGTTGGATGCGGTTCCAGAAGCCCACAGTTGACTGCGATCGCTCGATCCAGCCGTCAGGACCTCAACAGGACCCGGCAAAGTATCTTCTCCAGGGTAGGCGGACCATGCTTGACGCTCAGGACTGTACATCGCAAGCATTGTCGGGTAGGTGCTGTTGAGAGTGAAGTTACCACCGGCAACAAGCTGGCTCTTACTTGTCCAGATAAGCGTATGACCGGTCCCCTCAAGGTTGACACCAGGACGGTTCCAGCCTGCGAGGGATGTGTCATAGTAACAGACACCCGGACAGCCAAGCGCGCCAGCTGCATTGAATGAGCCAGCAACGTAAACATCACCAGAATCAGGGCGGACCTCAATAGAGGTAACGGTTGCGTTACCGCCGCTCATGGCGGGCGGCTGAGTGCTGTTCAAAGCACCACTTTCAAGGTTGAGAGAGATGATGCCTCGCACGTCGTTGTTATTGACACGGCCACGGACGTTGCCGCCGGCGAAGAGCAGATCCCCTGTGATGGCGAGTGCAATGAAGGTTGAGTTGTCCTCAATCTGGGAGTCAAGGCCAGTAATCGCGTTTGATTTGGATCCATCAATGAGCACCAAGTTATTGACGGAAGTACCGTTCGTGCCTTCGGCCGTGAAGTGGCCGCCGAGAATGGTAATGTTGCGATTATTGTTGTTGTAGAAAGCACCAGTGACCACGCCCGTAACGTTGCCACTTGAGACCGAGTCGCGTTTGCTGATTGTGCCAGAACTCGTGGAAGAGGGCTTGATCTTGATAGGGAACTGGCCAAACTTTTCAGCCAGTGTGACTGCTCCATTGGCGCTGATGGTGGCTGAAGTCATGGATCCTGCGTAAAGAGATCCTCCATGTGGAAGGTTGGAGATACCAGTCGTCAAGATGCCACTGAAGGCGGGGACAGGGCCCGAGAGGTTCTGCAACCAGTTCTTCTGAGACGGAACCCAGACAGCGAACCCAGAGACGGGGATAGCCGCGTTGTCGCCAAACGCATTGATCTCGCTAAAGTCACCGGTGAAGGTGACGACAAACTCGGGCTCGTTCTCATTCGTAATGTTGACGAACATCGGGACCACGTGGGAGACCTCGCCGTTGACGCCGGAGCCAAGTGCAGTCCAGGTATTAGCGGAGGTGTCGTAAACACCTACGTTGTTGAGACCTGCAACTGCGTTGTCCTGGGTGTTTGAGAAGACACCGCCGACATAGAGTTGAGTGCCATTGAGCTTCATGGCCTTGACTTCACCGTTGAGGCCGCCATCCAGCGCCATGGTGGCCTCATTTGCAGTGTTAATGCCGATGACGTTGCGAGCAGAGGAAGACGTGAAGTTGCCCCCAACAATGACCAGATCACCAGCAGTTACCAGGCTAGTAACCGCAGATCCAGAGGCGAATGATGACCCGAGCTGGTTGATCTTGGAGCTCTTAAAGTCCGTGTTCAGAGTAGCCATGGAAGGATCAAAGTCGAAAAGGCCGTTGAGTCCTCCAGTAGAGTTGATAAGAGTAAACCCAACGCGTTGGGCAACAATGGTCATTTCATTGAGGGTCTGGCCAGCCAACGGGGTAAGAGTAACGCTCGGCCGGAAGCCATCTGCGGAGCTTGCTTCGATATATCCGAAGTAAATCTGATCGTACTTATCGAAGTTGTTTGTCTGGTAGAGCGACGTCGTAAACTTATCATTGCCAGTGGATGACATGATGCCTGTGACGTTCACCTGTCCTCGGGTCAAGCACGTGCCGTCCTGTAGGCAGCCTGGCGTGTATAGGTTGACGGAGTAATTGCCAGACTCCTTGAGGTCGGGAAGGAAAGTGACCGAAGCGGAGTCCGCGGTAATGCTGCCGGAGAGCTTCGCAGTCAGATACTCGGAGCTGCTCTGCAGCGAGGGGGAAGTCGTCCACGGCCCGGTGGCAGTGGCAGACGACTTGGTATCACTATCGGAGCAAGCTGGGGCGTTGAAGTCATTGATGGCATAAGAGTTGATATCATCCTCGAACAGCTGAATGCCATTCAGCCCACCGCCCGATCCGTAGAACTCAGAAATATCGATTCTGAATGAATTCATGCCGACGAGATTGACAAAGTGGAAATCCTGGAACTTGATGCTGGTGTTGCTGCTGAGAGGGCACTCACTTGTGCAGGAGGCGTTTTGTCCCGTAGCTGGGTCCAGGTACGTCATGTTGAGAATACCTCCAAGAGGGAGGGCGGTGAAGCGGAACGTCTTGGTTCCTCGGCCATCCTGGTGGGTGTTCCAGAGTCTGAGCTTCGTAGGCTGGAAGCCGAAGCCGAATGTGGCTTGCCAAAAACCCGCCGAGTTGTCGCGCAGCAGCCAAGTGTTGCCCGAGCCATCAACTCCGTCCGTCTTGCAGATGATGTTGCGGGGATCGCTGAAGCCAGACGTAGAAGTGCTCGAGGCCGAAGTAATGTTGGCGCTCGACAGGTTAATGATCTGGCCATCCGGAGTGCTGGGGGTGCTGGTGTTGCCGAGGCCAGTGAAACTGCCACCAAAGACAATGTGGCCGTTAGAAGCCTTAGTGATGGACGAAACAGGGCCGTTGAACCCAGCAAAAGGAAGGTTAGTCCAGCCATCCGTGCCATACCAGGCAATCGCGTTGGTCGAGTTGGCGCTCCGGAAGTTACCTCCAACATAGACTGTATTCGCCTCTTGGTCGCAGAGCAGGGCATTAACCTGGCCTGAAAGACCAGCCAGAGGCGTGATTTCGGATGTGTTGGGGTTGAACAAGGCAATGCCTTGTGACTGAATGCCATCCAAGCTCGTGAAATTACCGCCGATTACCACTCCCTGCATCGTTCCATTTTCGAGCGTAAATGTGCACATGTCGTGAATAGAAGCATCGGTTGATATGACCGACGCAAAGGCGCCATTGGGCAGCTGGGCAAGCAAGGATTCGCTTCCATTGGTGTTGTACGGCCTCTCGTTCTGTTCCTCAAACTGATAGAGGGAAATGCCGTTGAAATCACCCGCCACACCAATTCTGCCAAGCTGGGAGAGGTCAAGGTTCACATCGGGGACCGGGGTGAACTGGATCGCAGTTGCCAAAGCGGGCGCCAGAGCTGCGAATGCCAGGAAATTTGACCGCTGATGGCGGCGGCGCGCCGAAGGGCGCCTGTTGAGAGTTAAACGCATCGCTATTGATGTTCAGTCGAGAGAAGGATCGGCTGGGTTGTGTGAATGCTGGGTACCGAAGCTTTTGAATCGGGGGTTTTTGAAGATTTTAAATCGGATCGGGTATCGCGTCGCATTTGCAAAAGAAGTCTATTTTTGGGCGCTGGCCATGGCAATAATACTCTGTTCTGTATCGTTTGGTCGGTCGGCAGGTTCGGGAGGCGCGTCAAAAATTCGGTGGTGCGAAATTGAACGGAAGAGAGAGTAGTCGAGTCGAATCGGAAGGTGAGAATTTGGGCGTAGTAATCGCGGGGGGTTAAACGAGTGTCTGGTGTTGGGAAAAAACAGAGAAAAAAGAAAAAGAGGCTGATTCGTCGCCCAGTTCTACGGTCGAAGAAAGTAATGTTAGAACTGAGCTGCAGCCATTTGATGGCGACGACGATGACGAAGGAGAGAGAGAGAGAAAGAAAGAGAGAGGAGTGAAGCCAGGCTGCTGTTCTCCCCCCTGCTCTTTGTCTGCCCAGTGTTTTGTTGTTTGTTGGTGGAGAGGAAGGAGAGAGGCTGAGCCGCCAGGCGAGATGGAGCTGGAATGGAAGGTGCGGGCCCACATGTACCTGGCCGTACCTGCGCCAGGGAAATTGGTGGTAGAGGTTTAGGTTGCACTTACCTCCTATTAAAGCACTGACACTTTTTTTTGGCGGTGCGGCCCCGGCTGCACGGCTGTATTGCACGGCTACTGATTGTGCTCGGATGGGTTCGGCAAACCGATTAAGTTGGCGTGGACAGATTCGATGGAAGTAAGTCTTGAGAACTGAGATGAGCCGGATTATTGACAAGAGTTTTAATGGACCGGGGGTTTTTTTTTTTTTTGGTCGGGATCGGTTTGATGTCTCGGCGAAGCAGAAAAGCGGTCGGAAGCGAGAAAAAAGCAAGAAAATGAACGACTGTAGGGCAAGGTGATGAATGAGTGAGTGATTGAGATGAGCGAATGAGGGACTATGCTTCGGTGTGGATTCCGAGTGGTGAAAAGAGTCGCACGTAGAGAGCTTCAAGTCGTCCTTGGGCTCGAAAATGAGTGTATCGCGTCGTCGATCTGGGTTGATGCGTGTGCAGACGCAAACCGTGGCGTGTCGTCGTAATGTTTCGGCGTGGTGTCGCCTCTTGCCGTGACACGAGGTGTCTGAGTGCGAGTTTGGTTTGGAAAGGTATCAGGAGGAGAGGGCGATCGTTGAGAAGCCGGTGACGCCACAGAAAGGACTACCTAGACTTTTGGTCCAACGTTGACCAATGAATGTTATCGAGACGGACGACCAGCGCTGTCCACAATCTCAGACTTCCGAGCGGCGCAGGTCGTTGCACTAGATTTCCTCCCCCCTGGATTCAATGGCACTAAATGTCGGCTGAACCGTTCTGGCGTACGATTCCGTTCTTTCTTACTTTGGCGTTCCTTTTGCCTTTCTTCAGAGGAGGGCTCGGTGTCGTACGGTGTGACTACAATCTACCGGTCGGTGTCTTGCCTTTTCTTTCTCGCTGGACCTCGTCGCGTGCTCCAAGGTTATGGCCGAGCGTTAGAATGAAGGATCGACTGGATGACGAAACGGCCCAGGTAGGGCGTCTAACGACAATCGAAGAGAAAGGAGCCACGAGCCACGATGACCGTGAGGGCGGCTGGCTGTCAATGGAAGAATGTCAGACAAGCGTCCTAATCGCCGATCGCTAAGGCCCCGATCGGGGGTTGATTCGGCAGAGCCACACCAGCCAGCGATAAGAGTCAATCTATAGCTTTCGTCCTCGAACCTACCCGTGAATTTAAGATTTGGAAATGAGCGACAAGAGACGTTCCGCGGTGGGAATCTCGGGGAGAATGGGGTCGTGAGGTGCAAACGTCGAAAAGAGAGAAAGAGGAGCAAGCATAGGAGAAGAAAGTGCCTCGGTCACAGTCTGCCCCCCTTCTAGCTCTGGGGTCTCTCGAGCGCTGCAGTTGACAGGGGTCAATATCGAAAGATGCCGGGGTGTTCGGCGTCGTGGGCGACGCGTCGTACATAGTAGTTTTCCCGCGGAACAAAAAAAAGGTACAATAAAGCTGGATTTAGCAAGACGTGCCTGGCAAAACCCCGCCCTCACAAACACCAAACACTGCGAGGCGCAATCAACCTTTTTTGTTAACCTCGTCAAGAAGCGAAACAGAGCTACGGACACGGGCGAAAGCCATCAATCAGCCTTTCCAAGGCCATGGTTCGGGTAGACGTTGAAAGGGAGGTTGTTCCTTCGGCCGCTCTAGCATCTGTTTTCCAGCCACCCTATTCGGGATCTGGGGCATAATTGACGGCTACCGCCCATGATCTAGGCCCCGGCGCACGTTCTTCCTGCAGCAGCTACGCCCAATACAGGGTGCCAGAGTCCGGATGACGGACGGTTGGTGGGGACGCGACGGAAGCCATCAGGGCCATTCAGGAGAAGACCCAATCGAGGGCGACTGACTGGAGCAGATGTCTCTGGTGTCAGTTCCCACTTCGTCAGTGGTGCTACATAATAAAGTGCTTCAATGCGATGAAGCGCCCTGACTGGCCCATCTAAAGTTGCACTTGCACTAGCGTCAGGTACGGGCTCGTACCAGTCCCCCCCTTTCAATCATTTAGTTGCCTCCGTGTCAATCGTCCTTTACGCCGGCCATTTTCTGCATATCGCTACACACTGCTATCCAGTTGTTGCGATGACAGCCTCGAGGGCTTTGTCGTCTGGGTTTTCCATTTTCGCACTTGTCCGTCGGGCGTCGCAAGGGGCACCATGCGACAGTTAAGGGGTCTGTACCCTTTTTTGGGTGACGGCATATCTCAAGGTTTGGGGGATTGCCCTGGAGCCGCTGGAAGAGTTCTGGCTCTTGTCGTCCGGCACTTTATTCGCGATGAGGGTGTGCCGGGGTATTCTGGCGTCGCGGCATGGATCAAGCCTCGGTCTCGCATCAGTTTGCTGTGTCGTCCGTGTTGGTGAGGGGCTTGCGGCGCTCCGACTTCAAACTTATTTGGTATCACTGTGCATCCTTGGTGGGGGATATCCCGGTTCATAACGACGTCGTTTCCGCCAGTCGACTCGGTCCTGCTGCACAGCCATACATAGGAACCACCACATTGGACATTGTTCACGATGCATCAGTTGGCTCACCTTCGTCCTAGGATGTGGCAGGGCACCAGCGCCATCTCATGAACGCGATCGAGAACCACTGGGGCTCTTTTGAGCAATTATCGGCTGAGCACCATCAGACGGAGGACAAGGGCAGAGTTCCGAACCCAGTCCCGAGGTGCAACACGCGCGGGAGGCGGATTGTCCCTACGCGTTCGCCCACTTTATAGGGTCCTTTAAGGTACTCGAAGCACAAGATGCAGTGCAGAAATACATGCACAACAAATCAAGTAATCCTACGACTCGCCACGCAAACGAAACAACCCAAATTTATCCCTACCAATCTCACCTTATGCGACTTTACCAACAGTAACCGGAGGAGCAATGGACCCTCTTGTAAAAACCCACCCTTTACAGGCGGGAGCCTACCACGGATACGTACTACTGTTCGTCCAGAAAGGATCGGATGTCAGCTCTGGCATGTCTCAACATTGGACGGAATGCAGAGCCTCCTCTTTGATTAAACTTGACTCGCACGTCTCTGCTTGTCCTCAGTCTGTCACCTTATCTTATGCCCCATGAGGACTCACATGTACATCCTCGCTTACGCCATTGATTATGCAGCGCATCGTGCCAACACGGATGTGCCTTTGAGCGCAGGAACCCCTCCCATCGATGTCTGTAATCGAGTGGAGACGTCGATCCGGCACAGTAACCAGCCGTGGCGATTGGCGCTTGGTTGATGCACCACCGTTCAACAACATGATCACCCCGTATGTCCGCGGGACGCACTTCACTTGCTAGAGAGTTTCTTCAGCCCCGTCTCATCCACCTGGTCTGAAAGGGCCCGTCCGCACCCATGGTTCGTCTGATTGGGTCGCCTGACAATGCTCCTGGCTTTCTAACCGCCAAGACTCCTTGGGTTCTCACAAAGGAATACATCTCCCAGAGCGTGGTCATAAATCTTTATCCTTTTCTAACAACAAAATGCCCCTCGACTAGTTACTAAGACTAGCCTGGGGAACGCGTCGGCTTGAATCGCTTGTACTGATCAGACACCTGTCTACGATGACTGTAGCTTCCCGGTTGCTGCTCAACCAGCGGCTTCCACGAGTGACGTGGATGCCGCGACACGCATCAAAAGTCCGAGTCCAATTACGCTCCCTGGACCTTGAAAGTCCGGCCACTTGCCGTCTTGCGCTCCTTCTCCTCGCTGTCTGGACGCGCGCGGCGAAGAACTTCAATGTGTCAGCCGAAGGCGTTGGTCGAGAGTCAAACGGTTTCTTCTCACCTTGAAGGAAATCTGCTGTGCGCTTGCGCATACGCGAGTGGATGTATGCCTTGGATGCCTTGATGTGGTAGTGGAAGTAGTCTCGGAAGGTTTGGATGTGAGAGATGACGTCGGGCATTCTCTGGGGAGTAAGATGGCGCGGGAAGAGAACTGCGTAACGAGGTTAGAATAATGGCGCCACAATTAAAGCATATAGGCCACCTACCAAAGGTAACGTATCCGATCTCGCCCGTTCCAGTGTCTCTAACTCCCGGAACTCCCTGCAGCTCCAGTGGAGGATCATTCCTGAAGAGCACTTGGGGGGCGTTCTGAATAGCCCGCCGACGGGCATCAACAAATTCTTGGATAAAGATCTTGCCAAAAACGCGGTCGGTCTCCTCGCGGAAGATGGTGCTAAAGATAACGGTAACACGGTCGTGACTGGCCTTGACGTAAATGGCCTCCTCCTCGCGATAGTGAATTGCCATGACTTCGCCGCCCTCGCGCACACCCTGGGGAGCCTCCTCGGAAGTGTATTTGGATGCCTCCTCCTTCAACTTGTAGTGCTCCTCGTACGCGGCCTCGAAAGGAGCAGCCATGGCGTTACGCTTCAGCAATGCCATCTTCATAATCAGTGCTTCCCGTTCGTCTGTACATCTTGTCAGCCCTTGCAGCATCGCTGGTCGCAACGGAACTGACCCTTGTCCTCGGGAAGGTTCTCAAGATCGATCAGGACCGAAAAGTCGTAGCCGGGCTCCGGCGGTACCACGTATTGGCCATATTCTCTCTGCAGCACCTGCTCCGCGCCGTACTTCACCAGGTCCTTGTAGCATCTTATTTGAATGGAAAGCTGGATCTTGGTCTTCGTCTCAGGGGTCGAGATGTGGTAAATGACGCCGTCGAAGTCGGAGACGGTCTGGTCGATGTGAGCGGGAGGGGCACTGCCTTGGAAGTTAGCAAGCTCACGAGCATTGGCAACGGGAAATCATTTGACGCACCCGGAGAACCTCTCAGTCAACACCGACTGGATAAGGACGTTCTGGTAGTCTAGGAGAAGCATGTTGTCTATGGCCAATTGCCCGTGTGTCTCCTGTGATGTTGTTGCGTCGTTGGTTGCTGATGATGCCTCGTGGTGGGGCCTGACGTGGAGGTCAGTGTCGCTGTCGGAGCTCGGTGGCTGTGATGCTCATGCGGGACCAGGAGGCCGGATATACTTCGGGTGCACATGCCCCACTCCTCTGCCGCTTCTTATCGATAAGAGGGAAACTTTTTTGGAACGAAGGTGGGAGGTTCGAGATTTTGAAGATTGGCACTCACCAGTCGCATTTGACAAAAGACTGCTGGTACTAGAAAATCCGCAAAAATGGTCAAGTCATACTTGTGAGTTAATCTAAGTACACATATGTTGCCTGTTTTCCTAACATCGCTTTTCGTACAGAAAGTATGAGCACAGCAAGTCCTTCGGCATTGTCGCATCCAACACATCGAATCTCGTCTGGACCCCCAAGGCAGAGCTGGCAATGGCGCCGGCCAGGCAATCGTAGCCGCGAACGAGGATGTTTTGTGTTGGGACATCAAGAAGGGCGAGCTTTTGAGCAGGTGGCGCGACGAGAGAAACACTGTGCCTGTCACCGCGATCGCGCAGAGCAAGGTCGACCAAGATGTGTTCGCGGTCGGATACGAGGACGGAAGCATTCGCTTGTGGGACAGCAAGATCGCGACGGTTATTGTCAACTTCAACGGACACAAGTCGGCCATTACGACACTGGCATTCGACAAATCCGGTGTGCGACTGGCCAGCGGCTCCAAGGATACCGATGTCATCTTCTGGGATCTCGTGGCTGAGGTTGGCCAGTTCAAGCTGAGAGGACACAAGGACCAGGTCACGGGTTTGCAGTTCGTTGAGCCGGAAGGACAGGTTGAGGATGAGGAGAACACGGCAATGCTGGATAGCGATCCATCCGCCGAGGGCTACCTCCTTACCACCGGCAAGGACTCGCTGATCAAGCTTTGGGACTTGTCCTCAAGACATTGCATCGAAACTCACATTGCGCAAACGAACGGCGAGTGCTGGGCTCTTGGGCTCTCTCCCGACTACAGCGGATGCATTACGGCCGGAAACGACGGAGAGCTCAAGGTATGGTTTCTAGACACGACGGGACTCGCCGCACTTAAGGGACAGGTTGACGCGCCGCAAAACACAAAGTTCCTGCACGATAGGGGGACGCTGTTCCGCCAAAACAAGGACAAGGCTATCGAGGTGGTCTTCCACCCGCGCCGAGATTACTTTGCAGTCCACGGCACAGAAAAGGCCGTGGAGGTGTGGCGCATCAGATCCGAGGCGGAAGTGAAGAAGTCTTTGGCCAGAAAGAGGAGGAGAAGACGCGAAAAGGCCGGCAAGGAGGCTAAGGAGGAGGTTGATGGTGCGCCTGAGGGCGACGAGCAGGCTGACGACATCTCCGCCGCAGAAGCCAGTGACTTTTTCGTTCAGTATGTCATCGTCCGAACGGGCGGCAAAGTGCGGTCAGTCGACTGGGCTGTCAATAGCGGCAACAAGGAAATTCACCTGCTGGCCGGCACGACAAACAACCAGCTCGAATACTACAGTATACCCACAAAAGAAGGATCGAAGTCGAAGAAGGAAGATGTGCCCGACTACACGCGGTCACTAGCGGTGGAGCTCCCAGGACACAGGACAGACATTCGCGCCGTATCGCTCAGCTCCGACGACAAGATGCTGGCCACGGCCGCCAACGGAAGTCTCAAGATCTGGAACATCAAGACACAAGCATGCATTCGGACGTTCGAATGCGGCTACGCCCTGTGCTGTGCGTTCCTACCCGGAGACAAGGTGGTTGTGGTGGGTACCAAGACAGGAGAGCTCGAGCTCTTCGATGTCGCTTCCGCGAGCCTCCTCGACAGCGTTTCCGCGCACGAGGGCGCTATTTGGTCATTACAAGTGCACCCGGACGGCCGATCCGTGGTATCCGGCAGTGCCGACAAGTCGGCCAAGTTTTGGGATTTCAAGATTGTCCAGGAGGAGGTTCTGGGCACCACCCGCACGACACCGAAACTGAAGCTCGTCCAGTCGAGGACACTCAAGGTGTCCGACGACATCCTATGTGTGAGGTACTCCCCCGACGCCAAGTACATCGCCGTGTCCCTCCTCGACAACACTGTCAAGGTCTTCTTCACCGATAGCCTCAAGCTCTACCTCAACCTCTACGGCCACAAGCTTCCCGTACTGAGCATGGACATATCGTATGACAGCAAACTTATCGTCACGAGTTCTGCCGACAAAAACATTAGGATATGGGGACTCGACTTCGGCGACTGCCACAAGGCCCTCTTCGGCCACCAGGACTCCATTCTGCAGGTAGCCTTCGTCCCGCACAACTCGGACGGCAACGGCCACCACTTCTTCAGCAGCTCCAAGGACCGCGTCATCAAGTACTGGGACGGCGACAAGTTCGAGCAGATTCAGCGCCTCGACGGCCACCACGGCGAGGTCTGGGCTATGGCCGTCGGCCACAGCGGCAACTTCCTCGTCACCGCCGGCCACGACAAGTCCATTCGCGTCTGGGACGAGACCGATGAGCAGATCTTCCTCGAGGAGGAGCGTGAGAAGGAGATCGAGGAGCTCTACGAAAAGACCCTCACCACGTCGCTCGAGCGCGACCCGGATGCTGAGGACCAGGACGGCGAGGTCGGTGCCGCCTCCAAGCAGACCGTCGAGACCCTCATGGCCGGCGAGCGCATCGCCGAGGCCCTCGAAATCGGCATCGCCGACCTCAATCTCCTCAAGGAATGGGAGGACGCCAAAAAGTCGAACCCGCATGCGCCCGCGCCGCAGCGTAACCCCATCTTCCTCGCCCTCGGCAACATCACCGCAGAGGCGTACGTCATGAGCGTACTGAGCAAGATCCGGGCCTCGGCGCTGCACGACGCGCTCCTCGTGCTGCCCTTCTCGACGGTGCCCATGCTCTTCACCTTCCTCAACATCTTTGCCCAGCGCTCCGTGAATATCCCGTTGACGTGCCGCATTCTTTTCTTCATGCTCAAGACGCACCACCGCCAGATCGTCGCCAGCCGCACCATGCGCGGCATGCTTGACGGCATCCGCGCCAACCTGCGCGCGGCGCTCAAGCGCCAGAAGGACGAGATGGGTTTCAACATTGCCGCGCTCAAGGTCGTCGGCATGCAGATCCAGGAGAAGAGCGTCAAGGATTACGTCGACGAGAACTGGGATGATGGCGACGATAGCCGGGCCGTCAAGAAGCGAGCCTTTGTGCAGGTTTCGTGATATCGTCAGGATTAGGAGGTGTGATAGTTGGGGTGTTGTAAAATGGAAAAGGAGGCTAGATGGTGTTGACAATCATGAGATTCCCTGTTTTCCCATCAGTTCTTACTAGATATTGAGGTGCATCGCCAGGTGGTGGAACAGCATTGTTTCGGCTTTCAAAAAGTGTTTTTATGTACTATTCACCCCAATTTACTAGAACAAACCATTGTTCTTTCGATGCTCATATTTTAATCCGTATTGATACATGGACCCTCTTCCTTGAGCGTCCTTACTTTTGTACACAATCATTGCTAACTGATTCCTTGTGTCTATCATTGGCTCTTTGCCTTGTTCTTCGCACTGCCAGTCTTCGGCAGAATGTCACTCTGCGCGACCAACTGCACCAAGCACCAAAGGTAGCAAATACCGAAACCCACTGCTCCGATGCCAACATTTGCAACAACCCAGAGGTCAGGCTTACCTACGGGTGGGACAACAACCCTCTCTGCCACGTGCCAGACAGCCATGGCGACGTAGAATGCTCCGTGAAGGAGGAATGTTGCCCATTGGCGCACCTGATACTGGTCCTCCTGGAAGTATGCGCTCAGTGATGTGGGCGGGAGGCCAAGAAGATAGGCCCAGAGCAATGTCAGGACGACGTAAGGAACGCCGAGATCAACCCGCTTGAGGAGGGGAAACATCGTCCACGAGCCCAGAATGTTGGCAAATCCAACCCAAGCCCTGACGTCGCGCGACAGTCCCTGTTTGCCGGCGAGAAGTAGCGTCATGGGCATGAGAGGAAGGAGGGCGCTCTTCTCGTGGACCTGATAGCTGAAGAGGAAGAAGCCCCATGCCGTTGTCGCAAATGCCAGAGGCAAGAGTGACTTACGCGGTCGGAAGAAAAGAATGAGGTTGGGCGGGATGATGGACGCAAGTGTAGCAACGAGCGCACCGCGCTGAAGAAGATCGGTAGGGTATTTGCGTAGCTTGATGACAACATTCAGGGCGCACCAGAAGTTGGCGACCTTATCTTCGAAGAGGCCGCGCGCAAAGGGGAATATGCGGTGGACCATCTGTACGAGCTGCTCGACAACCGGGTAGTAGATGGCATTGGTGTCGAGGACGTCAGTCAGCCACGGGAACAGGGGCAATACCGGCGGCGGCCCCTCGTAGTCGGGTCGTGCGTCGATGCCCCGGCGAGCGTCGTAAAGGGTGCCCAGTACAAGCGGCAGGATCAGGAGGGCAAAGGCTGCAATGGTGGCTAGCGCGATAGCGATGAAGCGGCCGGGCCTCAAAGGAAAGACGCAGCTGCCCAAGAGGAAAGAGAAGACGGAGAATGCGTAGTAAAGGGCCATCTGCTTGAAGCCGAGGGCCGCGACAAAGAAAACTGCGGACCAGAGGTAGCGGCCAGCCAGCATGCTCGACATGCTCGCCAGTACGAAGCCGAGCATGACAGTGTTGTATTGGAAGTGTACATGGTCGATAAGGATTGTGGCAGGCTGCATCAGGATTGCGACGAGGGCCATCCAAGCAGTCCATGTCGGGACGTTGCTATTTCTAGAGAAGCGTCGAACGAAGATGACGGCCGCGGGGATGTAGATGAGGTATTCGGAGATGATAACCGTAGCGCGCATGAATATCTTGAGGGTCGGATCATCGGATCCTCGCGAGGTGTACAACTCGAACCAGGTCGGATCGATGAGGGCCCCAATCTTGCCACAGAGCCAGCTATGGTAGGCCGTCAAGGGCGGATAGTCGAGCCCCCACCACTGGAGGTCGTGGAAATACCATTGCGACACGGGGACCTGTGTCGTAAGCTCCATCCAGTGTCTTTGCGCCTCGTAGTCTCCGAACATGGGGGGTTTCTGGAAGCCTGCGAAGAGTGCAAGTCAGTATTTCTCCAGATCAAGCAGATGGAGGTCGCATTTACCAGAGTATCCCCATAGTCCAGCTGCCCATCTGAACAGACCGACCACCATGAGAATCAAGGGCAGAACCTCCCATTGTGACACGGAACCTCGAGCAGGCCACAGGAACGATGCTAGAGGAAAGACGGGCACCTTGACGAGAGCTTCCTTCTTGAAGAGTTGGCTCTCTGTGCTGGGGTTGTTAATGGCGCTACCACCACCATTTCCGCTGCTCGTCTTCTTGCCCCTGCGCCTGGGCTTGTGGGGAGAAGGGCTGCTCATTATTCGCAGCTCAGCTCAGTCGGTGATTGATCGGTTCACGACGTGCAGCATGAGGTCTGATGGGTATTTGTCGGGTCGCGGGGAGACAATGGGCAGGCTTTGTCGCGCTCCTGGTGACAGCGGGAGAGTCGCAGTTGGAAATTCAAGGGTCCACGTCGCGTTAACGAACAGCTGGTGCGTTGACATGTAGGTAAGTACCTTGGAGAAGGTCTCCACATCCCGTGGCCGACAAAGGCAGGGTCGGATCGCCAGGTACCTGCCTGCCGCTAGCCGTTTCCCTTGTTTGCATTGTCTGTCTCCTTACCTACACGTTAAGGAACTGACAAACAAGAACACATGTGACTTAAGATGTCGGAGTAAATTTATTTTCTGTCCTCTCATGTAACTTTTGCATCACCTACGTTCGCCTCAAAACCCAATTCTCCAATCTCTCTACTTTTTACTCACGCACATCAGCGGTTGGCTTCCTCTCCCTTTCCCCTCCACTTGAACCCAATCATCATACATCACTCCGTCTGTCTTGAATCAAGAGTTTCAGAACTGCAAAAATTTGTCGTACCAGAGGCCTAAAGTCTTGGGTTTGGCCTTAAGATCATTGACCTCCAAGGAGATGGAAGATGGAGCTCAGCTCAGTACTCCCGCAACCGGGGAATGCTGGTTTCCAAACACGTGACCAAGTCTGGGGTCGAAAGCCTAGCCTCGATTGGTTAATCCGGGACAACCAACGTCACAAGGTGGTGCAGTTTCACTGACAACTTCCCATGTTAGTGGACGGACGGTTGTCGAATCTTGTACATCTCAACCAGACCTATCTCGTCATACTTGTCTTCTCATTGACCGGTGATCAGCCCACTCAATTATGCCTTTCCCCTTTGTTCTTCCGACAACTTCGGCTTTCTCGTTCTCATCTAGTTTCAGCAGCGATACCCACCCCTCATTGCCCCTCAGTTCCAGCACTTATCGCGGAGTTGTGAGAGATGCCCTCAAGAAGCACAAGCGATTGCCACCAACATCGCAATCGTCCCACGTTTCCACTGTCGTCGGAGCTCTGAACGGCTACATTCCTTACATCCTCGCCATTGACGCTGGCCTCAACCCTGCAGCACAGTCCGGTGACTACATCAACCTCAACACCAAGACGCCACCCTCCATCGAATGGCGGCCTACGCTCTCAGACAACGCAGTGCCGGGAAGAGAGCGGTCCCGAGTGAAAGTCCAGTCCATTGACCATGAAATCGCCTTTTCACTTTCCACTCTGGCCAACTCATACGCATTGATCGCCCGGGCTGCTCTACATCCGTTGTATGTCACCACACAAGCTACTTTGGACAACCAGCAACGCACAGCGGCCATCCAAACCGCTACCAAATACCTCCTAGATGCCGCATCCATCTACGATTACATTGCTTCCCGAGCAGAGAGAGTTCAAGTGGAGCCCCCTTGCAGCGATGTCTCGCCCTCGACCCTCCGAGCTATGTCATCCTTGGGCCTCGCTGAGGCAACTCTCCTCGCAGTGTTGAAGGACGACCCCTACCCAGCAATCATTGCCCAAGACCGCAACAAGAATGACCGCGAATGGATGTACAAAGCACCTGAGATCCCCAAGGTTCGCGCTCACCTGTTCGCGCGCCTCTGCCTCGCCGCCGCCGAGCACGCCAGCCAGGCCTCTTCTCTCTGCCAATCCGCAGGGCGGGGTTCCAGCAAAGTCAATGAGGGATTGCTTCGCTATCTCGAAGATCTCCGGAGGACGTGCCGCGCAAAGGCCTGCCGCTTCTTCGGCATTGATGCTGAGATTGGTGGCCAGGTCGGCACGGCGATTGCTTGGCTTCAGGCAGGGCTCCAGGAGTTGGGTGTCGAGTCCAAGTACTCAAGCAAAAGCTCCGGATTCGGCCGCTTCAAGAAGGAATGGAGCGAGAAGCGCGAGGAACGCAAGGTCGAGAAGGAGACGACATGGGGCGCGGATGGCGGGAAGGGCGAGGAGACGCGCGTGATCGAGTTCCTGGAAGGGAAATGGCATAAACTCAACGACACGGTACGTTGCCCCTATGAACTCGCGATTAGCTCGGAAAATCTCACTAACCCTCTTTTCCAGATGAACGTTCAGATTATACCTCCGATTGGCCCTTTGTTGGCACAGATGCCATCCGGCCGAGAGATGCACACTCTCAAGCCGTATCAGCCGCCGACACTGGACCGCAGCGTCCTGGAGGCGATGCGTGCGCCGCCCGAGAGAAGTGATGACTATGGCGATGCCCTAAGCTCAGACGATGAGGCAAAAGGTCACGCTGGGCCGCCGGGTGGCTATCCTGAATCGAGACCAGAGTACAGAAGTGGAAGCACCTCATATTACTAGGCGTTGTATTGGGCATCTGTTCGCTTGTTTTAGGAACGTTAGAAGGTCACTCATGGTGGGACAACCTCGTGAAGGTTTTCCCGAAAATTATACGATTTTGGGTTAACGGAGCTTCTCTCTGCAACTCTGGAATGTAAACTTCGGCTAATACTCATTTATAAACGCACAGAAGTGTTGCCCATCATCCGATGCTTCTCATCCTCCTACGAACGCTTCTCCCGCATTGGCGTTGAGGACTGCATTCAATGACAACTGCCTGCCCAACTGGCTCAGATGAAACCCGTTGTCCATCTTCCCCGAGGAGCCCCGAACGAACAGGTGTCCCGAAAGAATCACGACCTGCGATGGATATATCCATCGCTGGGTATCCGGAGCGGCCCGATTCGTGCTCAGTCTACTCTGAGACTCTTGATTACCTAGAAGAGGGGGAAAGCTGCAGCACGGAGCTTGGACCGCTCACTCGCAGACAGAAGTAGGATAGGGAGTACGAGAGACTTTGCAACACCACTAACCTTAAGCTTCAGATGACACTGAGAGCCAGAGTTTAAAACATGTATGCCCCTGGCTTCACAGATCCCACTCGACCTCGGATCCCTTCCCCCAAAACCCTACCACGGCAGTAGTCGGCCATAGACGGAACAGCATGAGGGGAGGGGAGAGTTTTCTCTGTTAAATGGCCTCGGGACGCGCTTCGCCAGCTTTGCCTATTTTCCAGCTGCCCGGTAGGTATTGCTCTTCTCGGTGTTTCCTATCTTGAACGACACTCCATCGCAGGCTTACGTCCACCTTTCCTGCTCCTTGCATTGCAAAGGTTTGCCTGATGCGGAGGCATTCAGTTGCCCAGTCCGGCGAGGGAGACTATTCCCATCGACGAAGGGTTTCTTTCTCGCCCACAATGAACAGCACCGTGACATCTCCCTACGGCAGCACGACCATCACCACAAACAGCTCCTCATCCTCCAATTCGACCACGAGAAGCAACACCAACAGCCTCGTCATACATGGACTGCCGCCCGTGTCGCCCTCTCTTCAGCTTCCCTTCAAGCTCAGAGATGTCGACCTGCTCCGCCGTGATTGTCACATCCACGGCGAATGGGCTACCTCCCAGAGCAACAAGCGTTTTGCCGTCCTCGACCCGGGGACTGGTCGCGTGTGGGCGACATGCCCGGACAGCAACAGAGACGACATTCATTCCGTCATCAAGTCCTCGTTCTCCACCTTCCAGTCCTTTTCGAGAACTACTCCGGCCCGGGAGCGCGCTCATCTGCTGACTTCCTGGCATCACCTCATTCTTGCGAGCCGTCTGGACCTGGCCACCATCCTCGTTCACGAAACCGGAAAGCCGTTGAACGAAGCCCTCGCTGAAATTGACTACGGCGCCGGTCTGGTCCGTTGGTTCGCCAGCGAAGCCGAGCGTCTCGACCCGGCTCCCTCGTTGCCATCGCCGGCCCCATCACCAACCACGTCTCCCGCATCTTCTCCCACATCCGAGGACGGCGCCGCGCCAGCTCTCCCAACATCAGGCGCGGGTGCTTTTGTAAGGAAACGGGGTACAGTCCTCAAGCAACCGATCGGTGTTGTTCTCGCCCTGGTCCCATGGAGCTTCCCCGTTGCACTTACTCTCCGGAAATCGGCAGCGGCGTTGGCCGCCGGCTGCACAGTCATCGTTAAGCCGTCCTCGGAAACCCCTCTTTCGGCTCTCGCTCTTGCCTGCCTGGCCGACCGCGCGGGCTTTCCGGCCGGTGTGCTCAACGTCGTGACGACAAGCCTGGGAAACACGCCGGTTGTGTCTGAGGCGCTGTGCATGCACCCCCTCGTCAAGGCTATCAGCTTCACGGGAAGCGCCCGAATAGGGAAACAGGTCGCAGCGTCTTGCACCCGAAATCTGAAACGCCTGTCGTTGGATCTAGGTGGGAATTGCCCATTCATCGTATTCGACGACGCGAATCTCGAGCAGACGGCCAAGGACCTTGCGGCGCTCAAATGGCGGCATGCGGGACAGGTCTGCGTGGCGCCGAACCGGTGTTACGTGCAGCGGCGAGTATACGAAACATTTTCCGACTTACTGATAGCCGAGGCCGCGAAGCTGAAGGTCGGGCACGGGATGGCAAGGGGGACAACCCTCGGGCCGTTGACGACTCTCCGGGGGCTGTACAAGGCGGAGGCGCTGTGTAAAGACGCCATGGATAAAGGAGCTATTAAACTGCTCGGCACGGGAAGACGGGAACCTGGGGACGGGTATTTTATGGCGCCGACTATATTGGGCAGCATGACGGATGGGATGCTGATGTGTCGGGAAGAGGTGTTCGCGCCGATCCTAGGCTTATATATATTTGATACCGAGGACGAAGTTGTAAGCCGGGCGAACGACACTCCAGTTGGGCTGGCTGGTTACGTCTTCACGAAGAACCCCGAAAGACTCTGGAGGATGTTTGAGCGACTGGAAGCTTCGGTGCTTGGCATGGTAAGTTTGCTACCCCCTCTATCCCTTGTAAGGGCGGTAGAAGCAGTGGAGGGTAACTGACTTTTTTACAGAATACGGTTAGCCTGGTGACGGATACACCGATCCCGGCTGGGGGCAACGGCAATGGATATACGCCAGCGCAATCCATGGCCCTAGACGAGTTTTTGAGCACAAAAGCAGCCGCAATGCCACCATCGTAATCGATAGGTAGAGTCACATGTATGATAAGGGTCCTAATCATTTCCCGGTCTAGCTGCGATATGCTAGTAATACTTATGGAGTCATGAAGTTGATGAGTTGCATGTAGCTTTCATCACGTGTAAGAGTACCTCGCTTAATATATCCGGTATCACAGGTCCGTCTTTTATATTGACGAGAATCATGTCTGTGGCAGCGGAATGTGCCGTCATTGGCATCTTGAATCAAGTGACAGCTTTCATCTCTGCCCTTCTTTTGCGTTCCGTCCATAGCTCCCATTCATGGCTTCCTCTATCCACATCTTATTGTCTACGTGGTTCACCCCAAATTCCGCGGGTTGATACACGACGGAAAGGGCATAAGCCGGCCCTACCCGCCCAATACCAGAATGAGATGTTGACAATTTAGCTGGTAGTCATAACTTGCATTTTCTTACGTACCAAGTAGTTCTCTATGATCAGTCGTTGACTGTCATGTTTGCGCACGATCTATAAAGCTCTAACTGAGTTGTGGTCTGCACGTAGTTTGGCGTGCTTGGTTTGTAGCCACTTGGAGCCTAGTGGTTAGCTGACCAAGGCTGAACATTGTTTGTTCCTTCGTGTCGGCTACCACATGCCGGACTCAGGACAAGTACTCAACTTTGCCCCGTTGGTCGGTCCAAGCATTTGCCTTTGCAGGCCATTATGCGAGCCTGTTCTACTTGCACGAAACATATCATTCCTAAATATATGGCCGGCAAGTTTGGATCAAGTTAAAATGAGCCCTGTCTTTCTTCCCGTGTTGCCAGAGTATCTGTGTCAAAACCCGAATCATGCAGAAGCTTGATCATCCTTACCACGGACAGAAATCTGATCAGGCCAGGAAAGAGTTATGCTTGGACTCGTTGTTAGACGAGGCGTTTCGTAGGCTATCAACTAGGCAGGTGACACTTTCAATGAGCACTAACGTTTGTGGCATCAGAGCTAGGTTCGACTGATGTTTCTTCAGTCAGTACTTACAATTATCAGGCCCCAACATGCCACGACCGTTAGAAGATAAGCAGTTGAAACAGAACACGTTTCTCATATCACTTGTGGGTTCTTAGTACGGATGGCAAGGGTTGGTCTGATATATGTATACATATAGAGAGAGAGAGAAAAGTTGCGGGTGAGCAAGCTTTAGAACCATGTTTATCTCCCGGTTGGATGCAGCACTGACAAGGAAAGTTCATTTCTTGCAGAGTTGTCACAGTCTGACCACTTACTTTGGTTCTCTGTGTTACGCTGAGAACGAATGAGTTGCACCTATTTTGGACCACACACCATGATGCCCTTTCGACTTTGTAGTAACTCGTATCTGCATAGCAAGTTGAAGACCTCGGTTCTTGTGACCGAACTCGATACGAAGTACTTCCTCGACAACAGCATTAATTGGCATGAGATATCCATCAGTGGTCTCAACTAACATAAGATGTACCTTGTATGAAAGACTCAGCTTCTATCTTCGCAGGTTATATTTGAGGACTGTAGTTCCCAGAGCAGCTTGAAAGTCTGGGAATCTATCCTCGAAGTGACAGTAAGTATCAACAAGGGCACATGATTTACAAGAGTTTCGCACGTTGATGTGTGTAGGTTGGCTCCATAACTATACTGAACAGAATCAAGGCAGTCTATCGCGTGCGGCCGCGTCATAAGTGAAGCTGTGCAAGTCAAAATATTGCTGGCAGCCTCACCCCTTACTCCCGACTCGAGGAGAGGCCCATCTTTATCCGTCGTGAAAGCTCGATTTCGGATTTGTAAATGTTTGTTACGCATTCTTCGTCTGCAGAGGCTTTACCTTCAGGGTTTCCTCTTTTCATGCACTAGTCGTACGACCAGTATGCTCCGTCTGCCACTACCTCCGACACCCAGGAGTATCTCCAAATCCCACCGCGAGACTAGCACATGCCAAAGTTGACCCACAAATTTATAGTATTGACGGCTAATGTGTAGAGGGAGACATTGCGGTTCCTAAACGCCAAAGACGTATTTGATATTCTGTATCGATTTGTAGAGATCAAAACCTCTTTTACCAAGCCACCCAAACTCCTCTTTTGATGCACATCGGATAGGAAATGCAAACACATATAGACTACACACACATCAACAGACCCCCTGTCCTGTGGACCTAGAGGTCCTTCGAGCGCATCTTCTTAAGACGCATTCCACCCTCGAAGACACCGCGGTCGACAGCAGCGGCGACGGTAAGAGTACCGCCAATGATGGCGCAAAGACCAGTGAGGAAACCCGTGAAGGTCTTAGCGCGCTCTTCGCGGTTGATAACCTTCATGGGTGAGATATCCTAGGAACTCCTATTAGCGACGTGGTTGGGGAATCAGGGGCTAGGTGGACTTACGTAGGAGAAGAAGACACCCGGGATACCACCACGGGAGTGAAGGCGCTCTTGGTGACCCTCAGCAGCATCGTCTCCACCAGCCAGGCTACGCTTATGACTCGTCACAGAGTACTGATGAGTCTCGACGCTGCCGTCGCTGCCCTGGCCGAGAAGACCGAGGCCAGAGCTCTCATCCTCCTGGTAGGCGCCCGACTTCTGCCAGTTAAGGGCAAGGTATGAGGTAGGCACGATCTTGACAAAGTACATAAAGTTGTAGTTGGGGTCATTAGTCTCCTGGTGGGTGTTGTCGAGTGGGTTGCCGTGGTGGTTCGTCCAGGCGTACGCGCGCTTGCCCATCTTCTTGGTGACCTGGTCAGGCAGCTGGGGACCGAAGCGCAGGGAGTGGACGGTGTGAGTGAAGTCGTGCTGGGCGTCGGCGGGGGTGTCCCAGTAGTTCTTGAGGTCGTGGACGTGCATGTTTCCGTTGCTGAAGCTGCGGCCAGGGGCAAGGTGGAAGTTTCCGACGACCTTGTTGACACGCAGGTTGCCCTCGATGCGGCATCCCTCCTGGCGCTGCTCCTCCAGCCGCTCGGCGTAATGCTCGCGCGTGCACTGCTCGACGCCCTCGCCCTTGCCAAACGCCCACGACGCTTGCGCATACGCCTCTCTTACTTCCTCGCAGGTGTTGCAGCAGCCCGCCTTCTGCGCGTTTGCGGGGGCTTGGGCGCCGTAACAGGGGCCGCAGTAGTTGGGATCCAGGTGCTCAGCGGAATCGTCACGGGAGTGACTTTAAGGGGTTATCAGTACATACGTCGACCGCGTAGTAGGAAACAAGTGCTGCTTACAGGTCCAGAGCCTTGATGTCGATGACACCGCCTCCCTCCTTCTGGGAGCGGAGACGAACCTTGTTGACGCCGTGCATGACGCCGTGCTGCTGCTCGCCAGAGACGTCCATGACATCAAGGGTGAGAAGTTCGCAAGGCATCTTGGGGAAGGTCATGTTGAGATGGATCTCCATGCGCTCGCCTGTGCCAAAGGCGCATTAGCTCCCAATGTCTTATTAGAATTGTGAATCGTCCAAAGAAAGTTCCATACCTCTTCCCTTGTCCACAATCAACTCGGGGTGGATCTCTATCCTCCGGTAGTCAGCCCATTCTCCCCAGGCCAGCCAAAAGACAACGATCAGCGACACAATGGTGACGATTCCGCCGGACGTCGTGCGAATGCGCGCCTCGTCGACTGTCTTTGTAAAGGCGTCAAGCCTCGTAAATCTCGACTTTGCCGGCATGGTGAAGGTCGAGAACTAGAAGAGTTGGTGGGAAGGCTGTCGATCTCTGTCACGAGTTGAAGCAGCCTCGCGGGCCTTTTGGGGGGACAATTCAACGGAGAACAAGTCCAAGTATCGTACTTTCGCAGCGATGCGCCAAGAGCAAAAGAGCAAAGAAAAAGGAGTGGCGGGAGGGGACAAAGGGTGATGTCAGGAAGTGAAGAACCCCGCCTGAACCATAAGAAGAGAAAGTCGACGCTTGGGAAGTCCTCGAGGTTGGGAGCACCAAAGAAAAGAGAGCAATCTCACAAAGCCTCGGGAGTTGCGCAGCCAAAAGTAGAGGCCACCTCACTTGTCTTTTGGCCACGCATCCCGTCCACGGTCCAGCTCCCAATTGCGCTAAAGGTGCACTCATCAGGGGTCTCGCACGGGGCAGTGTGGGCCCCCATCGATGGGTAATCGTCGGCCGTTGGCCAATGGAACATGCCGTCCGGCGCTAGAAAGAATCCAGAGCGGAATGGTCCGTGCTCAAGCTGCAATTCTCCACTGTAAAATCCCAGCCTGGCAACCAAGGCTGAGGAGCCGTTTGATCGAGAAGTCAACTCCAAACGCAATTATCAACGTCGCGGCGTCTGTCTGGAATTTGAGATCTGCATCCAGCACGCGTTTCTAATAGCGACCGACAGGAAACAGAAAACGCCCAATTCCCATTCAACCGCAATTGAAACTCCTCAAATATCCAACCAACCGATTTATTCTTGGAGTGATTCATCCTTCGACACATCACCGAAATGTCGAAGCCACCTTCCAGAGTCGTCTTCGTGGGCAATATCCCATATGGTAGGTACCGAATGTGTCAAATGGAAGAAGAAAATGATTTCTAATTGCTTCGACAGGTCTCTCCGAAGAGCAAATTAGCGACATCTTCAGCAGCGCAGGCAAAGTCCTCAACTTCCGCCTCGTCTACGATCGCGAGACTGGGCGGCCGAAGGGCTTCGGCTTCGCGGAGTATCCCGACAATGGTAAATATGACGGCTCCTTGAGAAAGTACGAGATGCTAACCAGACGCAGATTCTGCAGCATCCGCGGTCCGCAACCTCAACGATTACGAGATTATGGGCAGGAAACTGAGAGTCGACTTCTCTAACGAAGGAGGCAGCGACGGCAACGACGACAACCACGGACATGTGAGTTTTAGAACCGCAGCTTTGCTCCCGGATCTGGTCCACCGCCAAAGCTGACACATTGAGAAACAGCAGGGCCGAGATGGCGGAAATACCTCTTACGCCTCGAACGGCTACAACCCGGCCGCGCCCCCAGTGCAGTCGAGCACGCTTCCCCCCCTACCAGCCGGCAAGGAGCTCCCCCCAACGTGACCGCAACCGACGCCATCTCCCGCACGCTGAATACGCTACCCCCGTCGCAACTCCTGGACATCCTTACGCAGATGAAAGCCCTCGCCTCTTCCGACCCCGCCCGGGCGACGGAGCTCCTCCAGCAGGCGCCGCAGCTGGCATATGCCGTCTTCCAGGCTCTCCTGCTGATGGGTCTCGTGTCGCCGGAGGCGATCCACTCCGTTATCGAAGCCGGCGGCGCGCCCTCTGCAGCCCCGGCCCAGGCAGCCCCGATCGGCTATCCGCCCCAGCCCTCTGCGACGGGCTTTCCTCCGGTGCCTGTGCCGGGTGCCACTAACACACCGCCAGTTGCCGGTACACCATATGCGCCGCCCCCCCAGCAGGCCCCCTACGGCGCGCCACCCCCACCGGCGGCCGCAGCCCTGGGCCAGGACCCCGACGCGCTCATGCGGCAGGTTATGGAGTTGCCAATGGAGACGATCAACATGCTCCCCGAGGCCGAAAGGCAGCAGATCCTGGCTCTCCGGGCAAGCTTTGGTGGCCAGAGACGATGAGTGCTGAATCTTCTGGCCCGCGCATACGCCAGCTCAACCTTGTGGCTTGTGAACTAAACGTGGCCTGGAACCGTCTAGGCTGGTTATTTTTGGGTGAAAATACCACTGCACACCCAAGTCGATGACGAAGAGACTGGCATTCCGAGCAAGCTTGGTAAACTCTGCACCCAAGAACAGGGCCACCGAGTCACCGACTTCACACGATGGGGCTTCCCGTTACGAAGTTTTACCTTGCAGATGATGCGGCTTTGTGGGCTAATAAGCGGCCCATACGAAGCTATTCTTGGACAAAAGTAGACAGAAAGGTATCTGCGGAGGGGCAAACAGAGGGGCCTAGCGAGAAAGTGCCTACTCCTCCCACCAGCTTGCCGTTGTTGGCCCTCCAACCACTTATTGGCGTAGCTCACCCCGCCACCAACGATCGCGACAACCTCACCGAACAACCTGGCATCTAAGCCTCGGTCAAACAGTAAAGCCTGTCCACGGGCGTGTGGGGAGGTCGGAAAGGTGGTGTTTGGTTGAATATGATGGCGCGTATGTGCGCGCGCTGCGCCTCCCCTTGGGCGGATAAGACAGGACAACGGAGGGCCCCGCGGGAAACGGCGGGGCCAGTGCGAATTTTTGTCGGTAGCAGTAGAGTGTGCATACGAGGCAGATCACGAGGACACACGGCCTTGTCTAAATATACCACAATTACAACTAAGAAACTTTCGGGGGCTCGCCTAGCTGAAAGAGTCCCGATGCACCTGCGCCGTCGCTGTTGGAGGCGAAGATGACGTTTGTTCTAGAAGGTTGGCAATGATTTGGTTTTTGGGTGGAGGGGGAGGGGGGGGGGGAAATGCTGCGGCTGCGGCCGCGGCTGGTCCATGCGACGTTGGCAAACGACAGGTTTAGCGCGGCGAGCGCCCTGCTCGCTCGGCCCGGCCGACAAACACCACGATGTCAAGAGAAGGGCCGGGGTCGAGCAACGACGCGCATCCGTCCAAAACGGCGGCGGACGAAGAGCTGCGCAAGAGAACACGGGTGGTGGCGGCGGCGATATACTTGAGACTGGCGAGCAACTCTAAATGACGATGCTCTACAGGGCGACCGGGGGGGGGGGGAGCCCGGGGTTTCGTGATGCCTTTGACTGATAAGGTGGCAGCCCGCCGATATAAAAAACACTGAGGGGAGGGGGGAAGGAAGATAACATGAGTAGAACTTTGCATTTTGCAAAAGACCCGCCAGGGCGTTGTACCCGAACCGCTGTGGCCACTGGGCAGATCAGGCTTGGACTGAGTTTATGCCTCGCAACTGCCATCAAGCAAGTCTATATGATATAGGGCTGGGAACGGGGGTTGCTGCTAATGTGTATGGTAGTTGCGAAGAGACTGCATCACTCTCCAGTAAGTAGCCACTGCTGTACTCGTCGGATGCTGTATGCAAGTCAAGGGACAACAAGTCGAGAGAAAACGCATGGCGTTTCCAGACAACGTGTCGCTGATCTTCATGCTACCCAGGGAGAGAGGCTCGCATCGTGCTGTGTCTTGGTGAACAGATGGGAAGTCGTAGCCGGGCGCATCCCGTCTTCTGGTGTGGCTTGGCTGGATTGGGCCCAACGACGAGACCGCATGCGCATTGGACGAGTGGATGGGATGGCTTCTGCGAACTGCAGTGTCTGCTGTGCGCTCTGGCTAATTGGACAGGGCCAGGGACATCGTTCGCCACTTCAACACCATTCGCATCGTAACCGTGTGTTCGACTACGGACATAGTACGAGCCCCCTCGTACCGATATCGAAGATTCAATAAATTGTGGTGCTCCGTGGGTGGTCCCATTCGTCCACCTGTGTCTGCGCGGAACAACCACATGTCTCACTGAAGCTAGAAGCCCATTGGGAGAGTAACGTCATTTCCAAAAACAAAAAGGAAAAATCGGGGGTTGTGTCAGAGACGGGGAAGTCAACGGGCTGGGCATTTCAGGTCTGCATTTCTAGATGGGTTCCTTTGTCAGAAACCCCTAGATTCCTTTTTATACACATGTCAAAGCAGCAGCAAGCTGGGGGAGGCTCCCTATGCCGCCATTGGCTGCGACTACATGAACCGTTGAAATGGGTTCATCTGAGGGCGCCCCGGATGCAACGAATAAGTGAACGGTAGAAGGGCTCGGCAAGAGGGATCATGGCAGCGGGCTGAAACAAGTTGCCAGTTGATGCGAAACTGGACGATGAACGGTTGCTCGACGTGGAGCCAGTGACATTGGATGGATGGTGAGGGAGGGGAGCAAGAGGCCCGAGGCGGAGAGATGAAGGGAGTGAGACGAGCCATCAAGAGGTCATGCAGGTCTGCAGGTTCCTTGCAGCTCTCGAAAAGTTGCCATGTGAATGGCCGACGGTGCAGCGTTTCCATCGTGGATGTGCGCGGGGAGTAGGCCCGGTTCGAGTCCTGTTGACGCGGCCTCCAGGATCGGCGTAGGAGTGAGCCGCCGTGTAATTTCCGCAACCAAATGAAGACTGAAATATTGTAAATTTCCGGGCCTTGGAAATGCAGCCTATGCAGGTCATCTGTTTGCTAAGAGATTTCCTCGAAGGGGCTGCGCGCGTCTTGGGTCTTTTCTCACTCTTCCCGGGGAAACAAAAGAAGGGTCCCCGAGTATTGCCATTGCCACACTACTGCATGCGCAACGTCGCACTATTAAGGTTGTATGTACCCATAGTCCAGAGGAAGAAGGTTGCAATGGGGCAGGGTCGGTGTGGTCCCCAATTGGTGCCGGGTGACTAGAGTGAAGGAATAGAATGGACGGGAGGCAATTCGAAAGAAGGTTCGCCATGATATTCCGTACCTGTCTGGTGATGGTCTGGGCCAACGGAACGCGGGGATGACTTCCCAATCCAGGGGTATCGAGCTGCGAAGGACGGGAAGCGAAATAAATCGAGCCCGTTCGGGGTGGAGGACGAAGGGCAGCGGGATATTGCCATGTGGGAAGAACCAACGGCGCTTACGGGCTGGCAGCGGACATGAGATGACGGGCGGGGAGGAAGGTGTTGTCCTGCGAGGCCATCGCCAATTCGTCCTGTGCGACTCGGCGGGCTGTCGCAATGCACAATTCAGATCGTTTGGTGTTGTTCTGGACCGTTGTCCGTGGCATGTGGCTTCGGGGTTTCGGTTTGGCGTCGTATGTATTTACAAACTGTTCCATTATTGACGGGGCGGCTCAAGGCCCAACCAAGGCTCGATGGTTCCCCAGGCCCGGGCTCCAAAACAACAGCGCGAGGGGGCGTTCCAAGCAGTGCTTCTCCCGTCGACAAGTGATTCGCGAATGGACGGGGACCGGCGATCAAGACGACACATCGCCATGTCTCGTTCAACAACGAGAGCTCCGTAGCAGCTCCGTAGCAGCTCCGTAATTAATTCTGGAGTCAATACGGATCCGTAGCGCAAACGGTTGCACAGGGAGTGGCCTGGGTCTCCCTTCGCTCGGTCGACCGCCGTTGCATGGCCGGGATCTGCACAGAGACATGGCGCATGTTTTGTGCATAATGGTGCCGGTTTAGTCCAAAGACTTGAGAGGGCCAAGGTCTGAAGACGGATGGAAAAGGGAAAGCAGAATGACGGAGCGAAGAGAGAGAGTGGGAGAGAGACACGCGAAGAGAGGCCGAGTCGAGGCAAGTCGAGTCGAGTCGTGTATTGTTGCACCAGGTGTTGATCACTCACTCGGTGGTCGGTCCAGATTTCTGGCGCAGCGTGTTCCAGCCTGCGTTTTCGCCCGTGCTGTGTTAGTGCCGCGGCATTGTTGCTAAAGTTAGGTCTTTTGGCCATCCACCAAGGAACAATGACGAGAAACGCAGTCTGGGGCAGGCCGGAGTAGCTGGTAGCTAATTTAGCTGGTGGTTGCCGGGTCCCTTAGTAAGGCGGCCCCGTCGTGCACATCGCTGCTGAGAAGCAGCATTCCTTGCTGAGACGGGCAGTGATGAGCGGCGACACCTGAATCCCGGGGGTGGAAGAGAGGGTCGCAGCGCTTCCTTTCTTTTCACCTGCGGGTTGACGCCGGTAGCACCATTTTAAGCGGCCATTGTTGCCACGGGTAAACATGAAAGAAACACGGCGGTGGCTGCTACTGCTGCTGCTGCTGCTGCATCGCCGAAACGCCACTCGTGTTCCCCAAGGTAAGGTAGGGAGGGGCATCATACCAAGGTGAGGGAGGAAGACTCTGGTTCCGTACCAGAATGACTGCTGCCAAGTCGACGTAGCTGCCTTGCGCTGGTGGATGTCGCCCTGCGCCGTCATGCATGTCAAAGCAAGGCCACCTGACGTGCTCCGCGATGAATGCCTACCGCATCTTACATCATGATGTTGAGCCCGAGGCGAAGCGCGCCGTTGATGAGAAGCACGGATGGCGATCCTCTCGTACTAGACGCGCTGTATACTGACCTGAAGTTAACCGTTCATGGACCACAACTATAATCATCGATGCGTAGCGACTCGTGTGAAAGGCCAACCCGAGCGCCGTACGACCGAGCATTCGCAAAGTCTCTGTGGTGTGCACTGACCGGGCTCGCCTGACTGTCACCGGTCCAATTCCTCAAGCCACATACTCAATCAGCGCAAACGTGCCCGTCGATGGTCTAGCCACTGCTCCCTCCAGGGTGGTGTAGATGTGGATGCATGTAAAAACGGATTGGCACGGCACCATTTGCTACGGACGGACGACGCCGCATGGGCATTGACGAACAAGGTGACAGCGACAGAGAAGAACTGGAGACGTGCTGTTTCTGGTTCGAGCGCAGGGTCGCAGGACCGCAGGGCCACAGGGCTTGAAAGGTCGAAGGGGGCGTCACGGGTGGGATGCGACAAGGGGGGTTCTTCGACAGGGGGCGACGTAGGAGAAGAGGAAGACACTGCGAAGGGGAAGAGGGGCGAAAGGAAAAAGGAAAAAAAAAGAAGAAAAAAAGGGGAAATTTGGGGCTTGGAATTAGTGCATCGAGCTGCAATGCGATGGCATTACTACAGCTATGGCTCAACCAACCAATACCACTACATAGTATAACCAGCACCTCACATGTATGTACGCCTGCACCCCAGACAGCGCCATCTGCGAGGGCCAGCAAGCCATCCAACACCAAGCAGCCAAGGAAAGGTAAGGTAAGGTAGCACAGAGAGTAGCCTGAATGGCGGGTTTGTCGAGTAGTGTACCATCATGAACCTACACCTGATGCTGAGGAGCGAGCGTTGCGTGTACACTACATTACATAGTACAGCTTCCACTGGCCGTTGCTGCTGTGTTTCGCGGGCGCCCTCTTGTGATGCCTTCCCCTGTCACCTCCCCCCTGCTTCTATGGCTCGCATGGAATGCCCTGGGAAGACGTCGTGGCTGCGGATACGTGTGGTGCTAGGTATTCCATCCTCTCCCTGCGAGTTCCGGGTACGTACCGGCTGGGTACCCAAGTACTGGAGGTAATGAAATATTGTAGGAATGTCTTTCGCCCTTTCCTCCAATACGTACCTGCTTATAGTGAGTTTTGTACGGTAGTGCTAGGTGCTAAGAAGGTCTTTCCGTTAGCGTTGCGGTAGGTGCTAAACCCAACTGAGTCTGTTCGCTCCGTCCCCACGATGGGACCATTCGCTCCCGTCCCTGCTGGCAAGTGCAACTTTGCACTCTCCATCCCAACTCAACCCGCACCCCATCTGCGCTGAGTGCAGATTAGCGCAGACTGCAACGCTCCCCCCAAGGATACAGCAGTTGCATGCACCACGTACAGTGAGGTAGCACTCATCTCATAGCACAACTTCAGGCTCGGACGATTCAGGCGCATTGCTTCTTTCCCTTTTTTTTTTTGTCCCACGTTCATTCACGTCCCTTTCGCTTGTCGCCTGCTGCCCACCACCACCACCACCGCCCCCCGCCCCCCCGGCCGGCCGCCCTACCTAGCAGCTCTTGCTGCTCATCACCTTTTCCCTCGTATCCGATTCTGGGGGAAACGGAGATCGCTTCTTGCTTTCCCGCCTCTCGCTTCGTTTCGCTTCATTGTTGTCCCATCCGCTCCTTCTACCCTTTCTTCCGTTTTCCCCCTTCTCGACTGCCCGTGTCCCTGTCCCCTACCTGTCTGCTCTTTGCGACAAATCGGTACGAATCCCACTAGCCCAGGCGTTCGAGAACAAACCGTCCCGCTACCTAGCTCGATCCGACCTCAGGTTCCCTCAGGTTGTCTGTTGTCTTTTGATACCCTCGTCTCGCCTCCTCCTCTTCCAACACTCCTTTCGTCCTTCGACTTCTTTCCGGCTGCTGCGCCTTCTTTGTTGCCCACCAAACCCCCCAGGACTAAAACGGACACGCCCGCCCTTCGCTAGCGTTCTGTTTCTAAAGAAAGCCTACCTAGCCGACACTCAACCTTCTGTACCTCCATCCCCAACAGCGCCGCCCAGAAAGTCGACGACGACACTCGTTCACCTGATCCACGTCGAACTTCCGCCTGCAATCGTCGTCTTCTTCACCTCCCGACTCTTGGTCTCGGAACACTCACTGCTTATATGCGCGGTTGGTAGCATTCTCGGCAGCCACACCACCACCCGGCCAGAGACCTGTCTGTATGCAGCATCCTCCAGTCTAGACTGACGCCATAACCGATCCTCCGGCCAAGACTTGGCTTGCACCGCCAGCATTCCAACCACCAACCACTTCTTGGGCCCGCCCAGTCGCCCATTCGATAAGGTGTCGACTTCTCCATCCCAACACAGGACTCGAACGACATCTGCATCGCGTTGCATGGGAACGTAAAGCGAGACGCGCTCGAAACCCCCGATCGACCATGTCGCCGCAACGCCCCAATTTCATCGACCTTCGGGCGCCTTCAAGCATGTCCAACGTATCGAGACCTTTGCGATCCCCGAGACTCCACGTCGCTGGCGAGGCGCCCCCTGAACTGTCACCTCTTGATGCCTTCGCCCTACAGAGTCGCCTTCTCGCGCGGCAGCTTCAAGCTGCCGCCAATGGCGAAGGGAGGCGCATGAGTCGACTGCCGCCTTTGACCACAGAGAGCCCGTTGGTCGTCCAAGGCCGATCAGACTACTTCCGCTCCATGTACGACTCAGGAGCCGAGGACGCTGCTCTTCCTGAGCTTCAGAACCCCGGGCTAGGATTCAGAACCGAAGTGGAGGACGCCTTTCCGTCTGAGAAGGACCGACCCGTGTCGGTACATCCTCGAATGAGCCGAATTCCGCCCACGCCTGACGAAGGCATCCCTCTGCCACCGCAACCGCTGCCCGAGACGATGCGTGGACGAGCGTTGGACGCAATGGCGGAGGATCAAAACGAGACGTTCTTTGGCGCCAGGAGGGAACAGTCCCCGGCGCCCCTGGAGCACCCACCTAACGACTCGCATTTGCAGACTTCACCCCCGAGAAAGGACCTCTCATTACCTCTGCCTTCGCCGGCACGATCACGCGAGAATTCATTGACTGGATCGCCCGGCAAGCCGTCGAAAGGACATTCGTTTGATGGGCCGGGATTGGTACCTCCACGGCCCAACTTTGGTGCCCGATCAACGACCTCCATGTCCTCGCCTCTCGACAACTCGACCGACGACATGAGCAACTCCATCCAGTCCCTGCCTCCACGCAAGCTGTCAAGTTGTAGTGCATATGCCGTGTCGACGACCTCTCCCAATCTCAACCCAGGCCCTTTTCAACGCTCACCGTCTGTATGCTCCGATGCCTCGTTGCCTCTGCCGCGACCGTCCTTCAATTTTTCGAGACCCATGAGTCGCGCCGGCACTCCTGGGCTGGAGACCCCAACGCGCCAGGCATCATCAGACAGCCAGCCGTCCTTCATGTTTGCAAACGATGACTCGGCCAACACCCCCGTTAGTATGAACAGCGAGGGCTTCCCCGACTACTTGCCGGACGATGGCAAGGCCGCCCCCTCATACATCTACTCCAAGTACTCCCTTCCTCGTGGCAAGATTGTCCAAAGATCAGTTCCTCTGGATCCTCACCCTCAAGCATCGATCCAATACGAGCAGCCCATGTCGCTCCCGAGCAACGTTCAGGCCATCCAGCGTGGAGCGCCTCCATCGCCCCCGACCCGGCCGTCCAGCTCGGCGGAACCTGATGACCTCAGCTTGGCCAAGCCATCGTTCGATTTTGGAAACCAAAGTATGGATCGTGGCGGCCCGGCGCTACAGCCATCCCCGAACCCGAGTCGTCCGTCTACTGAGAGCCAGGCCTCATCAGAGGACCCGAGAGGCCGTGCGCTTACCTCTCCAATTCACGAAGCTGCTGCCCGAGGACAGACTGCCATGTCCACGAGTACCAACGACTCCAACAGCACGGTCAAGGCCCCGCGCTCCCTAGCCTCAGGCGCCCCGACCACATCTGAGATGACCCCAGAGGAGCATTTAGCTAAGGGCATCGAGTGTCATGAGAACGGCTCAGTCAAGGAGTCGACTTATCACCTTCGTCATGCCGCGAAGGGAGGCAACCCGACGGGCATGCTTCTGTATGCGTTGGCGTGCAGACACGGCTGGGGCATGCGGCCCAACCAGCGAGAGGGTGTCGAGTGGCTGAGAAAGGCCGCCGAATGCGCCAGCCTTGAAATTGCCGATGATGAGGACCATGTCAAGGAAGGCAAGTTTGTTGATGCCATGGAGAGAAGAACCCGTAAGGCGCAGTTCGCTTTGAGCATCTATGAGCTTGGCGTGAGCCACATGAATGGCTGGGGAATTGAGCAGGATAAGGCTCTTGCCCTGCGATGCTTTGAGATTGCCGGATGTAAGTTGCAACCCCCTTGTCCCACTGAGTTGCGAAGCTGACCAAAGGAACAGCTTGGGGTGATGTTGATGCGCTGGCCGAGGCCGGCTTTTGTTATGCTCAAGGAGTTGGGTGTAAGAAGAACCTTAAGAAGGCCGCTGGCTTCTACAGACAAGCCGAAGCCAAAGGGATGAACATGGTCGGCAACAGCTGGTATGTATTGCTCTTAGTCTATCAAGGGGAACGCAATATTGACGCGCGCCTCATAGGATTCACAAGTCGAAATACAACGACGAAGACACGTCCACCAAGAAACCTCGCAGCAAGTCTAGGACACGCACCATGTTCGGCATCAAGACTGGTTAGCGATGAGTCTTATTGAAGTTCTTTCTGCACGGAGCGTCTAGCGGCATTTCACGGATCATGACCACTGCATCAACACATCGCCTTCATACCCCGCATCTTCGGAGTTCTGGGAGGCTGGCTCTGCGGAGTGCAGCCTTTTTGTTTTGTTTACTGGGCATTTAAATTCGATGGCTGGGAATTGTGCCATTTTCTGCATTCAACAAGGGCCATGAAAACGGTGGCCACAGAGGGAGGATGCGCCCCGGCTGTCCCATTACCTATGCAAGGGGTTGAGGGGCCTATGGTTTTGCGTCACAGGGGTCAAATAGTGATGGATCCCTTTCAGCCTTGATTGAACATATCCTTGGTTCCTATGTATATACCACTTTTTCCTTCTTGGGAAGGAAGCAACGCTATCGCTCCTTCGGGTTTCCCCTTTGTCTTGCCAAATAAAATTCAATGGAGAGTTCTGCAGCTTAGTTGCGGCAGCAGTGTCAATGAGAAACAATTTACAATACACGCTTGGCAAATGTGCCCTTCCACCAATACCCACATGCCATTTGTATCGCTGAGAACAATTGATCAAACAGGGGAGGCTGTGTGTTTGTGGTCACTATGCGTCCAGCGAGACTTGGCATCACCACTGATGCCTTGCGTCTCAAGTCATTAGGTGGAGGGAACAGCTTGCATCAATCCCATCTATTGCCATCATTGTATTGTTACAGAATCTTCCCGTTCCGGGAGTACTTCATTAGCAACTCGTTGGATCTCCTCGTCTCATGAAGAAGAAAAAAAGAAAAACCATCTGCTTAGGTATCAACCTCCATCTCCTCACCGGCCGGCACCTCCGTTACGCTCACATAGCGGCCAATCTCATTCTTCTTGATAATCTTCTCATTGAGCACCGCTGTGGTGCCCTTGGGGAAGGCGTAGCTCTTGAGCTTGGCGCTGCGCTCGTTGGGCTTGACGAAGCCGCGCTTGAGGGTGGTCTTGTCCTTTGTGATGATGGCGACGTCGACGTTGCTTCCGGAGCCGAGGTCGTTGAAGATACCGGCCTGGATGGCCTCGCTGGCGAGCTTGACGGCCTCGTCCTGGGTCAGCGAGGGCTTCCACTGGGTCTCGAAAACGGACATGGCGGCCAGGGAGCCGGAGCCCATGGTGACGTAGGGAAGCTTGTCGGTGGAACCGTGAGCGTGGACGGTGAAGAGGTGCGTGCCCGTGGGATCGACGCCGGCGACGACGAGGTAGGCGCCAATGTGGCCCTGGTACTGGAAGAGGTGCTGCTTGAGCATGGTCATGCAGGTGACGACGCGGGGCTTGCGGCCCGTGGAGAGGGCGTGGAGCTCGAGGTTGGAGGAGATGATTGCCGTGGTGAACTCAGTGTCGGCGGCAGTGCCGGCGCCCGCACACCAAATCTGGGGTGCGATGTAGTGCAGCTTTTCGCAGTTCTTGTCGGCGACGATGGGGCCCGAGGTTGCTCTTGTATCGGCGGCGATCTGCCAAGTTGATACCATTAGTTACTGCAGTTTGGGAAGCGCCGTAGGTGAGAGGAGGGCCCTGAGGGGCGATGCGGAATGGGTGAGGAACCCCTCGGGGACCCCTCGGGGACCCCTTGGTTTGACGAGAAGAGCAAGGAAACCTGGATAGTACTGACCACTACACCGCCGTCGAATATGCATCCCACGATGGTGGTACCTGTGCTGGTCGCTTTAGGGAGCGGGACACCTCGGGCGTGGAGGGCCGCATTGCGGTTATAGTTCGAGAAGTCGAAGCCAGGCATCGTTGCTGACTTGTCTGGGCACCCCGGACGCTGTGATCTGTATGTCTATATCGTCAATTTCGTCAAGGGTTTCGTGTTCGTCAGTCGTCGGTGTTGATGTTGGGTTCGAAGGGAAGGTCGTCTAGATGTGGGGATCGGGCGAGGTTGAAGGCGGACGTGTGAGAGGCAGAGCTGATGACGAGGCTAAAAGCTGCCTTCGATGGTTGTTGCCGCTGTTTGGGGAGGCAGGAGCTCATGCAAGGCACCCTGACATATCCAACGGAGCTGCCTGGCGGATCTTGATTGGTCAAGCATGGCCCCGGATCTGGAGCTAGCCAGAGCTCGATGCACGTGACTGGGAATTTTTGGGGATTGCCAGGCGACTAGGGGAACGGACCAAGAGCGGGAGCTACGAACCTGGAATTTTTAGGTAGACAATTGCCAGACGAGCCCAGGCAAGAGCAGAAGGTGCACCAATCTTTCAAGGCATATCTCGAGTGACGCCTCTGCCTTGTTACCAATTGCATACGCGTTTTCACGTGTGAGACGACCTAATACTTCTTTTCTTTCAGTTCACGGCACTTGGGAAGCTCTGTTGGACTCTGCAAGCTTTCTCACTTTTTTTTCCTTCCATTTGCTTGTTGCGACAGCAGCAACAGCAGCCCAACCTCGCGACTCCAGCAACCACCGCACACCCTGGCCAACCGCAACGAGGCTAACTAAAAGAAAAAAAGAAAGAAAATTCCGAGGGAAAAGTCCTTATCAACAACGCGACCCCTCCAGCGAATGCGAAGGGCCGCCCTGACCTACAAGTCCCCCTCCAGAAGCCGGTCACGTCGCAACAGCCATGGCCTTCAGCTTCGGAAATCAAGGAAACGCCATGCCCGGGAGCACTGCTGGAGGCGGAGGACTGAATCAAGGCCCCGAGCTGGAGGTGATCCAGACCGAGGTGAGATCTGGTCACCGACACCGTCGATGCCGCTGTTTATTGAAAGTTCGAGGCTCACCATGTAAATCTATCCAGGCGCTTGGTTTCAAGTCGATCGCCGGCGACGCAAAGCTCCGGCTCACATCCGCCTGGTCCCCGCCGCCCGCCGACACGGCCTCGCTAATTAGTATCGCCGCCCGTCGCGGCCTCGTCGCCGCCGCAGGCCCCGATGGCATCACGATCGCCTCGACCGAATCTGTGCGCAAGGGCTTCGAGGCCGAGAAGCAGGGCGACTCCGACGTCCGCGCGTTCGAGCCCCAGGGCAAGCTGCCCATGCCTATGAGGGTGTCGCAGCTCGCCTTCAGCGCCGACGAGAACTACCTGATCCTCTCCGCCGAGAGCGGGGGCGGGCTCGCCGTTTACGAGGTACAGAGCCTGCTCCAGGGCGGCACGAAAGCTGCGTTCGAGCTTGCGACGAACGGCGAGACGCTAAGAGCTCTTATCCCGAACCCCACGATCGAGAAGGCGGAATTGTGCGCCATTGTAACGGACAACGGCAACCTGCACATCGCCAACTTGAAGGAAAGGCAAATCAGCAACTCGCTCAAGGCGCAAGTGAGCTGCATTGGCTGGAGTACGAAAGGAAAGCAGCTGGTGGCGGGCTTGGCGGACGGCACCATTTTCCAGATGACACCCGAGGGCGAAGTGAAGGGCGAGATCCCACGACCACCGAACGTGGCCAACGCTCACGGTAGGTCTTTGCAGTCTAGTACGTGCTGTTGTGAGGAACTAATTGGCGGCAGTCTCTTCTCTGAGTTGGTTGGAGAACCACCTCTTTCTCGCTATTCACACCTCAACTTCCGAAGCACCTCCAACTTCAGTTTATCACATAATCACAAGGAAGCTACCGTCAGATTTCACGTTCCAGAAACTTTCCGACCCCGTCGACCCCTTTGGCGCCGAAAAGACCCCTCACCACTCCATACTGAGGCTGAAGGACTTCCCTCCCAACCTACAGGACCTCCTGATTGTGGCATCTACCGCCTCGCCAGACATCGGCCTCCTCAGCAGGGCCAAATCGCCTCTGACAGCTGACCACCCAGTAGACACTTCCGGAGTCTTTACCACAACAGAATTGGCCGATGATTCAAAACGCGCTTCTCTTCCCATGAACGAGAACTTCGACAACACCATTCCTATTGGTGTCGCCCTTGATCTCTCGAGCAAGGATAAGGTTTACAAGCCACTCCCTGCAGATGAGGAGATTGAGGATTCTCCTGGCCCGCTGCCGGGCTTGTGGGTGCTGAACAACGAAGGCGTGTTAAGCTCATGGTGGATTGTATACGAGGACTCCATCAGGCAAGGCACCACCTATCCCGGCATGGCTGCACTCGACACCTCTGCGCCACCGACGGCGGCTGCGTCAACACCGGCATCGACGGCCGCCCCAACCCCGAGCAACTCAGCTTTCGGCGCCCCTTCGAGCACGCCCGCTTTTGGCTCAGCGTCTTCCTTGGGCTCGACCCAGAAGCCGTCACCCTTCAGCACCAGTGGGTCCAAGATCCCCACATTCGGTGGCTCTTCGACACTCGGCGCGAAGACCTCACCTTGGGGCAGTGCGAGCACCCAAAGCTCCACCACGCCTGCGGCCTCTTCCGGTTCCGCCTTCGGTAGCGGTGCCTTTGGTGGTGCCTCGACGACATCCGGCTCTGCGTTTGGCCAACCTTCTGCCCCTAAGTCAACATTCGGCAGCGGTGGCGCGTTTGGAAGCCCCTCCGCCGCTTCTTCAGGCCCTGCGTTTGGCCAGCCTTCATCGATTGGCTTTGGTCAGTCGTCGACGCTAGGACAGAAGTCATCACCATGGGCGTCAGGGGGTGCATCTGGCTCGACTGCGGCTGCATCACCGGCGTTCGGTCAATCCAGCTTTGGTGGTCTTGGCAATGCTGCAAACAAGAGCCCCTTTGGCGGTGCATTCAACTCAACCCCTAAGGCTGCCCCTGCCTCTGGAGGGTTCGCCAGCTTTGCCACATCTGGCGGCTTTGCTTCGCTTGGTAATAAGCCCAACGAGGGCGGAAGCGTATTCTCAGGCAAACCCTCGTCAAGTCCCTTTGGCTCAGGTGCTCTGCCTTCCACAATATCAAAAGAGACGGTATTCCCACCGCCGAGTTCGAGCGGTCCTGCGACTAGCAATCCATTTAGCCAGCCGTTCAAGCTGGGTACTACCTTCAAGGCCGACCCCTCTGCGAAGGACGATGACGAGAAACCCTCTACCCCTGGTGCTAGCGGATCCTCCCTATTCGGCAGTAACTTCGGTTCTGCCCTTGGAGATGCTGAGAAGAAGACCCCTCCCAGGGATCAGGGAATGGACACGACAGAAGAGACACCTAAAGCGAAGTCGATCTTCAGTCTCGGTCAGTCCACCACCCCGACGACAACGCCAGCGCCCTCCAAATTCGGGTTCCCGTCAACGACGACTACAACTTCGGCCCCCAAGAGTGGTTTGTTCGGCTTCCCATCGCAACCGACAACGGGAGGGCTGTTCGGCTCCGCGAAGCCTGCCGAGAAGACACCGGACATCAAAGTCGAGTCCGAACACAAGCCTTTGGGCGACGCGCCTCTGCCCCCCGAATCAACGAGCAAGAACGAGTACCCTCTAGGAGAATCATCTTCTTCGTCAGGCACCGGTAACGCTCCTTCAGATGGTGGAAGTAAAGCTTCGCCCAAGGTGGACAACGCGCCTCTGCCTCCCGATTTCCTGTCGAGGCCAAAGGCCACAACAACAGAAGAGGCCACTACCGCACCGCTGCCGCCTGATTTCCTCAAGCCTTCCAAGCCTCAGGGAAGCACCACTCCAGTCGATGAGGCGCCACTTCCACCTGACTTCCTTACGCCCAAGCCCGGAAAAGCTGCGGAGTCCACCACGCCTTCTGAGGCGCTGCCATTGCCGGCGGACGACGCCAAATCCTCTGCTGAGCCGGAGCCAGAAAGGCCCAAGTCCACAGCGCCGGCCACTGCTCCCGACTTCTTGAAGATGCCCAAGCAGTCCTTGTCCTCGGCAACCTGGTCGTCCACGCCGCAGAGCACCACGCCTGCAGTTGACGACGCCCCACTGCCCCCGGATTTCTTGGCCAAGCCTAAGGAGAATGTTCTGCCTACCATACCGACCATCCCTGAGAGTGAACACGATAGCGATCTTGAAGAGGACGAGGATGATGATGAGAATGATGGTTCTGAAGGCAGCGGCGTCATGGTCTCCAAGGACCTTAGCCCATCCATGACGGCGATGACTCCTACGGCTGGCATGACCCCGCAGAGCTCTTTCGGTGGAGTCAGTAGCAGTACCTACTCAATCCCGCGCACGGAGGAGGAGAGGCCACGAGCATCATTGTTTGGTGATCTCAGCCGCAATGCCCCCGTGTTTCCTCGGCCCTCCCAAACTAGCCCTCGGTCTCCCAGTCCCGTAAGAGGGGGCGCTATACCAGGGCGCATGCTGCGCCAGGAGTCAGCTCGTTCGGTTAGTGCCCCGGGCATGGCCTCCCAGATTCTTGCGGCCCAGAAGAAGCAGCCGTCGCAGATGGGCTCGTCTATCGTCAGCAATAAGCCCGCTGAAGATCACTTCATCTCGCAGCAGAGACTTGCGCGTCAGAGACGCCAGGCTGAAGAGACCAAGACGCTAGAGGACGAGGAGGACGACGAGATTCAAAAGATACTTGCGTCCAAAATCGAGCCCTCGCTCAAGCTGGACGACTTCATTGCACACTCCAACGTCGTGCCGTCGGCCAAGGAGACTATTCCAGCCCAGGTCGAAGCTGTGTACCGCGACATCAACTCGATGATCGACACCCTTGGTCTGAACGCCCGCTCTCTGGCCAGCTTCCTCATGGGGCACGACATCGGCTTCAAGGCGGGTGGCCGACGCAAGGAAGACCTCGAGGATCCCGAGAGCTGGGTCCTCTCCGAGATCGACGAACTTGGAGAAGTCATTAACAGATCGTTGGCCCAAGATCTTGAGGAAGGACGGGTTCACGATGTCGAAGAGAAGCTTGAGGCTTGCAATGAGCTTGCCCGCGAGATGTCTCGCCTCCGCTCGAAGCAAGACGATTTGAGGAAGATTATCATGGTGAAGACGGACCCCGAACAGGCCGACCTCAGCCGCACACTGCCTCTGAGTGCCGAGCAAGCTAGCCAGCAGAATGAGCTGCGTCGCGAATACACCAATTTCACGAAGCTGCTCGCCGAGGCCGAGGAGGCGCTGACGATTCTGAAGACGAGAATCGCCGCCGCAAGCAGTGCGTCTGGCAGGGGCAACTCCAACATGCCTACTGTCGAGGCCGTCATGCGCACCATCAGCAAGATGACGAGCATGGTGGAGAAGCGCTCCGGCGACATTGACGTCCTGGAGAACCAGATGCGCAAGCTTCGGTTCTCGTCCGTCAACAGCCGCGAGGGTTCTCCGATGGTCACGCCTCAGAGAAACAGCCGCTCCATCATGTTCTCGCCTGAACGGACGGCCATGGCCTCGCCAGCTACCATGCGTAACTCGCTCGTGTCATCCGTAGCGTCGTACGGCGGCCGCGGCACGCCGCCCCGTAAGAAGCTGAGTGGCTTCAGCAGGGATGAGAAGTCGGATCTGATGGCGAAGCGGGCCAAGCGCCAAGCTGTGCTGAACAAGCTCAAGGGTAACGTCGAGCGGACGGGCGTGAGCGTATGGGCTATGGAGGACGTTGAGTGAGGGTGTTGTTGTTGAAGGGATGATGCAACCAACTTTGGAGTTAACGAAGTAATGGGTATGGATATTGTGAAGCGTAGATGGTGTATATCATAATGTACAATCAAAGAGCACCCAAGCCCCTAGTGCATGTTTCCCGCTCAGGTATATCAAGCCCATGACGACTACGCCATACATGCGAGTAGCTCGAGTGCATTGTCGACATCTGCTTTTCATGCGTACTCGATTCAAGATCGGCTCTTCCCTAACCCAGCCAGCCCCCCTTGGCTTGTTCATTCTCGGAGCTGCTTCAGTATATAAAGTGCAGAAACCCCGCCACCAACCACTTTTGGCCAAGAGTCTGGCGATGGCTCTCTGAATGCGCTCAGTATCCCCTGTAGATGCTGGTGGATCTTGGGCGAAATTCGGATGGAGAAAATGGCGCGGTTTTCCTACAAGGCCCTGCAAGCCCCTATTGTCGCTTGGGTATTCACGCCCATGTACTCGGAGAAGAGAAGAGGGCGGCGGCAAGAGAAAGACAACGAGCACACGGTCCGGGCATACCATATCTTCGCCCTGTTACATACCCCTCCAGCACCCCATCCAGATGGTGTGGGCGGCAGATGCACCGGCACAGATCACGGGCGTCTACAGCGGGACGTGAACCCCGAACAGGATTCGCAGGAGTTAAGATTCGTTTGCTATCCGTGGACTATGACGCAGAGAATAGTGCCCGCCAGACACGAGCAAGTCTTGGCCACACGTTGTGGTCTCCTGGTTTCTCCGAACTGGTCCGGTCCCTTTCCAAGGGCGGGACGCCTGTGCTTTGCTGCTTGCTCATGTCGGCCTGTCTCGTGCCTTGGACGCATGATTTGAGAATCGCTGTTGGCCGTGATTAGTTCACTCTTTCAGTTCACTGCTACTCTGTGCTGTTGACCAGCACTAAACAATCTATCGTCTTTCTGGTATGTACTAATGTGGCCTGCCACAGGATCTCTGCCGTAGTATAAGGTTGCCTAGATCGATATCGGCCAAGTCATCCTCTAGCTTGAAAACCCTCGAAACATCTGTTCAGAAAACGACGTATCATCCCAACTGGTATCGTTATCGAGATAAGTCCAATTGACGTTCCCGTCAAGGGCATCCATAAAGTTTTGTTCATTGACATTGAAAGAGTTGGCGTCGACACCAATCTCGCGAATCAAGGGGACCATACCTGTCTGAGGCGCAACTAAAGAATCATGACTCTGTAAGGGTTCCTGCTCCCCAGGTATCAGGGGTGGGAATGGAACTGTTCCACCTGACGGTGTTGTTTCTAAAGGAGGCGTGAGTCTTCCTGACCATGGGTCTTGGCCTTCTAGGGAACGGATTACCTGGAATGCCGTCCCAAAAGCTGTCCGGTATTTCTTGTTCTCCAAAAACAGGCACCGAGGTCTCGATGAACTGGTTGATGATGTCGTTCATGGAGGAATCTAGTTGAGCAAGGCTCCTTGCCTCGTCAGATCCTGAGCGTGGAAGCAAAGCCGGACCACTTCTCAAATGGTTCAGGTAGATCTGTCGATCTATTCCTTGCCAGAACCTTAAGAAATCTGTCGCCACCTCGCGGAATAAATCATAGACATAGGGCGATTCTGGGCGTGGCTTTCCGGGGAAAACAATGTCCCAGACGGCAAACCACTGATCCCTCTCTTTAAGCTTACGGTCCACTTTTTTCCGAAAGCTTCTTCTGCTGCCCATCAGGGGGCTGGAAGCTTATAGTGTCGTATGTCCGGAGCCTTGTGTGCTCTCTTTGATCTTCTATAGCTTTGAAAGTCCTTCCATAGCTTGGGCAGAAGTGTGGGTGCATGTGTTTCCTTTTTAGATGTTGCTTGACGTCTCTGATCCGGCTTAGATGAAGCTGAAGACACTTATGGTGTTTGCGTCCGTTTTCTCTGTAAAAGGGGCAAGCCAAGCTGAGCCCCCTGTCGTTCTTTTCACTGATTGTACCTGGTTTTCTTCGCTTGTTCCCATTGGCATCTTCTGAACCATCAAAATTTTGTTCTTGGTCCGATAGATCGTCGTTTCAGGTGCCTCTCCTACGGCTTTGTGGCGAGGCATCATCTCTCTGGTTATTGCCTGACGCTTCTCTGCTTCCTGAACTGTGGCTTGGCTGGCAGGTTCTGTAAACCAGTGAGTTTCTTATGATCCTCCCAAAGATGGTTATGATACGCGTTGCGCAGGGATGGTTGTCATCTAAGACTGGATCTCCCCAGGTAACAGCGTGTAATGTGGATTTTGACTCCATGAGAAGCATTGAGTCGGAACATTGGATTCTGGATATGGGGTTCTCCATTGATGGGGCTGAGACGAGATCCTTTTGAGGCCTAGGGACAGACATCCAAGGTGACAATGAAACCACGTTTGCCACACGCTGGATTGGTTGAATTGTTGTTGGCGCGTCATGCGTACATTCGGAGACATATATCGGTCGAGAGTCGCCCAGGTCTTCGTCTGGGAGGGGAACTATTTTGCCGTATCCCCCTTGCTGGTGCTCATGGTGCGTCTTGGTAATATCTGGGCCTCCCTTTGCGCGTGGGCTCCGCTCTCGACAATGCAACCAGTGCACAGACGGATCACTAGCAGCAATGAAGCCGTGAAGCTGATCGAGGAGGCTTCTGTAAGTTTTTAGAAAGTTAGTCAAAAGCCCTCGATGCTCATTCAGGCACATATCTGTTTCTGCTTCCACTCGCTTCACCTCAGTGGCCTGTCTGAGTGGCAGAAGCCAGTGGTTACTGGGAACTCCCATAGTAAGGATTCTCGGTCTCCCTGGCTGAGAAGCATTCCCATCATGGTACCAGGCTGGCGAAGCTTGACACATAACTAAAGGCCCTAGGGGAATATATTCAAAACCGGCTTGTTTTACTTTCCCAATAGCCAGACGACACGCAGCGGACGGTTTGGTCGACCTTAGGAACCTGGGGTAAACCGTTTGCGAACGTTTTGGGCAGAAGGCGGCGTGAGTCGGATTCCCAGCAAGAGCTGGCCCCTAGGAGTAGCCATTTCTGGTCCGTGGCCTTAGACTGAAGATTCCGAAGAGCCACATTGTATGTAAGGACTCCGCGATATGAGCGAGGTGTCTGCACCAGAGCCAGCATCAAGCATCTCATACTGAGTTGTCCGTATACCCACAGCATTCCAAGATTCAGTTTTGACCCGGTGGTGCTCCTGGTGTGCTACGAGTTGACAGTTCTCCTGACGTGCACATAGGATGTGACTTTTTAGATTTGCCCGAGGCTTTCCTTGTGATGGCTCCTTTGGTTCGTAGCATGAGACTTCTCGGTTGCACGCATGACTTCTTCCCAAGTTGCTGGAGCGAGACATTTCTCGCGATAGACGTGGGCCGCCTTCCAATTGGCTTATCATAATCTCCATTTGATCTTCGAGGTAGGTCTGAAAGTCACTTGGAATGGTGTCTAGTTGTTATGAGGCCTGTTGAGGTAAGTTATGGACTTCTGATTGCCACGAGGACGTCGCGGAGTGAGCAAAGATGTACCCAGATAAACTGAATCAGCCGCAAGTTGTGAGCATTCTCGTGAACACGAGGCAGTAACGACTGTTTGGGGCTCCCCTTTACTTGGTGTCAAGCTGGGATTTCCAGAAGCTGTACTATGATGAACAAAGAATAAAATATACAGCAATAGCAGACGCATACTGGGTGCCCGCTGCCTAAATGTCTTCTTATCCCGGCTCTCGCAATTCTTTTCACAGCTGTGCAAGAAAAGGGAAAGGGGAAGAGCACAGTTGTGCTCACCATCCTCCGACTCGTTGGTGCCTGGAGATTGTCGAGAAGTACAGTGATTGGCCTGCTTGCCCTGCTGCACACCCTTATGTACACATGACTTTTTCACTTTACCGCATGACTGAAAATAGAAACAAGAATAAAAGGAGAGAACCCCCACCAAGACAGTTGGTTGCATTGCCAATCCTTGAAGAGTACAGTCACAGCGGGTGGGGGCTGCGAGAAGCAGCCACATCGTCGCCTGCACTTCGTAAAGCAGCTTTGGGGGCTGGGGAAAGGAGAATGGATGTTGGAGCATGACTGTGCTTCTCTCTCTCTCTCTCTCTCTCTCTCTCTCTCTCTCTATGGCTTCAGGGGTATGGTCTGAGGCAGTGTCGGAAGCAGCTTGCCTGCGCCTTGGCTGCCTACGACTACGTGACGCCACCAGGAGGAAAGGGGTAAGCAGCGTCGTTGTGGGATAGAGGGTTACTTCAACCATACGCAATCAAGAAAGAAATGGAAATAACGGGAGCGTATCAAGATTACAGTTGTGCCGGCGCAGATGCAGATATCGCCAAGGTTATTCAAGCCAGAGAGTATTTGACATTATCCACCACCGACTCGTACAAACACATGTCCCGTTTACCATCCGTGAATGCACGAACCAATCCACGCCAGACTCAACCAACGACGTCGCGTTTGCTTTTGTTCCCAACCAAACGCCTACAACACCACTGAAAAGATGCGGACGTCCTGCTCGCCGTTATACAATATTATAAACCCGCTTCGCAATCAGGTAGCATCCCATACCAAATGCCAATAGGCCTGCCGTGATCGCCCAGAACCATTTCAAGTCGCCCTCATACTCCTGGCCAGGTACCCACACGTTCATACCCCACAGGCCAGTGATGATGTTCATAGGCAACACGATGGTACCCAGAACGGTCAGCTTGCCGAGCACGTCCGCCGTTTGCTCTTGTCGCTCGTTCATACGGATGTTGATCTGCGCCAGGTAATTGCCGTGAGACCGGGCTAGGATCCTAAAGGGCAAAAGTTAGGTCCGACATGGAAGATTGCGCTGAGCGAGAAGCTGTGTAACTTACTTTTCGTAGTGACTGAGGTTGGACGTCATGGTCACAATATGATCCTGAATGTCGCCCAGGTACAGTCCAATATCTGACCTCGGGGCAACCTCCCAGCGCTCATTACAACGTTTCGCGAAGCCCTTGATGACATCTGCCTTGTTGCCAAGCAGACGGTAGAGACTCATGACACGCTTGCGGCAGTCGCCCACCCTTCGAAGCATATCACCCTCGGATCCTACTGATGTTCCTGCGTTGCTTGCCTTCTCATCAAGTGCATCATTCTTGGTGTTGCCAGTCGTGGAGTGGAGCCTCAAGATTTCGTCGTCTATGTCGTCGACTTCGTCCTCGATGTTTTGAATCAGCGGCACAAATACGTCCGTGATGTCGTCAATAATGGCGTACGAGATCCAGTCGGAGTTTACAATCAGGTAGTCCTTGAGCTGACGGATACGACGTCGCACGTTGGCGGGATGTGGTGTCATGGAGAAGTGGAAGCTGATGACGCCCTCGCGGAAGACGATGACATACATGTTGACGGGTTCCAGGTAGTCTTCGCTGTTTTGGTCCTGATCGAAAGATCGGTAGTTGACGAAGTAGTAGTGGCGGAACAATTCCACCTTCTCTCGCGCCTCTTGGACCATGATATCCTCAGCGGTAAGCGGGTGAATACCGAAAGCTTTGGATAGCACCTTCATTTCTGCTTCGGTGGGTGAGAGCACATCGAGCCACCACACTGGTCTTTCACCGTACCTTGGTGTGTTGACGAGCAACTCCGGCGTCTGTGTTGTCTGGTTGCCTACAACCGGTGATCTGATACCAGTGGGTGTACGGTGGACAGATCCTGCGCGAGAGCTGCCTCCTGATGTCTTGTCTGGGGATTTGACACCGTCTCGCCTCTCATTATCGTTTTGGGTGTTTGCCAGAGACGGCTGCCGTGTTGGAGCTCGAGATTCTCCATTCAACCCGGTGTGCGAATGATGCGTGGAAAGCGGCGCCAATCCGCCCTCCTCCTCACTGTCCTCGCTCTCATCGTCGGAGAGGATACGCGGCTCCGGGATGAACAACTCCTGGAAGTTACCACCAGGTTGCACGAGCTCCGATATCGTTTGACTGTGAATAGTGCTCTGAAACTCCTCGTTGAAGTAGGTGAACCTGTAGGGCGCATCCTCCTCGGCACGATACCACTCTCGGGTAATGGGCCGCAGACGACCGTTGATGAGCTGAGGCTCAGTAATGCGCTTGACGCGTCTCTCATCGCTGCGTCCTTCCTTTTCGAAGCGGCTCCATTCTTCAAGAATAGCGAGGTCCGGCCAACGGCGACGACGACGCCTGGGGCGTTGTTTGGTTGCTGGGTCCTGCGGATGCCCCTCCTCGTCACCGATTTCGGAGATGCCACTCGGGAAACAAACGTCCTCCTGAGCGGTCAAGGCGATGGTGTTCCTCCGTGCCATATCAGGTGATAAATCATTACGGCCATCGCGGTCGGAATGGGAGCCCACGCTGCTCCTGTGACTGCTGCGCGGCGAAGCATGGATATTGATCTCGTCGTCGTGGATCATAACATCCCCGAAGCTCAGGTTCAACGGATCCGAGGGTCGGAAGGTCGGTGACCCAGGCATCGACGGGGGATAGTTGACATTGTAGCTGTCGTTCTGGAAAGGGGTGGCTAGCTTCGTTCTGGAGGATCTGCTGGACCCGCGTCGGCTCACTCTCTGGCGAGGGTCGTTCGAGCCGTAACCGGGATACATTGGCGCAGTTGAAGAGCGCTGAATGGACCTGGACAGCAAAGGCGCACCCTCGTCCCATGATCCGTCATCGTCCTCTGCGCTGTCCCCCACGTAGGTGTTGCGCAGTCTGCTGCCCGTCTGAGGCGTCGTCGTCGCGGCAGAGGCATTCATTATGGAGGGTCTTCGAGGTCGAAGTGGCTGTTGTTCTCTGCTTTCCATAGTGAGCACATTTCCGGACCATAAGTATGCGCCAAAACACGCGAACTCACCGATGATCTAGAAGCGCCTCGCTTTCAATGCTCGTATTGCTCAAATTGGTGCGTTGACGGTAAAAGCCCTCGCGCTCGGGTGCTGGGGCAGCAGCTTCGTCGTGCGACTCTTCGGGCAAGACGGCGAAGGACTTGCGGCGGTTGCGCTTCTTCTTGGCTCCACCACGGTGATTCTTGCGCCGGCGTGGCTGTTGGTGCTGTCCGTTTGGATCATCCCCGTTGGGATTATTCGAGGGCGTTGCCGGTGGTGGTGGTGGTGCTCCTGCTGTCGAGCTCGAGCCCGGGTTTAGGGGTGGTCTCCGGGGCGTCGACGTCTGCAAATGGGCAGCCAAGGGCTGGAACGGGTTGTCAGACATGATGGCGACAATGTGTCACACCAGTCGTCGATGCAAGCTTGTGTAGATTATGAAATATCGGCGGTGCCGTGGGTCGGCGTCGAGTACTAGTTGGTTGAGGAGGGTCGTCTCCTGGGGGTTTGGTGGCGACGGGCCTGATTCCCTGTGAAGAACAACTGCGGGCGAACTGGGGGGTGGATATCAGCTGTGTGTGTTTTGTGTGTTTTGAGTGGACCGGAAGGATGGAAGCTCGACGCGAAATAAATAGCGACGGTACTGAATCAGAGGCTATGCAATGGACGAAAGTGCTGAGGGGCCGAGATAGAGGAGATTCGCAGGCTCAGGATATGCAGCCATTGACTGTAAGACCAGCAAAGAAGGTGATGCAGCGCAATCATTACGCGCTGGGTCTGACACCGCGAGATGGAAAAGTCTGCCGATCGGATTGGAATTGTAGAGCGAAAGATAAAGACGATGCATCCGTTAATTACTCTCGGTGATGTCAGCGGAAGGTGGAACAACCCAGCAAGTCTATCCAAAGCTAAGCTGCTTTGAGGGACCCCCCGGCCGTCCCAGCACGTACAGCATATAAACTACGTACATACTGTAGGTACACCTTGCTGAGACCCCGCCCTGGTGCTTCCATCTCGTCCATTGGTCGAGAGGTCCGAGAGCAGCTCCTCTAATCCTACAGGCATCGAAGCTCCTCTAAAAACACTCTGAGCGTAGGGGCCAACAACAACCTGGAGCCAGTGAGCCACGGTGCACTGGAACACCCCCACAGTGGAGTAATACCAGTGTCGGCTGTCTCCAAACGGGGCATCTCTTCAGTGTCGCTCAGTGCTGTTCTCCAGGTGTTCTTGACTGCCCGCACTCTTCCTTGTACATTACGCAAGGCAGTGGCCACCCAATCACTCCACAAGTCTTCACGCCGTCGCAGGTCCTAGAGCTTGGCCCAGGCGGACACTCCTCACACTGCTTGCTCACCGCTCTCAAGGCCGATCGCTTCCGGCAGGTGGGCACACGACCTCCCACCGAGGGAAGTCTTTTTTGGAACGGCTGTCTGGGCGCCGGGTATCTTTCTACCCGTCGATTGGACTATATCAAGTACGGTACTTGACCAGCCTGTACCTCGCCCGCCCTTTAGCGTGGAGGTAACCACGGTGGCTGCGTCAAGAAACAGCATCACAGGGTGTCCGAGCCCAAAGTCGTCCGAAATTGGCCCTTGCTGGTGTGCCTGACACATGGACATGCAGAAACAGCGGCTACAGCGGGAGCTAGGTCTATGATGGGTCATGGCAAACTATCTGATCGGTATAGTTAAGTAGGTGAGGCCAGTCAAGGGCAAACTCGGCTACCGGCACACCACAATCGTCGAAGTGAGGCGACTTGAAGTTCATGCTACACCACAGAAACACGGCAAGTTGCACATCTTTAAAAGTGCTGATCGACTGCACCACCTGTCATTCCACAAACTCAAGTCATAAACCCTTACCCACAGGATATGGCGTCTCCCTTCTATCATGTGTCCCATGTGGTGCATGGCGCAACTGCTCATGATGAGCGGGTGTAGTACCTCGATAACAAGGTAACCAAGCCTGCGGCAGCTGTTCGACTCGAATGTGAAGGCAGCCAGTAAGTGCTATACCAGTGCCTTTCCTGCGCTAAAAAAGCTTGAGTAAGACTCGACCACGTCGCTAAAGCCATCCAGCAGAATCTCGTTCCAACATTGAGGTTCACAGGAGCCATGCCAGTATTCACCAAATGTTCTCCGTGAACCCACACCATGAACCCACACCTTGAACCTCCTCGTACGTCGGTTTTTCTTCAGCTCAACTGAGCACCTCGCATTGACAGTAAGTATACCTAAACTTTTGAATAACCATCTATGCCTGCCTCCATGCCGCGCCCGGATATCAAAATACCAATTTGTGTACAAAGAAACGTCGGTAGTCGACCGTTTTGACGACAGCTATGCTCACTGCCATCCCTTGCTTGCGCCCTCATTACGAATTTACTGGAAGTTCCACAGCTTCGTCACCAGGTTGTCTTGGAACCCAGACTCCGGTTCGTTCGGGAGGAACACCTTCTTAGGAATCTGGAACTCGATGACGGGCGGCTTCTTGACCTGCTTGCTCATCTCAGCCTCGAGCAACTGGAAAATGGTCAGTCAACTAATGCTCCTATTCGTCGTTTCTGGAGGCCACTTACACTGCCGTATGAGTGGTCGAGGAAGTCCTCAATGTTGTAAGACTGCTTAGTGAACTGCTCCGACATGATCTTGGCAATCGTCGCCACGTTGGGGTGGTAGTGTGACTGCAGCTGCACAATCTCCCACAGACAGCTGTCGATGGCATGTGTCTCCATCGGGTCCGTCTCATCGGCCACAAACGGGTCGTCGAGGCCCTGCTTCTCCATGAGGGCCTTGACCTCCGGGTCCCTCGTCTCCCTGTGGATCATGAACGTGCAGAGCGGGTGCCTCTTGAGGATATTGTACATCCAAGGCACCACGAAGACGATGGCACTTGGAGGGGCGTTCAAGCTCAAACGTGCCAATCTCTTGATAAAACTCGCCACCAGCACCGCCGGCAAATGAGTCGACGATAGGAATGTATCCATCAGCCGGAAGAACCTTGAGCGGTGCTTCGAGTGCAGTATCTCGCTGTCCAGAAGGGAGTAAAGCTTCGTGTAGAACGATGGGTAATCGAGGTTGCGCTCCTTGATGAGGTAGAAAACACCTGATAGCGCAAGCAGTGAGATCGAACCGCCGGCGTCATAGGAGTCCGTGAGGAAGTCGGCCAGCAACTCCGGTCGGATGAACCAGGGCGCGATCTCGTTGGACATGACGTCCAGCACTTGCTTTCGCTGCTCTCTTGTTGCTGCAAGCTTGAGAACCGCGAGCCAGGCGTCTTGGCCTTGCTTCTTGTGCTGGTGAAGGGAGTTGACGTTATGCGACTTCTTCTTAGGCTTTTCGGCGTAGAAGTTGCCGAGTTCCGTAGGCACGCCACCAATGTTTGAGAGCAGCTCGAAAGCATCGTCGAAAAGCTCGTCCTCGGGCAAAGACCCAGGCGTCTCAGCCAGAGACCTGCAAGCTGTCAGTTCCTTGAGCCTGGGACATGTTTCCTCCCACTTACTTGATGGCCTTTAGCGTGAAAAAGCGAATATCATCGTACTCGGTCAAATACTTCTCTACAAACTCGACGCGCGCATCATCGCTATCTGAGCCCAACAGACCCGCGATGATCTGCTCGAGGAAGTTGTGAGGGAAAATGTAGTCTTCCTTCTCGTAGAGGTACTGGGCCTCGGCCTTGATACACCGCATGGCCAACGTCAACACTGTCGGCGCCAGATCCTCTTCGGCAAGAAGAGAGACGAGCACACCCTTGTACTCGAAATACCGCTCCTTGAGCCACTGCACAACAACAGCCTCCTTCTCAGGTAGTCCCTTCCTGGGGACGAGAGCTCCCGCAGAGAGCAGTCTCACAAAAACTCTGCACAGGGCAACACAGGCCAGGGTCGCCGCCTCGGGCTCATCCTCGTGAGTGCTTGTGATCTGTATCAGTTTTGATATGTTGTTGTAATGCTTCTTAGACTCGAGAATCTCATTCTCGAGCAACAAGATCTCAGCCTGAGGGTCGTTGCTCTCATCGCTGCTGCTCTCCGCTTCCGATTCGGATTCCGACTTGGCGCGCTTCTTTGAATTTTCCTTCGTCGGCACTCTCTTTCTCTTCAGGCCGTCGCCTGAAACTTTGGCGGGCATTTTGGGCGAGATTTTCTGAAAAAGTTCCTGGTGTTGATATCAATCGTGAGACCGATCTCAAATTTACAGCGGGTCCCAGCGATGGGAATTTTTTGAGGTACAGGTACTGGACTACATCCTGGCCCCACTGAAGACGCCCGAGCTCAGCCAAATTCAATTCGCCGCAGCCAAGAGACAGCCACGCCGAGGACATCCGCCTCATCACGTGACCCTCATAACGTAACCGAGTTAGCGCCAATTACCTACTCGCTCACTCGAAGGTTTTGTCAAACCTCACCTCGCAAGCTCCGACCTCAAGTCCTTAATACCGCACCCCAGATCATCTCACAATGGCGTCCCGCTTGGCTAGAAGCGCCGTCGGTACGTACAGACATCTTCCCCGAACCCTTGACGTGTCAATTGGCACACCCGAACGACGACGATGACGACGAAAAACTTCGGAACATGGTGGCTAACACACAGTCCCCTCTTCTCCCTCGAACAGGCGCGAACCTCCTCCGGCCAACCCTGGCCCGACGCACTCTGCCCGCCATCTCGGCCTCGATCGCCGGCGCCCGCAACGCGTCCAACGTTCCCGCCGAGGACCCCAAGAAGAAGGCCCAGTCCATCGTCGACGCCCTGCCCGGCAACTCCCTGTTCTCCAAGACCGCCATCCTTTCCTCGTCCGCCGCCCTCAGCGTCTACGCCATCAGCAACGAGTACTACGTCGTCAACGAGGAGACTGTTGTCGCCTTCTGCCTGCTCGCCGTCTGGGGCGGCCTGATCAAGTACGGAGGCCCGATGTACAGCGAGTGGGCCCAGGGACAGGCCGACAAGATCAAGGGCATCCTCAACTCGGCTCGCGCCGACCACACCCAGGCCGTCAAGGGCCGCATTGAGGACGTCCAGCAGATGTCCGGTGTCGTCGACATCACCAAGTCCCTCTTCGCTGTTTCCAAGGTACGAACTATGGTGCAATCGACGGTCATGGGAGGAGAGGAATTTCCGATAGACCTCGGACAGACGGATCGGCGGGATGGCATGAGTGGCCGGAGTATCATCATCAACGGAAGCAGCTAACGGAGTTTGCCGACAGGAAACCGCCCAGCTTGAGGCTCAGGCCTACGAGCACCAGCAGAAGACTGCCTTGGCCGCCGAGGCTAAGGCCGTTCTTGACTCCTGGGTCCGCTACGAGGGTCAGGTCAAGGCTCGCCAGCAGAAGGAGCTCGCCGAGAACATCATCGCCAAGGTCACGAAGGAGCTCGAGAACCCCAAGGTCCTCCAGCAGATCCTCCAGCAGAGCGTCGCTGATGTTGAGAGTACGTACTGCCCTTCCGATCTTCAACTCCGTCATCGGAGTACACTGCAGTAAATCCGACTGACACCTCGTCCACAACAGAGATCGTCTCCTCCAAGGCCCAATAGATTCCCACTCACCCTGAGTCTGAAAGCGAGAAGATTTTTTCCTTTGTCCAAGGGGATTCTGTTCCCCTTGAGTGTCAATAAACACCCTGTGCATTAGCCAAATTCAAGAACTTGAGAGAAGAAGACCTGAACCGCTGCTATACATGCCGCGAAAGTGTTTGAATAGGGGACCAATTAACCCGGCAATCGATTCACGATCTTCAACATTGATTGCGTTTTTAACTACGGTTTCATTGAGCGTCTCATGTCTGTTTATGTCTATCTACCTAGTACGTTCGACATTTGGCATGTTGAATGCCAAGACCAGCCCGGTTACCCTTCTCCGTTGTTATGGCTGCACCCACCTCCGCTCGCAAATCCGATCGTTCCGACATTCTCCGTCCGAGCATAGCAACGACCCTCGAGGAACGACAGCTACCCGGCCCAATTTGTGCGTCCACATTGACCATGACGTCTTTGAGCCTCTATTGTATCAATGACAATTTCATGAAATACCCAAATGCATAAATATGAACGATGCGACTTGAAAATTTGTGTCAATCTTCTGGTTGCTCCAGACAGCCAAGGAAACTATGTTCTCGCCTCATACAGCAAGCCTAAACGCCCCCTTCGAAATCGCCATCAGGCCATCCCAAAACTCATGAGCAAAGGTATTGAGAAAGGAAGAGCCTCCAAACCACCCCGCGGAAGCATCAAATACGTTTACAAAGAAAAGATGTACATTCGATAATGAGATGTGATCGTAAGAACCGAACGAACCCCCTTGGACGTGCAAACATTACCCATCACGCACCTTAATAAACAGGTCGCGACTCTTCCCACTTCGAATGCGCGCCAGTCTTGTTCACTGACGCTCCAGGGGTATCTTCACTCTTAACGTCCGCTACAAAGGAATGACGTCCACTCTTGCGCCGTCTGGCACTGTCTCCAGCAATAGGTCCAATCCATTCCCAGGCGCGGCCAACCTCACCGCTGCGCCCTTCTCTTTGACTGGTGCGAACATTACTGTTCTGCTCAACGACAGCCTTAACTCGGGTCCAGATGCGGTCTCGCTCGCTGAGTGAGTGTACCGATCGCAGCACATCGTCACGTAAGTTGGGCAGAAACACCCAAGGGTCGTCAAGATCCTCCTCGCCAAGCTCCTTTTGCGTTGCAAGTCTCGACAGCACAAGGTCGACAAGCGCAGGAACTTGCGCCACCGTTGCCTTGTGTGACCGGTACTTGCGTCGAACGTAAAAGTAGGCCGAGATCAAAAAGATCACAGATCCAATTGAGAGTCGATGTCTTGCCAGGCCGAGCTTGACTGAACGCTTGAGGGCGCAGCCGATCGGAAGGCGAGCGAGAGAGGAGGACGAGAGGTAGGCGTCTGAAATTGAGGTGGAATTGGCCTTTCTACTTCGGGCACAACCGATCTGGTTAGTACACTGGTCAGAATGGGTATTGACGTTATTGATGTGGGGGACATTCAAAGAACATAAAAGAAAAACACAAGAAGGGTGATTGATGACTTACGATACCACTTCCACTTCCTCTCGGCCCTTGACATCTCCAATGGCGGCAGCCCAAAGGTCGTCAAACTCTTGCTTGTTCATTTTTTTGCTTCGCTTCGCGCTAATTGCCGCCTTCAACTCCGCTTCGTCGATGGACGGGGTCTCTGGCGCCTGGCCAGCATCAATAGTAGAGCCACCGCACTCAAACTGCGCACGTCGCTCGCGCAGCTCCTCAACAGCCTTGTCGGCTACAGCCTTCACTCTCCTGACCTTCTCCCCGTCCGGCTCGCAGGTGGGTGGGAGGGGCACTAGACCGCTTAGAGACAGCGGGTGCGGCTTCAGGATGAAGTCAGGTTCGCAACGGACGGAGAAATCCTCGTAGCAGTAGGCATGCTGCGGGCAAGGCTCACACTGCGGTTCGGCGAGCTGCACGGCCCAGTCGGGTACTGGGACATCAGCGGGGATGATTTGCGTCGCAGGCCGACCGAGTCCGCAGTAACCGACAGCAATCTTCTCTTGTCTGTACCACGCGCCGTAGGCTCCGAGGAGCGAAACAGCGAGAGCCCAGAGGGGTTTGGAAAGACTCCTTCTTTGGCGAGGAGGTTCAGTAGGACGCGGCGCAGGAGCCCTTTGGCCGCTCGCGGCCATCTCCTGCTCCATCTCGAACTGCGCATCAGGGGTGAACTCCTCCCCAGCCTCGACCTCGTAAGACTGGATATTGGGGGTTCGTCGCGCAACAGTTCGCTGACAGGGACTTCGAACGCATGGGACTTTCTCGATGACCTTGGTCGATCTTCGGCAGAATGGCCATCCGTCCGACGTCGAACGCCATCATCGTGCCTGCTCCTCGCTACTTCTGTGCCAGTGGTTTTCCTTCGCCCGGCTGGGCTGACTACGAGCTGCGTCGCCGGGCTGCCACTTTGGAACGGATTCTCCGATGAAAAGTATGCCGACTCTCTTCTGTTGAAGAAATCCTCCTCCGACTCCTCTTGCTTGATCTTGGGCATCTTGGGAGTGGCAGCGCGCTTGCGGACGGACTTGGGAGGCTCTGGCTCGGTGTATGTCTCGGTGTATTGCGCGACGTGGGGCTGAGGCTCAGGCTCAGGCTCAGGCAGTTGTCTGCTGACAGCGCGCACCTTCCTCTTAGTCGGGCTCACGGACGGTGGCGCCTCCTGCTCGTAGTCCTCGCTCTTGACTCTGGCAGAAGCCTTGCGCGGCGATCTTGATCTCGTCGCTCTGGGCGGAGGAGGGGCGAGGTCGTAGTCGTCGAAAGAGTCGGTGTCTTGGGAGCTTCCAGCATCGACGATACCCTTGCTTGATCTCTTGGCCCTAGCCTGTTTCGCCAGAATCTTCTTTGCCTGGGGAACGACCTCATCCTCGAAAAGCTGAATGAGTTGCGGCTTCTTCGCTGTGGCGGGGTACTGGACCTCGTGCGCAACCAGAATCGATCGCAACCGGGGCACGGTCAACGACTTGGGGTCGAACCCCGGCTGGAGATACTCGTAGTCGTCCATGTCGCATGTATTGAATTCTGACGATATAGGAAAGAGAAGTAAATCAAGCAGAAGTAAATGAGAAGTCGCACTTGAAAAAGGCTGCCCTGTGGTGATATCCGTGCGGCTGAGACACTTTGCAGCAGTGATGTCAAAGGAAGCTCAAAGCAACCTTTGTAGCTCTGCACCGTGAAACCTTGCTGTTGGCTGTAAGGAAGTAATGAGTGGCACGACACAGAAAAGTGGTGTCGCACAGAATATTCGGCCTTGGTTTCTGCGGCCTTGACAGGTGGGCACCAGGTCAGAGCGATGGGGGTGTAAGACGCAAGTTATGCAATGGATACGACCAGTGGACAGATGTTGATGAAGTCAAATGAAAGCCCACTGACGCAACGAACAGGAGCACCAACTGCCTATGGGTGCTGTGGCAACAGGTCATGCGGAAAAAAACACCTACCTTGTGTGGGGGGCGACTTGCAGGCAGCAGGGGTGACCTCTTCAAGATTGCAGGGGGCGATGGGTCTGTCAAGCACAGACCGAGGGGTCTGGTCCAGCCACATTACTAATCGGTCATAAGCTCCCCAAACGACTGGGACTCTGCCTACCTATGTGTGGCTGATGTGTGGCGACTTTTTTTCGAGCTTGCCCGTCATTTTGAATGAGTGTTCTATGTGATCATGATCATATCCAACAGCCAGAAATCCTCCTTCTGACGGCTTGGACACAATGTCAGCTCCCCGATCTCTTCTAGCAAGGAATCGATTCGTCTGCCATAGTTGCACTCGCAGGTTCCAGATCTATGCTCGCCGGACTTATGCGAACGCGAGCGCAGCATCGTCAGCCGCGGAACCAGACATCTATGATGTTGTATGCGTGGGAGGCGGGCCAGCTGGTCTTAGCCTTCTCACCGCACTCCGTACGCATATATGACTTTCCCAGGCCCCTCGAACTCCACTGACGTTGAATAGGAGCCAATCCAGTAACTTCTCGCCTCAGAGTAGCTCTCGTCGAAGCTCAAGACCTCTCTAAGGTCCGCGGCTGGAAGCTTCCGTCCGGCCAGTTCTCGAACCGATGCAGTTCTCTCACCCCTACCTCGGCGCAATATCTTAATACAATTGGAGCATGGCGCCATATTCAGCGCGAGCGCGTTCAGGACTACAACGAAATGCAGGTGTGGGACGGTGTCAGTGGCGCAAGGATCGAGTTCGATTGGCCAGCTGGCCCTTCGGCTGGGAAGACTATTGCGTACATGTGCGAGAACCTTAATTTGACCTCGGGTCTTTTGAGTCGCCTCGAAGAGCTTGGTGGAGTCTCAGTATTTGACGGAGCAAAGGTTGAAAATATCAGCTTTGGAGAAGAGACGGAGACCCTAGATCTGACGCAATGGCCTGTTGTCCACTTGTTGGGCGGGAGGCAGCTGCACGCACGACTCTTGGTTGGAGCCGACGGTGCGAACAGCCCTGTTCGTACATTCGCCGGAATACAGGCACAAGGCTGGGACTACGGCAGGCATGGTGTTGTCGCAACGCTTCAGATGGAGGGCGAGGGATGGGGTGGTGAGCACAACAAGATTGCGTACCAACGCTTTTTGCCTACAGGCCCCGTGGCCATGCTGCCACTTCCCGGCAACTACTCAACGCTGGTGTGGTCAACAACTCCTGCCAACGCTGCGCTTTTGAAGAGCCTTCCACCAAAGGATTTTATTGCTATGGTCAACGCTGCCTTCCGGCTGAGCCCGGTCGATCTCGAGTTCATGCATAATCAGCAGGCAGGACAGTCAGAAGAACTCGTTTGGAGATCGGAGCACACTTCTTTCGATCACCGGGCGATTCCTCAGCAGGTTGTCGGTGTTCAGGAGGGGACTGTTGCCTCGTTCCCGCTCAAGATGCGTCACGCAGACACTTATACCGCTGAGCGCATCGCGCTCGTCGGCGATGCAGCGCATACCATCCACCCTCTTGCTGGCCAGGGCCTGAACCAGGGCCAGGGGGACGTCCAGAGCCTGGTAAAGACTATTGAGACAGCTGTCTCTACTGGTCAAGATTTGGGATCAACTCTCTCTCTTGAAGCATACAACGCAGAGCGATACGTTGCGAACCACGTCGTATTGGGCGTTTGCGATAAGCTTCACAAACTCTATTCCGTGGATAGCGGACCTCTGGTGCCATTACGATCACTTGGACTGAGTGCAGTCAATGCATTGGGTCCTCTGAAGAAGTTCTTCATGGACCAGGCTTCCACCACTGGCGCAAAGCTCTTCTAAAAATGTATCCTATGCTTTTGGACTTGTCTCTTGTATCATAAACAACAAAAGAGTATCGCAATGGAGGCGATGCAGCTTGCACCTATACTTCAAATGTAACACATTGCGAACGTAGCACGCTTCGTCTGTAACATATCAAACCCACTTAAGTAGCTGAACACGGACTGTGGACGTTTGATTTCCATAGTCTGCATGAAAACCTCTAGGAAAGAGTACGATGCGGTATATACGTGGGCGCTCTGTCTCTTCACTCTACAAGTACACAAAAGGAAAGAGGTTCCTCAAAGTCATTTTGAATTTCATCCCCAGACGCACCCTTACCGATCAACTTCACCTACGCTATTGTTAGCATGTTTGCTTGCTCCATGTGACAGTGGAAATACTTACCAAACACCAGATCCATTGTGCCGATGACCGCCACAGCGTCAGCAAGCATGTGACCCTTCGACACGTGGTCGAAACCACCCAAGTGAGCGAAACCAGGCGCTCTAATGTGAACACGGTAGGGTCTCTCGCTGCCATCACTGACAACGAAGACACCCATCTCACCCTTGGGGCCTCAATGGCAGAGTAGGTCTCACCAGGGGGGACGGTGTAACCCTTGGTGTAGAGAAGGAAGTGGTGGATAAGAGCCTCCATGTTCTCCTTCATGGCAGCACGAGGAGGGGGCGAAATCTTGTAGTCCTCAACGCGGACGGGACCAGCAGGCATCTTGTTGAGGCACTGGTGAATGATGCGCAGCGACTGTCTAAACTCCTCCATGCGGCAGAGGTATCGGTCGTAGCAGTCACCGCGGACACCGACGGGAACGTCGAATTCAACCTGGTCGTAAGCGTCGTAAGGCTGGCTCTTGCGGATATCCCAGGGGACACCAGAGCCACGAAGCATGACACCAGTGAAGGACAAGTTCAGGGCTTCGGCAGCAGACACCACACCAACGCCCTGCAGACGCTGGATCCAGATACGGTTGTCCGTGAGCATCTCCTCGGTCTCGTCAATACGGTCGCCGAACTGAGTAGCCCACTGGTAGATGTCGTCGAGCAGACCAACCGGGATATCCTGGTGGACACCACCAGGGCGGACGTAAGCGGCGTGAAGACGGGCGCCGGAGACACGCTCGTAGAATTCCTAACAGACATGCGGTTTAGCCGGACGTCGAACCAATCCTTTGTGCGGCCGTTCCAACTTACCATGAGCTTCTCACGCTCCTCGAAACCCCACAGGAAAGGCGTCAGGGCACCAACGTCCATGGCGTGCGACAGTACGGACATGAGATGGTTCAGGACACGGGTGATTTCGCCGAAAAGGGTACGGATCCACTTCGCGCGATCGGGGATCTCGACGTTGAGCAGCTTCTCGACAGCAAGGGCGAAGCATTGCTCGTTGGTCATCATGGAAACGTAGTCGAGACGGTCGAAGTAGGGCAGGGCCTGAAGGTAGGTCTTGTACTCGCAAAGCTTCTCGGTACCGCGGTGAAGCAGGCCGACGTGGGGGTCGGCTCTGATGATCTCCTCGCCATTGAGCTCGAGAATCAGACGCAACACGCCGTGGGCAGCAGGATGCTGGGGACCGAAGTTGACGGTGTAGTGGCGGATCTTTCGGTCTTCGACGGACTCCTCAGGCTTGGAGAAGACGTCCTGGTCCTTCGGCGGCGTCAGACTGTAATGGTCCTCGGCGCGAGAGAAATCGGCAGAGGTCGGAGTGAGCCTCGTGCCTTGGTATTCGGAAGATGCATCGGCGTATCGGCGCAGGTAGGTCGTCGAGAAAGGGCGGGCGGCGAAGGAGGTGGCTGCTGCCGGGCGCAGACATAACCTCTTGGCGCTGTGGCCGGCGAGTCGGTAGAGGCCTGACATCGCGATTGTAGAGTGGAGATACGGCTTCAAAAGAGGTCAAGGAGATGTGCTGCCTCCAATTGAGCCTCCTTATTATGCCAATGGCTGATGGCCGGCTAGGATGAATAGAGGGGATTCGCCTTCGAAAGTGTGTAGTGTGGCCGTCATGTCCCGAAAGCTCGAACGCATCGATTCAAAATGGGCCTCCGCTGATTGGCCTGGCGGAGCGCAGTTTTGCCGCAGCCCTTGGGGATGTACAGTACGCACTGTACTTGACACGGTCCATGGTACATGGATCCCACCTCAGAGGAGCCGAGCTTCTGCAAACGCGCCTTAAGCTGCAGCTGGTATTAAACGAGGTAAGCAGAATTGATCTCACTGAATTTATCATGATGCGCTGCGCATCACAACTTGATTCTTGGTTCACATAAACGCACTGCCGCAATTACAAAACCAATGGCCCTAGCTGATGTACCGATGAGCTGATTAGAAGCTACAGACAGCATCGCGCATCCTCGCCATTGAATGTAGGCAGGCTTGTAACTCCTTTAGGAGTCCTCGAAAATGCCATGGCCGTTTAGCTCTTCCAGCTCGGGGGGATCGCCCACATCTAGCAAGACGGAGGATGCCGCGCGCTCCAAGTCCACATCATGGAATGATCTCCTCCCAAAGCCTGATCCTCCGCTACAGGCTGCGAAGGAGTGGGCTCCTGTTTTCCTGACGTCGGTCGCATCCTTAGCAGCCTTCATCTTCTACCAGTCCCGCTTGCGGAGGTTTCCCACCGCAGGCCACATCCAGCCCGACCTGTTCAGGAAACGAACTCTGCTAGGCCGAGTCACCAGTGTGGGAGACGGTGACAACTTCCACATGTTCCATACACCGGGGGGAAGACTGGCAGGCTGGGATTGGCTGAGGAAGGTTCCCACAACCAAGGCGGCACTCAAAGGGAAGACTGTGAGTTCCACAAACCCGACTTTGGAACCCGACACTGATGATCAACAAAGATACCTGTGCGGATGGCTGGGATCGACGCCCCTGAGGGCGCACATTTTGGTCGACCGGGTCAGCCAGGAGCCGCGGAAGCTTTACAATGGCTTAGGAGTTATATCCTCGACAAACGCGTTTGGGCCCGCATTCACAGACGTGATCAGTATGAACGCGTCGTTGCGACAGTGTATGTTAGGCGATTTCTTTTCAAGAAAGACGTCGGCTTAGAAATGTTGAAGCTTGGCTTGGCAACGACATACGAAGCAAAATCGGGGGCTGAGTGGGGAGGGGCTGAAGAGCTGTACAAAGCAGCAGAAGCCAAAGCCAAAGCCAAGAAATTGGGTATATGGAATGGTAAACCGAGCGACTTTGAAAGTCCCAGGGCTTACAAGACGAGAACGAACGAGACAGAAGGCAAGAAGTCTAACTGGCTCTCTGGCTGGCCGTAAGATGTTGATCGATTAATTGAGAGCACTTTTCCTACTTGGACAACAATTGTTGTCATGGCGGACGGTTGCTCGAACTATGTTTTCATGAGCTGGAAGAAATCATGAACTATCTATCGTAGAGGACCAATGAATCAAGAATCGAGACTTGAGTGAGATGGACAAGGTGTATAATGAGATCGTTAATGTGTTATTGCGTTTTGATGAGTATGTGCATAGATACATATCCCCGCCTCCGTGATCTCACCGCTGATTGGTTGGAGATTTGCTTAGCACCTGCCACCTTCACCGTGCTAACAACCTCCCCCCTGTGTTTGACCTGAACTTGGACGTATCAGATTGTAGTATCCGTACAACCCAACCTCGATGAATACTCCAAATTCTCGGAATATCTGGCCTACTCGCCAAACTTATCTTTGAGCTACGAGGACTGACTGATCTTGATCCGAGTCTTTTGCCTTACACTGATTTCGTTTGCTTCTATACGCCCATCCGAACAGAAAGCGCACAGTTTTCTGGACTGTGGTCATCGGTCATCGCTCGCCCAAGATGTCGCTTCAAGTCCGAGGCCCCGACTTCTCGGTGACGAAGCAGAAGGCCCTTGAAGATGCGAAAAAGATGCAGGCAGCGGTGGATGATGAGGTGGCAAAAGCTGGGCAGGACAAGCCGCCCTATCTTCTCAACGAACTTATTGGCAAGGGAAGTTTTGGGCGCGTCTACAAAGCAACCGACATCAACACCAGCATGCTTGTTGCAGTAAAGATCATCGACATTGAAGAAAGCGATACTGTCAACCCCAAACTCGCCGACACCTTCAAGGAGTTCTTAGCCGAAGTCAACGCCCTGAAGCTCCTCAGTGATAGTGGCGCAAAAAACATCAACCATGTCATTGACGCGTTGCCTGTTGGCCAGTCCATGTGGATGATCACCGAGTACTGCGCCGGCGGAAGTGTAGCAACGTTAATGAAGCCTACGGCACCTGGTGGACTGCAGGAGAAATGGATCATTCCTATTCTCAGGGAGGTCGCTGAAGCCGTGTCCTGGGTCCACCGACAGGGAATCATTCACCGTGACATCAAGTGCGCCAACGTTCTGGTCACCGAGTCTGGCGGGGTGCAGCTTTGCGATTTCGGAGTCGCCGGCGTTATTGAGACCAAGTTTGACAAGCGATCCACGTTCATCGGGACTCCTCACTGGATGGCACCGGAGCTTTTCGACCAGTCGACATCGTATGGTACGGAGGTTGATATTTGGGCGTTCGGCTCTATGGTCTTCGAAATTGCCTCTGGCCTCCCACCGAATGTGATGGCGGGGATCGATGTTTACCAGCTTGGAAACTATATTAAAGCCCACACGCCCCGACTTGAGGGCGATCAGTATTCCGACAGGTTGAAGGACCTGGTTGCGTACTGTCTGGAGGAGGATCCGGCGAAACGGCCAACTATCGAAGAGGTCCAGAAACACCCTTATATCGCCAATACGGCACAAGAATATCCGGCCTCGTCGTTAGCATTGTTGGTCAGGGGCTTCAAGCTTTGGGAGTCGCAAGGCGGCAGCCGCAAATCTCTTTTCGCTCCAGGAGGAGCCCAGGGCATGTCCGGCATGGACGACTCCGACTTCTCCTCTACAGCGATGGCGAACGACGAGTGGAATTTCAGCACAACAATGGCATTCGATCAACAGGTGTTTCAAAATACAGATGCTCAGGCAGTCTATGATGTGTATGGCTCAAACGTGGATTTCGACCCTGGGCTTCTGGATGAGATGTCGCGAGCCAAGCCGAAAGCTCGGAGGAGACCGCCACCACAGCAGCTCGCCGCCATGAAGGCCCCTTTGGAAAAGGTGTTCGACCCGAATACGATATCCAACTATGAGGATAACTCCCGGGCCTATTATGGCAGGCCGGTTCCTCCGCCGGCTTCAGACCTCCCCTTACGAGACGACTCTCTCCAGTCGACGACAGTGAGAGAATCTCTCATTGATCTCGACGCCTCACTATCCGGAGGAGACCTCTCTAACTTTGTGGATATGAACACTATTAGAGCTGGTGGACCACGCGTGTCTGTTGATTATCACATGGGAGATGAGCCAGATTTCAACAAGCCGCCTCTGAGCGACCCGGCGGATCTGAACCCGAACAGGAAGACGCAGGACTGGAAGTTCCCTTCCATGGCCCCACCAGCTTCAGCGAACCCAGAAATGTCCAGGTTTCCCTTCAATGAGGATCGTCCATTCAATGAAGACCGTCCTTTCAGCGAGGACCGTCCCTTCGTATTCCCTGCCCCCAAGAAGACCGCTCAGCACCGAATTCCGCATCCCGCCCTCAGATGTTCCATCACCAGACTGATCCAGTTCCCGCCCCCAACTATGGCGGTGACCTGATGGTCCCGCGGCCGAACTCGCAAATGAACAACAGAGAATCCACCGGCAGCTTGATCGACCTCGACGAGCTCATGGTTCCGCAAACCAACTACCAGAACAACCGCGTATCAACCGGCAGCCTAATCGATCTCGACATGGGCCTAGCCGACCCGATGCCGGAGCTCACCCGTCCTTCCACGGCGAACTCGGACGCTGCTTCTGTAAGCGGCTCAGACATGGGGATGGCAAACCCCTTCGATCTCGAGCGCCACGCTTCTCTGTACGTTCCCACAACAAACCGGGAGCCGTCTATCTATGTCCCGGCGTCAAATCGCGAGCCATCTATATATGTGCCAGCATCAAACCGGGAGCCCTCGATATACGTTTCGGATGACTCCGACTTTGCTTCAAAGATTCCTAGAGACGAGGATCTGAGTCTTGTTGACCTTTCCATGGCTGAACCCAGTGCTACTGTCCGACCTTTAAACGGCCAGGGCGGACTGAGGTTGAACACTCATCGGTCGTTCAACAGCGTCAATAGCGCCGATTACTCAGACCCTGAATACCTGACTCCACAGCAGGCGGCCCAACCGGCTTTGCCCCTGGGTGTTCCACGCTCAACGGGAAGTCGCGATAGTGGCATACTCCCGTTACCGCCGCCACCTGCGCCGCCGTCGGTGGAGGTCATGCAAGGCTCTGCTAGCGCAGACGCCGTGAAAGAAGAGCTGAGGCGGATGGCAATGAGTCTTGGCGAGCATCTCAGCCATGCCAATCAGTACCTCTCAACGTTGCCTGTGCGTAAGGGTGGAAGGCAAGATCTCATGGGAGAAACAAACTGAAGAGACATCAATGTGTTTGGCTTTATTTTACACACATGAAGTAGTATAGCAGTATGGTTAGGAACCTCGATTTGCAGGGGATGACGGCGTTCAGGCACATGGCTCACCGAGGAAGGACATGTATGATAATCCTGTATTGGATGGTAGATGGGGTATGACGGCACTATATGCTTTATACGGGACAACGGTCACATACTGTTATTTAGTAATAACATCCATTCCTTTAGACAGTGCTATTTCTGTCCGACTCCATGTCCGACTCCAGCTTATGAGAAGCCAATCATGTCGCCCAGTAGCAAGGCGCGGTACTTCTCCGTCGCTTCCTGCAGCTTGATAAGCACCGCAGCAGAGAGCATTTTGACATCATTCTCCTCCCCGCCGTCCTCGCCACGTGTGCCGTTAAACACGCCGCTGACCCATTCCTGTGTCTCGACGACCTCGCGTGGATGCGCTTCGCACAACCGTCGCATATCAGATGCCTCATTAACCTCAAGCATAGCAGCCAATGCAACAAGCAGCGCATGCGTCCCGGGGACGTCGCCGTTGACATGGGCTCGCACGTTGAGGAGCAGATCCCAGAGCTCAGCCGTCATCTGCGGGAGCGCCAGCGTCGCAGGACCCGCGGCGTGAATGAGCACCGCCAGGGTCTTAAGGTAGAGAGATAGGAGGTACGGCTGGATGAAAATGCCTGAACGGGCGGGGTGGGAGCGCAATGCATGTTGGAAGCGAGCGGTCAGGGGGAAAAAGTAAGACGTGGCGAGCATGGAGGCCGTTGTGTTTGGAATGGCGCGGATACGGGGTTTCTTGGAGGACTTGGAGGGAAGACGGGATGTGAAGGTCGAGAGTTTGAGGACGTCGGGCCCTGTGGTTGCGTCCGCTGCGTTGGCAGCTATGGGAGCGACGAAGGAGGAGGTTAAGGAGTTAGCGATGGTGTCGAGGGCGTTGGCGGGGATGGCCTTGAGGTTGGATGATGTCGGGAGCTGGTTTGGTGTGGTGGAGGGGTCGAAGTACAGTACCTCCATCTTCTCGGGGAGGCGCTTCGAGGGGAAGGAAGCAGCAGCCGCGTGCTCCGAGGTGTCGAAGCCGGCGAGCTCGCGGGCGCTGAGGCCAAGGACGATGAGAATCGAGGCACGCTGGGAAATGGAGTAATCGCCGTCGAAGAAGGTCTTTGCGAACCACTGGCCCATCTTCTGTGGTTGGGCAACGACAACGGCGATCATGCCCTGAAGGCGGAGCTCGTGGAAGCTCTCGATCTCGAACTTGTCCTGCAGACCGACCAGGAGAGTCGCAAGCTCGTCAGCATGGGAGGAAACTTCGGTGCCAAAGTTGGCCTTGCGGCGGATCAGGGGCGGAGCAGTGGTGAGGGCAAGCTTCTGTTTGTCATAATTGTCGGTGTCGCGGAGATAGGTAATGAGGTCGCGGATGTAAACGGGAGCTTTCGGCTTGTCACGGCGTACGAGTGTCGCGTCCTCGTCCGAATCCTCGGCGTCGTCAACAGGCTTAGCATAGGTAACAAGATCTTCGTCCTCGCTCTCGGAATCTGAGACTTCCTGGATGATGAACTTGGATGGGGCGACTGTTTGCTTTGGCTTTGGTGCAAGCTTGGTGCGAGACAGCGTTGGTGCCAATTGCTGTGTCTTCTCTTCCGTCTTAGGGACGGTGATCAAGGAGTCGATGGGCCCTGTGTTGTCCAATGTCTTAACGAGATCTTTGTAGAGGTTGGCTTCTTTGGTCGCCATCTCTTCCATCTTGAAGTCTAGTTTTGTGTCGCCACCGTCGATGAGACTGGAGAGTGCTTCCCCCACTGCCATTCCCAGAAATCTGGCTTTTTCGTGCGAGGCGCCGATTCTGTTCGAGACCGTGTTCAGGTAGCTGGAAGACCGCATCAGCATCTTAAGCTTCAGGGGCGATAACTTCTTGACGTAGCTGGCGCTCAGAAGCAGGACTTGGGCATGGGCTTGATTTCGTAATTAGCGTGTATCCAGATACTCAGCAAAGCAAGGGTAGACATGTTTACCTTGCTGTTGCATAATCGGAGAGTGCTTGATGTAGAGTTGATCTCCAAACTGGTGGAGGCTCTTCTCAAAGACTAGGGCAACACATTCCCTGTCTTGCGCGAGTGCAGCTAACACCGCGCGCCTGATCCCAATGCCGTCGCCGAGACCAGCGCCCGTTGAGCTAGTTAGCCAGGATACCAGGTGAGTTTTACGGCTTTCTTCATTGGAAATCATCTTCTCAATGACACCCGCAACGGCAGATATGGTCACATTGGGCTTCAGCACCTCAATATCGTCTAGCTTGTTGAGGAACGCCTCGGATAGATACTTCAAGACAGCAAAGATCACCCTCTTCTGTTCGAGCTGGGAGAATTGACCAAATAGTTTGAAGAAGGCGCTGCGGCTTCCTTCGGGGCCGAGCAGCATGTCTCCGATAAGTTGCTTCATCAGGCCATCTGGAGGAATTTTAGCGGGTCGGTTCGAGATCGGATAGCTTGAAGGATCTGAGGCTTACCTGGATAGCCCAGACGGAGAGATCGCGTAAACACTTCTGAGCACAGCTTGGCATCTTCGGATGATATGTCGCTTTGCGCCCAGTATATGATGCTCCTGCCCAGCCACTTGCTGTATTGTTGTCCATCTGCGATCCAAAGGTTGTTTCTAGCGGTCATCTCTGGATTGGCGATGGCGTTTGCCTCAGCTGCGACTGAAATGAGTCTTCCGCCGGCAATCAGTGCCGTAAATTCATGGGCCATCGGTCTTCGTCTCGCTGTAGAGTCAAGTCCTGAGCTGCTTGCAGTCCACAACGCAGCGAGGTGTTCATCTTTGCTCAACACCGCCGAGCAAACTTCGAGTAGCACGCTCAGGTTGAGTACCAAGTCCGGTCGCTTCACATCTTTTGCGCTAGCCTTGGATTCTTGGATCAACGCTTTCATGCGCGTGATGACAGCGTTAAGCCCCGTGACGTTTCTCAGACATCTCAACAGCAGCTCGAGGTCGGGTTGGCTGCCGGCGTCTCGAATACTCGATTTTTCAGAAGCCTCCTCCTTGAGCAAGGGCCAGTAGTTGGGTACAATTTCCGAGACCAGGCATTGGATAACCTGCGCAGCCTCTGGACTCGGCCGTGCGACTTTGAAGCCTGTGGCAGCAATCGTGCCGTGGTCGAGAGAGTTGAGAACGGCTATAAGGCTGTCATAGTCCGGCTGGCTCTTAAGGCTTTCCAGAACAGCTTCAACAGTGGTGACGTCAGAGCTATGTTGTACAATTTGTGTCGGCTTCTTGCTTGGTTCCGATTCTTGTAAAAGAGGTTCCTCGGGCCTCACTTTCAAGTAGGTCTTGCTGACTGGAGTGAAGAAGTCGTCCATCGTTTTAAGCCCACTACTGAGTAAACGACGGTGCTAGCATGTTATTATAGGAAGCGTGATTAAATGACTTTTCAGCGTACGGGCTGGCTGCAGAGAATTATGGTGATGATCTGAGGTTTCTTCTACCTTGATATCGAATACGATAATTAGGAACCCGATTGTTCCCTGCCAGACCAGAACCACAGGCAGGCGAAGTTGAAAATACAGTGACAGTACTGTGACTTGACCTGTTTCCGTTCACCCCACCATCTTGCAGACACACCCAGATGCACCCCACTTTGGATATCGATAAGAACTTGATAGCGCTCATCGTGCACAGACCAAGCATGCAGGCATCGCAGGGACATTTCATCATATCGGCCCCTCCACCTACTGAAGCTCAGCTTCACCATGAACACAGCCCCGAACGATCGTCCCCTCCCATCCACCATCTTGAAGCCTAGTCAGCTTGATACCGCCAAACATGACTACCGAAGCTTCCGTTACGGTAGCTACTGGCTCCGGATTTACTGCCAATGTCGACGAAGGAAAGCGATGGTGAACTCCCCTCCTTCTAACTCCTAGAAAGCATTCATATGCTGATCCTAGTATGGACCAGGACCTACCTCGACAACATCCGCAAGAACCCAGGTCCTTTCAGCGACCCTGATGTCGCTGGAACAGAAGAGGCATTCGAGCAGTTTGACAAGATCAAGGTCTTGTAAGTTGAGGAACAACCTGGTCCTTTGTGCCTGCTTGCTGACGATAGTTCGGTAGGGTCATGTGCGTGATTCATTCCTCGAGTACGGAACAGTATGGCTGACATATACCAAGCGGTGCTGGTGGTCTAGGATGCGAGATCTTGAAGAACTTGGCTATGTCCAAATTCAAAGATATACATGTCATCGATATGGGTAACCATTGGTCTGCTTCCGGTATAGTAACCAGGACTAATGAGTGGATTAGACACCATCGATATCTCGAACCTTAACCGACAATTCCTCTTCAGAAAGTCCGACGTAGGCAAGTCCAAGGCTGAAGTCGCAGCGCAGTTCGTCATGCGCCGCGTCAAAGGCGTTAAGATTACAGCCCACAACTGCGCTATTCAGGACTTCGACCACGACTTTTACAAGCAGTTTCAGTTCGTAGTTTGCGGTTTGGACAGCATCGAAGCCCGCAGGTGGATTAACGCGACACTCGTTCAGATCGCTGAGGAGGGCGAGGACCCCGACTCATTGATTCCCATGATTGATGGAGGCACTGAGGGGTTCAAGGGACAGGCTCGAGTCATCGTGCCTTCAATTACTTCCTGCATCGAATGCCAATTGGACATGCATGCACCAAGAGCCGCTGTGCCACTCTGCACAATCGCCTCGATCCCCCGTCAACCCGAACATTGTATTGAGTGGGCGCATGTCATTGCCTGGGAAAAAGAGAAACCGTTCCCTAAACTGGACAAAGACGACTCTGCCCACGTATCTTGGCTTTACCAGAAGGCCCTCGCCCGTGCCCAAGAGTTCAACATCACCGGCGTGACGTACGCTCTCACGCAGGGGGTCATCAAGAATATTATCCCCGCAATCGCGTCCACGAATGCCATCATCGCAGCAGCATGCTGCAACGAAGCTTTCAAGCTTGCTAGCTCGGCTGCACCCACACTTGGAATGGAAGAGAACTACATGATGTACTCTGGTAATGACAGCATCTACACGTACACCTTCAAGCACGAAAAGAAGGATGACTGTCCTGTATGCGGACAGCAGTCGCGGCCTCTTGAGGTCGATCCCACGAGCACGCTTCAAGATCTCCTGGACTCATTTGCCGTCCGTCCCGAGGCTCAGCTAAAGAAGCCGTCGATTAGAGCCGATAACAAGACTCTTTACATGCAATTCCCACCAAGCTTGGAAGAACAGACACGAGCCAATCTCGGGAAAACTATCAAGGAACTCGACTTGGAAGACGGGCAGAACGTTCTCGTAACGGACCCTGCCTTCCCTCTCCAGTTCAACTTCTACCTGCGGTTCAAGACGACCGTATGAAAGGGTCTTGAGCATCACGACTAATGGTGGATGATAATGACAGCATGTTGTGTCCTGGACATAAGAAAAGCAAAGCATGAAGGGCATGCTCACACAAGAACCAAGCAACTAGAAGCATTCTAGAAGAATAAAAACCGATGTCATAATTAACTTTTTTCTTGCCATTGCCAGCCAACCCTTGCAAACCAGAAACGACGGGATATCTATAGGTATGGTACATGCGCAGTGAAGCTTCATCTAACCATGTTGATGACCTGCTGTTCAAGACGGATACATCTCGTCTTGAATTGCTTAACTGATTCCAAAAACAATTCATCGCTGTCCCACTGTCCGGTGCTCTCGATAGAGAAAATGAAGTGGTCCCGTACCCGGCCTAGCTTGACCTTGCCCTCAAACTCAGGGTGGCGCAAGCACTCGCGACTGACTGTATCTTTCATAGCGTCCTTGACAACAGCCTTCTTGTCGCCCTCATGGCCCTCGTACCCGCTACCAGTGACGGCAGCCTCCTTCTTCGTGACTTTTTCGATGCCAATGACGCCCTTGGGGAAGCACTTGGCAAATTTCTCGGCGTCCTGACCCAGAATTGGCCGCGTGATGTTAATAGTGGGCATAAGGCGGTACGAAGAGGTGGCGACAGGGGAAAACTTTGCGTGGTCGGCACCGATGCCCTTGTGCATGTGCATGTCGAGCTCGATGCACTGACCGGGCCGCAGCTTAGCGATGAGGATGTCTGGGTTGACGGGACGAATGGCGTCCTCGCCAGAGAAGAACTCGAGCTGGCGACCTGTGGGCACAAACTCAATGTCCTTTGCATAGACGCTCGCGTTGAGGAAGGCCTTGTTTGGGTCGGTCTCGCCAGGAGCGGCGTCCGGGTTGCGGGTGCACTCGACGCGCAGGCGCAGCTGGACGGTATTGTAATCGAAAGAGCCCTTGCCGCCCTGCTCGGGCTTGCGGTACCACTTGAGGAACTTATGGATACCCTCAGGATTTCCAGTGAAGGGAATGAGGCCGAGGCGGTGGGCAAGGACCTCGTCCTGAATGACGGAAGTGTTGTTCTCGATATAGACGTTCTCGATGGCGATGGTAGGGATCTCGGCGATGAGGATGCGGCGGAAGGCGTTGGCGATGGAGGCGTCAACGCCGACCAGAGAGAAAGAGGCCTCGTGCTGGGCATTGTAGTGGAACTGGACGCGGAAGTTGGAGGCGAAACGGTCGAGATCCCAAGAGTGGTCTTCGCCGGCGTAGGTGCCCGGGTAATCGGTTGAGTTTACATCGGTGACGGTTTCCTTGTTGATGCCGACTATCTGGGAAGCAATCTCGTCAGTACTCGGGTTTCAATCGCGTTCCCCCAATACAGCATTCACTTACCCTCCGCCGGTCCAGCTCGGCTTGACTGGGTGTTGAAGAGGGCGCCATGGTGGGGTGTTTGTGATGTGACTGGCAAATGCGAAAAGTTGCGATCGCGATGAACGGGAAATATTTTTTTGAAGGACCCCTCTATCTACACCGAGACTATGCGGCTTACGTGCACCCCTGAGCGCTATCGGCACACCCGTTCTGGGAAAAAAAAGATGGGGGGACACTACCTAAGGTTCAGTGGAGCCCGGACGCTTCCGATGCGCAATGTGGGTAATTCTCCTCGGTGCATTTTACCAGTTCAAATATGGCACCGAGGTCTTCATGTAAGGTGGCTCTCTGACGTTTAATTGACCCTCTCATGGTCGACTTTATTAACTGTTGACTTCCCGGGTTGACTTCTTCGATGTTGTTGTCGAATTACGGAGCCCAGTGACTGAGTACACCACTATGGCGCAAACAGAGGGTGCGAGTGACGGCCAGAGGCAGTCAGCTTAACACAGACAATAGTGAGATGTAACTATACACCCAAACTTGTCACTATCTGCATACCCAGTATTGGACTGCCACGAACTCGAGCCCAGCTCATTGTAAATTGAAGCAACATGGCCCAGACTCTTCGGGCTGCTCCAATTGCCTTGAGTTCTATGTTACGGTAACAACCCTTGGTCTCCTGACCTCGGCACTCCTCGCCAATGTTAGTCGAGGTGCAAGCCGTAACACAGCTGGCTCAGTGCTCGGGGGCACTTTCTGTGTCCCCTAAATTCTTAGTGATAAGCCTATATTTTTCAATTTGTATCTTCGAGAAACTGCATATGGCAGGAGCTATGTGGTTGAAAAGCCATAGAGGATCGAGGGGCAGTACTTGCGTCCCATTCTCGACATAAAAACAAGACTTGGAGGTCCATCACGACTTCTTAAGTCCTCAGAGATCGAGTTGCAAGGTCGGAAGCTGATTTTTTGTAGGTTCGTGGCTGATAAGAAGGTGGTGGCCCAGGTCATTATACGATCGTGCGCTTTTCGCAGGAGTAGTGGTTGAGTCCTAAGAGCTGGGAATGCATATCCAACCTCAACGTGCATTGCTCCAAGAGGTTTCCAAGCCATTAAATGTATAAATATGTCGTCTTCATAAGTTTACAATGGAACTGTAAAGCAAGATCAAGGTGATGAAGCTTCATATTACCCTACATACGTTTTCAGACCTCTCACTAAGGGGGCAAAGCCAAGGCATTTCCAAACGACTCAAACATAACGAGAACAGCAGTAACACACGCTGATTCAATCGGTCATTAGAAGGGCAAATATTTCCAATAAAGAACGTTAGACTACTGAATCCGATCCCCACGCCTTGGTTTGCATAGCGCACCTATCCGTAGCCAGTTGCGTGACATTAAGGCATTGCACTTCTCGGACTTTCACTAAGCACGTACCAGCACTACTGCCAATGTAGTTGGAGGGATTAAAGCTCTGGAAAAGACGCAATAAGTAGGATTCTCAGGGAAAGAGGCGAGGGTTCGGAAGTTGATTCGTCTCATCCCAGCTCAAGTCACTCGTCTTTGGCCGGAGGCGGAATACCTAACTAAGGGCAGTTGAATGGACTATCGAATGCAAGAGCGACCTAGCACCTCTTTACATGTCATGATTTCTCAGCGAAGGTCGCTCCTGCCTCCTACAATCGTAATTTACAGAATCAATGTTTCTTCCACCCCATCCCATTCATCAACCTCTTATCCACGCAATCATAACACTCACCTCACCTCGGTGCGAGTGGTATTCCAATCAATCGTAGCGAAACATCACTGTCTCGACAAAGTGCTTAGTATCTTTATCTCTAACGCTGAAAAGATACTTGTTTTTACCGAGGTAGGAACTTGACACATTTGGAACTAGACTTCACAACTTCTTCTCACTCACAAATACTGATGCATTGTTCAGGCACAAATAGCTCATTAGTATCTGTGTGAGCGCCATCATACCTGTTCGAGACTTTATTTTCCGAGATCCCTTTGTTTCAGAAGTGCATACTCAGCCGCCTCACTGGGAGCCGCCATTTTATCCAAAATGGTGGTGAATGCGAACGTCTTGGTATCGCCGTGGCGATGCGAGGTTTCGTCCGTTGACGAACCCCGTCCTCACTCTGCTACAACAACAGCCCGCCAATCGATAATAACGGACCCACGTTACTCGAAGGAAATCTTCGAAGTAAGTAGGACGTCATATTTTTCTTCTTTCCCATTGTTCTCCTTACATTGTACATCATTCTGATACAGGACAGACTTGCTCCCTCTCAGTCAAGTTCGGCAACTCCTATCCCAACACGCTCGAGTCCGCGTTCGCAACTTCAATGTCGAACAAGAAATCCGGTGTCCAAGAGAATACTTCCCCTGACTCTCTGATTGGCGAGAAGAGTCGCAGAGGTCGTCTCTCTGCCCTATTTGGTCGTGAACCAGAGGCGTCTGACGATACTGTTCAGGACTCGACTGCCGCAAAGGAGGTAGAGTCAATCAAAGACGGCTTGGATAATCCAGTTGAGCAAGACTATAAGCTTCAGCAGCCTGTTTTCACTCAAAAGAGCGACCACAACAACGAAATGGCTCAAGATTCGAAATCTCCAAACGTCGCCGCTCACCACGCCTATACTTCCGCTGCCAATACGACTGCCGCCACCGACTTCGCTGATATCTCCCAGTCCATAGCTACCGCCGAAGTGTCAGAGGATGAAACGGCAGCGAGCCAGAATTCCGACAATCATTCCGCTGTTGACGATGTCAACCCGCAAACCACTTCAAATCTCTTGACCCCGAGTCGGGCCATGAAGCTGCCTATTCGTCGTCACAAGAAATCCTCGAGCTCCTTCAAGATAGTTGATAGAGAGACTGCAGATGCCGTTCTTCTCCCGGCTTCGACTTACAGTCACTGGTCAAACAAAAACCACGACAGTATCCACAGCAAGAAGCATGCTGATGCGAACGGCGGTACACAGACGGGTCAATTTGATCAGCAGTATAAGGTCGATCGTAAGAATGACGAAGAGATCCAACCCCCCCAGTCGACCTCTTACACTGCCATCAGTTCCTCCGACAGTACTCACGTTAGAGCCTCTCACTACAGCAAGGTCACCGCCGAGGATCCTCATCTGCTGCCGTCGATCTCGTACAGCGTTCCCGCAGCTTCACGAAACAAACCCATTCTGGTTGATGAAGGCCTTCTGTCTTCCACCTCTTATATTGAATCTGACCCTACTCGGAGTATCTCCCACGCTGAGGAGATGCCTGTTGAAGGAAATCGCCTCCTCTCTTCAACCTCCTACACTGACTTCGCTCCCTTGCATGGCGTTCTCAAGGCTCCGAACTCCGATAAGACTTTGGCTGACAAGAAGGTCCGCTTTGCTGTTGCTTCTTCTAGCAAGACCTTCAAGGATGAAGACAACGATAAAGACTCAGACGATTCCGACAGTACCATTAAGCTGGGCGTTGGTGGCACGAAGGCGGCTCTCGAGTCTATTCTGTCTCCTGTCCTCTGGGACAAAGGATCTGAGCCCAAGATATGGCTTAAGGATGGCAAGCCTACGCTCTTCCAGCCCAAGAAAGAGCCTGACTACTACACCAACCCTCTCTGGTCTCGCCAATATCCCGAGATCCTCTCCAACAATCCGCCTGTTAGCCCCCAAACTTCAGATTGCGCTAAGAGCACTACCTCCACGGACGGCAGTCGGCACTCCAAGACCCCTACCGCCAGTTCGGACACTAACTTCAACATGGGTACCAACCTCCACATGAACACCGGCTCCTACACGGATATGAGCTTCGACACCGGCACCCCGGCGCCCCAAACTGCGTTCACAAGAATCTCTGGAGGCACAAACACGTTGCCAACCCCTACCAATCAGACTTTCGTTGGCAGAGGCTTTCCAGAGCAAAGGAACACCCCGACTAGCTTTGCCCTGACTCCTCGCTATAGAGCACAGGTTAAACTTGAAGTTGGCGGTCGTCGCTTCGTATCCACGTTCGAGGTACTCGCGAAGAGCCCCTGGTTCAGACACCTCTTCTCTGTTGACTTCCGCAATTGGTACCACGACGGCGTCTTTCACATTGACAACGATGGTGATCTATTCGCCCACGTCCTTCGATACTTGCGAACCGATCTTTACCCGCTCTTCTGGGACTCGAACAATGGCTTTGACTACGCCATGTACGCGATGATCCGGCAGCAGGCTCATCACTACATGCTCTACGACCTTGAGACTTGGATTCTGGCTCAGAAGTTCCACGACGTGGTGGAGACCCAAGTAGTTCACCAGAAGGTGATCGTCCCTCATGATCAGGCGTGGAATCATGAACACCGCCTGATGGGAAATCACTCTTACGTGATCTCCGGCGTCGCCGACCACGTGAACCCCGAAACCAACCTCCAACGAAATGCCCAGAATGCTGCTGCAGGCTATTGCCAGAGCGATAACGGCGAGAACTCTGGATCCAAGGGCAAGGCGAGGGACGTTGCCGCTCTGGATTTGGAAAGCGGCGGTGCAGTTGCGCTGTTCATCACCGAGAAGATGGTCAAGGTTGACATGGATCAGCTTCGTCGTTTCTAGTCCGTAGGCTGCGTCAGCCAGTTTGTTTTGTGTTGAGTGGTAATCGGAATCGTGCGCATCGTCAGGGGATAACATTGTCCTACATGTTTTCCAATGGAGACCACACTTCCCCGTCTTCAGAAATCAGCTAGGATGCGAGACGAGTATAGCCTTGGGTTTGTTGATGAGGACTTCATTTCGTGTTTTCAAGAAACTGGTCATGGTGAGGGATGGATTCGAGCTGGGTTGTCTTTCAGGAATCTCGCCACTTCACCTTGAGGGCTTGACCACATGGGTCAGGCCTGCTTTTGTTCATTAGTATTGTACTTGTTCCGTTTAGTATCACACCTCCGCGCGTAAGGAGGAGATTAGCTCTACAATGATGATGCTCTCTACTCAGCTGATTAACTGGCGTTGAGACACGATGGCTATTTATTGTTTCGCCGTTTGCTCATGGCATAGTTCAAGCCTCCCGCTAAGTTGAGAGATTTCTTCCTCCTATGAAGTGATTCGTCGTCTGTACTGAGCTGTGTTTCCCATAGACTGATGAAATGTCGTTTTTTTTTAGACTGATTCTTCTTAAAGCCTGGAAGTTCCCTGGTCTGAAATGGGGTTTCCTGAGCACCTGGATCTGCCATGAAAGGCTTTGGTGAAGACTCGAGCGCAGCATGCTTTTGGCGCTGTCAGTGAAAGAACATGATTCAGGACGAGGGCGAATCATCTTTACGAGACCATGATTTACTGAGAATGCTGTTGGACGGGGAGTGCCCTTTTGAAACTCTCTTCTATAACTAATAGCAGCTGTATTGCACAACCCCCCCCGGAGGATACCTTGAAGACTCTATTACAACATGCTGCATAGGTAAAGTGTATCTCAATTTGGACAATGTCAAGATGACTTTGGACGACGCAGTTCGCCTGAGAGTCCATCAGGCCCCCATTATGATTCTCGCAGAGTGGCAAGGACCTGATGTAAGCCCACAAGCCACAAGACGTGCGTCATCAAACTTCGCTGTCGTCGACGGAATTTACTTGCTGTGTTTCACAGATCGTAGTCCCTCACCTTGACAGTGCCGCCAAGCCACACTGATCCACCGAACCCGAAGCGCCATGCGGCATCGGTGTTGTTTCGCACGGCAGGTCCTTTAAGGAAACACAACCCGCCGACTCTCCGTATCCGCATCCGTATTTGGGTCCGGCACTCAGGGACAACGGCTCACCGATCAGATCACGCGGCACCGCTGATGCAACCAACGACGAGAGCGACGCAACTTTTCGCCGCTGCATCAGCTATGTCGCCCCCTGTCGTGTTGATTGCCGTCACTTAATGCCTTGAATGCATAATTTGCGTGAAGTTGGATTAGAGTTTTCCGACGCGAGGCGCTAGGTCACCACGGGGTTCCTGGATCAAAACATGGTTCGCGTAGGGTGGATTTTCCCTCTTCTTTCTCTTTGTTCCTCCTCTCATCACAGTCCCTTCGGAACGCGGGGAAGTTTTGTCTCCAAGGTCTAGAGAATTCGACAAGAAGGGGACCGGCACAGAAGTTGATAACATCCACCGCGTATTCGGGTCTGTGGGAAGAAACCGACAAGGACTCCCCTTTTGACACGTCAAGTGTGTCACATGCAACTCCTAGAGAGCAGCACTCCATACCTGGAAGTATAAGGACAAGCCGAGTTGCCTGTGTCTTCATTTTGAGTTTCTTTGTTCGGATCTGTACTTAATCAACAGACTGCGGGTCCTTTTCAATCATCAACGGCTTCTGGATAAAGCATCAACATCGCGTTCTTTGAGTCTTTCAGCATTCGCCAGATTCATCCAAGACGATACATTGTAGACTGCGACAGCTGCGCCTCGACTTGTTGGTTTTTTACACAACACCATCTCATACTTCGTCAGGATGTTGAACACCACAACAACCCTGACCCACGCCACCCCGCTGCCGACAGGCATGTCGCGCGAGGACGCCATCGCCCTCCTCCATGATGCCGAGCACCATATCAATTGTGATCCCAACATGAAAGACTACACCAAGCGTACACCCGAGATTCCGCCCACGGTGCCCAAGGACATCGAGCCAGTCGCCGCGACACAGTGCTACACCGTCACCGACAGCGTTCCGACCCTCCTACCTAAGGGCATTTGGGACAGCGACGCCGTCAGCGACTATGACTTTACTTTCACCAAGGACGGCAGCTTCGTCCGCACGAGCTGTCCGCTTAACGTCGTACTGGAAACACGCTGGCGCATCAAGGATGCCAGTGGTGGCGGGCTGGAGCTAGAGGAGGTTGTCGAGATCAAGTGTTCGCGGTTTTTGGCGAGCGTCGTGAAAGGACAATGCGAGGCGAACTGGAAGGATTTCCACAAGAAGATTCTGAAGGGCAAAGCGTAATGAGCTGATGAGAGGTTTGGTGAGAAGAGGATGGGCATCAGCACTTCAGTCACATCGGAGACAGATGCCACACGGACATATGGCATGAATAGATTCATTTCCTACTCCCGTCTCAATCGAGACGATGCATTTTTTTCATTCATACAGTGGCATGTAGATGGTATCTCACATGAGGCTGCTTCGCCCCCCAATCTCCATGCTTCCTTGGCCATCCTTCATCTCACCACTTCGACCTACAACAAACTCACGGTAGATTCGCTGCAGTCTCGCCCGCTCCTGCGTGCTAATACTAGACCTCGTGTTTTCGAGAGCCTTCATCAAATGCTCTAGCTTCACCACCACTTCTTTATCGTTGTCCAGCTTAGCCTCTCCGTCGGGCCGCTGGGAATGCTTCACCCTCTTTCGAGCAAGCCTAATGTTCTCTAATTTGGCGAGGATTGCTGCATTCTCAACCAGCTCCGCCTGTCGGCTGATGGGCTTGCTGGCAGGCGCAGCGTCTTGGCCGTACCGGAACTGCACAAAACTGGGAACGGAGCCTTGAGATGGAGAAGCTTTTCCGTTGACTTTGCCGTTTGTCGTGGGGAGATGGTTAGCATCGCCCAAGACATCATGGATTGCCTCCAGTTGCGAATTGGACACGAGGGCTTGGAGGTCCGCGCCAGAAAACCCCTCTGTCTTCTGAGCAATGTCAGTCCAAGCGTCGTCAGACTCAGTCAGCTCCTCGCCGAGCTTGACCTTGCTGGAGAGCGACTTTAGAATGTCGACACGATCTTCCAGCATGGGCATGTCGCAAAGGAGAGACTTGTCCAAACGTCCAGGACGAAGCAAAGCAGGGTCGATCAAGTCTGGGCGAGACGTCGCCGCGAGCACGTAAACTCCCGAAAGGCCTTCCGCACCGTCCATCTGCGTGAGCAGCTGGTTCACGACTCTGTCCGTGACACCCGTAGAGTCATGTCCACGCTTGGGAGCGATAGAGTCAAACTCGTCGAAGAACAGAACGCAAGGTTTCGCAGCCGAGGCACGTTCGAACAGATCGCGAACACTCTTTTCCGAAGCACCAATGTACTTGTTGAGAATCTCAGGTCCCTTGACACTGATGAAGTTGAGGCCGCATTCTCCAGCAACTGCACTTGCCAGCAACGTTTTGCCACAACCGGGATAGCCGTACAGCAACAAGCCAGAACGTAGTCGGAGCGGACATTGCTCGAAGATGGGTGCGTACTTAGTTGGGTACTGCAGAGTCTCCAACAGTACTTTGCGAGTTTCTTGTAGGCCGCCGATAGAGCTAAACGTGGTGGTCGAGTGTTGTAGGGAAACGTTCCTAAGTGATGCGGGGGTGAAGCCCTTGAGGGCGTTGTCGAAGTCTACGCGACTAAAGTGCACCGCGCCTCCTTCACTTTCGGCGGAAGGATCATTCACCGACCTGATGATAGCTTCATTGCGCGCCCTCGCCACCAAGAGGCTGATGTCGCCCGGCATGTAGCCATCCGTAAGACCAGCAATGTCGAGAAAATCCAAGTCTGGGTCGAGGATAAATCCGCCGGTGGTAGAATTCCGGTTCTCTCGGCTGCCTTGACTGCCGGCGTCCATCCATGCGCTGTCCTCTCCTGTAGCGCTTCCGTCGGCTGTTGTAGGACGACTGCCACTCTGAGTTGCGCGGGGCAAGTCTTCAGGAGCAACAGCATCTTGTCTGACAATGCTCTCCATAACCTTGCGTCTTGCCTCCTTGTTTGGTGCCTTCAAATCCACGATCTCGCGGACTACATGACCTCCAATAATGACATTATTCAGAGAATCTTTGCCTTCTGCGGTCGCCAGCAAAACAACACCTGTCTCTACATTGCAGTACTGGCGGACGATAGAGCCGATGATTTCACTGATTTGGCGACTTCTTCCGTTGTCATTGCCAACTTGCAATTCCGTTTCCACAGGACACAATTTATCAAGATCGTCCAAAACTACAAGCGCCTTGCCCCCCAATCTGGCGCCCCAACTTGCTGACATAAATACTTGATTCAGGGTATCCTTTATAGTTGCAATTCTGGTCTCGTCGTTTACGAATTTTCGGCATGGGAAATAAGTAGTGTGAAAGAGGAGGTCCTTCCCTAGCTCATGAGCTAAAGATCGCGCAACAGCAGTCTTGCCGGACCCGAGCGCGCCAGTGAGGAGAGTGGAGGAAAGGTGCGAAAGATGGCTTCGCAGGTCTTGCAATAACTTGTCGATGCCAACAAGTTGACCCTCGTAGGAAGGTTGAAGCTCAGCGATGCTGTCGTCATTCATCCATGATGGCCGTGGAACCGGATCTCGGACATCGATGGGTATCTTTTCGCTCAGTCCCAATACCCATCTGGTCGACGACCTCAGGGGGTCGCTGTTGATGGCTGGCGGGTCGAATTTGATGACACCTCCCTCCCAACCCTGAGGAGCCTCCAACCCTTCAAAGAGCCCAATTACCGAGCCATCTGTTAGGGGTCCACTGAGAATAGAGGAAGAGTCTTTGCGAGTGCCATATAGGTGTTTGAATTGCTTAGACGCCTCCTCCTTCCCAGCCTTGGATTCACCGCCAAACTTCAAACCCTCTGACGACTTTTTCGAGATGGCAAACGGCTGAATGATCAACCTTTGCACCGCATCTAACGGCCATTGCTGCGGCGCTGGCTCAATTTTTACGATCCCACCAACAGATGCCGTGAAGCCAAGTGTTGAACACAGTGCTGGCGAGAGTGCGATCGTCTTGCTATCAGGAGGGTCGTCCCAAGCCCGTAAGTGAGCGACGACCTTTGTAGCTACCTTGGACGTGCTCGCTGATTGTTCGGCATCTTGCTGGGGCTTCTGCGTGGAGCTTGATGGTTGTGTAGGCCGCAAGATATTCACCGATACGTAGTTGACACCCCTGAAGTCCTTAGTGTACAGGATATCGCGGTCTACCCAGACGCTAAAATCATGAGTAGTCAGGTCCTCGTCGAACCACTCTCTGCAAGCCGAGTGGGCGACTCCACGCAGACACAGAGCAGGTTTGCGCTCTTCCCGCGCGCTTCGCCGACGGACCGTACTAGCGCCGCTGCGTTTGGACTTGGAAGTGCTTGCCACACTACGGTTCTCCCCCAAGGAATGCGACGTCTTAGCCCGGACCTTGGGCGCAACAATGACCTCGGCGTCGGGGGAGATCTTGACGAAGGGAACATCAGCGGCCGGTGCAGGGTCGAGGGAGATGACCTTAACGTTTGCTGTCGATGTCGGCGAAAGGTGCAATGTCAAGGCGTGAGGGGCAACCAGCGATCCCGAGCTCGAGGTGAAAGCGGGATTCGGCAATGCTCGTACTTGAGACAAGAGATTGAGCTCAAGGAAGGTTGCATGCAGTTCGATCATCTCCCAGTCTTCCGGGGTAAGCGGTTCAATGTTGATCGTATGTGCGACAGGCGGGTCAACGTGTATTGAGGCCGTAACCTTCTGTCCGTCCGTAAGGCCCAATGTGTTGGCCAGGGTTGCGTCAATCTCGACTTGTGCGACTTCTTGATCGCGTGAAGAAGTGCCTCCCCTCCCGCCATTGATGCCTTCGCGTCCAACTATGGAGGCAACTTTGCGCTTGCTTGGCATGCCTGTCCACCCGACGAATATGGACCGTTGTTGGGATGCGCCGGATCCGGAGGCGCTCGAGGAAGGGCGGTAGCTGAGTTCGACGACAACATTTTGCGCTGGCTAGAGGACGATGTGTCAGAACCGCGTATCCGATGAGCGAAAGACCAACGACTTACAGTATTGACGTTGACGAGTAGTGAGACCAAGGATGCGGGGAGGTTGACAAGGCAGTTCTTGAGATGAGCGAGCGAGATCTCAGCCGGAGTCGACTGTGCATTGCGCCTAGAAGCCATGACTGCAATTGACCTATCGGCAGTCCATAGAAAGAGTTGAAACAAGAGAGTGGTGGGCTCTATGTAGAGAGCAATAGAAAATGGCGGCTGATGTCGCTGCGGAGAGGAACCGGAGCTTGAGCTATTGGAGCTGGAGATGGGAGTTCAGCCGAAAGTGACCCTGGCATGTGCCGACGCCGAGGCATTCCCGGCATGGGAAGCGACCTCCACCCCCATTGGATCCGAACACGGGGTAGCTGCAGGAGTACGTACCGTTGAGCATGGGATTGGCGGTTCAGAGCTGTTGTGGCTGAAAATCAATTAACTCCTGTGGCCGAGTAACGCGTCCCTTGAGCGCGACGCTTTCGCGTCGCTCGTGTCGCCCGGCCAATTTCTCAACCCCTGGTCGCATTGTTCTCGCATTCGATTCTTCCCAACCCCCCACCCGGCGCCAAATAATCTTCAATCCGATAGCTGCACAATCGAACGGATACCCAAGACGACTCCCCGCCGCCGTCGCAAACACGAATTATACCCGATATACAGCTGCATTGTCGTCCAATACTTGAATTTGTCACTGTGGACTGAAGAAAGCTTCACCGCTGAGACTGCTTAGATTCTGTCAAGATGGCGCTTCGTCAGTTCAAGGCGCCAGTAGCGTATGAAGCGCAGCAGAGTGCGTCCAACTCCTGCCAACTCTCCTGCACACCGTCATCGCGATCAACGGCTAACGTACAATAGCTGCATTGGAATCCTTCCTCCAAGACTTCAAGGCGTCACCTGAGCAAACGATTTCGCATGCGCTTGGAAACATTACGATAGACGAAGATGACTTCAGCGATGACGAGCTAATGGAGGATGACGAGACTCGCGAGACCCGTCGCCAGGCCAAGAGTGCGCCGGGGCCCAAATACAAGGTCATGATGCAACAGCTGGCAGACCGCAAGATCGACGAGGTTATGATTGATTTGGACGACTTAGCGAGTGTGAGTTGCTCTGCTGCCTCCCTATCTGCCAACCTAGGCTAACGCTCTTCTACAGTTTGAAGCATCACTTGGCGACGAGCTGCAACTGGTCCAGTCCATTGAGATAAACACCAAGCACTACGTCGAAATCATGTCAAGAGCAGTGGACAAACTCATGCCTAAGCCCAGCGTTGATACCAAGTATGATTGGCACATAGCCCCTTTCTTCAGCTCTTCTCTAACCTTTGTGTAGCTTCAAGGATGATGTTTTGGACGTTCTCATGGAACGAAGAACTAGACGGAACGAGGCTCTGCAAAGAGCCGCTACGGAGCCGGTCGACGGTCAGCTTCCCGACCCGACGGCAGCCGAGGATAAGTTCCCTGCGGAGCTCACTCGCAGATATACCCTTGCCTTCAAGCCGCGATCCGAGACGCCCACTCATCCTATCAAGGCTCTTGCTGTGAGAGAGGTCAAGGGCGAGCACCTCGGCCACCTGATCACCATCCGCGCCATCGCCACGCGTGTCTCAGACGTCAAGCCCATCGTCCAAGTCAGCGCATACACCTGCGACCGATGCGGTTGCGAAATCTTCCAGCCGGTCAACGACAAGTCATATGGCCCCCTAACCATGTGCCCCTCCGAAGACTGCAAGAAGAACCAGGCCAAGGGTCAACTTCACCCCTCTTCGAGAGCTTCCAAGTTTCTGCCCTTCCAGGAGGTCAAGGTCCAGGAACTCGCCGAGCAGGTTCCCATCGGTCAGATCCCCCGCACACTGACCATCTTGTGCTACGGCACCTCCGTCCGCAAGGTCAACCCTGGCGACGTTGTCGACGTTTCCGGCATTTTCCTCCCCACACCTTACACAGGCTTCAAGGCGATGAAGGCCGGCCTTTTGACCGACACCTACCTGGAGGCACACTACATTGTCCAGCACAAGAAGGCTTACTCTGAGATGATCGTTGATCCCGCCCTGGTGCGTCGTATTGACCAATACAGACAGTCCGGCCAGGTGTACGAACTGCTCGCCAAGTCCATTGCCCTGAAATTTTCGGCCACCTTGATGTCAAGAAGGCCCTGCTCCTTCTGCTTATTGGCGGTGTGACAAAGGAGGTCAAGGACGGCATGAAGATTCGTGGTGACATCAACATCTGCCTCATGGGTGACCCCGGTGTGGCCAAGTCTCAACTCCTCAAGTACATCTCCAAGGTCGCTCCTCGCGGCGTCTACACTTCCGGTCGCGGTTCCAGTGGTGTCGGTCTCACCGCCGCCGTTATGCGCGATCCTGTTACCGACGAGATGGTCCTTGAAGGTGGCGCCCTCGTCCTCGCTGACAACGGCATCTGCTGTATCGACGAGTTCGACAAGATGGACGACAACGACCGTACTGCCATCCACGAGGTCATGGAGCAACAGACCATCTCCATCTCCAAGGCCGGCATCTCCACGACCCTCAACGCCCGCACCTCCATCCTTGCCGCCGCTAACCCCATCTACGGCCGCTACAATCCCCGCATCTCCCCCGTCGAGAACATCAACCTCCCCGCCGCCCTCCTCTCCCGTTTCGATATCTTGTTCCTGCTCCTCGATACCCCATCCCGCGAGTCCGACGCCCAGCTCGCCAAGCACGTCGCCTACGTACACATGCACCAGCGTCACCCAGACATCGGCACCGACTCGGTCGTCTTCTCCCCGCATGAGGTCCGCTCCTACGTCGCCCAGGCTCGCACCTACCGCCCCGTCGTCCCTGCTGCTGTCTCCGAGTACATCTCCAAGACGTACGTCCGCATGCGTGGCCAGCAGAAGCGCGCCGAGAAGAAGGGCGAGCAGTTCACCCACACCACGCCGCGTACCCTCCTCGGCGTCGTCCGTCTCGCCCAGGCCCTCGCTCGCCTACGATTCAGCAACGAGGTCACCCACGACGACGTTGACGAGGCCCTCCGCCTCATCGAGGCCTCCAAGGAGAGTCTTGCCGCCGAGCAGAGCGCCAACGGCCGCCAGCGCCTCAATGCCAGCAGCAGAATCTACAATCTTGTCAAGACCCTTGCCGACAGCGGCGCGTGCCGCGCCGATGATGCCGAGGACGACGACGAGCTCGGCGTCGAGCTCAGTCTGCGCAAGGTCAAGGAGCGTGTCATTGCCAAGGGCTTCACCGAGGACCAGTGGCTTTCCGCCCTGGAGGAGTACAACGAGCTTGATGTAAGTTTCTGCACCCCTCAGTTGACATTCACAAATAAAAAGGCTAACCGATGTCCCAACAGGTCTGGCAAACTGCTGGAAACGGCACGAGGTTGGTCTTCATCACCTCCAACGGCGCAGAGAGGGACGAGTAGTCAATTGCAACGGTTGCAGGCGGTCATGCTGGGGAGGCTACGTAGTGTCCTTGCGAAAATCTTGTTTTCTCGCGTAGTTTGCTTCTGCAAAAACGAAGCATTGGGCATTCAGGCGTTTGGTTAAACAGTGGAAATAAGAACAGAAGAGAGACGGGACGCAGAGAAGTCGAGGACGAAATGGGTCCGGTCGTATGAAAGAAAATAATGAAACCCAACCACCAGTTAGAAAACTCTGCGCCCTGGCGGCCATCTTTCCGTGAGACGCGAACCGGTTATGGCAATAGTTTAGAATTCCCATGACTTGAAATATGGTTGTATAATACAAAAAGTCCCTCCCCCTTCTACAGCGGCATCTTGGTACACTAGTACATGTATACACGTCCCCTCTCTTTTTTGTTTTGACCGACTCTTCAGATCTTTCTCCCTTAGTACTGCAATACACGCGAGTTGAGCAAGCTTGCCCGCTCCAGCTCGCCGAGAACACCACCACCGGCAACGGTCCACTTCTCCGCGACGGTGGCCTCGTCGATGCGCGCACGCATGAGGCCACTGGCAGCCCAGTACTCCATGACGGAGCGGGCCTCCTCGCGGCTGATGCCGCTGACGTGGAAGGTCTCAACGCCGCGGACGGCCTCATATACGCGGTCGTCGTAGCCCTTGGCGTAGGGGTCCGGGGTGGGAACGTGCATGTCTGCGGCGGCGGCGGCGGACTGGGCAAGGGCGAGCTCCATGGACGGGGAGCGGGGCGAGTTGCTGCGGCTCGTGGCGGCGACGATGGCGCCGCCGTTGGTGAGCGGGGTCTTGCCAGAGAGGGCGTCAACAAAGAGGCGGACGAGGGTGAGGTCGTGCGAGTGAACGAGATTGAAGGACGGATCGCGGTAGGCCGAGATCTTCATGATGTGGGAGAGGCCGTCGAGGCCGAGGAAGACGGGTGGGCCACCAGGTGCCGTGGTGAGCTCGTGCCAGAGGGCCTGGAAGGCGGGCCAAGCGAACTCGGGCTCCTTCGCGGCCGTAGCGATGTCGAGCAGGGTGCCGTCCTTGGGGACATGGAGGAGCTCAGGGTACTCCTTGGAGATCTTGTACTGCTTCAGTACGGGGCCGTTGGTCTTGACGATCTGCTGGAGGAGGTTAAAGCAGTAGGTCGGCTGGTAAAATTGGAGGGGCTTGGTGTTGGGCACAGGGCTGTAGTCCGTGTTGGAGTTGGTGAGGTCCTGGGCTGTGAAGTGTAAGTACAAGGGCTTTGGAGAGTCCAACTGGACACGAGGATTGGGGTAAAGCTCACCTTCGGGGATGTTAATGACAACCCAGTTGTTCAGCAGCGAGTGAGCCATGCCCTGCAGCAGCAGCATGCTCTTTCCCACAATCTTGTCACCCGTCAACACCATTCTCAGCGTCTGCCTCTCCTTGACGGCGCCGTCCAGCCTCTTCGCGAGCTTCACCGTCTCCTCCCGGACGAGCATGTGCGGTCTCCGGAACAGGCCCCAGTTCTGCGTCGTCTTGAACGCCTCAAGCGTCCGGAGCTGGTCGACAAGCTGGTCTGGCAGACCAACCACGGAACCCCTGTTTTCGGCCACGGCCAACGTCTCCTTGCCAACGTCTTGGAGACCCTCGACAGCCAAGGCGTTGTTGTTGCTCAGAGTGATGCGCTTGCGGAAAGCCTTTCGCTCGCCGGGGGCCGGCTTCTTGACCCTGACATTGTCCCGCTTCTTACGCGCGTTCTGGTTAATCTTGCCACGACGGATGTGCTTTCCGATATACGTCACACGGCGGACGGCGGCCGAGTCGGCCGACGAGGTCGAGAAGGGAGCGGCGCCGGCGGACGGGGTGTACGAGGTGATGATGGGCACAATGCGCTGCGAAAGAATTCTGGGCGCTGCTGCTGCGGCCGTCGTGGGCCTGGTGAGGCACCGCGCACAGTTGGCGGCGGAAGCCATCGTGTGAGGTTACGGCAGGGGAGAAGGGCGAGCCCCGATTGACGGTTGTTGATCGATTTCGAGGGTAGCGTGTTATTATGAGGCCATTCGAAATTGAGGGGCGTTGTATTCCGTCCGAGGCAGCTCGTCGAGTCGCCCTTGGGTAGCTGGGTCGTCGTCGTGCGATGTTCTGTCCCGAGAGCTCACCCCCCAAAAAGTTCGATGCCAGTAAATTCTCGGGACGTTAAAGCCACACCCCCATGGCAGCACGCTCGAGCCAATTGGAGCGCTGATTGGCTACGGTGACTGTCGGCGTCGCGGTGGCAGTTGATCCGATTTCTTATCGCTATCAGAGAAGTCCGGAGCCAAAATTTCCAAGCAAAGAAAAAGTTCTGGATATCCCACCTAGGTCTAGAGAGTCCCAACCTTCTGCCGCAGGACCAAACACCACCACACAGTCGCACCCAACCTTTCCGAGAGACCACCAATTCCAGACGACACCGCAAAAAGACTCGAGCCGGCGACCCGACTTTCACAATGGCGCTCCCCATCTCGCGCCCCAAGCTGCCCGTCGCAGTCAACAAGCCGACGCCGTACACCTTCGACCTCGGCCTGCTTATGGCCAACGACCCCAACCCCGTCGAGCTCGACAAGTCTGCGATTGAGGAGTCCCTTGCCGCCACGGCCCGTGACGGTGCTCAGGCCCTCATTAACCAGCTTCTCACGACCTGCCCGCTCCAGAGCACGACCGAGGGCGTCCTGCTGTCGCTGCCTCCCCCCTCTACGGCGCTCCCGCGCGAGAAGCCTGTGCCGAAGCCCAAGGAGCCCACCAAGTGGGAGCGCTTCGCCGCCAAGCGCGGCATCAAGCCCAAGACCCGCGAGCAGCGCCGCAACCTCGTCTTCGACGAGGACACCAAGGAGTGGCGCGCCAAGTGGGGTTACAAGGGCATGAACAAGAAGGGCGAGGACGACTGGCTTGTCGAGGTCGACCCCAAGGAAGAGATGAACCGCAAGGAGGGAACCACTATCCAGGGCGACAAGCGCAGGGAAAGAAAGGAGAGGATCAAGCGCAACGAGAGGAAAATGAGGAAGAACCAGCGCGAGTCGGGGAAGCGGTAAAGAAAAGCTCGGGAGGAAGGTTTTGTAATGCTTCAGGTTCGGCATATGGTAACGGCGTTTATACGGTGGTTAGTCATTTCCAGTCTCTATGGCTTGGGCGTCGGGTTCTCAAAAAGTATGAAATCGCCTCGCGGGCCAAAGTTTCTGGCTGCGATAACAACCCAACGTTCGAACGCGTAACAGTTTCTTTGCTGTGAACTTTGTCTCTGTCCATTTTCGTAAGGGGAAAGCCTGACGTGGTCGTTGCCACGCGCTCATCCCTTCGTGCTACATACAAAAATCCTCCTGTATTGTACAGAGATCCCATCAACCCCTGCAGTCATGTTGTTCGTAACCTGTGACCCGTCCCTCCCCCGCCTTTACCAGCAATTCGTGAATGCTCCTGGCTCGTCCTACCGTGCCATGCTACTTAAAGACCAAACATCGCTAGATTCGCAGCACTTCACAAAGGAGAAAGAAAAATTAGGTACCCAAACCTAGAAGCCACCATGAGCGATAATCGCTTCCTAGTAGTTCAGGTCGCCAGGAATCTGCTTATTGGTGTAAAGTCGACCAAGACAGTTTCCTGAAAACAGTAAAATCGACGGCTTTTGTGATATGATTCGATGCCCTGGGGGTATACCAAATAGCATAATGCTGTTACAAACGAAGCGGAACCCAGTCTGTGACTCCAAGGCCTGCCTGTGAGAGGGACCTGTGGTAGTCCAGTCCGTATTTTTTCACAGCACTGAGTCCGGGAAACGCTCGGGAGAGAACGAGAGTCGTCAACGGCGTGATGTCGTCAGTGATGATGTTGGTGATGCTGAAGCGTTCCATATACACACGAGTTCCGCCTGGGGTATTTGAGGGAAGAAAGAAACTGTGGAGAGTAGTCGAAGCTAGGGTCTAGAAACCGAGTGGTGAAAGGGGTTTGATGGGTGACAAGGGTCGCAAGTCGTTTGAGCCTCTGGGCACGTCCCGACCGCTGTCGATGGTGAGTGTCGTGGACATTGTCGAGTTGGATGCGACGCTACCGTTCGACTCAGAAACTTGGAGGGGCTTTTTTTTTTGCCGTCGGTCCTTGGTTTGTTGTTCAGTACTGGCACTTGACTGTTTACTGCTTTCGGAAGACGACCCCGCCCGCTCCTCTACCGTAGTAGTAGTGGTAGTAGTAGCTGGCGCTTCCGGCACCGGTTCCTCTGTTGTCTCGCGGGAGGGCTTACGTGGTTCCGAAAGACCTTTCGGTGGTGGTTGATCGAACAGCTGATACTCCTGCTCGATGAACTTTGCCTCGTTCTTACACCCCTTCCAGCAGTCGCGCCAGTCGCAAACCAAGAACCTGAAACAGAATGCGTCAATTTTCATGCATGGCTGGAAGCAAATGCACAGATTCCTGAAGTCCATCTTGTTCTTGTCAGAGTGCGCCAGGAGCAGGCTGAGGTGACAGGTGATGGCAAAGAGAAGATAATAGTTGAAAGGCGACAGGTTCGACAGCTCCTCGACCAGGAGCGGAGGCACGGTTTCGTAGCCGGCGCATTCTCTCGCGACGCGTTCCTGGGCAGCCTTGGGAAACAACTCGTCGGGCAATTCTCGTAGCCAGGCCTTTAGCATGGAGCCAATAATGTTGATGTCGTAAAGGTCGGGCTGCTCAAATAGGTTGACGTCGTATTCTATCAGGCCGTTAGTAAAGTGCTGCGAGTGCTTGAATAACTCTGTACCAACCTTCGTCGAACCTTCTCTGCCATTTCTTGATCTGGGGTCCGCTGCCCGGCACACGGTAAAGCCCCTCAACATCGCATCCCTTGTAATTCAAGTAGTCAATCGCGCGCCATGGAAATGCTGGCATCCAAAACTCGGTCTTGTCTCTCGAATCCTCCAAGCGTTTCGAAATACGAGTGCGACGCGTCTGTTCAACAAGAGGTAAGTTGATTGTCTTTAGCACATAATGCTCGTCGTCGATGACCGGCTCTCTTTCCGTTGTGCTCCCGCTGCGAGCGCTCTTGCCAAATAACCGGTTGCTGATGATGTCTCTTCCGCTCTTCAGCCCACCAAAAAAGCCACCGTTCTGCGACGAAGAGTTCGACCGCGGGTGGTGATGATCCTTTTCCTTTTGGTTTTCCTTGTTGCCCATGTCTCGAGGCGACGCGCGGTCTTCCGAGCGGTTCCGCCCGGTAGAGTTAACCATCTCTTTGAGAGATCTGTCGGGTCCGGTGGATGGCATAAAGAGAGATTGATTGCGGCCTCGCAAGGAATGCGACGGCTCGGGTTCGTTAATCGCCGCGGGAACGGGACTGGGTTGCTTTTCCCTAGAGCTTGAGCCGTCCTTGTCGCGAAGCGACTTGTTACGGCCCAAGATACCGAATGGCTTCGACTTGCCTTTCTTCGAAGAGGAGGGCTGGGTGGAAGAAGGGTCGTAGTCGGCGGCGGAGGCTAACGACACGTCGGACCTGGACGGCAGGGTGGGTGCGGGCTTTTGGACGGCGTGCTCAGCGTAGGATGGTTCTGCTGGTGAAATGGCATACAGGTCAGCAGCTGAAGAAATGGTCTCACGATAGGCGAAACGGGGGATGGATCAGGTAGTGGGCCCCAGCTGCACAGGCGGTGGACACTGCGGTCTCAAGAAGGAAAGTTATCCTCGTACCTGAAGGTTGGGTGGGCTGGTCGCTGGCCATGGGAGCATTGTCGGGGCCCCTCGACATACTTTGGCCTCTTGAGTCAGTGTTCGGGACCGGAGCCTGTTGCTGTGGCTGGCTCTGACTCTGGCTCTGAGGGTGTGAAGGCGACTGCGAAGGAGAAGTGAGGGAATGGGACGACTTGGAGGGTTTGGAGAAATTGAAGAAGAACCCGCCGGCTTTGGCGGAGAGGGAGGCTTTGCGGGGGGCGTCGTCGGGGCGGTGCGTACGGGGGCTGATGGGGTTCTGTTGGTGATGCTGGCGAGGGGGCGTGTCTTCGGAGGCGCGGTGGAGAGCAGAGGAGATGGGTTGATACTGTTCAAAGTCGTCGTCCTCTTCAAAGCCTCGATATTCGTCGGTCAGCTGAAGAGACTGCTTGCCACTAACGCTGGGCCTTTTCGGAGTGAACCTAAAGGGCGAGCGCGGGGATCTGGGAGAAGATTGCGATACGGAGCCGGCGCTTGGAGGAACAGTAGAGGCGAGAGTTTCAGCAGAGAGCGAGACAGCGTCTTCAGGCTGGTCGGCGGCAGGATAGGATTCCGACAGCGTCAGCGGCTGTGGTGCAGGCTTGCGGCCCATGGCAAGGAAATTAATGTGCCTCCTCTGGGCAGCCGAGTAAAAAGGAGTATTTTGGGGGCCCGGTCAAGGATGAATACCCGGGAAGAGCCAGAGAGTGCCAGAAGGCGGCGACACGGACAAGGCGTTGGGTAGGCTGCGATGGGGAGATGCAGAGGCGGAGGCGGCGGGAGCTCTTTGAACAAGGCCAGGACAACCCGGCTTGGGGATCCGTACCGTATGAATTCGACAGGGTGAGGTAGGTGAGGTACAGGCGGTACTGTACGGCAGAGATGATGCCCGTCTGGCGGCTGGCCGGCTGACTGGCTGGCTATGCGGGAGGCCGGATGTAGCAGCTTGTGCAGCAGAGGAAGCAGCGCAAACAACGCAGACACAGGGCAGTTGCAGGATCAGGATCAGGTTGGGATAGGTTGGGATGGGATGAGCAAGGAGTCCCAGAAACGGTCCCTATCCTGATTCGTCGTCTGCCGCAGGAGAGCCCAGCTGTTTCGATGCGCGCACTGGGACAGACGGATTACGCATCTGTCGGGGATATAGAGAGGAGAGGAAAGAGGAGGGGGAGGGAGGGGGGTGGTAAAGCCAGATGACGAGGGCAGATTAGGGAAATCTGCGACAACCGGCAGAGGCACAGAAGGCCGCCCAACCTGTCCTGAGGTGTGTGGGCTGTGGGTGTGTACGTGTGTGTTAAAGTGTGTGTGTGTGTGTGAAAGTGCGAGTGAAAGATGGGATGGTGACCTGAGGGTGTAAAGAATTGACGAACGGGGGGGGGGGGGGGGGGAGTACGTAGTAAGGCGGGAGAGAGAGCAGTGAGTTGGATGATTACCGGTTAGGAAGGTGAGATAAATGGCGAGAGAGAAATTCGGAGTGCGAGTGAAGGTGAAGGTGAAGGCAAGGAAGGCAAGGGGATGCTCGAGACGAGGCGCGAAGGAGGCTGATGCGACTATGTGCAATTGGGCTGTTGGACTTGTAGGACCAAAGGCCCCGTCGCCGGCCAGACTTGTTCCAGATTGTTCTCTCTTGTATCTCTGCGCACGAACAATAACAGGTGGTTGCATACGGCCCAATGTGAGGGAGGTATTCAACTGTTTTAGCAATAAGGGAAAACAGCCGAGAAGGGGGAGGCAATGGACGGAAAAGGAGAGTAAGGATACCCAAGACTGCTTAGGTACCGGTGCCGAGGGAGAGAGGAGGGAGCCGGTGCAACTGACGCTGTCCGTGTCTGTACCTGAAATCAGAGGCCAAGAAAGTGATCTGTAAGGTACAGATACAAAGGGAAGCGCTTGCGTCCCTGAGCCAGGAAGGAGTGTGTGAGTGTGTGAGTGTGAGTAGGTACGGAGTAGGTAGGTATGTGAGTGTGTGGGTGTGGAAGTGGGGTCGGTGCGATGCTGTTGGAGGAGGGGGAGAACTGTCACTGGCAGTGAGGCATGCCCGGTGTGGATCTGATCCTGGACGGGGACCTGGCGGACACCAGGAGAACAGGGCAGGGGGGGGGGGGGGGGGGGCTAGGGGGCGGGAGACAGGGAGGGAAAGCACCAAGTGGTGCAAATTTGGACGGGCACCGGGTAGGAACCTTGCCTACCTAGGTTGGTTGGGCAGATGGAGCTGTGGGGGTGCACCCAGGCTTAGCGGCCCTGGGCTGTGCCGAATGGGCTGTTGGCTGCTGTCTTTCAAATGAGAGTGCCGTCAGGCTTCGTCGACACCACTGCCACCTCACCTCATGTCCAACGCTACTATGTATGGTATGGATGGATTCCAGCAAGCCGTCTCTCCTCTCGGGCCTTTGCAACCGGCATTGCCGCTCAATTGTGTTTTGATTGCAATTGCCAGGCCCTGCCGTCCTCCTTGGCTCACCAGAACCGTATGGCAGGCGACCTCCAATGCGGCTCTATGAATGGAGATGGCTGCATTCTTCAACACGCCTCCTTGCTTAATCCACCATGCCTCGTCCCGCGATTGCCTCAAGCGGCGGACGCATCCAAGAAGCTCTGGCTGCTTGCAGCCTAACTAGCTGCTCGGGTCCACCTGGCTGACCTCGACTAGGTAACAAGGCCAACGGCTCGCCTGTCCGTCCGTCAGTCCCATGCGCACAGATCAGGAACCGCCTACTGTCTTTCTAGTGTCCATTTGGCAGCGCACGTCTGTTTGACGTTGGCGTCGCTGGAGCTATTGAGAAACTATGTCTGCTGTTGGCAATCCCGAGAGAGCCACATCCAGGGCCCGGAGCCAAAGAGTGTGCTTCGTGACCACGGCCGGTCCCCAGCTCAGCGATTCCAATAATGAAGACCAAACCATTGATCAACGATGGCCCCCCTCGGACCCAGCGTCTCTTGTGCCAACCTGTACCTGCGCCCAACAACACCGAAAGAGAAAGAGAGAGAGACCTAAACACTCTCCCTCACTTTGACCATGTTCGTATTCGCAAGCGGCGACTCGGATTAAGCTCGCGGCACGCGTTGGGCCGCTTGGGCAACCTCGCTTTAATTGCGACGAGCGCGTCCCTGGGTCGTCTCTGATGACATGGAAAGCTCACTGCCTGTCTGCTCTACCTCGAATGGTCGATAGCAAGATGGCCTCCGCCAAGGCATGAAAGAACGCTTCCGTTGCATTTCTGCTTCCAGGACTGCCCGGAGACCAAAGTTCTGAAACACAAACGTTTCTGCGGTCAGCCACGCACTGTTGCTCACCAGGGACGCGAGCATCGCCAGGGGTGCTCTCTGGTTGCAGGTGCCGAGAGCTTGGAACGGACTCAGCATCTCTTTTCACGGCGCCTTGGCCCCTTTGGTTCGGTAGTCAGGTCGGGACATACTGCTGATATCATGGCAACTGCCAGTGCTTGCCTCTACACAGACTTGCCTCGATTGTGTCCATCTGTGGAACCCATGGCTCGGACACAAAGCTGCGCCGTATCGACGGCGCCTCCATACCCGGCCACCGCCGTGCAACACGGATATGAGAAGACTATCTGCCCCCATGATGTGCAGGAATGAAGGAGCGGTCGAGATGGAACGAAGCTTGTGTGGAACGCTGGCAAGACGAGACAAGCAGCGGAGACGACAAACGGAGGAAGAGACAAATCTGGTATGATGTGACAAGTCGCAGCATAGTCTGCATACTATGGTTACGCTATGCATGCCCTTTCTGCACATTCAGACATTACTATCTACCCAAATACCAAAGCCTTCGCAGCCGATGTCTACATTCCCTTGCTCCACCCAACTTCAACAGCGAACTCGACTCGACCACCCCCCGGCTTGCCTTTCTTGCCCCATCAACGCCTGTCGACTGGCTACTGGTCCGACGGTAAGGAGTTGCACTACTGCACGGCCAGCTGCATTGCACGGGCACGCGAAGCCGCCCGGCACATCACCCGCCTCCTCGGTCTTCGGTCCTGCGTCAATTGATCGCTAGACAACAGAGTGCCCGTCATTCTCCTTAGACCGGGCAGGCCATGTTGGCATGTTGCTGCTACATCATGCAGGCTCAAGCCTTACAAACTTGGGTCATAGGATCTGTTCTTCAGCAGAGTTCACCGTGGGAACGAGACGACGGGTCATGGCGCAGGAGTGTAACTCTGCCGAACTATGTACATGCTGCGTTTATTGTCATTTTCCCAGCATCTAACCTGGAGGCGGTAGTTTGAAAGGATCGATGGGCAGACATATTAAGGAGGCATGGCCATCCAAATTTCTCATCCCTTGCTCCCATGCTTTCCGTAGCTAGGCGATTTTCGTCGCTTGTGCGCCGTCAGCCCGCGCCGTTGGTGTCCATGGCTGGGATGCCATCAGGTTCGAAAGCATCGGGAAGCATCAACTGCTTTGCACAGAAACGGCCCGCGCTCGAGGTGTACTTTGTGGGCAGTAGCCTTTCAGCGGTGTCCATTAGTTTTACTATAAGATCCAGAGTCTCAAGGCAACGGAGGACAGCGACGAATGTCACCTTACGACCAGTGTTTACAGATCATGCACAGAAGTCGCACTAAACGCCCGCGCGAAGCTCTCACCAACGCCGTACCCAAAGCTCCAAGAGCATGCCGCCCCGTCTGTTCTGTCGCCAATGGCCGGGTGCTACTGGCTGGAAGTCGTCCCATGAGAGTTCATCGCACTATGACAGAATATGGATATAGGGAGCGGAAACCCTTGCAAAAACACTCGATAATCGGTTGCGAATCAATGTCGTCGTAATCCAGTTCGGCCTGTTCATCATTTAGTGCCCCCAAAGCTGCGAAAGGCACACACACAGGACCGCCAGGTCGCACAGCGTTTGCACAAGTTAGCTGCTCAGGCTCAGACTCAGGCGCCCGACACCTGATTGGGCGGCAGGCTATAATTACTACCTAGGGCCTTGAAAATGTTAATGAAACGGCTAACTAACATGCTGCACTTAACAACGACCTTGAGCCCTCGAAGAATTGAATGACTTGTGAACATGTCGCCTGAGCTGCTGCTTCGTTCTCGATTCCGTCAGGGTCAAAGGGACGAATCGAGATTCTGACAGGGCGTAGCTCGACGTGCGTTCCCGCCAGTCCGGAAGAAGGTTAGTTCAGGCACACGACTGATCACTCTGAAACTCGGCAGTGTTTCCTCGACAAACGCTGGCCAAGCCCCGTGGTGGTGGATAACGTGCGCTGGATCGTGGGACATGGGACACGCACACTGTCATCCACGTCCCGAACGGTGCCGGGACGGGAGAGACCCAGAAAAATCCGGTACACGCACATGGCAGCGTGGCAGCGTGGCTTTGCCCTTCGTCCTTGCAGGCCTGGATCCCGCGGTCAATTCAAGGTGGCATGTAAAAGGTACCATGCGTAGTACACACCCAGAGGAGCCATCCGGCCTTGTGGTCCAGATGCGCAGATTCAGACCAGCACGTTGTTGTGTTGGAGAGGCCCAGTGTTGCCCACGCCATCCCAAAATGAGTCCCCGATAGGTCATAGTTTGCTCAGAGCTACGAGTCTGTTCTGAGGATAAAGCCTGCAATGGCTGTACGCAGGCAGTCGTTGCCTCCTTGGGGCTTGGCCCGAATCGTACGGGAGTTTTTTCGATCCCCGGACGGTGACGATCTGAATAGCCGGCGGTGTTGCGTAATTTTGAGCACTACGGTCAAAGAATAAAGATACAGACCCCTTGTCGTCGATCTTGGAACCTGATATGCTTTCTCTTAGTCCCCTTTCCCGACGTAAACGTCTGTGGACCACAGCGATTCGGCCCTCGATGTTTCTCGGAAACGAAGTGGCTATTATAAGCGGGCAACCCTCGGAAGCGAGCGATCGAAACAAGGCCCCCAGCCTGGTAATTGTCCGGATAAGGGTGCGGGCGACTGACCTAACCGAAGGCAAGATGCAAGACCAACAAGGCACAACCTCATCACAATGCTTTGGAGGTGCAAGTTTCAAGCATGGCACCTCGTATCGGGAACGGGCGCGGAGCGTTTCTCCGTAGCTGCATTGCCAAGCCGGGCTTGTTCCATAAAACACTCTCATCTGGTGCACAATGAGTTCGCAGCCTCCAAACACATGCGACTTCTTGACGATACAGTAGCTAGCTCCAGTCTGAGCGAGGAGGCTTGTATTGAAGGAACAAGGAACGTAGAGGTTCTTCGCAGACTTGTCAACCGCTGAACAAGGCCAAGAGCTAATTGTAATGAGTGCGAATATGAAGAAATGGAGGGTTCTGGTTTGACGCTGTCAGAGAGGTGAGATGGATTAAGCGCCAACTGCATCTTCATCAACAGCATCAATCACAGATGTTGCGGATACAGGCCTGGGTACTAGAGGGACTGCGTTGGAAGTCACCAAAGGTGCCTGAGCATCCCGTTCGTTGCATTCTAGTTGGTCATAACGTTTGTAAAACGCGTGCACGCTGCCGGTATCACACATCGACCTCCAACTGGAGCGTAAGCATGCTGCCCCGGCAGTCGGCGAAACCTTCCGTTCCGGACCCGTTGGAGACCTTACCTCAGCAACCAACCTCACTTCAACAACTACCTCACGTGGAGAATCGTTGAATTTTCTGTCCTTTCGATCGACTCAACATCCTCTGTGCAGTCTTCAAATCAGGACAATAGGATACGGAGGTCATGGCAGCCCAATTCGAGAACCTGCCAGACGAGCTCAAGCTGGCAACAGCGGCTCACGTGAAATACGTCCAGAGCCTGGACACCCGCAAGGATGAGTACGATTACTGGCTGACGGAGCATCTGCGCCTAAACGGCATTTATTGGGGCCTGGTCGCGCTCCATCTACTTGGACATCCTGAAGCGCTTCCCCGCGCCGAGACGATCGACTTCGTTCTCTCGTGCCAACACGAGAGCGGAGGGTTCGGGGCCGCGCCCGGCCACGACGCTCACATGCTGTATACAGTTAGTGCTGTACAGATCCTGGTCATGATCGATGCCTTGGATGAGCTAGAGTCGCGCGGCAAGGGGAAGGCGCAAGTAGGCAAGTGTAAGTATCGGTCGCACCGCTGAGTCTTGCATGGCGTGGGAAAGGGCTGACACGCCGTTGGCAGTCATTGCGGATCTCCAGAACCGCGAAAGTGGCACGTTTGCAGGTGACGAGTGGGGTGAGGAGGATACCCGTTTCCTTTACGGTGCGCTGAATGCGCTGTCTCTCCTGGGTCTGCTTTCGCTCGTCGACATCGACAGGGCTGTGCAGCACATTGTCGCGTGCACCAATTTTGACGGCGGCTACGGCGTCAGCCCCGGCGATGAGTCGCACTCCGGACAGATCTTCACCTGCGTCGCGGCGCTCGCCATCGCGGGGCGGCTGGATCTGGTCGAGACGGACAAGCTCGGGCGGTGGCTCAGCGAGCGGCAGGTCGCGGGTGGCGGGCTCAACGGGCGGCCCGAGAAGGACGAGGATGTGTGCTACAGCTGGTGGGTGCTGAGTAGTCTGGAGATCATCGGGCGGACGCACTGGATCGATAGGCAGAAGCTCATTACCTTCATCCTCAAGTGCCAGGATCAGGAGCTGGGGGCATCTCGGACCGGCCTGGGAACACGGTCGATGTGTGGCACACGTGCTTTGGCATGACGGGACTGAGTCTGCTGGGGTACCCGGGGACGGTGGCGGTTGATCCGGTGTACTGCATGCCCAAGCCGACGATCGACAGGGTGCTGGGGAGGAAGCCGTAGGAGGTTTGTGGTGGATAGAGAGATTCGGATACCCACGAGACGTATTGCTCGACAGCGACGCTGGCGACCTTACGATACAACACACCTCTTGCAATCTAATAACCTGCTATCCCCAATCATGATGGTAGCAAGGATACAAGGCGAGAGAAGAGCAACAGTGATGGCTTTGTTCATGAGATGCGCGGTCACATTCTGCGGTTCGCCATAAACTAGCCTTCGGACACTTCTAAACCTATGAGTCTGGTGTTTGGCCCAATATTAGAGACCGGGCTGAAGGCTCTCAATGATATATTTATTAATTAGACTCCATCGACCTCTGTCGTCTCTACATTTGTGATTCTCGGACACGTGAGTCCTGATGTGACAGTGGGCTGTGAGCTGGAGATGCCTATAACATTGTCATGATTTCCCATCGTCTGTGTCTGCGCTGAAAGCTGCTTGATAAACTTATTGCGACGCGTGTCGGGCCATCGAATGCTGCAGCGGCCCCCGGCGAGTACTCCTTATGGTAGCAATATGCTCAGAGTAGTGGGAAGATAATTGTCTCAAGAAACCGCTCACTGCCAGAGATTCGCGGCATCTCCTATGAAGACATATCATTCGAGGCCTTGAGGTCGCGTCGAGTCGCTCACGTAGCCGGACCACTGTTCGCCCCTTCTTCTCGTCCCTCGCATTCCACTTCCAATACTCTGGCTTCACAAGAATTTGCTTCCTCCAAGGCACATAATACGCTGACCAAAATCCTTCAACTTCCAGTATTCTCAGGACTCAGCATTCCAACTCGTGTGAACCCACACCAATCACTTACTGCATCACTAAATTATACCAACGCACCACCACCACCACCATTACCAACAACTACTGCAATTATTTAGTCGTCATACCACCCGCCCTTGTCCCGATCTGGCAGCGAGCGTCACGGGGTCATGTGCTCATCAGCCGGTGTACCTGCGTGGTCGCGATCTCGCCGTGTCCCTCCACTAGCACATTCACACGCTCACCGAGCAACCGACTGACCTCGACGCGCGCCCCCCCTCTTTTCCGCCTTAGCCATCACAAAAACAAAGTCATTGTCTCTTCCAATCATTTCACCTCTTCCACTTTCTCAATCTTTTCCCCCATCGCTCGAGGCGCTCAAACCGTTTCTTCGACTCAACTCGTCCCACTTTGGCCGTGAAGGTCTTCAACCTGTCAAGCGTTTACTTCGAAAATAAAAGCCAATCGCTGTACTGCCAACACTTGTCAACATTATCTCCTTTCGGATTACGTCTCAAGTCTTTTCTCTTCTTCTTCGAAACCCTGATTGAACGAAGCCTACACTGTTCCCATACGCGCTGTTCTGTACTCAACCACCATCGCACTTCTCAGCAGTGAAGTCATTCGCACATCGCCCAATCGATCACGGATACCTGAATCATCAGAAAGTATTCCCATTGTACAGACCATCCTTGGACTAGGTACGTGCTGGCTTTCAAATGTTGAGCTTAAAGTCATCAAGTTGGCTTCTGTCCCCTTCGTCCCCTTCGTCCCCTTCTCTCTGTTCCATCCAAGGCCACACTCTCTCACTACTAGACCCTCTGCGTCCCTTTTCTTCTCTTTTGTTCCAGGCTTCAAAACCATATCTATGTCAGCGTCTTCGGACTCTGCATTATTTTTGCGTTGATCCCTTTCATGACCTCAAAGTTAATGATGATCTTTGGTATGGTAACAAGGCCGTTGGCAGCTTTAGTAAGGCCGTCACCGGTGGTTATGTGCGCCTGGGCATTCCCAATTCCCTGTGGAATGCTATAAAAGTCACCAAGAGATGACTGCATCTCTCAATCACTTCATATCACGGTCTTCTACTCATCCTCCTGTCATCAACACCCGTTTTTTCACCAAATCATTGGTCTACTATCCACATTCCTCGCTAAGACAATGCTTAATCCAGCTTCTGTTCTGATCGTTGAACTATAAGCCTCAGCTTTATTCCGTTCTTTCACGTGTCATATCATTTCCCCCAGATGATTTTCCCCGTATCGTCTGGTGTTTCTTCTGGTCACAGCATCAATGTCGTCACAACCTTCGTCTTATCATAAGCCCCTTCCGTCGCCTCTCTCTATTCGTTGCCTCTCTCTATTCGTCGCAACTTTTGTTCCCTGTTGGATTCTATCCTCACTTTTATCGCATACTTCTTTGTACGGCACTTGCTTTCTCGCTCTCATTGCAGCATGGACCTTTCTGAACTTTTGTTGCGTTGTCTGAACGGCGAGGGAAATTCTTGCGGTCGGATTATGACGAGTGCCGTTCTTGAGCACATATTCACACCACATTTTACAACACCCAGCCTCTGATCCACATCAGGGATGACGAGAGCTACCTTGCTCGAACACCTGAGTTCTCCTACCAAGTTCACACTCGTAGGTGCTCGCCACCTTTGACATCCAGAGATGGCGAGAGCTACCAGGGCACCGGCCTTCATACTTTGCAGTTCTCACGATCATTGATGGGCCCAGCAACGGCGAGAGCTACTGACGTCCTGCCCGCCTTGTTCTCCGACTGAGGCAGGGCTCTTAATCTGCTCCTCTTGTATCTTCATTTTACATTATTTCTCTTTTCTTTTCTCTTCTTCATGGTAGACCTGGAGATCTTTCTACTCTCGTCCATCACCATATGAACAGGTTTAGCTCACTCTTACTTATTTATCATTAGAGAAGCAACCTAGTTCTTTAGATTGGCGACAAGATCTACAAGCCGCAAAGACACGACGAGCAATCCTACGAACTATCGCACAGAAGGCTTTGGACCTCAACTACCTAGTTCATTCGGTGAGCCTTCAAGCCTTCAGTCCGGCTTGCGTGAAGCCGAATTTCGCTGACTAGGCGATTAAATCTCAGATAACGATCCCTTGCTGGCACCTTTCATACTCAACGCTCAACCTCGTAAGCTGAAATCAGCTTTACGAGACTTTGGTAGGTTGGTTCTTCTATTCTTCAGCACATCGTATGTTCAATAGGACGAGGACTTAGCCGCAGTCAACTGCCGCCGTTTTCCCGGGCTCTCAGAGGCCTCAGGATTGGGGCTTGCCTAGCCTACCAGTGTTTAACGGCAGCAACCCTTTCCTGTCAGGTGATATGGTGCTCGCTTCGTAAAATTTCCATCTACTCCTCTCCTCGATCTGTTGAGGAAGAGCGACCATCACGACCCTTTCGATTACGAATTTAGCCACTGACATACAAGCGACTTCAGACAAGAACAGCCAAGCACCAGACCACCACGCAAGTGGCCCGTCGACACCTACTCCTTCCTAAGCTCTCAAACTCAACCACCATCGCCCCTTCCGCGTCTTTCTTTTGGAAGGACAGGACCTGCTGCTACTATGGATAGCAATATCTCCTGCCATTCCCAAAATGGCGCCCAGACGTCAGGCAGCTCTTGCTGCCGCTGCCGTGAGTACCTCCCCTTGACTCCGCTCAGCTCTGCCACCCCATGGGTCAGAACACCTACCCCCTATCCGCAAGCCAGTTCTTTCGTCGATGTTTCCACAACGACATCCCACCTCCCATCATTGCCACAATCCTGTTCCATTGTCGCCTCCCACACACGCTGAGCCCTTCAACGTCACACGTTTGCTCTATTTGCTGGCTACTGCCCTTCCTGCATCTACGGGGCCTCGGGTTTCTGTCGTTCTTTGCCTCTATTGGCATCGTTAGGAAAAGGATTTCCTGCCCTTCGTTTTGTGTTTTGGTTACCCGAGCAGACAAGCCTGTCTTCCGTCCCAGTCGTTCTCTTTCAACCATGGATAGACAGTCAGTCAGTAACGACTGGCTGTTACGTATAAGCACTGTTCGATTGCTAACTCTGGGTAGAACATGGCAGCTGTTGCAGCTCGAGAGGCCAGCGTCGACACTCCTACCAAGGCCCCGAAGGCTCAGGCCCCGAAGTCGCAGGCACCTAAACCCCTGAAGATCAGCAAGGCCCGCGGCAAAATAACTGCCACAAGATCAGCTGGTTCGAAGGTTTCTGAGGCCAAGACCCTTTCAAGCCCTTCTATCCCGCTTGTCTGCGTCGTTTGCCCCACCAACCCGCGCTTTTCCGATGTCTCGCACCTCCTTACGCATCTCAACTCGAAGGGCCATCTTCAGACCCTCAATGATGTAAGGATTCGCGCTATCGCTGACCTTTCGGCCGCCCAAGCCATCTTCACGTATGACAAATGGTACAACGAGCATGGCCTCGAGGCAATGCTCGCAGAACGTCTGAAGGTCAAAGACGAGAGATCGAAGGGCCCTACCATGGGCAAGCGACCCGGACAGCCGACCTCTCAGGTAAGCTTTCTGCTAATGGAATCTTTTCCTTCTTTGGTCTGACATTCAAAGAATCTAAAGAAGAAGAAGACCCTTCCCCTTCTTGTCAAGCGCGAGCCTAGTAACGACGCCTCTTGGACACCTCCCCCGACTGGCCGCCTCTTTGAGCAGCAGACCATTACGTTCCATGGAGACCAGAACAACAGTCCCGTCTCGACTCCAACCGACGATGTCATCGACTGGACTCCAGATGAGCTTGAGTCAGCAAGGCTGAAGGGAATCGTCTGGCCGGGCATGGGTATTTTCGATGCTGCAACCCCTGACCAAAAGAAGAAGAGAAACCAGCGCAAGGATGCTTCCGTGCTTCAGCAGATGGAGCTATCTTCTCAAGCCATCACCACCACCGAATTGGTGGCGAATCTCGAAATGGAAATCGAGAGAACCCGCGATGTCTATGACGCACCGTCAGTTGAGGGAACTCCGGTACGCACTCATCCAACACCCTATTCACAGTACCTGATCATCGACTAACAAAATACGATATGTCTGAACAGATCGCCAAGTCAAAGCGCCGACAGAAGCGTAGCCGTAACGTTGAGGAAGAGGAGGACGAAGATGCTCAACTCCTTGTCAAGCCAGAGCCCGACGACAAGTCTGCCCTACTGGCATCTCGTAACACTGTTGTGCGACACAAGAAGCATGCCACTAGACAGAAGCTGGCGACTGAGATTGACGTCAATTATCTGTCGGAGAAGTTGGATGTCATGAGCGACGTCGCCAGCAGCGCTGATGCCGGCGTCGATGTCGATGCCGGCATCAATGTGGAGCTCGATGAAGACTTTGACGATTCTCCATTCGGAACCGGCTCGTCTTTGAACAACTTGAACCCTCACAAGTTCAACGTTCATGAGGAACACGACATCTTTCGCGACGCCAACTGTGGACTCGCTGCCCGTAAGTCTCTTTGCATTACGTAGTCGTGTCTCGCCCGCTGACTCCAATGCAGCCCAGCAGTTTTCTCAGGAGATGATGGATGAAGCTAGGTCTTTTAACCTTGACCTAGGCAAACTCAATGACATGGTATATTGATGATCCCTTTTTTCCAGATTCGACGTCTGCAATCGCATCCCCCTCCGGTCGATGAACGCGAACTCGAATCTGAGCTTGGCTTCCCCCACTCCCGCTGCCAAACAGCTGCCGCACCGAATCTTGAGAGGAAAGGAAAATAACCATGGATTACAGGGACAGAGAGTTTCAGGAGACAGCTATGTCTTTGGTGCTGGCAATAGCCACGTGAACCGAGCCAGAATGGGCAACTCCAACATTCAGATGAACCAGCTCAGCATGACCCACCCCACCACCACGACCAACCCCTTCAATGGCTATCAGCAGCAGGAGATCTTCTACCAGCAGCCCTCTTGGGGATATCCGGTGGTCACGCAGACTACGAACTCGAGATTCATGCCCATTAATGGCAATGCGACTCAGCCGATGTACTATAGCCACCAATTCGCTTTCGCTGCCGGCGAGAATGATTCAGGAAACGGAACCAATGTATTCGGAGACGATCTCTGATCCTGAAGAGCGCATTAAACGCATGTTCATGGCTCCAACGTGCAGCATGAGCACCGTTATGAGGAACCTAGGCTAGTTCGTACATGCCTCCGAGGCGCATTGAGCCGAACTATCGTCATGGTTCATGGGCTTCCTTCGGTCTTTCGTTTTACTTTTCTTTTTCTCCTCGGTACGTTAGTTACTGGTCCGTTTGACTTTGAGGCGATGCTAATAAGTCGCAGTTGTTCGAGTATATAAGCAAACCTTGCTTGCCACCCTCGATCCACCAGCTGATCTCTGGACCCTCGATGATAACAGCGCCGTTCCCTCTGAACATTGGGTTCGCTCGCAGAGCGTTGCCTCTCTGGGACGAAGGATACGCGAATAAATAGGGTCTATGGAGATGTTATCACTTGCTGCCAGGGCATTAAAGGTTATGGTGGATCATTCATATACGGTAACACCGGACTGAGGGCAACCCTTTTGAGTTTCTAGGACCTTACCCAGCAAAACATTTTGATTCGGATGGAAAAGGAACTATAGGTAGTGCAGTCTTATTCGCACGGGGCCATACCCCACCGACCAGAGACGTGAGACGTGGCTTCAAGCAATACAAAGACGTTCATTATACTTGTTTGTCACATTGGTGCTACAGTTGCTCTATGTTCGAGATCAGGTGGTCAAGTTGATCTGGTTTATTCTCGATCACCTCGGCAAGGAGACCAGCCGTACCCCTCAGTCTTCGCACTCTTACGTCCTGCTCCATCTCGCGCGACTTCTGCGCGGCCACTTCGATAACCTTGCGGGGTATCCGAGCCAGACGCGCAACATTCAGTCCATACGACCTGTGCGCAACACCCTCACCAACCTCATACAGGAAGGTAATTTCCTCGTCGGCGCCCGCGTCCTCACCATCTTCGTCTCCGTCGCCTCCCTCCGTCCCAGCCTTACGTGTAGCCGTGAAGCGCATGTGGACGTTCTTGACGAGACCGTCGCCAATGCCGTCGGCCAGGCGGGCGAGGTTCTGGTAGTGCGTGATGAAGAGGGTGAGGCACCTGTTCTCGCGGACGACGTGGTCGAGGACGGCGTGGGCGATGGCGGCGCCGTCGTGGGTCGAGGTGCCCCTGCCGAGCTCGTCGAGGATGACGAGGGAGCGCGGGGTGGCGGCGCGGAGGATGCGGGCCGTCTCCGAGACCTCGACCATGAAGGTCGACTCGCCCGCGGCGAGATTGTCGCGGGCGCCCATGCGGACGTGGATCGCGTCGGCGAGGGTCAGAGAGAACTCGTCGGCGGGGACGAAGGAGCCTATCTGGGCGAGGAGGACGAGGAGGGCCACGGCGCGGACAAAGGAGGATTTGCCGCCCATGTTGGGGCCCGTGATGAGGTGTGCCAGCGGGGACGGGGAGGAGAGGCTCGTTGTGAAGGGAATGTAGGGGTCCGAGAGGGTCTGTTCGGCGATGGGGTGGCGGCCTTGGGTGATTGAGATTGTGGGCTGGGTCGGGGTAGGGAGGAAAGTCGGTTTAGTGTAGCCGGGGAGAGCGGCGACGCGAGAGAGGGAGAGGAGGCAGTCGAGGGTCGCGAGGGAGGAGACTGCGTCGCGGAGAGGTTGGTATGCATCCGCAATGGCGCCGAGGAGGGAGGTAAAGGCGGCATCACAGGCGGCGGCGAGGGCCTCGCGATGCTGGTCTCGTTCGGCGATGAGGCGGACGACGGTGGGTGTATGGAAGCGGGAGAGCTTCTTGGTGCCCGAGATCTTGATCCAGGAGGCGGGAACGGATTTGAGGTCCGTGTTGTTGACCTCGATGAGGTACTCGATGCCTGACACGGTGACGTAGTCAACGGTCTTTTTGCGTGAGAGGGAGGAGGCGGCCTCGGAACGATGCTCGTCGAGGGATTGTTCGACGGCGACGATGCCCATTTTATGATCTTCAATGTCCTCGGTCTGCTCGGACTCACGGAAGAAGTTGTACTTGTCGTCCTTCCGGGCGGCCTCGGGGTTGATCTTGTCGAGGTGCGAGACGACAAGATCGAGGATTTGGGGTAGGGAGAGGATAGCCGAGGAGATGAGCGGAGAGGTGAAGCCCGTGGCATCGGCCGACTTGACGGTCGAGTATTGCATCGCGATACGCTGGAGTGTTTGGAGGACGGAGAGGAGCTCTGGGCGAGTACACTTGCCGTAGTAGATGCGGATCAGACTGCGCTCGAGGTCGGTCTTGGTGCCGGACAGGAGGGTCTCCAAACGGTCGACCTTGGCAGAGGACTGCTCGTCGACGAGTTCCTGAACGGCAGCAACGCGCTCTTCGAGGCGGGAGACGTCCAGAAGCGGCCGGCCAACCCATTTGCGGAGCAGGCGCTGACCGAAGCGGGTGGTCGTCTTGTCCAAGGCCCAGAAGAGAGAACCGTGCTCGGAGTGATCGGTAGCATTGCGGTAAACCTCAAGGGATTCGAGCGTTGTTCCGTTGAGGAGCATATGTTGGCGCGCCGAGAAGCTGGTAAAGTTCTTGGTAAGATCGAAGACGTGTTCGAGGCCGTACTCCTTGAGATGGTTGATCATGGCGGAGAGGCAAATAGTGACGGGTTCGGGGAGGTGGAGAATGCGCTCTAGGAGAGACGAGGCGGCGGCGTCAGGAGTTTGCTGCAGCTTGTCCGCGTAGAATTGTGTGACATGCGAGTAGGCCTCGGCAGCCATGGTCTTGGAGCGAGGGACGCGCTCGACACGACTGCGGTCGCCAAACACGTTTGTGCTGCTCCCGGAGAGGTGTTGAACGAGCTTGTCTGAGCCCTTGGTGAGGTCACCGACGATGACGAACTCACAAGGGGAGATGTGAAGAAGTCGTGTCTCAATCTCGCTTCGCATGAAGCCATCCTCGAAGGTGTCGTAGATGATGTCTCCCGTGGTCGGTTGCACGGCTACTATGCCAACCTCCACCTTCTCATCTGTGCCCTGCCCCTTTGTCGGGGTTTCGGTGAGACACAGCAGATAGCCCCCTGACGGGGCACCTCCATCGCCACCGGTTTCAAGCTCGCCATTTTCGTCAATGTATGTGCCTTTTGTGTAGACGTTGGTCAACTTGCGGATGAACGGGGCATTGCGGTTGTCACCGGCCTTCTTCAGGGCAGCAGTCTCGATCTGGCGGACCACACCAACCTTGTGACCGGCAGCAACAAGACGCTTGGCGTGAACGGGCAGCCGGTGTACCGGGATGCTCGCCGAGGCAAAACGGTCCCAGTGCGCTTCCGAGGGGTGCTCGTCGTAGCGGTACTTGCCCGGGATACAGACGATACTGAGCTCCTTGGCGGCAATCCGGGCGTCCTCGCCAAAGAACCGGAACTTGTAGCCGACCTCGACGATGAGCACCGTGTCGAGGTGCTTGCGTTTGATTTCGAGGAATTGAATTTCCATTGGCGTGAGCTTCTTGTTCGCTCTTGCACCGCCCTTCTTCGCCTTGGGCGCCGGGGGAGCCTCGTCTTCATCCTCCTCCTCGCCCTCCTCTCCCTCAGCAACTTCGTTGTCGTCTTCTCTCCGCCGCCGCCAGAGCATGCTATCCGGATGGCCCAGCTTCTTCACGAACTTTTTGTGCAATTCCTCTTTACGCTTCTTCGTGGATGGATCTTCCTCTTCCTCTTCCTCAGCATTCATGTCTGAGCTCTGGCTGTATGCAAAACGTCCCGCCCTGCTGGCAGACGTAGATGCCTTGGACTTGGGCTCCGCCGCGGGCTGCTTAGTTCCTGGCGTGAGGAAAGAGCTCTCCTCCTCGTCAGCAGCATCTGCCGTTTCCCCCTTGCCCCCCTTTGCCCTCTTGGGTTTCTTTTCCGGGCCATTGTTGACCTTGTCCGCATCTTCCACTAGGGGTCGCTTGCGGGAAGCCTCTGGCGACTCGGAAGGGCTCGTTCGGGACTCGGACTGGGACTTTTGAAAGGCGGCGGCAAGGCCATTGACGGTCTTTGGTTGGAAGAAGCTGGTGAGCGACTGCTGCTTCTTCTCGGGCGGCTTCGACTTGGGCGCCATGGCGAACAAATTTGCTCGCGGAAGCTGGCGTTGTTTTGTGATTGGGGACCAAAAGCGATGTCGGGGAAGCGTTCGTGGTGATGTCAATTGGGAGGCGGCCCCATTTCATCCCCCCAAAGTGCCGTCGCGTCTCGCGAGCGCGTTGATAGCTTGCAGGGGCCCACTGCACTTTGGAGCTTACAGGGGTCTGAGCCACTACATCTTCAGGGATTGCGCCCCCTATTGGCACTTAGACTTTCTTTTTCCAACGACGCGTCCAGTTTCATTTGCGCCTTTGGCGCGAAATACGACGATATTATGCACGTTGTGGAAAGACTTTTCAAAGTCAATCCAGTTGAGACCATGTCACATTGTGGAATGCCAGTGGCTACACCAGCTACGGAGGTTTTCTGAGTAGAGAACTGATTTTAGTTATCCCCTATTTCGAGGCTGGCCTTGTTCAGCTCTTCATGCTTCATGCATGTTCAAATCCTCGGTCTAACAACCATTGAAGCCCAGCTTTCGTGTCTCGTTGATGTTTCTTGCTAAACTCTGCTTGCGGATACAGACTCCAGAAGCCGTGAGGCAACCCGGGATAAATATCCAACTTGGTCGCGGTTCCAGCATCTTTCCATACTTGCTCCATGATGATTGTGCAGTCTCTTACCGGATCCAGTCCGCAAGCCTGGAAGTACGTCTTGGGGAACCCAGTCAGGTCCGGAGACACGATGGGGTAGGCAAGGGGGCTTGTAGGATCCGGCTTATACTTGTCTATCAATGCGTCAGCTTGGAAAACTATTGCTCGCCTTGGAGACCGTCATACCTTTGATAAAATCTAAAGTCTCCTTTGTGACAACCGGCGCTTTGGCGTTCTGCTCCAGGCTGAGGATGCGGTCCCTATACCTCTCTGGTACTGTCTCCTCACTCACGGCTCCAGAGATGGAAGAGAAGATTCCGGACAGCGGGGGTGACTGTTTCTCATTGACCCAGAGGTGGGAGACACCCAAGGCTAGGTCGGCGCCTGCACTCTCGCCGCCAACAAGGAAGCCTTTGGACAGATTGATACCCAAATGCCGAGCATTCTGAACGGTCTGTAGTATTTCAGTCTCACATGTCTGTGTGTACGGGTTTAGGTTACATACCCATTTCACAGCATCGAAAGCATCGTGGATTGGGATAGGAAAAGGATGTTCTGGGGCAAGACGGTAGTCCACGTTTACCGCGATCCCGCCTAGGGTGGTGAAGAGCTGGCAGAGGGGTCCCTCGCCTTCCAAGTTGCCAATGACGAAACCGCCGCCATGGAATGCCACTAGCACGGGACAACCGTCTTTGGGAACGTTCTTGGGCTTGTAGATGCGCACAGCAACCGATGCGCCGTCTCTTACGATAATACACTCATCGTTTTCTACGTGAGATACAGTCGATGGATCGGGCTTAACAGCGAGCTTGGCTTCGAGTATCTTGGCCACCATGCCCCTGAGCTGGGCGAGATTTGTGTCTTTATTCCAACCGCCAACCATGATGGGGTTGGCTTTCTGGAGCTAGAGGCAGGTTAGCGGAACGATCATGAAGGAGAAGAATGCAGCTTTACTTCTTCAAATTCGGTATTGGGGTTGGCAAGGGCCATGGTTTCCTCAACAGACAGCATGCTGGCGTCTTGCCCCGAGCAGATAAATGGCAATCTTTACGACACGAGAATGAAGTGGGCAGAAGAGTTCAAGACGAGCATGGAAAGGGAATTCCAGACACGTTTGAAGGTTGGCCAAGATTCAGGTCAGGTCTAGCTAACATATATAGTGCACTCTCGTGCTGTTGATTGGTCTTGGCATGTAAGAAAGATGGTCAGAACGGACAAAGTTGACGCCGACAGAGCCTCTTCACGATGTGCGTCGTAGTTTCTCAAACGGATCTAGGAAGGCGCCGACCCTGAGCACTACGCCATGGATGCGGGCTTCATTCTGCAGGTAGCACACTAGTCTCAGGCAAGGTGACTTGTTTTGAACGGTCATCAATAGTAGGTACGGATTCTCGATGGATACTCAGTACATATACCACTTTCCGGGATTCGCGGGGTCCGAGGCCCGGTCATGCTCAAGTCTCGGAACGGGGCCCACACTGAGTGGCTCGTTCTCATCCAGTCCGCCCCCTGGAACCAAATCGGGGCCTAGGATACCGACTCCGAACAGCAGGACTGCAAGTGCAATATCAAGATGCTCAAGGCCTAAAAGATCCACAGAAGTCGGCGCGTGGTTGATCAATTGAACTCATGTATTCCATAGAGTTGCTTGCTACCCAGGGCTAGCAGAACGCGCGAGACAGGCGTTGGCGCACGTGATTTGTCAAAGGCGTGATTGGCCAAAGTGCCGAAGTCCCCCGAGATTGGAGCGACTGACAAATGCGACAGCTTCGGTGAGGTCAGCGCAGAGAAAAAAAAGTGGCCCGAGGTGAAGAATAACAGCCATCTCTCTCGCCTTCAACTCCGGTCGCAAACCACGTACCTCACTCTCCGACACTCGCTTCACACCCAAAATGGCCTCTCCAGCTGCCGCTATTCGTAGGGAACCCAGAAAACGCATTCATCATCGCTCAATGGCTGACATTCTCCCTTCGCAGCCTCAATCGCCACCACGGCCGCGGCGCCGGCTGCCGCCGATCAACAAGCCTCCAAGCCCAAGGTGCGCAATCTCTCCCGGACCTTCCGCCCCAAGAGCTTCCACGCAACGCATAGAATACTGACGATGAATTTCTGATAAAGCCCTGCTGTGTATGCAAGGATGAAAAGGCCAAGCGCGACGAGTGCATGCTCTTCTCTAACGCCGCCGACCCGGCCAAGGACTGCCTGTCCACAATCGACCAGTACCGGGCCTGCATGAAGGGATTCGGCTTCACGGTGTAAACGACGAACAAGATAGAATTGGCTGAGATCAATGCGACGATAGTCCTCTATGTAATAGTACGAACCGAGCATATATTACGGCGTTGGGGAATATAAAAATCATCACGACTCCATTATGACTACATCACTTCCAATCGTCTCCGCGTCACAGGTCTTGCTCTTTGCGTTGGACTTGGAGATCTGATCTGAAGTCTGTGTGCCAGCTCTGTCTGAGCCTGATACCACCACCTACTCTACAAACCCAGGATCTCCATCTTGTCTTGCTTCTCAAGCTGATATTGCCGCCGGATTGACATGCACTTGTCTTCCGCTCTGGCCCACTCCGCAAACTTGGCCTCATCTTGTCTGACGGTCATCACCTTTGGGCAGCTTTTGAAGTTGGACTGGCGATCATCTGGCAAAGCTCTTGGGGGAGGCAAATAGCGTTGGCTGTGTCGAATGTGTGTTTACACAAATTCGTTCCTGCAACCAACATGGAAGCCTTCCTGGCTTGGGGGGCCTGGTCAAATTGTAATTTTTGGCGGAAGGGTTTGATTCAAAATCGACTAACAACAAGCAAACATGGCCTTCTCGGCGATAGGCTGCCCGACCTCGATTCAAAGTCTCAGCGTATGCACCTGAGGCGTAACTCCCCATTTGACACTGTGAAATGAAGTCTTTTGCAATCTCCCATCTCCCAGAACTTATTTTACGCAAGTTTCGTCGAAGGAAACTGTAAAAGTAGTTTGTTTCCTTAGTAAAGAACACTTTGAAGGCGGTGTAATGGAGCTGGTGATCCTGAACCCGTTGACCTCGGTCGGGTCGCTGAGCTTCGGTGAGCGGGGTTACTTCGGATGCAGATTGGAGAATGCAGGGATAAGCCACACTCCCCGACAAGCACCCCACCAAAATTTTTCTGCGATAATGGCACCGACCTGCGTCCCTTATCGCATTGCGAAAACTCCCATTTTCCTTCACAACGGGTCTGTACTTGTCAAACCGCAACGATGGGTCTGGCACAGGCGAAGACGTGAGAACCACATTCCCAAGGAGATGCAAGCCCCCCGAGACACTGACAATTCTGCAGTCGCCGCAAGATCGGCAAGGATCCCAACAACACGAAATGGACCAAGGACACCGACTCTTTTGGCCAGAAGATCCTGCGATCCCAGGGCTGGGAGCCTGGACAGTACCTCGGTGCGAAAGACGCTGCGCATGCAGTGCACCATACCGCCGCCAATGCCTCCTTCATCCGTGTCGCCCTCAAGGACGACATGCTTGGTCTCGGCTTCAAACAGGCAAGGGATGACAGGGTGACGGGCATGGATGTCTTTTCCGACCTCCTGGGACGATTGAACGGCAAGTCGAGCGAGTCGATCGATAAAGAGCGCCAGGCTCGTGCGACGCTGCAAGGCACTCTCTACTGCGATACCAAGTTCGGCCCCATGCGCTTTGTTAGAGGAGGATGGCTTGTCGGCGACCAAGTGAAGGACGACCCCACCGCTGAGCCCAAGGAGGAGGATAAGGACGACGTCAAGATGGAAGATGTGCCCGCCGTTGGCGAAGCATCGGGCAAGAAGTCGAAGAAGCGCAAGGCCGAAGAGTCGAGCGAAGACGAGTCTTCATCCGAGGACGAAAAGGCCAAGAAAAAACGGAGAAAGGAAGAGAAGAAGGCAGCCAAGAAACTAAAGGCTGAGGCCGGCAGCGAGGAGACGTCGGCAAGCGAGAAGAAGGACAAAAAGCGGAAACTAAAGTCTGCAAAGGAGGATGCTTCCGAAGATACCCAGGATGAGACGGAAAAGAAGTCCAAGAAGGACAAGAAGAAGGAAAAGAAGGAGGCAGAGAGCGAAGAGGAGGAATCATCCGACGACAAGGCATCCAAGAAGAAGCGCAAAGGCGAGACCGACGCCGAAAAGGCTGCGAGGAAAGAGGAGAAAAAGCGCCGCAAGGAAGAGAAGCGTGCCAAGAAGGAGGCGTCGCGGGAATCTACATCGACTCCCAGCACATCAACACCGACTGCCAGCGGTACCTCGACACCAGTGCTCAGAGGTCATCACGCGGTGAGGTCGAGGTGGATTGCACAGAAGAGGATGGCGACGATGGACGACAAGGCTTTGAACGCGGTATGTTCTACATCCCTGACCGCAGTCCAAGATCTATGGCTAACACATTACAGATTTTCATGGTGAAGTCGCAATCCTGATAGACTAGCAAAATAGATGTTTATTAATGACACTTTTACGGGCGTTGTTCTCGCGCTTCCGCCAAACAATGCCAATGTAAGAACCGCCATCCATCATTGCTGGTTTCGTTCTTTGGGCTCAATGTTCAAGTGCTGGTTCGCTGTTACATCCAGCGCCATTGAGACTTTCGAGTGGGTGGTCAACCAGGAGCTGGATTGTGCTTTGTGTCCACCTCTGTACCCCGTTAGCAGACTACCTGCCCAGCTCGAATGCGCGCTGTCTGGTGCCCGGCCGATGAGAGGATCGAGGCCGCCGAGCCACTTCTCGGCACGGGGCTGCCGACAGACAACATAAGTACTTTTACCTCTGACCCACATGATCTTTCCAGCCGCACCTAACATTCGATTTTCCATTCTTTTTCCTCCACTTCAACATTCGTGTTCTCAGCCTAGTCTGCGAGAATTGTTGAAGCTTCATTCATGATCCAGCTGCACTACCAAAAATCACAATGAGCATGGATCAAGTTGATTCGAAAAAGAGCAGCATGGCATTAGCCGCATCGCCTAAGCCGGTACTCGCAGCAGGAAACTGTAGCAGCAGAGTCAAGTCGGACACAAACACCTCTACTCCAGCACAGCAATCGGCTCCTCGGCAACAAGGGATTTCATATACCCCCATGCCGCCCCAGAATTACCTTGCGTCCTGGTACTGTATCAACTTAGGGGCGCTGTTGACAGTGGCCAGCCTCGCCACTAAGGGGTCAACTATCAGCAATGGCACGAAACCCATACTTGTGGTGCCTGCATTCTTCACCTTCATCGTGTCAATAATAGGCATCATCATCATGACATACGATGTGTGGCCTCGGTCAGGCCATGCACGCATCCTCGGTGGCACTTTGGGATTCAGTCTCATGCTGGCATATGTCGTTGTGACCCTGGCTGGACCGACGATATCGAAGATGATTTTGGGCGGGTAGCATGTGTACTTAGCGGATTCCATCTAGGGTTCGTGCTGGAATCTATGAGTGGCTGCGTTGTATGGATGCTGAAGGTGCTCGAGAGGACGAGGGAGGAACCGGAACCACCAAGGAACCGGTTTGCGCGGGGTACGGCGGGCCAACCAGAGCCTCCTGCTGCTGTGCCGAGCCTCTAGTCATCAAGAACTGTTCTAAGAATTATTCAACGGATTATCTGGTGGTCCCCAAAATGTATGCTGCTGTTTGGGGCGTCTCAGTGTTGATGCTGCTAAGAGTGGCTTCGTTGCTCAGATCACACCTCTCGGATCTCGTCACTTTACATACTTCATCCCAAGGCCAGGTTTTTCTGGTAGCTCAGCCATGGCTATGCTGAACTTTCTTAAAAAAAAAATGAGAAAATCTTGGAACCCTGCCACGTTTTACAAATAGCTGTCCATGGATCGAGAACTTCCAAGCTTCACATGCCGCGAACCTACGGCAAATCTCGGAAAACCGCGTGTCAGCTCGATAAGTCTTATATCTTCGCTAATTTCGTAAATTCTCTGCTTGGCTTTAACTAATTCTAGTAACCTAAAATGAAAACACATTGTCCTTGGAGATATCATTCAAGGCGGTGATACTTGCACGTAACATTGTCGAAAGAGCAGTTACCAATGGGAACGTTAAGATCGTCTTCGAATACCACGTGGAGCATCTTTAGTTTTGCATCTACTATTGATATTTCCGCGGCTTGTGAGCCTAGCCATCTTAGACTCCTGGGGCACTTAACTTGCAATCTTCTTTCCAGGTAAGGGGATTCGAGAGGAGGAGGAGAACACACTCCTACCTTCTTCGCATAACGACCGAAGAACTGTCATTCTAAAAGACTTCAAGTGCTCCGGTGTAGATGAACCCATGCAGAGCCTCACATAATGGCTGGTGAGTGCCTTACGGAGCTGTCATACCTTGACGCAAACGCAACCAAGGCGCTAAAGGATACGAAGCGAGAATCTTGTGGGTTAGAGTTTTCACCCAACTATCAAATGGGCCACTTCGGTTAACAGTGATATGAGCTTCAAACAGGTTTGCCAGGAGGTGTGATATTGCAACAGTCATGTGGATTGTGAAATGTAGGTTCGAGTAAGACCCTATCTCCGACTTCTCTTGCCACCCTATGATAAGTTGGCATCGCCGTCTTCAATTCTCGAGGAGGAGCTCCCACAACCAGATGCAACACATCCGATAGCTGGGACTCAAACCAGGTATCAACTTTACGTAACAACTCACTCAATATCTCGTTGATAACTCAACTGGTCTAACAACAAACAAATATTAAGAAGGCCTTGGAACCGTATTTCAAATGGTAATTGTTCTCGAGAAGCAGACCCGCTACTGGCGCGACCGCTCCCCTTATCCAAAGCCCAGCTGCCCCCTTCTCCCAGCCATTCCGCCCGCAAGATCAACTATGAACCGGGCAAGGAAAGTGCCAAGGAAAGCAACAGCCCTTTCAGAGACGAGTTCCAACCATTGGTTCTTCCGACCAACAATGTCAAGACCCTTGTAAGCACTGAGCTTCAATCTCCTCGACACCCGGAGGTCGTTGGTGAGAGGTTTTCATCCACAGCAAAACAGATATGGAAACCTTCTTTGAAGAGGTCCATCACCTGGGACCCGGCATTTGCCCCGTGGATCACAAACCGTCCTCGTACCTCTCAACGTAGCATCGAATCGAAGGCTCCCTTCACTGACCCCGCCACCTTTCCATCCGGCAATTTCAACAAGCTATCTTCATCAAAGGAAACCTATTCGGAAGAGATCTTGGGCCCGCGTAGTCCGTGCTTCAAACCCGTTCGACCCAAACTCACAACTGTCGATCCCTCCTCTTCACCTCTCTACAGCGCCGAGGACGGCTCAAGCACAGCATACTCTTCCCTCGCCGACAGCCTCAAGAGCCCCCGCTTAACCGCGAGAGATCCAACATATCTAGCCACTCTTAACACCGAATGTCAGCTCAGCCTCAGCCGCTCCCGCGCCCAGTCCTCGTCGTCCCCCTTTCCGCGCCAGGAAGACGCCCCCTTGCAATGGTTATGTAATGCCAGCACGGCTGTTGCATCACCCTCTGAGTGTGAGTACGCCTCTGACTCTGACTTTGACTCTGAAGACCACACAAGTGATGGCAAAGATCACCGGATACACCTCTGCCACCGGCTCGCGGGCGCCGTCCCCGAGTCCAAACTCCCCACCATCAACGAGCCTGTACCCTACCTTGACCGTCCGCCAGGAGAGGAGATGGTCGATCTCGGCGAGAGCATATGGTGTCACTGCGTCGACTGCAGTCCTTGGAGGCGCGGCGACGTGGGCAAGTCGCGCGGGACATGTCTTGATGCGAGAATCATACCCAGGAAGAACTCTGCAGAGACGGTAGAGGAGAAGATGGATTGGTTGGCGAGGTGGCTCATTGTTGGGCTCGTCGGGGTCTGGGTTCTGTTGATGGCAGCGAACCTTGAATTGGCTGGCTATGAGGTTCCGCTGGAGTCAATGCATTGAACGTGGTAAGAAATGGAGAGAGCAGTGTCAAGTGCGGCTACAGAAAGGTAGCCTGCTACAATGATGTAATGCAAACATGGATAGACAAAAGTTCTTAAATTTAACTTGCCTGCTATAGTAACGTCTAGAGAGGGTATAATGTAGCGCACAGGAACCACAGACTCCGTAAAACCATTAACCGTTAAGCCGTGAAACTATCAATACTGCTGCGCTTTGCTATATCTCCAAAGCAAGCTTGCCCCTTCCAACGTCGGCATGACCTTTGGTTGTGGGCTCCCCGGCGACCCCTTTCCTACAAGATGGATTGATCTATGGAACCTTCTCCTGAAGCGTCTCCAGTCGTCGTTTGTCGGCCATGATTCGTAGAGGTCACCCTCGCCCTCCAAATCGTCCTTGTCGAAGCAGTCGTCCTTGTCCTCGTCGATGTCCAGCGGGTAGTACAAGAACTCGTTGGAGTGCGGGTGTCGAGGCTGGGTGTAGTTGAGATGCGACTCAATGTCGAACTTGAAGCGGTATCCCTGGTGCACCAGCTGTGGCCGTAATGCTTCTGGATGGCTCACATGATGCGTGGTGTAGGGTGCCCCGACATCAAAGTCGAACTGAAACTCTTGATGGACGACGAAGAGGAGCTTTCGCAACCTCGGGAACTTTGCCAGGCGGGCCAGTAACGTTGTCATGTTGGATTTGGAGACTTTCCAACTCAAGACGGGGTGGCAGATGCCAGTGTACAACCCGTACGACGTGCCCAAAGCAAGTCGGCTAAGATTGTCTCGCACGAGAGGGATCTGGCTGAAGAACTGCAGCGTCCGGAGCAGACGCTTGACCAGCAAGTACGGCTCGAGCAGCAGGACGTCGCGTGACAGGTCGACGTACTTGGTGGTGACTGATAGGGTAAGAGGTCTGTAGCGCTGTAGCACAAATATTCTCGTCTCATGGCACACTGCGCCCAGAGCTGGTGGAGGCTCATCCCGAACATTGGCAAACGTAAGCCCGGCTGCCGCAGGCGTCTTCTGGCTTGCGTTTGGCGAGTCCATCACTTCGTACACGCGAGCATCTGGTAATGCGTACTCCCATATCATCAACCTTATCTCCACCGGTAGCTTCATGATGGGGAAGGCCTGGCTTGTGGTGACCGTGGGTCTCGAGACTTCCTTCGAGAAGGGAGTGAACAAGGTGGGAGGCATTCTGATCTCTGTGTGACGTTGAAACTGGGTTGCATCCATCTGAGATCTTCAGAGACAAAGGTGCAATCGGAAACCCGATGGGGCGATCTTCTTTAAGGCTGGATAATCTTTGGGGTTGGAGCGTAACTTTAATGATCGACGAGTCCGACCACTCGGACAGCTGCCGCACAACGGTCGAATAGCAAGAGACCAGACGAACGTTCCCCGACGGGGAGGTTAGCCTTGAAATATGGGATCGCGATATCCACTCGTTTAACGTTTCGACTAACGGCCCGGGGTATCTCGCATAGATGAGGGTACAAGCTGTTGTTTGGAGGACCGAGCCGGGATGTGTGGGTGAGGGGAGTTTATCCTCAAAACTTGACAGGTTCGCAGGTTGATGAGTATAAATGGGACGATCGCCAATCGGAGTGTCGCCTCGGGGCGAAGCGAGCAGCCTTTTGAGGTGTATCCCGAAGTCAGGAGCTACTTTGACAGGACAAGGAAGAAAGTGAAACGCAAAGGGAATGTAGCTGATGCTCCCACCTGGAACGGAGCAGGATGTAAGCTGGTTTTGTGAGCTGCTTGGAGACTCCTCCCCCATCACATTGGTGAAACTGGGGCTAGCCTGATCATCTGATGGCTGTCAGTCAGTCTTTGACTAGACTAGGTAAGGCAAGGCATGGTCATATACCGTCCCTGCGGTGTCTTTAGTGGGCAAAAAGCAACGTGGGATGCTCGCGGCTGGCACGCCGCAACAATGGACTATTGGGCGCCATGACTGCCAGATCTGGTAATCATACCGGGCATTTAATGGCGCGCGGATGTCAAAGCGGGTGATGCACGTCGATATCCGGACCTCTTAAGAATATACCGTAGCGATCTGTGAACAGGTTAACCCCAGCATCAGGCGAGATGTGCAAGGTAGCCGAAAAGCGCAAGCAACGGACCCACTGATATCGCACAGGCTGCGGCGGCGGACGTGGCGCGGGATGCCAAATTTGGCGGTCAACGGGGGCATCTGATGAGATGGTGACAGTTCGTGATCCAATAAGCTGGGAATTGCTGACAGGTAGTCCGGCGATTGGAAATCTCATCGATGTGCCGTCATTCGAACCATCCAACGGTACAGCACGGCGCTGGACTGCCACGCTTTGCTGCAAGGTGACTGCAGCATTTTAACGAGATGGCAGACGGCTATTAAGGTGCCAAGTCGTTGACCGGGGTTGGGTTGGGGAAGTGGTGGCATCGGAAGAGGGGCGGTGGGAAAGGGAGCTTGCCGAAAAAGACAGACAAACAGATGAGGGAGGGGAAGGGGCTCATGGCAGGGGCTACGACAAGCTCGGCCTTTCGTGAATACGGGGTTGGACGTCGTTTGCTTGAGGCTTCTGGCGTCGGCGAACGACACAAATGTGGACAAACAAGCTTGATTAAGCATATTGCGCTGCTCCGGCCATCCTCCCCCCCCCCCCCCCCAAAAAAAAACCAAAGCTCAGTCTCCAAGGGCTTCTTGTCATGAGTCTAGGCTCAATCAATGTGAAGGGGACTTTGATAGAGCACTTGACGACGTTGCGTGACCGTTTAGTCTATATCTTCCGCCTCTCTTGTCGCACCCTACCCCCCTGCGCGGACTTTGTCAGACAAGACCACTTTGGTGCTTTTTGGCAGCATTCGGCTCTGCCTAGACCCATGATAGCCTTTCAGCCCTTGTTGACATGGCTTTCCCCTATGTTGCATTGTGGCATACGGGTATCCTAGACCAATATGCGCATGTTTTTGTTTGATGTCCGGATTAACGAAGGATCAAGGGCAAGCCAGGCCCACAGGATGGCTCGAGAGGGACCCAAAAGAGGGTGTCTTCATTTGTTGCTCGCCGTCGTCTTGCTGGACTTTGGATGATGACCGGGGCCCGTCATCTAGTTGGCTCAACCCCGATATGCTCCTCGTCGCACACTGAGTGTAAAACTGTGGGGATCGGGCGTCAGAGTGGGTATGAGACGCACTGACCAAGTCCGGCAACAGCACAACACAACCGACGGTCAGCGACCGACAGGACGGTGGAACCTGCCGCGGCTGTCCAAGTTCAGGGCTGCATCAGTCCCGTCCGGGAAAAGGTTCCTCCGAATTCCCTAGCGCCCTTTCGGATCCACTTGACGCAACCGTGCACTGCGCCGCCCCGTATCGCGATATAAAAAAGAATTTTTGGTCGCGGTTCTTGCAGAGGCTTCTTTTTTTCTTCTTTTTTTCTTCGTGCGGCTGGCACGACTCGTTACAGTTTCCCCTGTTGCTAGAATTCCTAAGTCGGTGAATTCATGGCGTCAGTCGTGCCCCAGATCGAATTTAATTGCAGCCGGCCCTGTCCTTCATTGATCCTGTCTGCCCCTCAGCGGGTTGGGTCGCGTTCGTCGGGCCGGACATACTCAAAACTCGGAAGTCCTTTGGATGGATGGATGGAAATCGCAGTCTAACTGCGACGTAAAAACTCGACTTGATAAAATCGAGACGTCAATTCTTCCAAACCGTCACGGTCAGGCAACCAATTTCGACCGAGTCCTGTATGTTGGTACACAACGTGCGGACTTGTGTTAATGCTCTTCCATCATTCTGTCTTGTGTGTTCGGAAAACAACCAATTATCCATGTTCTCGATTTTCTGAGACTACTAATGGCCGGTAACATCTATGGCTATTGCTCTATTCATAATTCTCGTCACGTCGGGTCTTACGTGCAGAGTTTTTCTTATCTCCACTGGGCAATCAGATCTTGAGTGCCGTCAACTTCTACTCGCCGGCCTCGTCGCCAATCTTCTCCAGCTTGCCCATCTCTCTCTTCTCGCCCGACTCGCCAATGAGGCGCACGCGGTCGAGGCGGACCTTCTCACCGTCGCCGTCACCCTTGGTGACATAGATGATCAAGCTGTTGATGTTCTGAAACTTGACGAAGCGCAGGCCAATGTTGGCGGTGCCGTCGGCATTCCAGTCCTTCTCGGTAAGCTCAATGGCTTGCGTGGGAGGAGTATCGTCGGCTTCGCTAAAGTCGAGGTTATGAGGCTTGTTCGTGTAGAGGTGGATGGTGCCAGGGCGCATCGGGGCCTCGTCGTCGTCGGCGGGAGGAAGAGAGGTGAGCTACGCGGTCTTTGTTAGTAACTCTGAAACTTCGCCCAAGATGTGTGTTTCGTACCTGAAGGGTATGCAGCTTCAGCATGGACTGAAAAGGCATGAACAGCAGGAGCTGGTCGTCAGCGCCGCTCTCAACCCAGTCCTTCGCACCCTCCTTCTTGGCCAGGACACTGGGCTTGGACGTGTCGAAGAGAACACGGACAGGACCAAAATCCTCATCGGCGTTGAGCAGCTCACAACCTCTAGCCTCGACCTGGTCGGTAATATCGCCGTAGCCGCGAGGGAGCTCCGCACCTCTCCAGCTTCCACCGCTCGAGCTTCCGGAAGCCTCACCAGATCCAGAGCCACCCTCAGAAACCTCCTTGGCCAACTTCTTGACCACCTCCTGGAGCTTGCGGGGGTCGGCACCCTGGACTTTCTCGATAGTCTTGCCTTCGCGGAAAATCATGAAGGTTGGAAGAGAAGTTACACTGTAGGCAGAAGCGATCTCCTTCTGGGCCTCGACATCGATCTTGACGAAGGTGACGACATTCTTGCGGGACAGCGACGACGAGAGCTGCTCGTAGAGAGGCGCGATGGCCTTGCAGGGACCGCACCAGTCGGCATAGACTGGGAACACATTTGTCAGCAAGCCATGCTAATAATCGAGGTGAGAAACAAGCCGCAAAGTTGGTTCCCTGATGATGCGCCAAGAAAGCTACAGAAAAATAGCCGAACAACGGCGAATTTGCGACCAGAGAAAAGTCTCGATGGCATCATTGGCGTCATCTGAACTGGGAAGGGGCAGGGCATGCGATGGGATCGGTTGTGCAAGGCGGTACTTACAGTCGGCGACGACTATGCGAGAGTTTGACAAGAGCGTCTGAAACTCTGTCGGCGACTTGATGTGAACCGTAGACATCTTTGCGGTTCCGAGGATCGCAGGGCCTAGTCAGTGTGAGAGTGAGGTTGATGATGGAATCCAGGAGAAAGCTGTCCCGCCGCGACGACGCACGCCAGGCAGGTAGGCAGAAGGCAGGGCGGGCTTCCTCAGGACGGCGGGAGCTTACCTACCCCGCACCATGCCTTTCTGGGACTAGTGCTGTTTGTCACTGGTGCACGGTTCAACCGAAGCAAACTGCGTGCAAGATCCAAATGTGACTGTTCGGTTGTGTGCTCTGTACCTGCATCTACCTGGCTATGTGACCCCCTCCCCCCATTTGCCTTCTTCTATGCAAGTCGCGTTGCGGACATGGGCGAGCCGATTCTCTATACTTGGAACGTCTCTCTATGTATGGCTTCTTTGGGCAAAATCACATTGCTATAATCTCGATCGTCCTTTCCTTGACTCCATCCAACCTTTGTAGTATTTGCTGGCTTTTGGGGTTCGGATGGAAAGCAACATGACGGCTTGGCGTATCGAGGGAAGCTCTGGGCTTGCCAGGGATTATTGCTTTTATCTTTCTTTCTTCCAGAAAACCACTTGCTTGACTTGTGTGTACATGAACTCATTTCCTTTATCAGATTAGCCATTTCGGAAACAACCCGTTGTCTTGGAGCTTCTTTTCGGCGAAGGGTCGTAGGCGGACGGTCGATGTAGGAGTGGTCAGCGAAATTGAACACGAGAATGATGATCACTGGGAAACAATACTTTTAAGCACATCAGTCTACATATGCTCTTCCTCAACGTCAGACGAAACATGAGATAATCCTGGACTTTAAGATTGAAGCATAAAATATGGCCATTGCTAACGGAATCTTTGGGTCAATGATGAGACTGAGTATCGGCCAGGTGTGACTTTCTAGTTTCACCTCGAGTGACACTGTGATTCACAACATTCAAAGGAAACCAGAACCCTGCATAGGATACACATACAACCACTCATTGGACAATGAAGATGAGTGGATCATTTTTGTCCAAGCCATCAAGACAACAAGAAAACCCAACAAAACTGATTCCAGGTATTAAAAGGCGCCGACCCATCAGACAAAGAGCACAACACGACGTAGCATTCATGCATGAAATCTTCAAGGAAAGGATCTCCAAATAGAGGTACATACAAGTGTGAAAATTCTTACAGTGATCCCTTCACTTCGTTTGGCTCACCATTCGTAGTATTTCCCCGCCCTGATGCCTCCATTGTAGGTGTAGACAAGGCAACCGACCTGCACCTTACCACCGACACCACCATTATTACCTACAATTATTAGATATCAAACACTATGACTTTCCATTCAGAGCATCCAGGAAACGGAGAAGTGAAGAAAAAAATAAGAAAAGAAAAGTCTCACACTTCAAATAATTATCCCTCATCAAGTCATCGCAAATGGGCGACGCACTGATAGGCCTCAAGGGCCGTCGGATCGATTGGCTCTTAACATCCGTCTGGCACCCTGCCGCCCACTCAACCTTGTAGTGGTGACGCACTCCCTTTTCGTCTTGAAACTCCACACGCTGGGACATACCTCTCGGCTCCAGATAACCGCCTTTTCCTCTCAAGAAGCCGCAGAAGGCGGAGACGCCCTTCTCCTGCTTCTGAGAGTCGATGGCGTCATGAGGGGTGTAATCTGCCTCTATGTTGCATATTCTGGTTCGTTCTTCAAGAGGGGTAAACATTTCGACTGTTCGCGCACCTGTTTCCACAGGGGGGTCTTCCGAATAGGCAGGCCGGGTAGAGGATGGGGCAGTGCAGAAGGTAGTCTATGGCGTGTCAGAAAGCCTGAAAGTGGGAGGAAGAGCTTCTAGGAGGTCTTGGGGTGATACTGAGACGTAGAAAGCAGCTTCTCCGGCCACAAAGCCTGCCGTCAGAGCAGCAACAGCAGCGAGGCGATTCGGGGAAAAGAATGGCATTGCGTTCTAAGTAAGTGAATGAAAAAACAATGTGAACTGCAGAGTTGTTTGGTTGAGTTCGAGGCTGATAGTGACTTTGTGAGGCATACTTAGGAGATGCGAACCACAGTTCAATCTCAGGTCGAGGTAAACAGCTGACTGAAAATTACCAGCAAAAAGTTCGAGGGTTCAGCCAAGAGTGCACGCGACATTTATATTTAGGGGCAGGCCCTTCAGTCTTATTTCTCGGGTGGCATTTGCTGCCATTCGAGGCCAAATACAACAATGAATTTGATATACCACTGTTACCTACGGTCACCTCTTCCCCCGACTTCTTTGTTTTGCATCCACTCTTCCTTTGGAGTCAAATGTACATCCTAACTAGAGTGATCTGAATGCGGGTATGTCTAGAAACAAGGAAACGACGAGTGAGCAGGACCTATTGCCACGGTTATAAGCACCACCTTTCATTATTCCTATCCGTAGCTACAAGGAAGTGTGATTTGGTAGCAATGTGGCTGAAATGACATCGACTGCTCTCCAAAAGGTTAAAGAAAACAAAGATTTGAATATGTAGAGAATAGAGTCACTTACAGATATTCTTGTTGTGCCGCCTTCTGGCAATTGGCGGGATAGCTACCTTGATCCCAATATCTCAGGCTTTCGTCCCTTTTCCGCTTCTTTTCTTTGCGACCTAGAGGGAAGGTCCGCGGGGATGGAAGATATCTAGGCTAAGCTTTACTTCTCATTCGGCTTTTGTCGTCCGTCAAATCACCTGGGTGCTCAAAAACTTGGACAGCTGGTGTCTAGATATTGTGCTACTAAAGCCATAGCTATGCCTCTATGTGCTAAATAACCCTTTGTTCATCCTCTTCAACTTTAGTGGTTCGTCCTTATTCACGAATGCGTAATTGTTTAGAAGAGTACTTCTCCGCTTGTTGTTGAAGAAAATGCCGTCCTTAAGTGACTGGAAAACAAACATTCAGCAATGAAATGGTGACAGGGCGCAGCGGTAAAAAGGTCGCTACCTAACCTTGTAGTAAGAGGATATGTCCCCTACAACCTAATCCTAAGCTATTCCGCTGTCTGGTTCCATAAAAGTCAGGATCTATGCACATGTGCTGGATTCATAATTGCAGCACACATTGGTTCCGCAGCTCTTGCTGCCTTAACGAGAACCATGCACTGCATTTTTGATATAAAACACTTGGGCGTTGGGGGTAGGCTAGGGCTGAATCTAGAATAGCCAAGGTCAGTATGCACTGAGAAAGAGATAATATATTTTCACATGTTCCTTGAGTACATATTTATCGTACACTCATGTTAAATATCTGACGGATCAAACATTTGAGTTGCTAGTAGTTGGCCTTCTACCGCTCCGTAAGCTAAAGTAATCGCCAGAACCAGCTAATCTTGCTGTTATTATAACAGAATGTGGGAGGGGATACTGTCAATATATGGGACATGTCAACATAAGTAGAGCCTGAAGAAAAGACGCATCGTGAAATGAGCGGACTTTGTGCTTCTTTATCTAGCTCTCGTGAAATTATCCTTACTCACCGGATCGCTTCTAGTTCATCTGAAGCAAAGCATTCACATCAGACAGCTTCACATTTCGGTTCAGGGACGCCGTCTCTTTACTTGCTCCCCTGTGCCTGCTCCCTCTTGCACCTCATCTTGCCCAACAGATATCTCAACCCTATCGATGATGGGGAGGCAGGTCCCCCTGAACAAAGCTTTCCCTGTATTCCTACAATATAAAAACAGACACCTGGAACTGGAGATCTTTCAGCTAAATCTCCTGATGGACCTCACCCACAACCATCTGGGTTGCCCACGCCAGCCGGGTAGACCATCGAGACTCGCGTGCCAAAGCCTGAAGATGACTCCTAACCAAGCTTCAGAGACTGGTAGTGATCGCCGCCCAGTTCAGAAGCATAATAATGCGATGGAAAGGCTCTGGAACGCTCTGCGCGACCTTTTCGTGCACCTCGGTTCTGTCAATCCCGGTGAGTCCAGCTGCTCCAGCTTCAATCGCGAGGGTTTGGCTGATGAATGGCGTTCGTCCCAGACCTCGAGATTCCAGCCAATTCTTTCCCCCGATTTCTACACTTTCCACCCGAAATCCGTCGCATGATCTGGGAAGCGTCTCTACCCCCCGGACGGATCTACGAGCCGAAGACGTATAACAGCTGGATCACGTACGACACACGGCCTGTCCAGTTCTACCAACATTGGGCTCCCCCTGTCATGAGGGAGGCTTGCAGGGAGGCTTACACGGTCTGCATGGAAAACGGTTCATTTCGTTTCGGCTACTTTGGCGGCATGAGGCCCGGCCTAATGCGTGGCATCTGGTTTAACAATGATCTGGACGCAGTCTACCTCCACACTTACGAGCAGTGGCACTACTTTCACCTCCTCGGCATCAAGAATGTCTGTATCAGTGACACGATCGCACTGGATCCATACCAATGCCAGCATATCTTCGGTTGTCTCTCCTGCGACCGTGTTATCATCGCCTACTACCCCGTGGGCACCCCTGCTTACGAGCAACTGACTAAGACGTACCCTGTCTTCCGATCGATCCGCAACGAGAACGAGGTCGTTGCCATGCAGCAGGTTGACCCCGAGGACTTGGATGCGGACCTCGAGATAACGTGGAAAGAGCACAAGGCTACGCTTGAGGAGTACTGGAAGAAGGAGCAGCACATGATGTCTGTGACATTTGAGGCGGTCGAAGTCTTCCGAAAGGCCCGCGATCCAAGTGCTATTTAAGGCGGAGAACGGGAAGGGGGAGAAAACCTGATTTAGATGCTAGTCCGTATCAGCGGTTCACCGTGTCATTGGTTTACCCTATGCTTTCGGGAACAGAGCTACTTTGAGCATGCCTTACTACACGGATTTAGATAAGTGACGACGGGCATTCACACTAATAATTCCACAGACGATTTCAACAACGTATTTTTATCTTCGGGATTATCGTTTTGTAAGTAACATGTATCTCTGAAGTGCAAAATGTTGTTGTCGGGACCTTGGAGGTTGTTCGAAAGTACTTTTGGGCAAAGGGTCTCCAATAGGTCATCTCGGCCATGCTTTAACACAACAATGCCATGAGGGAGATAGGATCGTACGCCTTCCTCCGCCAAGAGAGAAATAAATTTCAGGAAGAAGAAAAGAAACGAAGAGAAAAAGCCAATTGCAGGGACTCATGACAAATGGTTCTAAGCTTCTCAAGTCCTCTAAGGTAGTCATCAAGTCGCACCTGCCTCCATTGAAAGCCACCCCACTAGATAGCACCTTCCAAATTGCCCGAGCACACAACCAAAGCCATAATATTCTTCTTTCAAAACAAGCCTATCTTGCTCTTCGATTATCTCAGTACTCAAATCCGAGTTGCAACCAACTTCTCTGGCTGCAAGTGCCAGCCTCAATCAACATCACCACAACTACGTTGCTCAGTTATCAAGCTACCCACCTAGGCGAGGGTGTTTAAGCCAAAATATTAATGAAGATGGCACCGGTGTTATCTCAAAGCCTCGTCTCTCTAGCGGGTAAAATTGCTCGCATAAAAGCTCGAGTCAAGAAGCTCGAGGACGGTATGTCGAAAGAGCCCTTTCGTTCTATACACCTTCTCAAATACTGAAGGGTCAATCTACAGTCGTACTAACTGATATAGAAATCTCTGCTGAAAAGCCCAAATCAGAAGATGGGGCTTCTGCTACCAAGACTTTCCCCAAGTTCCGCCAACTTCCCGTCGAGATCCGACGGGCCATCTGGGAAGCGTCGCTCCCTGCCTCGCGTGTGTTCGAGCCAACAGGCGATGACGAAGAACTCTTCAGCTACAAAGAAGGGAAGCCTACTAGATTCATTCGGGAGTGGGCACCGCCAAGAATGAGAGGCGCTTGCCGGGAGGCCTATGCAGTCTGCATGTCGGTGGGTCGTTTTACTTTTGGGTGCTTCAAGAACTCGAGAATCCGCGGTCTCTGGTTCAACGACAAGCACGACGCAGTGTACTTTTCGCACTACTGGCAATGGGATTATACTCGAGTATGTGGAGTGCAGACAATCTATCTCAGCCCCAAGATCGCTCTGACGGAGCTCGTCCACAAAAACTGCTGGGACGCCAACCTCGCTGCTTGCCGTCGCTTGGTCGTCGCTCTGCATCCTGGGATGCTATCCCCAGCTGCAGAAGTGACGCCAGAGGACCTCCCGGGCACGAAGCCAGTCTTTCGTGCCATGACAGACGACGACATCATTGGTCCGCACCAGCTTAAGGCTGCAAGCTTTCCCGAATTCGCGGACAAGGAATTTATCACCTGGGGTGAGCTCAGGCTTGTCTTGCAAAACCTGAGACAAAAGATGATAACTGCGAATGCGGAAAAGCCGGATTTCTACAAGGGCCCGATCCAGATGGAAGCCGTGGAGGTTTTCCGAGCGTTGGATGATAGGCGGTGACTGACCTGATCCACAGCCTCTCCATCGGTAGCAGACACGAGGATTGCGACTACGAGCCTGGAAATCAAACACGATTCGGGGTTTGGAATGATGGGAAGTTTTGATCTGGGTCTGGAAGCTCGCAGCATCTGAAAAGGGACCTTTTGTCTCCTGCTCGTGACTCGAATGCGAGCTTGGCTTTTGGAAGGACATAGCATGGCCATAGTTTGCCCAATTGAAGTTTCATGGAACGATGCGGCAACTATCGATTCGCGATGGATCGACACGGGCGTTTCATCAATGCACACTAATCTTGACTATTGCATCACCAGAAGGTGAAAAATACATGATAAAAATCCACACAGAGGCAGCAGGATGGAGTCTTCGAGGAGTGATGATATCGTCCAGCATGAATTTCGACAATGGCATCTGTGTATGCCCTTCGGGTTATCCATGCTGGTGATTGGGGCGTGACGTTGAGCATCAGGCTTCGAAGCCACGGGACACTTGTGACCGCAAACACATCAGGATTTCGACCATGAAAAAACAAATTCTAAAATCAAATCAAATCCAAGAGAACCGATCTTATGCACTATCGGTGGCATGTTACTATGCTAGCCTGCGTAGAAAATGAATCCAACGCCCCTACTCCCTGTGCCTGGATATGATACACGCTAAAAGCCCAAGAATCACCTATCTCTCTCTCTCTCTCTCTCTGATCCACGCCGGAGCATGTTGGCACTCTAGTCAAAGTAGCTCGGACGAGCCCTCACCATCTCCATGCCGGTGAACTTGGGAACCCGACCTGGGCTCAGGCGTTTTACGTCCATGATGTGCTCCCTGCAAATCTGCTCAACCACGCGCTTCACGTCGCCCCAGGCGGCGACGTTTCCTATCTCGTTCGACAGCTCCTTGGGGTAGTCGTGCGCGCCGATGGGGTCCTGCGTCCCCAGCGGGAACAGCTTGGCCGGGAGGCGCGGGCTCGTCAGACACGACCGGATATCCCACTCCATGGTCTGCATAAGGATGATTTCCTTGCACGAGGTGAAGTGGTCGAGGATCAAGTCCATCTTGGAGGTGACGTCGGCCTTACTCATGAACCTCGTGTGGGGAAACGCAACGCGGATGATGCGTGACATGTCGAGGTTGGTCCAGGCGCGGGGCTCCTCGCGGACAAAGAGGATGTCCTCGGTGTAGTTGAACCAGAGGCCCTTGTAAGTACCGCCGAAGAGGCCGAACTCGAAGCCGCCGGCCTCGAGGAAGGCGCGGTTGGCCTCCTTGCAGGCTAGGCGGAGCTTGGGCGTCTTGTGAGCGGTGACGCTCATTTCGGCGAGGCCCGAGGCCTGACGCATGGCCACGGCCGGGTTAGGGCCGCCGTTGGGGTTCGGAGCGGTGGCGCGCAGGACGCGGGAAAGGTGGCCGTCGCCCATGGAGAGGTCGAAGACGCGGCCGGTGGGGAGGGCGAGCTTCCAGATCTTCATACGGATCTCGACGGGGAAGTTCCTAAACTGTGAGAACTTGGGGGTCTTGGGGCGCAGGTGGCGAGAGAGCTTTGACTCGGGGAGGGCGACGCCGATGTAGGACGAGAAGGCGGCCTTGATAGTGTCTCGCTCATCTGCTTGGTCGGTGTTAGTACTGAACGTTGATCTTGGAACAAAATAAAGAATATTGCGCTTGGAAGGGCATTGAGCGGTCTTCTTACTCTCAATCTGTTTGAGCTTGTCTTTGAGCTCAGTGTTCTCGTGGATGACGGAGTCCAGGCGGGTCTGGAGGGCCGAATCGGACCGAGGCGGGGCGTTGGCCGCCTCCGCGGCGATGGCGGCGCGGACGTAACCCTGGATTGAGCTCATCAGGGCACTCGTAGCCGCAGCCATGGGATCGGCGGGCGAGTTGTCCGCCATGATGGTATCCATGAGATAGCCTGGATGAGGATGAGCAAACGGACCGTAGAGAGCATCCGGGATGAGATGCCTACCGGAGCGATGAGATTGAGATGAAGTGCAACGATGCAGGATGATGTGCCACGAGCATGTGATGCGTGCGCGGTTCCGGGGGCGCTTTGGTGATGGAGATGTCAAGTTGCCAAGTCGAGGCTCTCATTAGGAAGCGATGAGACGGGTGCTGGTCGAAGAGAGTCACAGAGCCGGTGTGTCTGGGTACGCAAGAAGTCGAGATGATGATCCAAAAAAGATAAAAAAAGGGATCGCGCGTGGGTGATGGAACCGTCTGCCTGCCCTGCTGTAGTCGCCGACGGGAAGTTGACGTTCCACCGTCTGGGCTGACAAAGACAGAAGGTTCACCAGGCGGAGGGTGAAGTCAAAACTGGGAGGTGAAGGTGGGAGATGTCAAAGGAGCCAGAGCCACCTCAGGTTGGGAATTAAGGCAGATGGGTAGAGACAAGGGACGGGCCAAGGCGCTGTGAGTGGTGCTGTCAATCGGTCAATCGGTTGGTTGGTTGGAGGGAGGAAGCGTGTTCGCCCGCCCCTTCCTGCCCCCGACACCTACCGGTAAGGTCCCTAGGTAGATACCTTAGGTACCTTGCACCTTCGCGTTCTGTTTCTTCCTGAGCTTGGCGAGCAAACAGGCTCTTGGGGGCCCCTGTCAGTTGCAGCGGGAGCAAGGGTCGCCAACCAAGGTGCTCACGCGTCAGTGGAGTTAGCGGCCGGGAGCCATCGCAACTGCGACCTTTGGTACATAGTACCAGGCTGCTAGCTCCCGGTGGCAGCGCACAGACCCCTGGTTCGGGCAGAGCCGCCGTCCAGTGAGTGAGTTTGCGGAACTCGTCTCGAAGACAATCAATTTTCTTCAAGACTTGGTTGTGTGAGAGCCACGGCTTCGCTGGGTGAGACAAAGCCAGAGACTTGATGGAGTTGAAGAATGGTAATCGTGTGGGCAGTAAGGAAAACGCACACAGGTCTTCAGGGGCCTCCCGAAAGCCAAGCGGGGGCGCGCGCACGCAAGAAAAGAGGCAACCCCCGAACAGGCATATAAAAGCAATCGCACCGCCAGGGGCCAGCCAGTGTCTAGCCGCTTTGAGAGACACTTGCTGACCTGCGTCTGGAGTAGGAAATCAGAAATAACCTGACAATCTCACTCCATACGTCGCCTATCTGTCTCCCGTAACCCTACTCGTCTTCTTCTCGCCATTGGCACGCACGTGGGCGGCCGGTCACGCTGGGCTCGATGAAACACAGCACAGCAAGCGCCCGCGCGCCCACACGCCGAGTGCTAGACCGGTCGTCAAATAGCCTGATGAACGGGACAGAAACGCTCGACCAATCCGAGTTGCGATGAAGGTGACACAGCCCGCTGCTGGATAAAACGTCCGTGGAAGAAACGGACTGTCTAGCTTGCTTTTTCTCCTTCTTCCACCTTGCAGGGTTCCTCTTAGCAGCTCGACCCTAATTCAGCATCAGACAATCTCGTTTGTTCTACAAGGATACCCTCTGGGGTCTAGGTCCAGTCCCCAAGGCGGATTTAGCCCATCTGGATGTGCTTTTCACAGGGTTGAAGCTATAGACGTAACTGCCGGTCTGGAAAATATATATTTTATGTTTGTGTGCATTTATGTACGTATACATATCGTATATGTATGCATGTACGTCTCGTCACATGGTTCGTTATAACTGTAGCATATTTCTCATCTTCAAGTGGTCTCGAGAACCTCTGCCTCAGGTGGGTTCTAGATACGAATGCAAATCTTGTCGTGGAGCCGTCTCGTCCAGTCCGAGTCCGGACGAAGACGACGATCCCCCAAACCCCCAACAACCGTCACCACGGATTCGGGGCAATGGCCGTGTAATTCCTCCAGGCGCCATTGTCCCTCGCAAACTCCGTTGCCTCATGGTGCTCGTCCAGCGTAAAGACCTTGATCTCGCTGCCGCTCTCCCTTCCGATCCTCAACTGGCCCCCCTCAATCATGTTAATCAGCTGCACCATCGTCGGCCTCTCGCACATCCACTTGCCCAGCAGCTTCAAGTTCCTGAGGCCGAAAGCCGCGTACGGGATCGTCAACGTCTCGCTCGCACCGCCGCTGAGGACTATCCGGCCCTCGCGCTTCACGGCGCGCAACGCGGCGTTGAGGTACGGCGGGTTCTTCAGCTCGCCGGGCGTCCAGTCGTTGTACACCTCCGCGCCGGCGCCGTTGGGCGTCGCCGCCAGGATCGCCGCCGCGTCGGCATCCTCGTCGCCCGTCATGGCCACCGTCTTGAGGCGCGGGTTGTTGAGCTTCTTGCGCATCGCGGCGAGCTTGCTCTCGCTGCGGCCGAGGGCGACAACGTTGCAGCCGACGGTGAGGGCGACCTCGACGGCCAGGCCGCCAAAGGTGCCACCCGAAGGCCCCACGATGACGGTCTCGGCGACTTTGATGTCAGCGGCTTCCAGCAGCGAGCCGGCGGGCACGCAGTAGAAGGCGATGGACATCAGCTCGGCGGGGTCGTAGCCCAGCTCGCCCACGAGACGCTGCTCGTTCAGGGGGTAGACGTTCTCGAGGGGCACCTTTTGGTACTGCTGCAGCGCGCCGTCGCGCCACTCCTTCATCAGCTTCTGGCCCGCAGCGCCGGCGCCGCCGAGGTGGCCGATCATGACCATGGCGTTGACGGGGTCGTCGCGGGCGCGGGTGGTGGCGTCGACGTAGACGAGATCGCCCGGCTTGAGGACCGTTGCATCTGGGCCCACGCTATGGACGCGGCCAATGGCGTTGGGGTTCGGGACGAAGGGCGGGTCGATGTTCATCTGCGGGAGCTTGCCGGTGTGGACCAGGTGTGTGTAGGGGACGACGGGCGTTGCGAGGATCTGTACGACGACCGTTCCCGTGGGGGCCTCGGGGATGGGGAGGTCGATGACTTTGAGAGGCTCCGAGTAGGAAGAGAGCCAGAGGGCGCGGTTACCTTGTATTGAACCCATCTTTGGAGGCGTTTGGGGGGGGGGGGGGGGGGGGGGGGGGGGGGGGTGTGAGCCGGGGCTCAACTAAGGAAAAGGAATAGTATTTGGTTCAGAGACTGGGTTCTCTGTGGCAACTATCAGCCGAGATGGTCACAGCAAGGCCGATTAGATTTCGAGATTCACGAGGCCTTTTATTCTTGTTGGGATTTCGAGGAGAGCCGCCGTGGCATCTCGGGCTGTATTGTGAGGCCGAGCAGCTCTGGCGGTGTGGAGCTGCCAGCGCCCATCCATTCGTCTGGAACGCCGCGTTTGAGACCCGATACCAGCAGGGCCCTCGCCGCATGGGGTCGGTCAAGTCGACTCGTCCGAAACCCGTCGCGACCCCCGGGGCATTGATCGGCGGAGTCGCTGCAGCGGGTTCTGGCGCAGAAACACCAAGGTCCGGATATCGCGCCGATTCTTGGCCTTGGAGCTCCTTCCGAGTTCGATCAAGTTGGGTAATTTTTGGCTCAAAAGGTTTTCGGGAGGTTTTAGCGCGCAGCGAGCCGCTTGCTGATGGGTCTACTAGCTGGCGGGAGGCAGGAACAAATTGTATTGCGTGGATGATCGGCCGGGGGCTAAGTACGCTACCTAATTTGGGGGAATTAGACGGATATGGCACGAGTCATGTTCAGCTGGAATCGTCGATATATCGCCCGTTCCCCAGATCCCCCTCCTGTCTTGGTTTCACCCTCCTCTGGGGTTCTGTTCTGGTTCGGCCAACCCTTGTGAACAGTCTTTTGATGCCCGCTGAACTAGGTGATAGGCAAAAGCCCTCATATGTTAAGTAGGTCGATAGTGGGTGTGCTAATATTGAGACGGTGCTGCCATAGGTACAGAAACTAGTACCCATCTTGAAGCGCCACCATTTGATGAAGCCTTCCAGGTTTGCTCCTCCACTAAACCCACATCAACGTTGACTCACTACGTATCTGCACGGAGTTCTCGTCACCCGCTTAGCCGCTTACATAACGCCGCCAACGACATGGCATTGAACAACATTGTCACTACATTTTGTAGTCTCCCCCTAATGCCGCTGTAGGCTAAGACTGTCGCTCTACTTCTTGAAAGAAGCGTAAAGTCTAGTAACGTTGTCTCCACAAGGTGATATTCTTGCCAAGTTCTTCAAGCCGCCCTTGCAGCGGGAGCACTACTTGGCTCTCGATTAGCGCAATAGTTCCTTCCTTCAACCCAGAATCTGCGTTTCCATACCTAGTTTGAACGATGGCACATCCACGAGCTAAGCTGACAAAGACTGCAGCCCAAGGTATTCTACGAGTTTGTGCCACACAAGCCAACCAACCGTGATGTTCTGGTCTTTGATACCAGAAAGACAATCACCAGCGGCTCGCTTCGTATGTGTTTGTTTCCTCGGTATGTTGCCCTGAATGGCGGGGAAGCCTCCAGTCGGGTAAGAGATCTCATCTCATAGAACGGCCCGAGGGCCCTCTTACAATTGAACACCAAGGATTAGAGAAGCCATGTCGTCGCCCAGTCTGAAACCCCCAAAAGGCCCTGATGTTGTGTGGTCTTTACACTTTTCGAAACAGGCTTGAGGCCATTCCAGGTCGAACCCCTTGGCGAGGAATGTAAGCGCAGTTACTGCCGGAGCATCACTCCATGCCTTGGACTTTGGTGATGAAAGGGACTCTACCTCATCTGATCTGAAGTCTGTAGCTATGAGAAAGGTTCTCTCTTTCCATCTCGTCAGATAGGCGCTCCACTTCTCTATCCTATATCCGAGTAGATGGCAACCCAGTAACATGAGGTGAAGTGAACACGACGCGATACACGCTCGCTTGTTTACCTGAATACTCGCCAGATCCTCACAAGCCACTTCCCAACCTGTCACGCCAGTGAATGCCTTTAATGTTGGCAAACCACTCTTTTGACATTTTCCCGTGCCCTCAACCGCGCAGTTTTCCACTCTGAACCTTCCCTTTCACACGCAAAATTGTCTTTTTTGCTCACGTCTCACACCACCACGTCACACTCTTCGTCGCAGTTTTTGCTTTGAACATCCCTAAGTCTGTGTTTTTATCCTTTAATAACCCTACATCCTATTAACAGTCCTTTAGTCCGCTCTCCTCCACACGTCTCGCCACGTACGCTCACCATGGCTCCTCTGTCTTGGGCTCAGATCGCTGCGAAGAATCACAAACTCAGCCCTCTACGACATCAGATCACAGGCGACGGCTCACCCCAAGCCTGGAATCTGAACCCAGTGACCTCCCTTCCTATTCTCACGGCCGCAGACTTCCCTTCCCTTGTCGGGGGCACGGACAGCGCCGGAGAGGAGCGGAAGTCTCCTGCTCCCGCGGCTTCACGAACTGAAAGCCCTTGCACCGACTCTGACCCGGCTCGTGTAGGGGAGAGCAGTGAGGAATATGATATAGTTCCTTCCTCCTTGAAGGAGGAGAATTTCCCCTCCTCCCACTCGACATCACCAATCTCTTCACCCACCACAGCTTTCGCAACCGCAACCACAACCACAGCCAGCGACAACGAGATGGGCAACACCAGAAGAGACCGAAGAGCCGCCAAGAAGGCCGCGGAGGAGGCTGCTAGGCAGGCTCGACTCCCGTCGTCGCTCGAGTCTGTCGCATCTGTCGCGTCTGTCTCTTCGGCTCCTGCCGAGAGCGTCGCTGAGAGCAACGTAGCTCTTGCTGCGGCAGTCCCCCTTCCGGAAGACGAGGAGGACAAGGAGAACAAAGAGCCGGACACAGATGTCGCGATTATCTCCAACGGCGAGGATGCCGGTGGTATCTCACCTGAGGCTTCGGTCCAGATTGAGGATGCTGCTTCCGAGTCGACGCACAGAGACGGCGATCACGGAAGAGTCTTCCAGGCCTCTCTTGAGAGTGGACGCTTGCCCAACTTTGAGAGGGATCGTCGCATTGGGTAAGTTCTTGGAAACGAAACCCCAGTGTACGAAAAGAGCTGCAGTACTGACATTTTTACTACAGCCTTTTCTATGCGAAGGAAACCTATGACTGCGCCATCACCCTCAAGGATGGAAAAATCGTCTCGGCTCATCGCGAGATTCTGGTTTCTGAGTCGACCTACCTGGCACAGACCCTCCCACCACCCAACGAGGTAAGACTGCATTATCCTGTTTTCTGCTCATTGAGTGTAGCACTCTGGCTCACGTCTTGATACAGGTCGGGGTCACTCACCACAAGCTTGATGACTATGACACACCGATGATCAGTGTCGTAATCTTCTGGGTTTACATGGGAGGTAAGTAGTTGTATGGTTCTTCTCTAATGAGGATTGCTTTCTAATCCGACTTCAATAGAGCTCGGCGGTCACCAACCCGACAGATTAAACATGTGGAGCAGCTCCTACATCCTGAACAATGTCATGTTCTATCGCCCCGCCACGCTTCTCGGTGTCAAGTCCCTCATGAAGTATCAGATTGACAACATGCACAAGGCGGGCAGATTCCTCCGCGAGGCTCTGAATGGCCGGTTCTTTTACTACAAGTTCAACAGCGCCAAGAAGCTGGCTGGATTCGAGATGCCTCTGCGCATGGCGCATATTCACCTGTATACGCAGAATGTGGAGAAGGAGTTTGCGGGTGAGATACGCGAGATGAAGTTCGCCCTAGCACAGGTTACCCTCGCAGTCCTTCCGTTCCTCCGTCGCCAGTACGGGTTCATCGACAACATCCAGAAGGTTTGGGAGGCGCTTCCGTTCCCATGGCGCTCGCAGATGGAGGACTTCTACCACGAGGGACTCTTGCCCGACTTTCCCAACTGCTTCGACGACAATTTGCAGTGGGTCGACGAGAAGACCGACGATAACTCCTTCCAGCCTCAGGGTGTCGGCTCTGGCTCTTCGCGCACTTCAAGCATGCCGTATTCTCAGGCTTCGATCAACGAGATGACCCATCGCCTGACCATGGCTGGCTTTGACTCTGGCTACAACCTTTAACATCGCTATTTGCTGCCGAAGCACCAAGTTTAGGATGGCAAGCCTGTTGGATGTTTTCTTACTCAGTAGCCTTTGGAAAGGGCCTTGGACTTGGAACCCACTCGGAACTTCTTCATCCACGGCATGTTGCTTTTCACAACCTGGGCTATTATGTCTCGATAACGGCCACTTCCTCCTTTAATTGATATGTTCTCTCGTCAATGTACGATGAGTCACCCTTCAACCCCTTGAAGAGTCTAGAACGGTCAACGACGAGGACTCGGCTGCCACACAGCTTGCTCGGCACTCTATTCTACGTTTCTTTCCTTTGTTGCAACGAACGACGCTTTACACCAGTGCGATTTTCGGCTCTTCTCATGTTTCCTTCAAAAAGGATGGATAAATGAACGGCCAGCCAATACCACTCTAGCGGCGTTTTATATGCACCGGACTTGAGGTACCGATACATGACAATAAGGATGGATAAGAGCTTTGGCCACCTGTGGCATTTTTTATTGCTTTGTTTTCCTTCTTCCTCCTTCGATTTGAGGTGGATGAGAGGATGACCTGGGTTACTCGAACCACCAAATCCTATACAGGACTTCCAGGAATGGCGTCTGGGGGCCAGGATGGACAAGGATTTTTGGGACGTTGACACCTGGACTTGCTTTGTTTGTTTCTTTGCGCGGATGAGAAGGCCGTATGGAATCAGAAAGGAGATACTCTTTCGGTCTCGGTTCTGAGACGGCCACATTTTGACGATACCCTCCGGTTTGCGAGCGCGGAGTTTGGGGGATCACGGTTTGTTGTAGATACTCGGATGCAGCTTTTAAATACCCTCCCTCGGCTTTGGGTGGGGTACCAAAAGGCTGAATGGCAGAGAGCTGAGCACATGGTTGAGGCAACTTGCGACGATTCGTGAATGTGAAAATCCTTTCTGATGCCGAGATGAGCGAGGTGATGCAGATGTAGTCAATCTAAAGCCCGCGGGAAGATCCCAGTTCGGCGGGAAAAGCCACCAGGAACGTCGACACAGTGGCTGGGTTCGACGGCCTAGCGCTGCTCACCCGCTGGGGCCTCCCGGCGTTTGGCCGCTGAAGATGGCGGGGGAACGGCCCACGGGCTCGTCAACGCCGAACGTTCCTGGCGTGCCCTGCGGAAGGGCACAGCGCTCAGACGGGGCTCCATGGGATAAACTGGTCCTGCGCTAGCGGGCCTCGCCTTAGTGTCGGCCCCTGCCTCCCTTGATTACAGCAGCCGGTGGTTGGCCTCGGCGGAGTGTTGCTTAATCGCCATTTGCAGGCGATGTGATTTTTTTTTATTTAACCCATGCGGTTGTTCGGACGCGCCGCCGATCTCTCGGAGCGTTCGCTTATTTGCAATCTAGATATCGATGCTACCTTTCCCTGTTTGAGGAACCGAATAATTCAGCTCAACTAAGATCAAGCGGAAAGAACGAACACCACTTACACCACCCGAAACTCATTTACACTGTGTCGCAGCGACACGACGGCAGGCACAGCACAGTATTACAGTGTTTGAACCGCTTCAATGTCGCAATACGAACCTTCAAGAGAAGTTCCTCGCCGTCGAGGCCCGTCCCTCTTCCCATCACGAACATCAGCCCAAAACCTTAGGAGTCAGTACACCAGAGAGGCACAGACGGCGCACCTCGTCCAGCTGATCGAGGAGTTTCGTAAATCCGATCCCATCTACGAACCTGTGCCGCCCACGCCGCCACCCAGAGCCCCAGGACGGCGGAGGAGTCAAAAGGTCATCCAGCCCGTGGTGCGTTTTGCTTCGCCCCTAGAGCCCTTGGCACCACGGCGACGGGCAAAGACGCCGCTGGCTGCTCCTGTCGTGTACGAAGCCCCCGCGCAGACACAACCGGCCGTTGCCTTTTCTGCACCGATGGAGGAGCAAACGCAGACGCGGCAGCCCACACCAGAAGGGCCAGTCGCAGTATATGTCAACGAGGAGGAGGGATCGGAACTCCAGAGCTTCGACCTTGAAGGGTTTCCGATGCCTCCCCAGTTTCATGAGCGGGAATACCACGACCCGGACTACGAGGGTGATGAGTGGGTTGACTTGGAGGAGACGAGCGGCAAGGTCTACGCTTTCGATCCGGCTCGCCTGGGAACGGACCCGTCCAGGACCGATGATGGATCTGATCTGGAGACGCCCTTCTCAGATGACTCGACTCTGAGGGGTGAGGAGCCGCCACCGAGCAGAGCGCTTCATGTGTATCAGTCCCGATACACGGGTGAGGGTGTTCTCGGCGGTGCGCACTCTGCGGCGTTGGACGTTGTGTACGACGCGAAGAGGACCCGGCAATCGCTCTTCCGATGGCTGTAAGTCCGACACCAGCCTCGTTGGCTTGTCTATTGCTGACATTTTCCCAGGCACGTACAACAAGACACGATGAACTTTGACGAGTTTACGGTATGTGGAACACGGACGCTGAACCCAAATTCATGTCAAGCTGACCTCGACACAGAATGAAATCTCAAAAGCTCTGTCAGAGAAAGAGCAAAACGAAATCCGCAAGCTTCTTTCCGACGTGAGGAAGAACTACTCAAAGACCGTCCGCACGTCCAGGGAAACGACGGTGAAGCACATGGAGCCCAGCTACCTCCAACTTCCTCTCCAGAAGGGCGACCAAGCAAAGGGCCCGCAGTCTGGAAAGCGAACAGTGACATGGCTCTGCATCCCTTACTTCTCCCTGGAAGAGTATTCCGGAATCCAGTCCACAGGCAACCCGGGAGCCTACCCGCCCCAAACACTGCTTCAGTCGGCCTTTTCACGAAACTCTCAAAAGCGAGACATGCTCCAGGCAACGCGGCAGATCGGCAACGGGGAGAAGAACTGGTGCTTCCACATTCGACAGCTGTGGTGCATCGTCCTCGACAACTCGCTGCTGATTACCTGCGGTTCCATGTACGAGGACGCGCTGCGTGGCAACACCATCGCAGTGACATCTGAACCGGGGAGAGAGCCCACAGCGAATGCAGAGCAGGGTCGCATACTGATCCAATACGGCGAGTCGGTGCTGTGGTCATTCCCACTCGAAGAATGCCAGACGTGGTTCGCCTTCATTGCCCATTTCTCCGACTTTTGGCCCAAGGCGGTCCGCTTCCACTTCAACGGGCGTCTCCTGACAGAGCCGCGGTGGTGGAAGGTGCTTCAATTTGCCCGGACTTCACGCAAGAATGTCGTGATCAATATGGAAACCTGGTGAGTTTGCACGAATCCCGAAGCGAGAGCAAGTAGCTAACACAAGCCAGCGCCCCGCCACAACTTCCGCCCAGCGGGATTCTGAGGCCCCTCAAACAGGGCCTGAGAAACACCGTCGGACAGCCGTCTGGTGCCAGTCTCCAATCGCCCAAGCCGTCATCTGGAGAGCGGATGAGCCTCCCGCCCGGAAGGTCCAACAAAACCAACGAGATGTTCCATGTGTTTAGCTGGGCTGAAGCAACTCCCTCGAGTCCAGTGGATGGCCCCAACTTTATCGTTCTTCAGAAGCAGCTATCGGGAGTGGAAGAGTTCCTGACATCCGAAACAAACGGGCCGGACCGGCGAGCCTACCTCGAAGCTGAGACGTCCACACGAAATGAGGTTTACTTGTACCTCGAGCAGCTAGGGGAAGACATGCAATCTACGAAAAAGGTGTGGAGGAAGCAGGACTATGAGGAGCGCATCGACATCTTCAACGCAGCCGATTCTCTGTTCAGATTCTTTCTCCCTCCATTGTTCGACGGCCCGACAACAGAGAGATTCTGGGGCGCCGTCATGAACTTAGTCAGGGTACGTCTTTGTTGCCTCTCATGTTCAGATTCGAAAACAACACCGCTAACGCATTGACAGATGTCTCCACCAGAGGCTGCTGACGCAAAGTCTCATCCGAATGACCTCGACAGGGCGAGACGCGACGCCGTTTATGCGAATGCCCCAACGGTTAGGAGACTGCTGCGCCAACTCGCACTTCCGGTCATTGCGTTCAAGAGCATCCTTTCCTGCGCTGAGCCAACGGATCGGTTGGATATCGATGTGCCGCTGGACCTGATCCGTGCCTGGCTCCATCTCGTCATGGGCCTGATCTATGCCGGTCATGAGACACACATGTGGGAAGACCATCTGGACGTCGCCGACTCGCTGGTGAAGAGCGGCATGAAGCACATTATGGAACGGCTGTCAAACCTTAACCTTCTGGAGCGGTCTTCGGTCCTCCCGCTCGAGGTGGTCTCACTGATCAGCTACGGCCTCTTGGCCAACACACCCGGAAAGTATGCGGGAATCACCGACACCTACTCGGAGTACCTCAGAGCTTTGGTGAGTTTGATTGAGCTGTTCACTGTTGTATCGTGTACTGACGGCTGGTAGGAAAACGAGATTGCCAATGGGCAGTCTGATTTGTCGTACCAGCAGCGCATAAACTTCCTGCGGCAAGAAGTCAACGTGATAAACCGCACGATAGCGGCCCAAAGCAATGTCTTCAACTCCATTCTAGCGTCTCGCCAAGAAGGCTTGTCTGCAGCACCGAAGCAAGACCGCATGAATCGAGCGCTGTTCACTGACCATGCCAATCGCCGTGATGCTGGTTCGCTGCGGTCTCACCTGCGGTTTGGCAGAGGCAGACATGCCGATGACGACGACATGAATGTGCTGTTGGAGCCTATAGCTGAGATTTCCGACTTTTACAAGCTTCCGTCCACGGACGCCGCCGGCTTCAGGGATCTCCTGGCGGCGGAGTGCACGCAGTTGTTGGAGCGGCGCAACCGAGACTTCCAGGAGTACGGCGAGCAAGCTGATGTTTTGGAACAGACGGTGAGTTGATACCGCGTGAGCTCGGGAGCCGGGATGCAGGCGCTAACTTGGAGACTAGAACCTCAACAACGCGGCGGTGACGAAGGACCGCCAGGAACAGGCCATTTACGCTTTCACCATTGTGACTATCATATTCCTGCCTCTGAGCGCCGTTTCGAGCATCTTCGGAATGAACTCTAGCGACATCCGAGACATGGAGGATGGGCAGTGGCTGTACTGGGCGACGGCCATACCCGTGACCATTCTGACGATCGTGCTCGGCCTCTGGTGGATGGGCGAGATGGGACACCTCTGCAACTGGGTGGTTCGAAAGATACGAGGCGACGAGACGCTTGGTTCAAGTTTTCCGTCGCACGGAGACGTCTCTGAGAAGCCTCACCATCTCGACACGATCAAAGGGCTCCCTGCTCCGCAGCCAGTGTACAGCCGGCCGCCGTCAGCCAAACAGAGATTCATGAGGCGATTAGACAGTCACCTGGGAGGTCGAACCCGCCGGACCTGAAGCCAGACGCGTGCCGCGGCAAGTGCGCGACGCACTTACGACCCTGGTTCGACGACGACAACTGCCTTGGATCGAACCCAGGAAGTTCGGGGGTACCCGAAGGAGGCCGGGACCCTGGTTCAAGGGTCTAGCAGACTCTAGGCGGGACTGGTTCAGACTTGGACTGGGTGAACGGGACGAAGCAGGCGGCGGGCAGTCAAAGGTTGGGCCGCCAGCGGAGTCTCGATCGGGACAAGCATTTTAGGCGCACCTAGCACGAGTGCCGGAGGGGCGATGGCATCGCTGTCGTTTATCGGCTTGGCATCGTGAGGCGGCGCCCGACTGAGATTGAGGCCAGCCAACCAGCATCCCGCCTCTGACTAGGCAGACAGAGAAATGTTCTCTCTTCTCGCCCAACGATGGCGCCAGAAGCAAGCTACGGCGATTCAGGAGATGGTTGGGACGACGATGGAGCTGCCAGCTCACCCAATCTGACAAGCTCAGCCCTGCGACCCCACGATCAGGGGTACCCTCCTCCGAGTCCCGAGAGGGATGCGTCTGTGGTGCGAATTGAAAGTTCCCCGGAAGTGGCCCGGGGCGCAGGAAGGACGAGCACGACCACAACCTTGATTCTCCCTTCCCTCTTCTTGGCCTGCTTCTGCGGGTGAGGGGCGGCGGTCGAAGCGAGGGCGGGCACATGCCAGGGAACGACAGATGCAGGGCACGTTGTGGTGGTGGTGGTGGTGGTTTTGGGCGAATGACTGGCGTGAGCCGGAGGCTTGTCAGCCGGTTCGGTTCGCCCAGGAAGCCTCGCTCTAATAGGCGGAGGAGGGGCAACCGGCCGACCGCCTCGAATCTTGGTTTTGACGTGACGTGCGCACTGGCGTCATAAGGCCTCAATTGCCCAATGGCGCACCCTTGTCGGCCACCCGAAGGGAAGCAGAGGGGGACCTTTCTCTCCTGCCCACTAGTCCGTTCAGTGCTGAGAGAAAGGATGTGGGTGGGAGAGGGACACGGGAAGACAAAATGGAGGAGGAGCGGAAGGGGAGAGGGATGGGATGTCCTGGTTTGGTTGAACGGGTGGGCTAATTTTCACTTCGGCGGAGAAGCACCCGTCGTTGATTGTCATTGTCATTGTCATTGCTCCTCTTCGCATCGCATCGCATCGGGTCTATTTTGGCGTTGGCGCAGCTTCGTTTAGATACCTTAACGTTAATGGCCTGGTCAACAATCCCCCCCGGTCGAACGGGCGGTGTTCTGCAGGTGCATCTCCATGTTCATCCTGGCGCGGCCCCCGTCCACTCCCACTTTCCCACTCTTGCGTGCAGCTTCGATTGGGTCTCCCGTCGGGTTCTTTGCTTTGAGGGGGATGATGTGCCTTGCCTGAGCCTCTCTACTGGGTCTCCCCCCCGGATGGCAGAGTCCGACGCACGGCAGCCTGGCCTGCCTGGATGCCCCCTCCTCGCTGGGCACTCTTAGGCTGGCTAACTGGCTGGCTGGCGCTAGACGATGGGTTGGTGCACTGTCATTCTCTTGGTGTTTCCCCTTCCCGTCGTCTTTCCGTCGGTGTGGTTGGTCGTCAGCGCGGAGGAGGGGCAGTGACAGGCGGGCGACCTTGATTCTATCTGCTACGAAGCCCAGTACCGGTACCTAAGCTCCCCCCATCCTCGAGGCGCACCCTCGTGTTGGCGTGGTGAGTTATATAATAGATGGCGCATCTCCCGCCCGTCGTTCCCGTTGTTTCTTTGTTCACGACCGACCGTTCACGAGAGTCCCACAAACCGGCAACCCCTTCAAACACCTGTCCGAGTCTTTTTCTGATCTAGTCCGCCCGGGTTTTCCGCCACTGGGTAACTTTATTTAAAGACAATCAGTCCCGCAGGTGATCACCGTCCTCTTTCGTCCACGCAGCCGCACATCAGTCTGCAAGTCCCGCCGAACACCCGCAAACTCCATCCTCTGTTTTATCAATTTGGGTGGTTTCTTGCACATCGCATCGCATCGCATCGTGTCGCGTCACGCATCGTTGTTCATCCCATCCCCCGCGGATAACTGCGCCTACCCGCCCGCACAACCCGCAACTCAAAAAACGTAAAAGCGAACCAAAGAGACTTCGCTCGCGGCGTCGCACCGTCGCACAAAAGTGTAGGCCACGAACTAGGCGCACTCAGAACACACACACACACACCTCTGTCTCTGTCCCTTTGGAACGAATCCAGCCGTTCAAAAATGGGTACGAGTAAGCCCCAGCCCTGACGTCACTTTGATGGCGTCAAAGTCCACCGTTCAACCCGACTAACCAACCGGCTTAGCTTCCTCGAGGGAGTACTACGAGTACCACCACCACCACCGCCACCACCACCACCACGGCGCCAAGAAGCGCCTCTACCTCGAACCCCCCACCAACGGCTCCGTCACCGTCCGCACAAAGAGGACGACCTTCATCCCGGCTCCGCCCCGCGAGCTCACACCCCCTCCCCCGCCCGTCATCGTCGAGCCCGCACCGCCGCCGCCGCCCCCCAAGGTCGAGACCCCTCCGCCGCCGCCCCCGGCCCTGCCGTCTCCCCCGCCGCCACCGCCGCCTGCCCCCGTGGTGATCCCGCCGCCGGCGCCCATCGAGGTCATCGCCGTGGACGTCGAGCCCTCGGTCAAGTCGAGCAAGAGCTCGCGCAGCAGCCGGAGCCGCAGCCACTCGCGCCGCGGGAGCCGGAGCCGCGAGCGGGACATCCGGGAGGTCTACGTCGAGCGGGAGAAGCTGGTGCCCGTCCGGGTCCCGTACCCCGTCCCCGTCCCCGTCGAGCCGCGGTACGAGACGTTCCGCTACGTCGAGGGCAGGCGGTACAGCCCGCCGCGCATGCTGCCGCCGCCGCCGCCGCCCGAGGAGGAGAGGATGCGGGTCACCATCTCGGACCGGAGGAGGGAGAGGGAGTACAACTACCGGCGATGAGGCCTCTCGGCTGTCTCCTTGTACCCTCCCCGGATAACGTATTTTCTTCTTGTGTCTCTTTGTTGTATGAAATGTTTGAGCGGATGTTTTCTGGCCATTTTGTTCTGGGATATACGGCGATGCTCTCGGCGCACATGGTTACTTCGAAGGCGTTGTTGTAGGGTCTTTTGATATGACGAGACGGACACAGCGCTGGGGAGGGATCTTGCTTGGGCCATCTCCTACACAGGTCGGCCGGTATTTTTTTTTTTCTAGTACTTTTTTGGGTTATTTACGAGGAAGCGAGCGGCTCACGGAAGCGATTTGGGATATTCATGTCATGATAGAAGACTTTTTGATGATACTCGGAAATGACGGCCGCTTTCCATTTCAACTCTCCACCCGGACCGTGTGATGCATCTGTCTAAAGTGATTCTCGACACCCGCCGGAGGGGTTGGGGACATGTCGCGCGCCACGTATGACCGTCATCTCGCCAGTTCGTGTTGTCGCCTTATCGGCTCACTCGAGAGTCAATCCTATCAACGAAGTACCACTCGCCTCCCGAGACCACCTTGTACCATGCCTCGAGGCTCATGGAGTGTAGGAGACCTCGTCTCGCCCACTGCGCCGATGCACCCTCACACAATCCACGGAAGCTATAATTGAGTGATGTCTCATGTCGGTTCCCCCCCCTCCCCCTCGTCTCTGGGGATTACCGTCGGGTTTCCCACCACGAAGCCCAAGCCGCCCTATCGAACCGACACAACTGGTGCGGAAAGACGTGAGACAGGAGCTACACAGCATCGCTCATAGACGAACGCCAGGGGGATTCGAGCAAGTCGGACGAACTGCCAGGCTATTTTTAACGGGAGCTCAACCATGGGTCTTTAAGTTTCGAAGATCAAAAGACCGTCTACTTGAGACGACAAGCCCCCGACGGCTGCTCGAGGTGAGGTTGCATTGCGCTGTCTACGGACTGTCTCGGCCAGGGCCGGTCTTGGCGCCTGCGACAGGGCCGAAGACCCTGAGGCTATATTTAAGTCTTGGCGGCGGCCCCCTCCCCCCTCCCCTTTCCTTTTCCCTTGTTTTTAGTCAACGGGTTGAATGTCGCGGCTTGTGTAGCTTGGCAACGGCGTCGACCACGCCATCGACGATCGGTTGATCCGCCCGCTGTCGCCAATGTAGCCAAGAACCTCACGATCGTCCCTGGGCGTTTTTGTATCCCAAGAGGCAATATCGCGACCGGGGCGTGTGGAGCATCTCCAGAGACCGCTCCCTCTTTCGGACACTCTCGATAGCAACGCCCAGGACTCGACGGTCCCGCTCGTACGATACGCCCTCGTCGGCCACCGCACGACTCCGCAACGTCTGCTTTCGGGAAGACTGACTCCATCGCGGGATTCCGGCCCATTCCAGACCGGACGCCTGCACGCTCGTGCCGGCCCAGCAGCGTGGGTTCGGGATCTTCTTCTCCGCCGCTCGGCTTCACGAATGACGGTTGGGCGATTGGTTTAGGGGTACAATGTCTGCTTCGCACGATTCTGGACTCGGGCACGGCGGATGATGGGTTTCTATTATTCAAAAAAGGAGCCCGTATTGCCTAGGGACACCTGTATTCACTTGAGAAGTGTGCAACCTATGCTCCCAGTTCAAGGCGCTTAGAAATGGCACAGCCGACGATCTGTATACAAGATGGCGCCTGCCGAGCACCATGGCGGGATGATTATGGACCTACACTCGAGATTTTCTTTGGCCCGAAATTTAGCTCTGCAGAACGAGCTCATTGGGGAAATGAACCACAGGACATAGAGGGTCTGCTTGGTAGTACGTGAACACGGTACGAGATTCCATACCGACCACTCATAAGCACTTGCGATACTGTAATCAAAACCTCTGGAAAGGGAGGTACGTGGATAAAGTCGGCCGGTCAAGACCGAGCTATGGCCTCCCGTGTGCGGGCCGAGAACCCTCTCCTACTGGAGGCTTGGAGCGGAAAGGGAGCAGAGACAAGATGGCAGCCTCCGAGAACGACGTGCAACCCGCCCGGCGGACGCAGGCTCCGTAGCACGGCACCGGCGGCCCCGAAGACGAGGTGTGGCTCGGAGCCGGACGCCTGGCTACCGTGATTTGGCCTTGAGGTCACTCGACCCAACCCAGCCAGCAAATACGAATATGCGACGTGCTCTCTGAATGACACCACTTCTCGGCAGCCCGGCACCGCCGTGCAACCTGAACCCAGAGCCGAGGGCTTTGCAAAGCAGATACGCCGCGCGACGTGCCGACCGTTGCGAAGGGGTTGCAGCCCACTGGGTTATCTGCTACGAGCACCGTGACAGCTAGTTGGAGACTTTCCGGACAGAAGGTATGGACCAAGCCTCCGGACTTCCCCGGACGACTCCATGGGCACGATGTCAAGAGCTGGGTGACTTGCGTCTGATACCCAGCACGCCGGGTCCAATCGTTGCCTCATCGCTCACTCGGCTCCATCTCGCATCCTCGGAGGACAGCCCGGCTGGCTGCCCCGCGTCGCACGGGCTACCCGGAACGGTATACGGCAGCGATGTCAGCGTTGTCAGTCAGCTATTAGAAACCTGAGGATTCTGAATAGCCTTTGGGAGTGGACTTGGGTTTGGCTGGCCACACACATGGCCAGCCAAACAGGTTTTTCGGTATGATAGGGTCCGAAGCGCATGCGAGACTTGGATATGGTCTTTGAGTCGGGGATACATATAGCTCCCCGAATTTAATGCGAAGCAAAGGTGCCTTTTTTCAAAAAGTTAGCAAAGACTCTGGACCGCACGCTTCTTGGGCCCGGAATGGAACTCGACAGCTAGCGGTGGACTCTCGCGATTCGAGGAGACGCGCCTACAGTCACTCGAGTCTTCCACCATCACTTGTCATAACCGTCATCAGACAGCCCCCCCTTCAATCATTATGGCAACTCTGTTGGCGGGGCGACTCACCGTGGTTGTGCGCGTGGGCTCACGGCAGATGCTGTGAGCCAGCCTCTACCCGGCGCGGGCCTGTGCCACCGTGACATATCATGACAGCGTCCACGCCCGGCAAGAAGGACGGACCGCGCCCGGAGATGTCTTGAGCCCGCTCCAACCCGGCTCAACGCATCTCGCCGACGGAAGCTGGTTGCCGGGACCGTCCTGTCCGTCCGATCGTCACACCCGTCATCTCAACTCCGCAACGTGCCCAACAGCGATGTGCTGCATTGTCGCGTGAGAGTGTCTCATGGAGAAGGGTGGGATGGCGCATGAACAAGGGATAAACATACTCACGTGAGGGGTTTCCCGTAGTCTCTCAGCTAGGTAGGTGAAGCGGTCTGGTGGTGAAGCGAGATTCTGCGACGAGAACCTCCCGTCAGATTGATGGCGCATCTGAAACACGTCCGCGACGCCGGCTGGTCTTCAGGCTGAACACGACCGGCGGTCATGGGAGCAATGGATTTCGTGTTTCACTCCATCGGCGGACGACCACCGACTCCTCATTGGATGAGATGGTAAAGCCCGAATTGCAGGATGAGGTTGAGTTGATATGTTGCACAGCTGGCGGGAAACCGACCATCCTTTGGTGGCATTCGTCCCAAGTTGAAATGACCCCCGGAATCGAGGGCCGGGATACTAAGCGAGTCCCCGACTGCTCGATGAGCCAGCCTGATTTGGTCAATGGATCGAGAGGCGTGAAACTTGTTACCAAAGGAGGTCGAAGGCCATGATCCCATCTGGCTGATCAAATCCATTCGTCCAAGGGTTGTCCCGTCTCGAGGCGGGACTCCCGACTGATGGCAACTCAGGGACAGCCTCCCGACCGGTTGCTGAAACTTTACGAACGCGACTAGTTGATAGTTGCTCCCTTTCTGTTTGTAAGGTACACTTGTCAGGTTCAATCATCGACGTGGGCGATGTTGCAGAAACCCCGCTACCCCGTGTGAACGAGCGTCCCCGGCCTGCACATACACCCAGCAGCGTCCCTTCGAAGGAGGCTGCCTATAGCTCCGACAGGCTCAACCTAAGTTCCACGATGCTCGTCATTCGATTTGCTCAGAGGCTCGGACGTACGCGCTGCGTCGCTTGGGCATATTCTTGACACTGCAAGACGCCATATTGCCCCTTGGAACACGAGCATAGAGGTCAAGGTCTGGGTGAATTCCAATATGCTGGAGATCACAAACTTGATTCCGGTGGAGAACTAGCCGAATGCCAAATACTTCTATGCGGTTTGAGGTCATCGAGCACGAGGCACGGTATGCCACGACCGGCATCGGACGAAGTGCTTTACCCAGCTGTCCCTCCGAGTGCGATTGATGACAAGCTCGCAGTGCCTCAGAAGACAGCAGCAAGTGCCAAGCTTGTCCTTACATCAAAGCTGACTGCGGCGCTTGGCGGTATCTCGAGCGTCAAAGCACTTGCATTTAGCTCAATGTTTGTCAAGTAAACGAAACAGGCGCTTACTGCGTTCTGCAGCAGACTTGTCAATGACAAAAACAAGCTACAGCCTTGGCTTGAGCTGCGGTCTCGAGTGAGGTAGTCGTCGGCGTCGTTAACGGATGTGAGACTTGCCGAAGCTTGGCTAAGCTTCCTTGCGCGCCCGTCAGTCTGCAGATCCGAATGAGAGGGCGGATGGGCGAGAAGCCGCCTTCTGTCGTAGCATCAGAACCTCCAGAGGATCAACCGTCGTTCACCACAGATGCGAGACAGTGGAACACAGCATTGCTGTCTTGTCGGTCGAGTGTTCTGGCAATTTCAATTGTCAGACAAGACGTGTAGGTTCCCTCCTCTCTTTCTCAGGGTCCAAGTACCCTTTCGTTCACATGACACCTGATTGGCTAGCTTCGGTGATCTGAGCACTTGGCCTTGGAGCGACAGGCATAGGCCGCCAATGATATCCCCGTCATCAGGGTCTTTTTGAAGACATTTGTTCCTTCTGTCTCAAGGCGCTTGCGAGGGTGAGCCAGGCCGATCGTAATGCCAGCTCCATTTCCCTGTGTTGTCTCGTCGCATCGTCAATGAAAAGCATGACGGCACTTGAAAGGGCCGGCGCCTTGAGCGGCTTCCGGTCTCTGGCGTCTGTGGCTCTAATGCACACAAGAAGGTTGATGGAAATTGCCAGATCCACCAGCAATCTGGATACAGGGAAAATGACCACCGAGAGGCTACGGGATAAAGCGACGCTGGGATGGGTCTTCCTGGCGGTTTTCCATTTGGTGGCTGCATGTCCGGGGGGCGCACCCACAGCGCCAGACGGGAATAGTAGTTGCAGCGCCGTGAGCCGTCGCTGCACGGTTAAATTGGCTTCTTGTTTGAGCAAAGGCTGCTTCTCCCCTGGAGAGCTCCACCTTCTTCATTACTACACATCGGTTGTCGCTGTCTGTGTACTCAATCTCGTTGGCCGACGAAGGAGTGAAGCCATGTCAGGGTCCCGAACCGGACCGGGGACAACTCTCTGATTGGGGAAAGAGCTGTTGCGTTGCGCCCGCGAGGCTCAGGGGCCGAAGGGACGAATTATGATAATCATCTCGACATGGTTCGGAAAGCCCGCTGCAAGCGGGTCTGCCAGGTTCAGCGTTTGCCTCTTGCTACCGTATCACACCCATCGTACCGCGACTTACATATGGCCTGATTTCCTCCCCAGAGGCGAGTCTGTCGGTAACATCGGAAATGGTGCAGGAAACAGTGTATATATTGGCAAGTTGATTGGAGAGCGGCATCTGTCATACCGCTCGTGCCCGCCAATCGCACTACGGGGGATAGGGCGTTAAGAAGTGCTTTGATTAGGAACCGTGTTGTAGAGGCTTAATATGGTGGTCGTTATTCGGCTTTGGCTAAGAGCCATATGGCCTCGAGCCTGGCTTCGTTGTGGTATTGGGAGACCCATGGACGCTGGGCAGCCAGATGTTGTTGACGTCTTGGTTGAGCGCTGCTGAGATGCCACTGTGTTTGCATTATACGGCGAACACGAAGCACGAGAACCATTGACAGTGCGCGAGGCTTGCTCACGTCTTGAGCCTCGACCTTCAACGGCGTCGCAATCTTACCAAGATCCAGGGAAACCGAGGCCTGGACCCTTCAGCAAAGTGCAGCCAACTGGCGCTCGCATGAGGCTCGAGCCACAGCCCTGGATGGCCAGGTGCGCTGCATGACCTCATGACTACTTAGTTGAAAACGATTCCCGGATCTTGGGAGGAAATGGTTCATGCACAGTCTTTCGAGAGAACATTTGACTGGAAGAAAGTTACTGTCGGAGCGCCACCATCCAGGAGGGCTGCAATGAACGATCCCGGGCGGGAAAGGTTTCGTCGTTGTTTCCCCAGGCGCTCGGGTCAGAGTTCAAAGGATGACACAACACGGACGGCTGGGAGGGTTGCGAGTGTAGGAACCGCTGCCCGCCGACGAGTGAAGCTGGAGGAAAATGGAATGTTGGTTGCTCGTTCTTCGATCCTTTGCGCGCGGTCAGCTAGGTCGAAACAGCCTCTGGACGAGCCGGTTCGGCGAGAACCATTGCACCGTTTCATCGGATCTCAACGTCCCTTCCGTTTCTTCGTGTTTGGGCAAAGACGAGGTCCCAATAAGAGCATGCGAGATGATGTGCGACATTACAAAGCCGTCAGTTTGTGGCGGTAGCCTTGGACCGAGCACCAGCCGTAAGCTTGTGGCCGAAGCTGCGTGTAATTAAGACCTGTTGCGTTGGAAAAAGCACTGCCAGTGCTGGCGGAGAGATCTGTCAGTGCGGCACAACACTCTCGACTTTCGTGGGCATGGGGGGTTTGGGCCAGGACATGATTATTGGCTTGCCAGAGAGCTAGTTGAGGGAGCTTGCCATTGGGGTCTGCCAAGGCGATTATCACTCTGGGGAAGGCAGGATGCCAGACATGGCCGAGAGGTTTGAGCACCTGCACGATGGCGCAATCGATCGGGAAGGTACCTAACAGCAAGGACACGGCATTGCGGAAGGAGAGATGGGCAGTGGTGATGGGCGACCATGACCCGGTAAGTCGAGGCTTTCGAAAACGGCCCTCCTGGAGCTATCGGCTTGGTACTTGACGCATGCTGCGCGTGTTGTTCTCTTCACGGATTGATCCTTTCGTCGAGCTAGCGAACCAGGTATCGACGACGTGATGGGAATGACGGAGGAAAGCAGCCCATGATATTCCCCCGTCAGTGCTTTGATGCGACTAGTTCTGGCCCAGCACAAGCACTCTGCTAGTGAAAGGTGTGTCGGTACCTGCAGCAGAGATGCCGCCTCCTGCATGACACATGACTATGCTAAGTCATTCGAGGCAGCGACATCAAGAAAACCCTCACCCTCGCTCTCGAAATCAGACGGAGGGCATCGAACGAGAGCACAGGAGGAGCTGGAGTGATATAGACGAGTGTAACGCTGTGCGACGTGGCAGACTGCGTTCGAACCACTTGTGGACGCTGCGGGGGTTCGCTGTTTCCATAGACAGGCAACACGTCGAACAAACACCACCGGCGCGCGATGTGAATGGCGTGTCAAATGTGACAGCGCACGGGGGACGTGGAGAAGCTCTGGCCGGGAACTCTCGATATGAGGCCCCGAATCCCAGTTCTTGATGGATCCTACGGTACACCAAAGTCCGCAGTTTTCTTTCTCTATCTCATCCCGGGCAGGTTCGACCAAAAAAAGAAGCTAGGCGTTGGGGGCTGCCCGGACCACGCTTGGTTCCCAGGCCTGGCCTCCCTTGAAGTTGACGGAGCTGATTCCACCGGTGGAGGCTGGAAAGGTCCGGGATTCCAGTGTCCCGAAAAGGACAAGACCACAAATACGCCAAAGAGGCAAGGGATTTGATTGGAGGAAGGCAGCCAAAGGCCCCTGATCCCGAAATTGATTAAGGCCTTGGGCCGTGGCGTCAAGAACCTGGGGAGTGCGTGCGGGCCACGATACCACGGCACCCGTGCCTTGCAGGGATGAAATGAAGGAATCGCGCAAGACGTGTTGGTTGAGAAGAGTGACGGGAGCCGCGGGGACTGCGGGAAAGGCCAGGTGCCGAGAACAAGGCGAGGCGCATTGCAAAAGCCAAAAAGTTGGTTAAGCAGGGCGGCAGTCGGCGCTGCGGGGGATTCTAAAGTTCGGTGACTTGGACAGCAATGGGCTTAACCGGCGCAAACCCGCCGAGTGGATAGCGGACGCGGATGAGTTTGTACACCGGATAGGGAAAGAGAAAGATGGCTGACAGTTGGCAGGCGTTTATTCCCCAGAGGTTAGTAATGCATCGTTGTACGTAGACAGGTTTGTTTCAAGCAAGCCGATGTCTCGGAGATGGAGGCCGAGATGGCCATGTAGCCTTATCGTGCCCAGCACAGCACAGCGATGCCTCGGCGGTACGGGGAGTTAGTTGCACAACCACGAGCTGTTACCTGCGTTGGCTGCCGATAGTTTATTGGGCTGGGTTCGGGTCGAGTCGAACTGAGGAGGGTGAGATACTTTCCGGCCTCGAAAGGTCGAGCCGGGACAGGGCCCGAGACAGTGTTGGTACGCGACAAGGTTGCGAAAAATGGAAGGGAGCCGGAGGGAGACCTTGCGTTAAACTTCCAGGCGGGTGGGTGGTGGAAGAGGAGGACTGACTGGCGTCGGCTCCGAGGCCGAGGTGCGAGCAGTGGAATGTCAAGACCAGATTGGGATTATCATGGTGAGCGTCCCGGGCGTGGGATGACATGCTTCGAGGGCACATTTAGTGGGCTCGACGAGCAGCTGGCACACGTGGCTGATGTGGGAGCTGGGAGTCGGTGGCTGTAGGGGAGGTGCAAGACGAGCAAGAGATGAGAGGAGTCGGGAACGGGGCATGTTTTCGGCGATGCAGCTACACTCAAATCATCTGCATTTGTCACAGAGGGAATTGGAATTGGTCTTGGTCACTCGTGGCCGAGGCAACAATGAATGGTCTCCTCCTCGCTGTCCTGTTTCGTCGAATGCTCCTGGTTGGAGAGGACGAGACCGAGATGCAACTCAACCGAGATGAGGCAGGCGCGGGACGTGGTCTGGCTGCTGCTCAGTAAGCTCCTTTCCTCCCTCACTTGTCGATAACCTGGTACGAAAGGAAGGTGACAGATGGAAAAGCAACGGCACTCCTTGACCGAGGTGTTTCCGCATGTACAGTCTCCCACAATGCCGCATGATAGTTACAACAATGTGACTTGGGGAGGCCCGGCGCGATGTTGTCGGTTGTCAACAGACCATTTCCTTGCTTGCTGCCGGCACCTCAGCAGGTCCCAAAACAGACCGTCGGGGCCGTTTTTATTATGATTAGCCGGCTGTCCGACGGCCGGGAGATTAAGTTGTTTCCTCCCCTCTGAAGCCCCAAGACTAAAATGCCCTTAGCACGGCAGCTAAAAGACAAAGGCCAGCAGGGTTCGGGGACGAATACCTTGTTCGTTAACAGCGCAAACCCCTATTTGCTGGCAACCCTCGGGCAGCAAAGCATCGCATGTTCAATAGTGTTATTTGTCAGTATCTTCTCCCCGGTCCGTCTCAAAGTCAAGTCATGGGGTTGCGGCCGTCCGAGACGATGTGGCCATCGCTCTTATGCTAGAGGCGAAGGAGGAGAGGATGAGGAGGAGCAGGAGGAGAGAAGGGTGGCACGGCAACGGGTGATGATCAGGACGAGAGTGATGGATGCACACTGCAAGGAAACGTAAATGATGCCTCAAGGTCAATGCTGATGATGCATCACATACTCTTTTTGCCGAATGCCAACCTAATCCGTCTCTGTTCTGCTTTCGTGTTGTGCGCCTCGTCCCCGGAAGACAGGAGGGTCCTGCCACTAATTTCCTTCCTTCCTTTCTTGCCATCTCACCATCACGTCCAACCCCTGAAGGCAGTGGCAATACCTAGCCCTGGACAGGAACAAACAGCACCTGCAGCAGCCAGCAGGAATCGTCAAAACCCCATTTCCAACTGCACCCATCTCTTTCTGGCGACATCTTGCAGCGGCAGATGCAGACACAAGAACCATACATACGCTCGCTCGCTCGCTCACTTACTCACCGCACACCCATCCGGGAACCACATATTCGGCATCCCTGCTGGGTTACCGCGCTGCTGCACCCACTCAGAGGACTGAACCTGCACCCAATCCCGAGCCTACGTATCCCAACCATCATCCTCTCCCCATCCTTCGTCATTATCGCTCCGCCAGAAGTACCGTGACTGCAGAAGAGGCGAGCAAAGGTACCCCCACCACCCCCGGTAAGCACCTGGCTCTTGGTTGCATCCACGACCACGGCACCACACACCACCACGGCCGTCCATTTTATTCCCCGGCACCTTGTTGTGTTTAACCTTCAGATGTATGTCCCTGCTCCTGCTGCAATCACCCACGCATTACGAAGCGAATGCCGCCGAGGCCGCTACTCTAGTTGTCGGTGGGTGGGAGGGACGCACTATTGTCGTGGAATGGACTGAACTGATGTTCGAATGCTTCCCTCCAGGGCCTTCTCTTTCCTGTGCGCCGTCCAACCCTGAGATTCGACTGTCACTGTCTGCAGCAGCTGCTACGGACACGAATCAGCCTCCCTTTGCTCGTTACCAGGAACGGCAAGACGGGGAATAAGGGGTCCCCTTCATTGACAAACCGAGTCCTTACATCTCAGCGCTGGCCACCTTTGTCCTGGCCTGGCCCAGCTTCGCATTGCATTGCATTGTCCACCAGAAAACCTACACCTCGCTAACGCTAACAGCCACATCCTCTCCCTGACCTCACTTTGCTCTCAACCTTGCGAGTTGCGTACTCCCCACCTTCCCGAGAACTGAGTTTCTTGGTTGGCGTTTTTACCGTCCGCGCCCCCGGCAACACTCACTCCACGCCCGCATACGCCAGCTCAAGACAACGGGCACTTGTCTCGTTCACACACAGCTTGGGGCATTCCTCCCACAAAGCACATTGGGTACGGCAAAGGGCGGCCCCTCCCTCCCTTAGGACACTCACTGGTGGACGCCATTCATCTGATCTGATCTGCTCTCTGTCCCGGCAAGACTACGACCTCTTCTTCCAACTCTTCCTCATCTCACCTCGCCTTGCCTTGCTGTCCTGCTCTGGCCGCCTTACAACACGACACCATCTACCAGTCGCACCCCGATTCGCATCCATCTCATCGCTGCTGTCCGACTGGCTAACCTCAATCGCTTACCTGGGTACACCTGATCACTTCCCTGCGCTTCCCGGTCCTTTGTCCCCTCGGGGCTCGCTCGCTCCCAAGAAACATAAATAAACACACTACGCAGTACGGATACACACACGACAAGAAAGAGGCCGGTTAACTATATGCAACGGCAGTCAGGGTCATCCAGGCATCTCGAAACCGCTGCGAGGTTGTCCTGCGTTAAGCTCTGACCCTGCACACCCACCCCCTCACCCCCCCAGTTGAACCGCCGGCCAGTTGTCTTCCCGTCGCATTGCCCACCATGTCGCAGCTTGCGCTCCAGACTCAGAGTGCCCAGGGCTCAACTTCAGATTCTGATGTTTCTGGTTCGACTTCTTCCACATCTGGTCGCCCTGCCGTTACCGAATCCACCGATTCTCCTGTTCTCGCCGGTGCTCCTGGCACTCATCACCCTCGCCTCCCTCACCAAAAACACCCTCTTCACCGACTCCAGGTCGCAGATGTCTCCTCTCACTCTTCTCCTTCTTCCAAGGATAGCCCCACGACAGGCCTCTTGATCCCGGCATCTGATCCTGCAAGCATTAGCATCGGTACCACCACCACCGCTGCCAGTCACAGTCCCAGCAGCACCACCAGCCCTCTTCTTACTCCATCTCCAAGGTACGTTCCACTGCCTCCACTGGCGCTGCTTACCAAAGAAGAAATGGTCCACTCTTTGCTCTGCTTTGCTTCGCTCCCAGTTTGCCTGTCTGCTTCTCTCTATTGTGTCGCTGTGCGTCTTGCTTTTTCTCGCTGTCGCTGCCGCTGCCACTTCTTTTCTTCCTTGATCCTACTACCTTAACTTTCCTACGCCCGCAGTAAGGAATAAAAAACACCCCCAGTGACAGAGACCTACGAGTCGCTTGCCTATCCCACGCCCACGACTGTTTCTCAACGCGCGAAAGAGCGAGAGAGCACTCACCCACACTCTTCTCTCTCTTGGTCACCGGTCTGCGAGGATATCGTGTGCCATCGTCTTGGCGCTTCACGGCTCTTTTTTTTGGCTTTTCGTTTTGCGCCGACTTCTTTAGCTGCCGTCCATCCTGCTCCATTGTGGGACTCAACACACGACTTTGGCCTGGCAGCACATTAACTGATGCCCTCCTCCACCCTATAGATCCCTCGGCGCCCGATACCCAGCCCACTCCACGAGACTACCGCCGTCACTTCCCCGACGAGTCCCTTTTCGCCTCGCTCATCATCCTTTTTCCCACCAGCTGGGAATCCATACAAGCAACGCTCCCGAACCCTTCCAGACATCGTCACGACACCTACGGACGATCTCCGCTCGCCGGTAGACCTTTCAGGAGAGCCGCAGACATATTACCAAAGTGATTCGTCCAGCTCATCGATACCCGAACGCAGCACACGGCGGTATGTGTGCGCCCTGTTTCTATCTTCCGATTTGACAGCCCGGCCATCACTCCCCGCGCCGCCATGTGTAACACAACTGACAGCAGCCAGCCACAGTAGACCGAGAATATCACCACTGCCCACGAATGACCATCGAAGCTCTTCCGAGCCCGTTCTGACCTCGAGGCCTCTCGCAGGCTCGCTCCGATCTCCAATGTCTACTTCGGGGGCTCGGCCGCTGCAGCGCGGTCCAAGCCAGGCAAGGGCGCCCCGCGCAACTCTTCCATGGACTCTACCATTTCAGCCATCTCGACAAAATCGCAGTCCCAAAGGGGGGCGACTGCGAGCCAGTCTGACACCACAGACATTGCGGCGCTAATCAAGACGGCGGGCAGTCCGGAGGCGGTGATCCAATACCTCTTGAAAGAAAAGCATTCCCAGTCGCAACAAAACGCACAATTATGGCGCCTCGTCGATAAGCAGAGAGCCATGATCCTGGGTCTCAACAAGGATCTGGAGCGAGCGTTAAAGGACAAGGAGAAATACAGAAAGAAGTTGAAGGAGGTCATGTCGATATCAGAACCGGCGGGTGCCGACGGATCCAAATCCGCCAGCAAAGTTCTCAAAATGCCCATGAGCAAAGGAATCCCGACAGTCGATGTCAGTGCCCCAAGGAGCGGCAGGTTGTGGCACCGGATTCCCCTACTCTGGATTCCGACAGCCAGAAGCACTCCCCTGTGGATATGGCCATGGCACCCTACCCAATCACACCTCCAGCAGACCAGCCGAATGGCCCCCCGTCAGCCGTGGGTGAATTGCTGGATCCATCACACGAGATGCCCAAGGCACACGAGCACGCCTACGACCAGTTTAACCACGATGCAGAGGAGCACGCTGCGGAGATGGCTAGGAGGGAGCTCGAGGCTGAAGAGATCATGGATATCCCGATCAACATGGGCCTACCACCATCCCGAAGCCTACCAAGCCAACCCCCAAGCATGCCTCCGCCAAAGCCACCGGTGGCCTCCGAGTCTGTGTCCAATGCCGATGAAGGCCTATCACAGTTCCCTGCGCCGCCACCACGCAAACCCCCGCCGGCACCCTTGCAGCTCCAGGGCCAGACTCAACCTACCCGCGAAGACGAAGACAGCGAGTCCGACTTCGACGACCTTTTAGAAGTGAATGAAATCCTGACTGAGCAACGTGGTCGACGTAGGACGCGCGAGGAGGATGACCACGACAGGGAGATTTTAGCCATCCAAGAGGCTGAGAGGAGGAGCTTGTCGAAAAAGAGCTTAACGGGCACACCAACACATGCGATCTCGGATGCCCCTACGGAGTTGCCACCAAGCCCTCCCAAACGAATGCAACGCGACAACGTTCCGGCTTCGCTCGCTGACGTTCTGAGCGTCAGCAATCTCGAAGCTCCGCTCCTCAGCCCTGGTCTGCCTTCCAGCCCCCGTCCGCTAGGGGCCTCGACAACAGACAGCCCAGCAGCCAGTATATCATCATTCCCTGCCGCGCCTTTATCGCCTCGACCACCACGTCAGCCAATTCCTCTCCCTCCAGGTCACTCCCTTCAAACGCCAGCAGAGCCCATGGAGCTTAAGAGCCCCCAACCGCTGAACATTGTCAAGAAGGGATGGGACTCAACCAGCGATAAGAGCCGCGGAAGCCCGACTGAGCGCGGCCGCATCTTCAAAGGATTTGTTACCGAAGAATACCCTGATCTGCTGCTTCCGCCTAACGTCCTGCCTACAATCCGAGTCAAGGTTGCGTCCTCACGCATGAAGCCATCGCGCGCAAGTTTGATGTCCCTGACACAACTGGAAGAGGATCCGGTCTTCACCCTTGCCATATTCTCACGCTCTGAGCCTGGTGAGCTCTGGCGTGTAGAGAAGGACTCGGCGTCGCTCGCTAAGTTGGACCAGAGACTCAAACAATGTTCTGCATTTACCGCAAAGACACCGGAGAGGTCGCTCTTTAGCGGACATGCACCTGCCAAGCTTGACGCCCGGCGGATCGCTTTAGATCATTACTTGGAAGAGCTTTTGGATACACCCCTGGACACTGCGAGCGCCATCGAGCTTTGCAAATACCTGTCAACTCATACACTGCCCCCCAACGCCGATGATGCTGGCTCGATGGAGAGCATGGTCGAAGCCAAGGTCAAGTCGGGACCGGGCGGTCGTCCTTTCAGAACCGGCTATCTCACTAAGAGAGGGAAGAATTTTGGCGGCTGGAAGGCACGCTTCTTCGTTCTTGATGGTCCTCATCTGAAGTATTACGAAACACCGGGAGGCGCCCACCTCGGTACAATCAAGCTACCTAGTGCACAAATTGGCAAGCAATCCCAAAGCAATGAGAACCAGTCGCCCCAACAGTCAGCCAACTCAGACGACATGGACAATCAATATCGCCACGCATTTCTGATTCTGGAGCCGAAGAAAAAGGACTCGAGCAGCCACGTAAAGCACGTACTCTGCGCCGAGAACGATAAGGAAAGAGATCAGTGGGTAGATGCCTTGCTTAGATGGATCGACTACAAAGACCCCGAAGAGGATGAGAGCCACACTACGAAGCATCATGCGCAAGACCGTCAAGGTTCGGGCACGGCGGAGCGTGCCGAAAAGAAGAAGCAGCAGCGATACAAGAAGACGGCCTCACAACATCAGCCCTCCGAGTCTGACGGGCTCATAGGTGTTAGGTATGACGCTACGTCCCAAGGTGATCTCCCGCATCACGGCGCTCCTGCACGGCCCAGAACTGCCGGGCACATGCCGGAGAACCTTCATCCTGCCGAGGCGATGACAATGTCTTCTCAGCCGTCTATGATGATTTCCGCTCCGCGAGACATGCAAGTCATTGCAGACTCCGCCCAGTGGGGCAACAAGGCTGGACTCGGGGTTCCGGCCAACGAGGAGAAGAAGATGAAGAAACGCAGCTTCTTTGGCTTCGGTCCCAAGACGAGATCCTCGTCTGACGGCCAGGACTCGCTATTCGGCGGAAGTGAAGGAGGATCGTCGACGCCTCCTCAGGGCGGCTACCAGGGCCCCATCCGTCAGGCATTCGGAGCCCCGCTAGCCGAAGCGGTCAGATACAGCCACCCTGTCGATATCAATGTGCCATTGCCGGCCGTTGTGTACCGTTGCATTCAGTACCTGGATGCCAAGAATGCTATTCTTGAGGAGGGTATTTTCCGTCTGAGCGGCTCAAATGTCGTCATTAAGCAGCTTCGTGAGCGATTCAATACTGAGGGAGACGTCAACTTGGTCACCGACGAAACTTATTACGATATCCACGCCGTTGCCTCGTTGCTGAAACTCTACCTCCGCGAACTTCCGACGACCATACTCACCCGTGACCTTCACCTAGAGTTCCTGGCAGTAACGGAGATGTCGGGACAGAAGGAAAAGATTGCTGCCCTGTCCGAGTTGGTTCAGAGACTACCGCAGGCAAATGCTACCTTACTGAAGTACCTGATCGCCTTCTTGATCAAGATCATCAACAACGCAGACATGAACAAGATGACGGTCCGCAATGTGGGGATTGTGTTCTCGCCGACGTTGAACATACCAGCGCCGGTCTTTGCCATGCTTCTGCAGAATTACTTTGGCATTTTTGGCCTGGAGCCCGAGGAGTATGAGCTGCCCTCCTCGTTCGCGGAAGCAGAGTCGGGTCGTGAAAGATCTGGCTCCCTGCCGTCCATGAACAATGGGCTTCCCTCTCGACCTTCTTATGACACGTCGCAGCATGCGCGTCCTTCGACTTCAGCTGGGTCCAGCCAGTCACCGCATCGTCAAAGACTTTTGGAAGCCATGACGGGCCAGCAAAGGACAAGTGGCACGCCGCCGCCCTTGTTGCAAGATCTTCAAAGTGCCCGATCGTCGCCCACCCCCCGCCGAATTATCCAACCAATCGTTCCACGGCGTATGAGCCGCAGTATCTGCCACAAGGATACCAGAGCAATGGGTACCATGGACCGGGTCGCGGCTACGATAACGGTTCTGCCGGATACGACCAGCAAAAAAGACGCGAAAGTGCCATCTTCATGGGAAACGTGGTTGGCCTGAACCCTCAGAGCTCCAAGAGCCGACTACGAGAGGAGACGCAATTTTAAGTCAGGTCATCCTGCCACCTACTTGCTCTTCTCATTCTCGTTTCTACCCAATTACTCCTCAACATACCCATTCGTTCAAACGCAGCGTTGATACCATGCCTTGCACCTTTTATTCAAGTTTTGATTTTTGTTACCGCAAGCCTGACGGGCATGGACGACATGATGGCGCCAATATACCCGAACATATCACACCATTCCGGACCGGCGCCAAGCGCTCCACATACTATTTAATACCGATCGCTACCTTCGCAATCGTAGCTGTTTTCCGAATTTTTTATGTTTATGAGAGAAGGCTTAGATGAGCTGGGATGGGTTTACCGCCGTAGACGATGATGCTACCCTGGGGGAATGGGGGACCGGCGGGCCATTTCAGGGACAAGATTTGTATCATAGGGACACAGACGGTCGGCTTTCCAAGGCGCGACTGCCTCGCAGGAAGCCCTGGGCGGTCCATGTGTGCTCTGATTCGCGAATTCCAGCATGGCGTTGAAGGCATTGAACTGCGTCTGGCAGTTTGGTCTCATAGTTTCCAGGTTTGCATTTAGCGTGGGTGCAATACATCTTTGGATTATTAGTTTGTTGAAAATATCGTGAAATCTTTCATCAACTCGCAGCTCTGTGATGAAAATTGAGGTCACGGCTTTTTGTATGGTATCAGACTTGCCAGGTCTGCGCTTTTGTTCCACGGCACGAACGGGAAACCCAGACCTCGGCATCGTGGGTAACGCGACGGCCTGAAGCTGACTAATATTCGTTATGTAGTGTCGGAAGTATCGGCACTTCCCACATCGGCCCCAATGCACCCCGAGCGAAAGTCGGTATTTTCTGTCGCCGTCACCGATCATCCGATACTAACCCATACCACCGCACCTCGCCGAGCTCATGATGGACAACGGCGCCGCAGTCCTTGACCCAGCACTACGAAGCGCGGAGCCCTTGAGCCCCGGAAGCAACAGCCTAGACGGAGGTCCTCGAACAGCTGCGGCGCGCGACGGTGGCGGCGCGGCCGAGCGACACCAGGAACAGGCGCAGGGACAAGAGCAGGGTCATCATGTTCATCACCAACAACACCAACACCACCCCGAATCGCCCGAGTCGCCTCACTCCGGCCACGGCGGTGGATCGAGTGGCGAGACACCGCAGCACGATGCGCTACACGGCACGAACTCCGACGATCCCAAGAGGCCGCGCGCCTGCGAGGCGTGCCGTGGGCTGAAAGTGCGATGCGAGCCGGACCCGAACGACCCCGAGGGTCCGTGTAAACGATGCAAAAAGGCCGGGAGAAATTGCGTGGTAACGATGCCAACAAGAAAGAGGCAGAAGAAGACGGATAGCAGGGTTGCGGAGCTGGAGAAGAAGATTGATGCATTGACGGCGAGCTTGCAGGCCCGTGGAAGCTCCGCCGCGCCGTCGGCTGCTGCTGGTGGCAGCGGTGGTGGTGCATCTACGGGCGTGTCGGCAGCGAGGGATGAGAATCCATATAAACAGCAGGGTTGGGGCAATTACGGCATGACAAAGAACTGGAGTACGAATACCGTCGCGGAGACGCCAAGCATGGCCGCGGACGGGTTCGGGCTCGACCAACAACAGTTGCACGGCGGAGATAGAGGTCGGTTCGACACCCTGATCCCACCCGCCGCTGGGCAGAAGAGGAAACTCTCGGACCGCGGAAGCACACCAGGAGATATGACAGAGAGCGGTAGTGGAGGCAGGCCAGCGCCGCCGATACACATGGGCAGCGACTACGCCGACGTCGTGGAGCGCGGAATCCTCAGCGCCGAAAAGGCGGCGGAGCTGTTTGAGCGGTACAACACGCAAATGATGCCGCATATGCCGGCAGTGGTATTCGCGGCTGGCACGACGGCCGAGGAGACGCGGAAAACGAAGCCTTTGCTGTTCCTTGCCATCATGTCGGCGGCGTCGTCCGAGTCGCCCAACGTGCAGCGCAGGCTGGTCAAGGAGCTGATGCAAATCTTTGCCGAGAAGATTATCATTACAGGCGACAAGAGTCTGGAGATTGTGCAAGCTTTGCAGGTTGCCGTGATTTGGTACTGGCCGCCCGAGCACTTTGAAGAGCTCAAGTTCTACCAGCTCGTGCACATCGGCGCTGTCATGGCGCTCGACATCGGGCTGGGCCGGCGGACGGCCGGGAGGAAGATGCTGGTCCCGTTCCAGTGGCGGAACCACCCGTTCAAGCGGGCGTCACCGCCGGACCCGGCGTCCATCGAGTGTCGGCGCGCGTGGTTGGCCGCGTACTTCTTGGCGGCGAACACCTCGATGGCGCTGCACCGGCCGAATCTGGTGCGGTGGACATCCTTCATGGCCGAGTCGATGGAGGTGCTGCAGACGTCGGCGGACGCGGCGCCTACGGACAAATACTTTTGTCACCTCGTGTGGACGCACCGGCTCGCCGAGGAGGTTGGGATGCAGTTTTCCATGGACGACCCGGCCATTGTACCCAACATCACAGACTCGCGCACGCAGTATTCGCTGAGGATGCTGGAGAGGGATTTGGAGAAGTATGTCACTTCTGTACCCAAGGAGGAAATGCAGTGTAAGTGGTTTTGTGGCTGATGGCGTTGAAGACCTTGGCTAACACGGACAGCAACACTCCGCATGTCCTTCCACGTCCTTTCCCTCTACATGCACGAGATTGCCCTGCACACTCAAATGGACGATATGCGCCCGCCCTTCGACACAGCGACCCTCAAAGACAACATGCTGACCAGCCTCACACTCACAACCTCCCACATCAATGCCCTCTCAGCGTGCCTGTCCGCCATTGACGGCATCTTTGAGGCATTTTTGGCAATGGAAGTCCCCAGCATTCGCTGCCTGCCCGTTTTCAACTTTGTGCGTGTCGCGTACGCCGTTGTCGTACTCATCAAGATGTACTTCTCCGCTACGGCGCCCGGGTCCGAGTTGGGCAAGGTGATTGACAAGGATAACATGAGAGTGGAGTACTACCTCGACGCGCTCCTCGAAAAGTTCCGCGCCGCGGCTTCGGATGACCGGAGTCGACCGGCTGCCAAATTTCTGGTGGTGCTGGTGATGTTGAGGAGCTGGTTCTTGAAGCAGAGTAGAGGGCTGGCCGTGGGTGCGCCGCCGGAGGCGGTTCATTCGTCGTTCAAAAGTGCTCCTGCGCCTGCGGCGCCAGCGGCATCACAGCCCGAGCAGACCCCGGCGTCTACACATGCTTCCCGACCTACAGAGCCGACCCCTGCGGAGGAGCAGCAGCGGACGTACCAAGCGGCTCCCCCACGATGCAAGAATACCCCGCGGCCAACACGCCGCTACACCTACTCTCCGAAATCGCGACGAACGATCGCTCGGGCCGTGTGGCGAACAACATCCTATGGAATCCGCCGCCGTCGTCAGGAAGACAATCCTTTCTATACAACCCCAACGCCGTGACACCCACGCCGCTCGACGGACCGGGATCCGGCCCGACTACGGCGTCCAGCGGCGCCATGGACAATGCCACCTCTAGCACAAATCCAAGCGTTCCCAACGCTGCGGCGCCGTGGCTGAACCCGGCTTGGCAGTTCGACCTCCAGGACATTGGCCTCGACATGGGCTTCACCGAGGGGTTGTCGCTCGAAGAATTCACCACTGGGTTCGGCGCGAGCCCGGGGAGTCTGAGTAACGGAATGCGGTACGTCATGGCGCAGGATCCCTGGCTCAGCGGGATGGGTGGGCTCGGGGACATTTTCGACGGGATGCCCGGAGCGTCCGGTCCGCCCATGTTTCCCATGTGAAAGCCGCCATGTGTTACGAAGCAAGGAGTATGTTGGCGTCCCTAGCGTCTTTGGCTCTCTTACTTCTCAGAAGAGAAATCTCGGGAGACTGGCGTCAAACTGATGAGCTTGGAACCGCCGGATGTCACGGTTGGATGCCGTGGGACGGCCTGAATTCCATCTATACCTAACATCTCGCCTCCACTTGTCCTACAAGGACGCAACGTCCAAGACAACCACGATCGATACCCTGATATCCCCCTCCCCCATCCCCTCATACCAAAACACGTCATGACTTCTGACTCGAACGATTCACTTGGGAACAACTGGCGCCAGTCTATCCTCGGAAACCAAAAGGGAACGAGACGGGGCGCGAACGAAGGGAGACAGAAGACGGCAAGCAAATAAAAGAAAACAAGACCAGAAAAAGTTACTTTTCTGACACCTCTCAAGGGCCTGTTTAGGAATTTGAGGGTCACGGGGGCAGAGGGAGCGAGGACTACGACGGCTCGCCTAGGAACAGCGAGAGGGGTAAGAAAAACGAAACGGGACGGCTGAATCGCAATTCTCTCTACATGCCTCACATCTCAAACCTCCCCCCTCGCGTCGACTCCCCCTTCCCCCCCGACTTTCCTCTTTCCCGTCCAGCGGGTAAAGGAAGGAAAGCTTGCCCATGCCGAAAAGAAGAAGAAAAAAACTGTATTTTTCGCATCATGATACCTCGGGGAGACCCTGTACTTGTACTTGTCTAGTTGACTTGTCAGCTCGTCGGCCTGGCTGGAAAAGGTGGGAGGGAAAAGAGGGGGTGGGGAAAGGAAGAAGGAAGGGGAGCAATTGAGATTGCCCATCTTACAAATGGACGCGTGCCTCCCGGATGGGACGGTACAGCACTTGACAACGGTTGGCGTGCGCGAGTGCGTGATATCACAGCCCTGCCAGGAATGACAGCTGCTCGCCGCCGCCGCCGCCTCCTCCTCCTCCTTAGGGGCACGGCTCCCTATAGAGACCTCGATCCCTGCCTCGGCGAATGGGAACGGGATACCAAACTTCCGGAATGGAGGCCCATTTATACTAAATCCCACGCTGACGAAGGCTTGGGGAGGTTAGGTGCCGAGACTAGCGAGACGCGCACTCGTTCTTCTTTGCATCTTCTCACATGTTTTGTCAACATCTTCACCATGCCCGTTTCCATTAGCGGGTTATCAACAAAAAAGCTGTTGGACGAGACCACGAAACTTTGCATTCGGGCCCGAGCGTGTTTCTCTGGGTAGCTAAGTTCGGCGTTAGTCACCGGCCGTTAATCCGCCTCTCATCTCGGGCGATGTGCCCGCAGCCCTTTGTAAACCCGCCCCCACTCCGTCTTGCTCTGAGCCATGTGCCTATCATGCCCCCTCAAAGACACAACCATGGTTTCGCACACTTCACCCTCTGCTGCGCTGTCAACGTCCATGGCCCCCATCCTCCGTACCGATGCCTTCGCTGCTGCGTGACGGCCAATGATGCAACGATACAGTAACACTACCCCCCTCCCATACACCAGACATACTCATGTCAGTGTGTCGACACCATCAGCAATCGCCGTGATGGGCCGCAAGCAATAAGTCAGACGTCTTTTTCCGGACCAATTTTTGTTTTGGAACCCGAGGTCTTGCAATCTGCGATCGTCCTCCCCAAATTCCCCATGCCGTGTGTGAACTCCTTGTGAAATTGCACTTCCATTCCGCTTCCGTGATAAATATGAGACAGAGGTCTCATGTGCATGTGGTGTGGTGCTTCCCCGCCCAAAACGAACCGCAACCAGGCTTTGTACCAACCAGCCGAACGCCACGTGGGGTCAAGTTGACACAGGGAGTAACCCCCCAAGGTAAAAGATAAACAGACTAGGATGAAGAACGCTCGATACTGGTGAAACGCTTGATGGTCTTTTTCTCGTTTTCCGTTGGAAATTCATGCTTGTGTAGTGCGAAGCCATCGGGTATGGTGATGATTACGATGGCAACATCAATCATAGTAGCCTTGCCCGCATGAACTTTTCAATCCATGTAAAAGTCGCCTTTCAGGATGCGCTCCTGGAAGGCATCGGGCTTCGGCCGCTCAGGGGCCTTGGGCTTCATGGTAGCAGCCTGAGCAGGAGGAGCAGGCATCTCGGAGACGGACTTCTGGCGATCATGGGTACCGGCGTTGCTCATGCCGCGGGGAGGGGACGACGAAAGGCCAGAGCCAAACGAAAAGGATGGTCGCGGGCCCTGAACAGAGCTTTCCGCGCGAGACCTAAGCTGCTCGGACCAATTGAAACCTTGGTCTGGGCGCGAGAACACGTCAGAAGAGGATCTTTGCTTGTGTGCAGTGCTTGCCTGTGCAGTGCTGCTAGAGCGACGCCTGACCGACGACAGAGCAGCCGCGATGGACGAGGTGTTGGGCGGCGTGGCATCTACGACTGAGCCGCTGCCCCGGGCAGAATGGTGCATGCTGCTGCGTCTGTCGGAAGCAGGCGTACTGGGCAAGGGGGTAGCAGAGACGGGTGGTGGATTATTACCGTTTGATCCAGGGCTTCCACCGCCAGTGCGCATGGTGCGCATTGCCTGAGCTCCAAAGCTCATTCTGCGAGTAAAGGGTGTGGTGGGCGCGGTGCGGGCGTTGGGGGGGATATCCTCCTCATCGATAGCGTTCTCATCGATGGAGTCATTGGAGTTGGTTGATAGACTTCCCCGTCTCAGAGAGTTGAAGGCGCTGCCAGCGGTAGGAGAGGTGCCAGCAAGGCCGAGACCGGTGGAGACCGAGAGTCTCCGTCTCTGTGCGTCGCTGGTGCCAGGGAAAGCAGCTCCGTTTGAAGTAGAATTGCTTCTGAAAAGGCCGGCAATGGCCTGCTGGGTAACGGAACCGCGTCTCTGGCGATGCATTTCGTTTTGGTTGTTCTGGTTGTTGGAGTTTGAGTTGTCGGTCGACATGTTGAGCAGAGTTGGAAGAAGCGAATCGGGGGTGCAGTATATGTAGTCGGTCGAAGGGCTGTCGTAGTCAGAGTGTTTGTTGAGGTTGTCAAAGGGTAGTCCAAGTTTGGTGTTTCGGAGCGAGTCTTGTGTGGGGTGAGGTCTAGGAAGAATCGAAAGAGGGATCGAACGGGGGATCGTTCGACAGGTGCGGATGTGTGGAACACGGCGGTTATATATCGAGGTGGCCGATGGACTGATTTAGGGTGACACTAAGGGCGGGTTACGAAGGCTTGCTCACAAGGAGGGCCAGGGATGGGACGAGCGTACCTCTGTAGCGCGCCGTGGGATAGTGCCGATCAAGGGGTTTGCTGGCTGGTGGGAGTCAGAAAGAGAGACTTGATCGTCTTTGTGCTCGTTTGTGCCGGGGGATCGACGGACGAAGCGTCTCTTTGCGCGGCGGGCTTGCACAGTAGGCGGGTTGAAGCTCTAAATTGAGTGACGTCGAGCTTGCTTGGGGGGAGCCGGTTGGCAGGGCCAGAGGGTTTGCGCGTACTGGCAAGAGTTAGGGGGCGGATGTGCGGTGTTCTGTGGTGGTTTGGCTGAGATGGTGTGCTTGGACGCTTAGGGGTGTGCTTGGGGGATGCTTGGCATCGGGCAGCGGCTGGCTGGTCGCTCTGGAATGCTCAGCCCAGGACAGGCAAGTGATGGTGGGATGGCGGGTGCGTGTGGGGAAGAGGCAAATGCGGTGTCGGACGGTCGGCCGGTCGGCGTGTGTTTGAGAGCGCCGCCGATGCCTCTGGCGGTGATTTGACTGCGTCTGCAGAAGAAGCGAACCGCCCGACGTTAAACGGAGACACGCGCAGATGGCAAGATAGGCCCAGGAAGATTGGGCCTACGTATGGGGTCAAACAGGACAATGGCTGAATGACGAAGTGATTAACCGGCTGAGTGACGGAGCGGCAGAGCACACTATCGCAGTGATGTGCGTAGGTTTGGTGGGTTGCTGATGTAGTGCACTCGTCGTCTTGTGGAGGGCGAGAGCAGTCGATCGAGAGAGAGTTTGATGTCAATGCAAGGATGGATGTGCTGATTGAGGAGGGACCAAATGCGGGTTTCACTGACTGACTGTGCTACGCTGGGGCTTGCCAAGTTGTGATTCTGGAATGGATGGAGACGAGAGGGCTTATTTGATAGAGAATCGGACAGCTCGCGATTGCTCCTTCCTCTTTGCCCTCCCCTAGCTGCTTGTTCTGTCTGTTCCTTCTTGCTCCTTCCTGCCCTTCCTCTTTCCCGTTCTTGCTATTCCTGGTAGCGGCACCTGCACCTGCACCTGCACCCGCACCTGCCTGTGGTAGGTAATGGAGAATCTGTGGAGGGGAAGATGGCAAGGAACGGCACATAAAGAGGCCAGACCCCGGCCAGCCTGAGAGGGTTGGCGCGGAGGCTACGGCAGCATCCACCCACCCACCCTGACCTGAGCAAGCTCTCGTCCACGTCCCTTAGCCTTAGCAGGAGCTCGCAGATGCGTCGTCCAATCACCGACGAGATGGCCTCAGCGTTGCTTCCAGCAAAGACACCTTCGCGGTGCGCACCGGTACGTATCTCCTCTTAGCGTGGTGTCTAGTGCTGCCTTAGCGTATGCAGCCACTTGACGGCCGGCCTCTAAGCCAGCCAGACCCCCGCTTGTCGACGTCACCCAATCGAATGATTTGCGGGGAAATCAAACCAGCCGCCAGAGGTGGGAAAGAGCGACGTTTGGAAAGAAAAGAGGATGCGAAAAGGAAACCAGCGAGAGCCACTTGCGTTTGCTGCACATGCTACAAGTGCACTTGGGTCGGGTGCAAGCATGGACGCTAGCCATTCGTTCGAACCAAACCAAAACAATCCAAACTGAACCGAACCAAACCAAACCAAACCAAAGGAACCAACGCACCAGGTGAGCTGCAGAAGGATTCTGGCAAGGGCCTTCAGGCCCAAGTATCCGTTCCGCCCATCAGTCAGGGAAAGAAGGGGTCCTCTTCACGCTCCTTATGACTTTCTCTCGTGTCTTCCTCGGGAGTATCTTATTGAGAGTAGGAGAGGATTTAACCATCTCTCTCTATCTCTATCTTCTTCTCCTGGCTGCCCGTTTTCCCTTTCCCATCCTTTGCCCTCACCCCGGCTCATACCCCCCTCTCTTTCTCCTCTTTTTGTAGAAACGAGCGTCTCAATACGTACTGCATCTCCCCTCTGACACTCACACCCCCGTCTGGAGACTCAGAGACATTCGAATATCCACATGTCCCCCAATCCACCACCCGTACGGTTGCACCCAACCTGGTCGACATTTCCAAACTCAATGCCGCCTCCCGTCTGGACCACCAAACGGCACAAGGAGAACGGACTGACGTCCCATGTTGCGTGCCATCGCATGCCCGCTCTCGCCACCTGGGACCACCATGGACTCATCCGCGAGCACCACCATCTGCCCATCTTTGTGCCACCTAAAACATCTCGAGCTTCGAAAAAGAACCTTAAACTTTGGTCGGACGAAGGCCATGTCGCGAACTCGTGTCACTTTTTCAGACTCGGGACCCCGATGGCTCTGGCTTTTTCGTGAAGCTTTCCGGTTTATGGTTGGCGAGACCTATACATCGAATTGTCCATTTCCCTCTAGCAAGTTGACGCGCTCAACCATCTCCATCACCCCCAACTGTGATCGCTCTTGTCACCATCTCGTCCCCATCAGTCACGCAGTGTGCGCTGTACGTGCACGATTGGTAACCAAGCTATCTTCATCTTAGTTCGGTAGGTTGGGGCCCATTCCACTTTGGCAACGACGACTTGGCGTGCAGACGGCCCCTAGCAAGCGCTGCCCCGGATAGATAAACCGCCCATCAGCAACATGCACACCGCGCCAATAACCCTTGGCCGCTTGGACCAGGGTAAACTTCAGGCGGCACACCGGATCTAAGCAACGAGAGATTGGCGAGCTCGCCTGGTCTCTCAGCCGCTGGAGGCAAGGACGTGAGCAGTGGGGGGCTGCAGCCAGCAAAAGACCCTTGAGCCCTCTGTGGTTTTTGCCCGTCAGGAATTGTCGAAAAGTAACGTTGAGTGGATAGGCGCCTCCGCCCAGGTCACCCGAGTCAATTGACCAACCGACGCATGAGGGATACTTGTTTCCTTCGACGCATCTTCACGACTCGCCATAGAGTTTTCATGCTTCCTGGATGCCATCTCGGGCACTAGGCGGCAGGCTCCAATGCGGTGCCTGGTATATCGCAGCACATATTGGATTGTGCGTCGTCTCTTGTTTGCTGCAGAATCCCACCCCTCCCCGAACCTCCAACGTCCCCCTTAGACCAACCAAGATGTCGCCGCCAACCTCCCCGAACCCCAGTCTGGCTAGGTATCTTCTCTGTTCGACCTTCCCCCAGACTATCCACATCCGCAGCTCCCTCCCTGACTCGCTGCTAGGATCATGATCCGTCTTCATTCTCGAATGCACCCAACTCGGCTGTTTCCCCGCAAAATTCGGGTCCCGATAGCAGCTTGCACGCGGTCTTAGTGCTTGGCCAAATGGTTTCCCGACCTGCCAGGCTAGCCCTCCCGCTAGTCGCACAACAACCCTGAACCGTTTCTTGGCCATGGCGCCGGCTTATCTGGGCACCAAACCCAGACGGCCTAGTTTGTCTTGTCCCACATAGGCCATGCGTTTTGTTGTGTCACGAGAAAGCTTAATAACGAGAGGCCTGGTTTTCTGGTAACGACCATGGTGTCCGACGGCCATTCTGCCGCACCTTCCTGGATACACAACAGTCTCATCCTTACTTCGATGGGCGTCCTTTGCTATCACGCCTAAGCACACTGCAATTTCTTGCCAGAGGTTCGGCTCTGCGCCGCGACACAGGATTTCTCAGTGGAGCGTAAAGTCGCGCAACTGGCCTCGTCAGCAACATGTGCAATAATGGTCACGCGCAGCATCTTCTCCAAATCCTGTTACCCCGCCTTTTTCGGGTTCAGGTACAAGGTGCTGGGTGAAAGTTGACCAGTTTGCCAATCTCGATGCTTATCTCTATGCTCGGTTCGGGCTTCCCTGTCGGCACCCATGACCTAGTGACGAAGGTGACGGGATGATTTCCAGGGAGGGTTGAAGTCAAGCGGTTGCGCATCCCGCTAGGTTATCTCTGGAAATGAGTAACGGTCGTAACACCATGTATCGACTCGTAGAAGTACATGGCCGCTCTTGCGATGACACCAGAGTTACACCTTGCACCGTGGGATGCAGTCCCAATCGAGCCAAGTCCAAGTCATAACGGGGCTGCAACACATTCATACGCCTGACAAACCAAGTCAACCCTATTTCAATGGCTTTGAAATGTGAAATCGATGTGAATTGGCCCAATAGCCAAGTGTCCATCATCTCTGGTCTTGTCGTCGCGCGCGACAACTCTCAGAGACTTGGCCACTGCTTTTCCTGTTCGATGAACGGGTAGTAAAAGAGGCTTGGCTCCGCTGACTCTGATGCGTTCGACTGGGGATCACTTGCCCCGAAAGCCTCAAGCTTCCGTCATCAAGTCTTTGACTGAATGTGCCGGCCTTCCTTTTCATTGTCTCATCCTTATGCTCCGGAACTTGCGAGACATTTCTGGATTTCTCCGTTTTTGGGTCAGGCTGGCTGTCAGCCTAAGTTTTTACCAGACGTAATGTATTGCAAGAGAATCAGCTCAATAACACTGATTCTCATCGGCGCTGCGTTGATTGGCACGCCTGCAGTTGGATTGAAGGGCTTAGGCCTAAGCCTTCGCTAGTACCTCACGTTGCCTCGGTCTACCTAGTTGCCATAAGACCTGTATTATGTCTAGCTCTACTAATCTCTTCATTATCTCACTTGATTGTTCCCGCGGGTAGAATTGTAGGACGATAGAGCCAAGCAAAGGCGTAAGAAGAGTATGACGAAGCCTTGAGCCTTGTTGTTTGGTTACCGCCTATAGGGCGTAGTAGAAGAGCACAACACGACTGAACATCTGACCACTCCTTGGTAGTGGAAATGTGTTGAGTAGTATCATGGTCCAACCGGGGAGCCGGCCTCCCAGCAGTACTCATAACTGAAAGGGCACATGGTCTAGTCACGGTCGGAGAGCTCGGTTGCATTGCCAGCCACCCACGCGAGACGCCTTACTGCTGCCTGGCAAGAATGGCATAATGTTAGTAACCTCGGATACTTGGCGTGGGCTATGAGAAACTCGTCAGCTTGTGCAAGTAATCTGGGAAGAACGGGCTTGAATACATATCGAATGATACGTGCCGTATTGGTAAGGCCAGCAGCTAAGGGTTCTCCGAGTTGACGAATTCGATGTTTATTAGAGGTTAATTCAGCTGTCTACTACACCTTCTTCCGGAAGTAGGTACCAAGCAATCCCGTCCTGGACGATGAATCCTGTAGCGAAAAGCGAGTGTTTCACTCGCGGCTCGACTTTGCAGAAGCTGATCGAGCCTAAGTGCTTGGAGTTTCATTCCTGCGATCGGGGACATCTCGGTTACAAAAAGCATCTCAGCGGATTCATTGGCCATATTATTGGCATTAACAACGGGTTAACCTTGCAAGGTCGCCCATAACTCCACCATTCCTCTATCGCGGCCCGTATGTCTTGGGCATCGGAGCCGGAGTCGACTAGGGAAAAGGACAAATCTTATAACTTTCCTGGATTCTTTGGGGGTCAGCTACTCCTTGTGTATGGCGAAGGCCGCAAAACCGGTTTCATTTTGCTTGCAGGAGGAGCTCATTCGAAAAAGCGACGGTCGGTTGATCTTTGCATGGGACTATGATACGCCATGCTCGGAAGTAGCTTATCTGTGTGCTTCTTATTCGAGTTTGTCTCTTCTGGATTTATCCCCGGCTGAGTTTCTAAGATGTAACGACATCGTCATAAGTATACAACCTAGTCCAAAAAGCCATCCCCTTCGTCATAACTCAAATGGGCATAAAGACCAATGTCCCTGTCATGTTCAAATATGAAGGAAGCCCCCTACAAAGGTGTGCACATGCCGTCTTGTGGTGTCGCCGGAAGGGCGATTAAGACATCATCATGGCCTTACCAGTGAAGCTCGATAGAGAAGGCTGTTATGGGACCGGTCCGTTTCCTAGACTAGTTGACCAACAATGGGCCACCTCACCCTCTTTCAATCATAGTCTGTATAGGAAGACGAAGCCCCTTTGTCAACAGTCAAATCAGTTCTAATATAGTCCCAATTGGATTTAGTCTTTGTCCTTCGTTCTCTGACGCCTGGATATTGCGTTGACAGCGTTGGCTCACCTGAGACTGGGGGGGGGGGCTGGTTTCTCATATCTTGGCGCTTGATTAGCCTCGCAGGCGCTACTGCAATTATCAACACCAAAGCGGACGGCCTTGTTCGCATACCGCTAAATGACCTATACATATGGGTTCGAAACTAATATGAGAGGGGAGTCTTCCTTCGTCAGCCGAAGCACATTGTCGTCGTTGTCGAACACAAACATCTGCCCGACACAGCATAGAACCCTGAGCCTCTGCTACCTGGGCAAATTCGACCATTCAGGTGAAAGATTGTAATATAACCGCTCGGATTCCAGTGGACATCGGCCTGGAACCTCGGATTGACCTGACCATTGAAGAACCTGCGCTCAAGCTCTTAAAGACATGGCTGGCACTTCGCTGCAACAAACAATGTCACTTAAGAAGATTTGTATAACTTCTATCTTGACCACTACATGCGGGATATACATTCACACTAGCTATAGTAAATCGAATGCTAGGCTCGAGCTAGAAAGCTGGTTGTATAGCTGAAGCAATTTCAATGATTGCCAATGTTCCATGCTTCTTGTGGCCACTTTGCAATCATACAATGCTAGCTTCTCAAGACACTTGGGAGAACCGCCCAACTTTCGAATTTAGTGAAACTCTGAGAATGATTTTGATTAACGATCCAGGTAAAATAGTAATGTGACTTCTTCTGGTATCCATCGTTTGCTATTGCCTGATAACCTTAGGGTCAGTTTTGACCCTAAAGCCTGAGGAAATATGGACGATCTTGCCTTTCTTTTCATTGTGTGCCGGGATGTTTGTATGGGAGTATTTTCCGGACCTGTTGATGAGCGCTTTTCATGCACATGCACCTATTATCTTCAAAATCTTGAGGATACTGTTCTTGCTCTGGGGTCTGGATGCTTGGCTGATGCTTGGCTGAGCGATTTCATACAAAGCAACAAAATGATCGACCCGATGACATAGGCTAGGGTGTTGTCTTCATTTGGGTTATGCCCGGTGGACTCGGAGTCGAGTGGAAATCGGATACTTAAAGTTTGAGCTGGCTAGTTGAACCTTATAGCTATTTAGATAACAACCGAGGCTGCTTTGATCACTCAAGAAGAACACTAAGTAATACTGCGGAGTTGCTGCTAGCAGAGGTTCTTGCATGTAAAACATTAAATGATTTGCAGACGGCAATCGCACATTCACCACGCCAAATCTTGTTTGATTGTCACTTGAGTGTTAGGATAACTTGAGTACCATATCAAGCGTGCTTTGAAGCGAACCGGTCGGTCTTGGGGAATAACTTGGCATGAAACTTCGCAAGTGAAATAGCCACAGAAAGTATGAAGAGATGCATGGCCTGACACTAAAGTGACATAACGCAGAAAATAGCTTCGGGCTTGTCAAACGTGACTACATCTCCTAGTAATCCATACTTCTTATTCTTTCAACTACCTCTGGTTCTACTCTTATTTGTCTAGGTCTATCCACTTAGGAGGATGATAAAACGATAAAGAACGGAACAAGAGATGAGCCGCCGGATTTGGAAAACAACCCGGGGTATTCCAACTGTGTTAGGTTCAATTGTACATAATCTTTTAGTATATGAGTTCTTTGCATATGTATAACTGATTGAGATCTTAGGGTTTACGAGCTTGCACTTGATGTTCTTGCTTGCATTTGCGCCAAAGCACCCCTCCCAGGACAGACCGACCATATTCATTCGACAGGTAATAACGCCATATTGCAGTCTCTAGTGAAATGAGCGGATCAATTAGCGTAGAGTTCATCTTGTATCAATCTCGCTCATTTGGACGAACGGCTGGATCAGCTCTACGTGGAAGACGTTATTAGAGCCGATTGAGAATGGCTTCAATCACGTCAACTTAGTAGGAAGTAATTTGCGAGCCTAATACAAGCTTTGATATGAAGCGGACAAAGTCGGACTTTTTACAGCCGACGCATGGAGCAATTACTATACAAAAAAACCACCTGCTATCATGAGCCTACTCTGTGACTCATGCAAGATCTTGCTCTTACTGCCCATTCCCCAGAGCTTTTACCTAAAGGATTTGGAGCATTCCAGAAGCTTGCGTCATGGACATGTTCAGACCTCTAGTACTTGATTCCCTAAGAGAACCAAGGCTACAGTGGATAGACTCGAGTCTTGAAGACCGCATACTCGTGACCAACCTCTGTCTCATCCCTTATGAATGAAAGCAAAGTCGAGGGAGATCAAAACTTTCCTCGACGACCCGGAAGCATGAGCGCCGCACCGATCAATCTCCATAACCGAGTCAACGACCGGCAAAAGCTTTTTGGTGGTAAACTGCTAGCCTGTAGTCATACAAGAAACTCGTAAGCTGCGTCTGCGGCTGCCACCCTACCAACGAGCTGTTGTGAGCTTAAGAAGACTGGGGTGACCTTGGATTTGTGGTCCAGGTTGCTAGATTCCGACTACGCGTCACCCTAAAAAGAGTAAATGCCTGACAAATAAAGAGTTTCGCCTGATCCGCGGCCAAAAAGTCTCGACTTACATCTCCGCACAATGGGGCTCTTGTTACAATAGCTACCAGACACGGACCAAGAACCACTCAGGCCATAACTGGTGAATCCGAATGAGACGGGCGGCCTGCACGCTTTCCCCGAAATTTTACCTAGTCCTCACCACCATGCCGACTAGGTTGACCGAGGAGACTGAGCTGCTGTTACAACAGAAATTAATGGGCTGGTGCCGTGTAATCCCTCAAGCTTCATTGCGCGATTGAGACGGATGAGAAGATTGCCAGACACAGGGCTTATCGAGCTCAGGTTCGTGTTGACAGGTGTTGGGGCCACAGAGCACAACTTGACTGGGAAAATCAGTTGAGTAACGCAAGAACAAGTAAAAAGGCACTGACACTTGTAGCCGGTGAAATAATGAGCTTTCTTGACCTCGGATCGGCAAACCAGTGGAACGAAACGTCATGAGCATTGGCTCGACGACACAGATCTTAGTGGTAATGATGGGACGATAAGAATACTCATCTAAATCACCTACATCTAAATCACCTAGGCGATTGATTATCAGCTAATAGTCTGCAGGGGAAGAAATCTAGAATTACAGTTACCCCTTGAAGCTCCTTAGGCAGACTCCGTTGTGAAATAAGCGTCACAGAATTTTAGGTCTCGAACATGGTTCAAACAACAATGAAGGAGAAGCTTAGCAGTTTTCGCACTAGTAACCAGTTTTAAATCTTTGCAAACCCTCCTTGCTGCAGGAGCGTGCCATTCTAACCTTGTCGCCAGAAATCCAAACCCGTCTCTCTTCACTAACCACGGGGAAAGCGGCAAGGCGGATGAAAGACAAAGGCCGGCCAGACTATCAAACGGGACGGAGATACCCGCGGGAGGCCGTGTTTACCAGCCTCATCCCACTTCCTATCGATTTAGAAGGCCCACATGCGGCCGGTTATCCTGGTAATGCAGGGTTCTTCCTAGCAGCATAAACATCCTGGGAGCGAACGCGAGACTCGCCAAACCTTGTTTGGGTAGTCGCGCTGCTGGTGTGTGCATGCGTACTGGTGATACTAACTCTTTGTGGAATGCACTTTTCCCATGATGCCAACTCTGCCGACGGAGAGCAACACTTGTGGGGGGAAAATTGTCGTTTTTGGAATCAGATGTCACTAAGATGGCCCGATGAAGCGTGGTATATTCAGCTTACTTTCGAAAACCACAGACGTTACACTTTGGCTTAACAGTTGCAGATTATCGTTTTGTTCTATATCGCTATGTGTCTTGCAACCAAGCCCTTTCAGCCCAAGCAAGTCCTCGCGACACATTCTCGAGATGACGAGTCCGACAGGGCTTGGCGACCTCTTGCTGGTCTCCTAAACCATCAAACACCGTGCGCTAAGGTCGGTCACGGTTGCTGAAGCGATTGGCAGCTTGTTTATAGGTACAATTGAAACAAGCTCACGAGGCGGACGCCTACTTCTTACACGACGCGCCATCTAACCGAGTCAGACACTACGATGACCGGTACTTGGTGAACACAACTAGGATTTGCTGATTTGTCGCAGACGATCTAAATGCCCACAGAGATCGGGCAAAATTAGGTGGACCTGGTGCCTGAGTTGGAGGAGAAGGGAAAGCTTGACGAGAGAAGTCGGGTCCAGACCGCTGGGAACCGGACTGTGCGATCATCCTCACGAGCAACGGTTCTCGCCAAGGAATATGACTGGAGGATTGCGGGAGGGAAATTCGGCAACGACGATCATGGACCCAACTGTCCGTGCCGTATTCCATGGCCTGTCGCACTAAAATTCCTCAGGTTCGTACGATGGGGACGCTTCTGGTTGGCATGCATTGAATAAAGATTTGTGGATCCCCAGTCCCAGGGCGAGCAACATTGAAACACGTACGCTGATCCTAGCTACCCACTGGCTGAGAAGATCAGCCCAAAACACATGCGGGTAAACCTTCTTCTTTTCGACTCCACATGAAAGCTTGATTTGTACAGGCCCCAACATCAGACGGACTCAAAAGTGTATGCGCGGGGTCGCCGTTGTGGATAACATCTCGAAAAGCTTCACCGGGCAGGAGCGAAACCACCCCTGAAGGCGTCGCGGCAAAGAGCAACTGACTTCTATGTTGTGCTTTGGCAAGGGTCTTCGGCATTCTCGGATGAAGTGTATTTGCTGAATCGTGTTTGAGATGACGACGCAACGACGGTGTCTGAATATGTTCTTGTCCCATTTGACCCGCCAGGCAATGAGTACTTAACTCTCATGAAGATGCCCTCTGAACTCTCTCTCTCTTCACCAGTAACACACCGCTCCAGAACATCAAAGCGAATTACCAGCTTCACTCTTTACTCAGTCCATCACTTGCACCGCTAAAAAGCTACTCAAAATGCGCTACACTCAGCTTATCCTCTCCCTCTTCTTCTTCTTTACCTTCGCCATGGCTCTGCCTGCGCCGGCGCCGGTAGAAGCCGTTGCCGCCGCAGATAAGAACAATAACAAGAACGGCACCAAAGCCAACGGAACTAAGGGCGCAAATGGTAGAACTACCACTAAGGGAACCACAGCCAAGTCCAATGCCAACAACGGCAACAATGGCAAGAAGACTAACGCAAACGGCAACGACTGTGCTGCAGCCAACAAGTTGGCCACTGGCATTGCTAACAATATTGCGGTCCAAAAAGAGGAGCAGTCTGACGCCAACACCCTGACAAATATCATCAAATCGGGCAATACCGCCGGTTTCGCCTCGGCCAAGCAGAAGTTCCTCAATACGATCACCAGAGGCATGGATATCCGCAAGAAGAACCAAAGTATTGCGCCCAAGAATAACGCTGCCATTGCCGGCTTGAACAAGGTATAAATTGCACTTGTTCCAAGTCTACGAGATGTCGAAGCTAAAAGTGTGCGAAACAGGTCGCCGACGCCCAGAACAAGGAGTTGAGCCAGGCAAAGGGTCTGCAAGGAAATAAAAACGATTTGAAAACTCTTCAAACACTCCAGAGCGAGTTCACTGCAGGCATCAATCAGAACGAGATAAACAGGAAGGATGTGAGTGCGCACAAACGTTGATTATGCGGAAGGCTTTACTAACATGGAGCAATAGGCCCTCAAGGGTTGCTAAGCTGGTGGTGATGTGCTGGGATTCAGATCAAGGGACAAGACCGAAACGCCTTGAAGTGCTCTGAAATTGCTTGCAGAACAAGCCGAGTCTGTATATGGGGGATTCTTTGTAAATATAGCAAATCTAGCGGCTTAGGACATTCAAATGCACAGATGTTCCACAAAATCTTGTTAGAACGTGAACGAGATTCCGTCATTGTCAAGGACGCTTCGTTGATGGGAATGCTGCTGAGACTAATACCGAACTTGTAAAATCCGATGAGAGAAGACCAGATTTGTGAGGAGGTTTGCTTGGGGTTATAAACACCAATTTGAAATAGCCACATGTTAAGACAATGCAAGTTGGGTCGACTTCGTGTCTTACGTTGATACGAGTTCATTTATGACGTGGGAAGGTGTTGGCATATTTGTGATCACTAAAGCCAAGCCGATAGATAATATATTTTCTGGATCTTTGTGGTCAAGTGAAAATCGATAGGATGACTCTGTGTCATAGTAGTACTACCTGATACAATGTAAATAAGGATGCATTTGTCTTTACTTCCCAATGACCTTGAGACGATGTAGACAAGTAACACCGAATAGATATCCTGCCATTGAACAAACTGTCTTTCAGATTATTGCTTGCTACAGAAGCGATTTTTCGACAATAGAAAGCAAATATGTTGCCAAAGAAGTGGGTACATCTTTGAAACAAAAAACAATGTGCTGTCGTACTGACAGGCCCTTGGAGTCAACCCCTGAGCTGGGAACCTGGCTAAAAGCCTAATGCAAGCCGTTAGACTTTTTATGCTTAACGTATCTATGCATCTACATTAACTGTTTGTTCGATCTCAACCTACTATAAAAAGTTTACTTGATTATCTCCACGAGGTTGGTAAATTTCTGGAATCCCTTAGTAGTGCCGTAGTGATTCAGCCAGATTTGACGAGAATCATGACGACGTGGAATACAATCGGTTCACACTCATGCTGTAGTAGCGGAAGACAAACGAGACAACAAAGTCTTTTGGGCAACTTTGAAATCTAATAATCCTAAGTCTGGTTGAGTAAGAATATCTAAAGGACACAGAAGAAAATCCAATACATGGGCCAATATGACATGCACATATCATAATAGAGCCCGTCAACGGTTCCGCCCAAGACGGGTGTGAGCTGAGTACATATCCCTTGAAGGATTTATCCACACATTGGTCAGGCGGAAACACTCTTGACGAAAAAAGTGGCACACAAGGTAGACAGTTCTGTAACCTTGATGATGATCTGCCAATCCTGTGAATTGCCTATGGCGTTGATGGCTTGCCTTTGCTTCACACGTTGTCGTTGATCGTTGAAGCAGTCACAGACATAACCAAGGTCAGCTCTTGAAAGTTACGAGTTCACACCAAAATACCCATGTCGATCGAGATAATGGTGCTTTCCTGTGGATAAATGTATTGCTACTCTTAGACCGTGCTCTCTCCGCTATTGCAGATCACCTCGACGAAGCCCGATCCCTTGCTTTCAGATTCCGAACGAGATCATACAATTGAGGATACGCTGAATCATTGCTATTCGGTGTAAGAATTTACTTTTACCCTCATGCCTCACCCTAGAGCATCCTCTGCGCCCACTCGCCTCAATACATGGCTGAGGCCGCTCAATGACGAATGTAGTCTTATATTCCTGGAGTTTGTACACCAAGTCATTTGGAGCGAAAGATCTGTGCTGAACAAAGCCCTTCGTGCTTTTCTCCTGCTGCAGACCGGACATGGTGGGATGGCTTGGGCTCGGGCTTGAGAGATGTTTTCGTCAACGCCGAGAAGCAATCTTGCAGTCTCGCCCCTCGCCTGGTAATCCCACTTACCGGCCATTCACAAGACAAAGTACTGCAAGCTTAGGGACAGTCCGAGCAGTTTTGGGTGGGGAATAATCTTCTTTTCTATGGAGTGGACGTCGGGGAGTTTCGGTCATGAGCCCAAAGTGACAGCCACTTGCTCTCTGAGCTTCCGTCCACACCCGCACCCGCGCTCCTCGCCTCGAATCCCGCAATAAGAGATTACGTGCCGTGCTCGCACGGCAAGCCCACTGCGGACAAAGCCCACTGATTAAAGTTGGACTCGGCTTCATTTGAGCCTAAAGGAGTCGTGGCGCAGAGTCCAGTGTCCAAACCGGCCGCCAGAGGAATTTGACTTTGTAACGCTCAAGGGAGACTGGTCTTGTCAGCGGCCTTAGCGCGCCATTTTCAAATTTCTAGCCGTCAAATTTGAAGCTGAGGGATTGATGCAGACCGGTAGTCGTAGTTTGGCGATTGAATGATCGTCTCCTCGCATCGTGACTTTACTGGCTGGAAACTGGCTTAAGATGGACTTATGACTCGTAGATCCCTAACACGGGCAGTTTTTGTCGACTTGGGAATGCTGGCAGTGAGGGCGGGTCTCGAGGATTTTGTTCCAGGGCGCATCAAGTGGAAAGCTTCCGGTTGCCGAGCCGAAGATTCGGTCAAGAAGGCCGGAGAAGGCTGCTTTATGGGAGTTCTTATCCAACGAGCGCTGCCGTGGACCGCAACGCCGGTTCTCTCCCACCCTCCATCCCGATTCTCAACAGTCCAACATCCAAACTGACAGCTTGGCAATGCAGCCGATGCGGCGTTGCACCACTATTTTGGCCCGATCACCCATCGGGACGACGAACCGCCAAAGATACTTATTTTTCCATTACTTAATTCTGTATTAAATGTCGGTTCGCTAATCTTCTTGCGTTTAGCTGTGTGTCCTTATCGCTTCTTCGCTGCAGGAACTCTCTCGCCAGACAGGGTTTGTCACAGGTTTCATCAGTCGTGACCAAGGCCACATCCGTCCGCACCGGAAGCAGAGCGGCACAAGACCTGCGACGTTTCAAGTCTGCCGACCCCACCAAGCCTGTCCTGCTTCGTGCCTGAAGAGTCCTCGAAAACGTCTCTTTCGCCCAGGGATCATCCCAGGGTATCTTGAAGGGAACTCAGATCGTGACGGGTTGAGGGTTGTGTAGCGTCGTTAGCTCCCGTCCCTCCGGCCCTCGGTTGCATCCGATGGAAGCGAAGCTATGATCGCCGGGTCATCAGCGACAACACATTAGAGCCGTTCTTTTAGTGACCGGGATCATGCGGCCGTTGGGTTGAGGCTCGAATTTGGTATTTGTAGTCCTAGAGCCGCTCTTTTGGCCGGCTCTTTCGCTTTTTCATCCGGTCTTCGCTTTGCCCTGTCTCACTATTCATTCACATCGTGCTGGTCACTCGTTTCTTCTACTTGACTAATTTCAACACGGTCATTCCTATACAGCATTCCAGACTATTTCTTCATTATCTCTCCCGCCTACACGAGTCCGCTGATTGTCCTAGTAATCACTTCAAAATGCGCGCTTCGATCACTGCTGCTACGGCACTCCTCGCCGCTATGGTCTCGGCCCATGGCAACATAGTATCACCTCCCGCTCGTGGGCCTGGTGCGGCGATGGCTGCAGCCTGTGGAAAAGAGAACGTTCAGGTTGTGACATCAGACCCTACTATTCCGCTTGAGGATCTCACCAACCCCCCTGCGACTTGTAAGCCGACATCTTGATGTGATCCCAAGATTCCTCTTCTAATAGTACCACTTTAGGTCAACTGGATCTCTGCCGAGGTGCAAAGTTCGAGGACAACAAAGCCAACGTCCAGACCTTCAAGGCAGGCCAGGTTGTCAACATGAGAGCCGAGATACCGATCCCTCACGAGGGTCCCATGAACGTCTCCATCGTCGACACGGCCACGAACAAGGCCATTGGCGAGCCACTGATCGTTTTCGACAGCTACGCGGATGAGAAACTCGCACAGCTGCCTGCGAACAACACCAACTTCGACATCACCATGCCCTCCAACCTCCCGGCTGGCACATGCGCTCAGGCTGGCCAGTGTGTCGTGCAGTGGTTCTGGTTCGGCACCAACGCAAAGCAAACTTATGAGAGCTGTGTAGACTTTGTGATGGGATGAGAGGTTAATATAATGATGGTCTACTTCTGAGATAGAGATGTGGGTGGCTTTTTGAGGGCGTTTGAGCATGTAGATCAGCGTCACATCCGTCTGAATGCTACGTTACCATGAGCAAATTTATTGGTTTGATTGATGTCACGAATCTTGAACAACCCCTTTTCAGCTGCTCCGTTCATAAATGAGGTGATAAATGGCGGTTATAGGTTGCACAGTTGAGTCAGATAACCTGCGCCGGACCCATATCGTGCAACTTCCACAACTGTGAGGGTGCTGGTTGGTGCCTAGTCTTTCGCCAAGATACCTACGTAGTCCAGGTACCAAGTAACAGATCAAGTGGCATATTTTCCATGAAGTCCAACGAGGCCTCGTTGAGTAACATTCGCAAGCTTGGGTCGGCAGTGTCGTCGCCAAAGTCGGGATGACTTTCGCCGTGGAAGGCAAAGTCGTTTTCGCTTGGTAGATCGATAAAGTTCTGCCTCGGCGATACCAAGTTACTTAGCGGTACGGCTGTTAAAATCTCTGGCTGGGGCGCCGTAACCTGAAGGTAGGCTTGATCTTGTTCTAGATCCAGCTGTGGAAGGTTCCGAAATTGGCTATGGATGCGCTCGAGCATCTCCAAACATCTTTTGGCTGATCTGCTTTTCTGCGCTAGCGTTTTCAGACAGGCGCGAGATTTGGAGACTGAGTGCTGCCACGCAACTCTATCTTGTTCCGACTGGGCGGCTTTCGTGAGGTAGTTCGCTTCAAGGACAAGAGTTGCTTGGAACAGGAAGTACGTTGCGTACCAGATGATTCCCTGGTGCAGGGAGCCCTCGAATGCCATGCAAAATACTGCGATGTCGTGGATGCTCTGCATAGCGACACCGTGACATTTCTCTTCCGCGTTGACTCTGGTTGGCAGGTAGCTGTGTTGTAGTTGGCTTCCGCGCCAAAGGAGAATACGGAGGTTCTGCTTTTTCCAGAGAACGACCGCCCTCGGTGCTCGGAACCACAGAGGGCATTCGGTTGCGACGAAATAGTCGGGAAGAGCTTGCTGCCAGCGGTTAAGTTCTCGCTCCAAAGTCTCAGCAACGCGGTACTCGATTTTGGTGCCCGCAGTCTTCGCCAGCAGAAATTCGTGATAAACAGCATCGGCTATCTTTGCGAGTTCTGCATGTGCAATGATTGTCGAGTACGTCGTCGGGTATTCGGCTGCCGGAGGAACAGGTGCCTTCAATGGCAACTCCTGAGTAATCGTCAATATTGCTAGATATCCAGTTTATGGGTTATCGACCGTGGTACCTTGTCATCAATGTTCCGAGGAACTCGAGTATCCACAAACTCTTCGGACATGGCTGGTGGCCTTCCGGTCGTGATGTTGAAACCGCTCTCAAAGCAGTAGATAGTCCAGAAGAGCTGCCGACGTCGCTCATGCCCCAAGGTATCCTCCGACCCTGGTGGTTCCCGATGTAAGCCAAGACCCAGAGCCATTCTGTATGCCAGGCCGCTGAAGTTGTACCCCGTGTTGGTTCGGTCCCTCTTCTGCAAATAGTTGCTCATGAGCAAGAAAGCCTGTACAGTTTCAATAGTGCCAGATTCGAGCATCTGAAGTGATAGACTCGATCTCGCAGCACTGTAGTAACCTGATTGTAGATGTTCCGACTCAGTACTAGAAAGCCAGTGCCCAATGGCCAAGACCATCTGATAGACTACACGCCATGGCGAGGGGACCGGACGCTGTCTGCGTCCTACATCAACTCTTTCGCGAAAGGTCTTTTCGTGAAGAACAGGGTATGAGGTGTTGTAGAGAACGAAATATGCGTCTATCAGCTGGTTGGCAACATAAGAGGATTGAAGACCAAAAGACTCCGCCGGCAAGAGTCCTACCGAGCTTGAAGATCTGCGCAGACGTTTGCGATGCGGCGCTGGGTATTGTTGCTTGGCAGCGCTGGAGACGTGGATAACAGAGTCAATCTCCCCGAGTAACTGGGAACCAGAACTACTTCCTAAGAACCACGGTGCGCTCGTCGGTCAACCGTCCTCCGCAGGTGGTCTGGGATTGGCTTACCTAAGTATCCAGAGTCGTGGGTCGACAGCGTGGCCATGCCGTCATTCTCATATGTTGAAGACTTGCACTCTGGGGATAAGGAGCCCTCATGCCACTCGTAGCTGTGAGGGGTAATCTCATCTGATTCTTCTGGAGTATGCGAGTCATCGTCATCTCCCGCTTGCTGTCCGTCTGCATCTCTGAGGGCCGACTCAATATCAAGATCCGGGTTCAGCGACCGCAGGAGGTTTCGCAACTGCGTGCACCGGAGCTCGGCTTTGTCCAGGTTCTTCCGGGTCAGAGGCGTCCGATCGGGTGGGCTCTCGAAGCTGCACGTCTTGCCTGTTTTGGCGCAGTACGAACATGGGTCATTTAGAGCGTTACCTCTCATGCAGCGGCTCTTTCTCTTCTGGCAGTTGACGCACGCTCGAACCGTGGTTGAGTTGGAACATTTACGGAGAGAGCCCGGCATATCGGGCATGACGTCATCGAAGGGCGTCGAAACGTTGAGTAACAAAATCCTGGTCTCCAGCAGGTAGATATGCTGTCACGACGTAAAATGGAAAACGTTGTATGGCATCACAACGACCCACCAACGCTGCTTTCGAGATTTCCCTGCAACGGGCTGGAGGGTTGCCAGCCACAAACCGTGACTTTACCCCTCAAGAAACCGCTCTCGGAGCACTGTCGACCGAAACGACAGCGCCACACACCACAGCCACAGGTGCGGCGCGGCGTTGGAGATGCGGGGGATGCTGGGCGTGGGGGAACAGTGTGGGAACAGGGGAGAGGCCAAGACGACTGGCGATATGGTACACGTCGAAACTGTTCTTCTGGTAACACACGGAGGAACGAAGTCATCCTACTCCCCCATCTCCTGGTGAACAATAACAGATAACAACAGTGCAAAGAACAGTCGCATCTCTAGAAGCTCGAGTATAACCCCTAATAGACCCGAGCCTCCATCGAACTGAGAGACTGAGTCCTTGCTTCTTCATCGCGCATTACAGATATTAAGTAAGCATTATCTGTATTCTAATGTCTAGTCTATAGTCATAATCTACTCGTTATCCGTCACATTAATGACAGTCGACTTGAACTTCCTAGCAGGAACCTTGCGGTTAAACAAGATGTCCGCCTCACGGTAGGAGCGGTGCTTGAGCTCAGGAAGGAAGAAGAAGGCCATGACCCAACACACAGAGGCGGTAGCTCCCCAGACATAACCGCACTTGCCAGCGAGGTTCCACCCACTTGGGTTAAGCATCTGCGAAGCCAAGTAGATCATAGGGATTTCCGCAACGTAGTAGGCGGCACGGCCAACAGCGGTACTCAACGAGCGAAGTCGGACCGCAGATGTCTCGGCAATGATGGTGTATGAGATCGGTCCGAGGGTACCGGCGAAGACGAAGGAGATGAGGATACCGAGAACGGCCTGGGCGTAGTTGGTCGCAGTGCTCTGTTGGACGGAGGCGCAGATGCCAAGAATCATGAGCAACGTAACGTTGGTGACTGTGCCCCAAAGATAGATAGTGCGGCGGCCGAACCAGGCACTGAGGGGCCAGGAGAGAGCGTTGGCAAAGAGTTGGAGGCACGAGTTGATCAGATTGAGATCGAAAGCACGGTCATGAGACATTCCAGCTTCTGAATTAGGAAGTCAGCAGTCTGGGTTAGAAAAGACATTAGGAAGGACGCCACTTACGCTCAAAGAAGAAAGTTGCTTGGTTGGCGATCAGGTTACCAGCAAAGTTCTGCGACGCGTACATCAAGCACGTGATGGTAGTTCGCCTCAGGTCGACACCCTTGAACAGGTCAATAAGGCTGGGGCTACCACCCATCTGAGCTTCAATTTCGACGGTTCGCTCGATCATGGCATATTTTTGTTGATTCTGGTGAGTCGTGGCGCTGGAAGCACCGAGGCGCTTGACAGAGTGAAGTGCCTCCTCCTTGCGTCCACGGCGGATGAGCCAATAAGGAGACTCGGGGGCAAAGAAGATGATCACCATCAGCGGGGTCTATGATGAAATGTCGTTAGATTCTGTAGACATAGGTTGTGAAGAGAACAAGAGAGGGGGATATTATTCTCACAGGAAAGATCCATTGCAAGGCAAGAGGCCCTCGCCAAGCCCACTCGTCCGTTCGCTTGTTGTACCCAAGGGTAGCGCCGGCGACAATGATTGAACCGATAGACCAACTCATTTGTAGAGTAGCCGTGCAGGCACCTCGAAGGGCAAGAGGAACGATTTCGCTAGCGTAGGCAGGGCCAATGGCAATGAAGAATCCCCAAGGGACGCCTTCCAACGCTTGTCCGACCGTAAGAAGTTCGATGGAGTTGGCCTAGACGGAGTTCATTAGACGATGGGCTCCAGAAAGGGCAGGGTTGGAGCGACTTACAAAGAAGGAAACGAAAATTGTGGCGTTCATGAGAATCAGGGCGAAGATAGTAGTCAGACGGTAGCCGAAACGGTTGACAACGGGTCCCGCCAAGAAGACACCGACAAAAGCACCACATTGACCGGCTTGGAAAAGTGCACTTTGCCATTTGGTTTGTATAACATACTCGTCTCCCACCAAGACACCGTACTCCATTTGAAAGGCACGCTGGGCGACGAAGTTACCGTTCAAAAACATGTCGAACGACTCCATGACCTACCAGATGTCAGTTGTAGTCTTACGCATCTGGCTTTCCCAGAAGCGAGAAAGAGGGACTTACAATCGTGAAGCACATGATGAACGCCCAAAAGCAAGCCTTTGGGTGAGTCTTGACAGCCTCCCATAAACCCTGCTCGTGCTCCTCATTCTCGCCATCGAAGGCATCATTCATGAGGTCCGAATCGGCCAACACTTTGGAGTGCGCAGCATCGATGTGGTGGGCGTCCGTGTCTTTCTCGTTGAACCGGCCACCATCGTGCCCCTCCTCGACGACTCCTGTCGACATCTTAGGAATTGGCTCGTAGAGTTGCGGTGGTTGAGCCAAGGGAATGATCAACGAAGCCAAGATATCAAAACGAGGCTAAGTGAGCGGTGCATAAAGCCAAGGAGGATTAAGAGAATGCCAAGAGGAACCGCACGGCCAAGAATTGGGGAATCGGGGTATTTGGTCTTATACTTACGTCGGCGGCGCATCTGGTGGTAGGTAATGTTCATATCAATGTCATCGGTTGCACCTGTGTCCGACTTGTCGAAAGATTCGATATCCCATTGGTGCGCGTGTAAAGGGTTGATTCAACTGGGGCAATTGATCGTTTCCTTGTTGTGTCCGGGGTTTCCAGGTTTATAATAGGTGGAATATCTCTAATTACCGGGGTCATCAGCATTTTCACTAACATGCGAGAACGAGAAGATGGGTCTCCCCGGGTTATGCGGAGGCGGGGAATGGAGATGAACCCATTTTCGTCCCTAATCATCTCCAAAAGACTGGAGACTGGCCTCTAGCGGAATCCATAGCATGGACAGGTAGCCAGTGAGGGCTTGAAGATCTAAGTCGCGTCTCATTGAGACTTGATGCATGTGATCTCCCTATAGGTCTGATACGGTAACGCTAAACAGAGCCTGTTTTTGCCCTGGAGGAGACCTTGGTCTCCAAATTTCTCTCGGAGAAGGCACCCAAATAGGACTGTGAAAGAGGAATCTCTCCAACTTCTCCACCATTTTGTATCGGTTGCATACGAGCTACACTGTCAGCACACGTCAGACCAGAGAATGGAGAAGCGGCACAAACAACTTGCTTCCTCGGCCTGCACACGTGGAGCTGAATGCTAAAGGAAACCGACGGCCAGACAGACTAGCACCTGCGTCGAATATCAATCCATTGGCTCCAATCCCGAGAACCCCGGAAAACAGGCGGACAGTCATGAGAACGACGGCTGGATGACCTAACAACTAGGGTCAGGGTTCCAGGTACAAGTTGAGCTCTCCGAAGACTTGGAGCCAACTGATGTAGATAACACCAAAACATAACCCAATCTGTAGAATGGATACATCTAAGAGTCTTGCTGGTCATGGCATACGTTTCTCTCGTCACACAAAATATTGTTTACCGCCAGTTCCTCCAAGTGCGGAGTAGCACCAACAAAAGTGAGGGGGCAGACAAAAGGTCTGGAGCTAAGGTTCGTGCGGAGAAGAACTGAACTTTTTCTGGGGCTAACGGCCCCGCCGCCCCTGTAATGTCAAACCAGGGACGGGCTTGGCGAATTGGTAACGTAACTCCACGTCAGGTTCATCGATTCCCAGTAGTGTAGGTTGCCAGTGCTGCAAGCTGTTGCTCTAGCATATCATACTATTAGCGGTGGAGCATTGCAGCAGCGACCGCCTAACCTCGGCTGATTCCCCAGCCGTCAGTTCGAGAGGTTTCTATCCATCACTTTCACACAGAGTCCTGGGTTCCCCACTATCGCTGAACCTTTTCACTGTCACAGCATCGACTTTGGTGAACACGCCGATGACTAACCAAGCGTCGAGGTCCCCAAAGCGCCGTAACCTCACCTCGAGAACTACGCCAGCTTTTCCAGTTGTTTGCTCGATCGAGATGAGACATTTAGTACGAGACGCTAAGAGCCCACAAAGTGACTGGGGATTACCGTATCTGATGGTGTCGTAGCATTGCTGTTAACCTGAACCACAACTTGACATCACTCTTGAAATGGATCATCTTGCGCCTAACAAGAATTTCTGGTACAGTGGCGCTTTTGGCGGCACGAGGGTTTGAAGTCCACAAGACGATTGATTACACTTGTGAAAACGGCCTCATCGCAAAACTGGCATCGCAATGTCATATCTCTGAAACAGACGTAAGGTCCTCGGATCTGTATCGCGATGCCCAATTTGACAAGCGCACCACGCTCGAAAAACATTTCTTACTCGGCTAGAACATAAGCGTTAGCAGCACTCCTCCACGTGTTCCAGGCTCCGTGGTATTGGACCTGAGACACCGCATGAACCGCAGCAAGGATTCAACGCTATCTGGGAGATGGTGACCGCTGGCAAGGAGACCTTATGAGATAAGACGTATGTGAGTGCTTCACATAGACCCACACTCAATAATGCCTCTCTTGAGTAGCTGGCATTGTGCTTATATGCAGATCTTCAATGAGTAAGAAGCATGCTGGTATCATAGGTGAGCCGGCCTGATTGACTACTTGGTAGTCGTTACTGCTTGCAACGGTAAAACAGTAACGCGATTCCTCAATGAACATGGGTTAAAAGATCGACAATATTTCGGTTAGCTGGAAAGGAGCTTCGGCTCATGATCTGGAGTGTGACACTTATGTGCGCTCTCATGAATGAGACGATTCACTTTGCTTGAGAAGACAAATTTGCGTTCAAACAATGAAATTTTACCCAGTGTTCCACTCACAAACGACACAGGTTGATTCCTTTTCTCCATGGCCAAAGATGGTTTCTTCAGTTATAAATTCAATGTTGTCCAAGCAACTTCCAAATGCTCCACTACGCGGCTGCAGCACTATATATGCATAGTTGAGAAGTGCCTCAGCTCGGATTTGATGCCTGACTCTCGTTTATGAGCACGTTGACATTGGAAGACATCCAGTATAACCCGACCGTACTTTGGGGTCGCTAATACTTCACCCACATGCTTTCAGCCCTGACATAAAACGATACATCGATAATAGGCAAATTTAATTTAGCTCAACCGAAGTTGGGCCCAGCTGTTATCATGACTCATCAAACACAGCGTTCACCGGTAAACTGTGCCACCAGACTTTGCCAACCTTCCCCTGACTAGGTATCAAGCATCTTCCTCTCCCCCCCTATACAATCAAATGTTCTTTTTTTTTCTGTCTTACGAGTCATGCGATGGTTTTGTATGTCGTTTAGACTATCGGGCAAGACAGGGCCGATGAACTATTGGACGAAGCCATTCCAGGAACCTCTACCCCAACAACATCTCCATGTCTTCGGAGCACAGCACGCCGACAGATAGGTTCCAAGTTCGTGGCCACGCGAGGCCCTCGCTTCCTCAATTTCCTGACCAATGTTGGGTCCATAGCAAGCATAGTATGGGTTATCTGGGGTGAAGTTCCCGGTGATGCCTTGTCTTTATGTATAACGGTATCCCCTCATCTTGCACCAGTGCCGTGAGGCTTTGATCGGCTCAGTATCTTTAATATATTGTGTTGTAAACTGATCAAAAATATTGGATGCCTTTTAGTGAATACAAGCTTGGCCTTTACTTACTAGTGTTGAAACTCAGTAATTATGGAAGTCTCTTATGGAGAAGCCGGTGAGTAGTAAAATCTAACAGAGTAAGGATTTGGACCTTTGTGCGAACTGACTTGCATTTTTAGGCTACAAAGGGCTCATTCATGAGCCTTACATCCTTTTTCTTGCTTGCTTCTCAAGCATCGGCGGTTTGTTGTTTGGGTAAGAAATGCTGAATGCTATATACATATCTTAAGAGGCCAATAAGACTTACGATGAATCCATAACTACCAGTTACGATCAGGGCGTCATCAGCGGCGTTCTTGTAATGGACACATTTGTCGGTCCGAACACACCTTCCCAGCAAACAGTAGATATCTAACTATATGCTTACAGGCTAAGCAATTTCCAACACTCTCCAAAAATACAACACTTCAGGGATGGATGGTGGCTGTACTGACTCTCGGAGCGATGGTTGGTGCTCTGGTCAACGGTCCAATTGCCGATGGCCTCTCCCGCCGTTGGACCATCCTTCTTGCGAATGCCATCTTCCTCATCGGCTCCATCATACAAGCCGCATCGGTGAACGTTCCCATGATGTTCGCCGGCCGCTTTATGGCCGGAGTGTCGATTGGTCAATTGTCCATGGTCGTCCCCCTATATCTTAGCGAAATGGCGCCGCCGAATCTTCGTGGTAGTCTTGTTGCACTCCAACAGCTTGGCATCACAACTGGAATAATGATTGCGTTCTGGTTGGACTTTGCTACACAGCATATTGGCGGAACAGGAGATAGTCAATCCCCTGCGGCGTGGAGGCTTCCGCTTGCTCTCCAATGTGTGCTCTCTATGATTCTAGCTGTTGGCACATTTTTCCTACCGTACACACCCCGGTGGCTGTTGATGAAAGGTCAAATATTATGTCTATGATCAAGGACCTCTAGGGTTGCTAATATATAATTTCTAGATCGCCATGAGGAGGCCTTGGCCACACTCGTTCGCCTCCGACGCGTCCCCCAAACTGATCCGCGACTGAAGCTTGAGCTTTTGGAGATCAAAGTGGCCGCCCGGTTTGACAATGATACAAGCTTCAAGATGTACTCTGGAGTAACCTCAAAGCTCCAGCTCACCATCGCGAGATATAAGTCGCTATTTGTGGTTCGTCACCTAAATAGACGCTTGCTAATCGCGTGCTTGCTTCAAATCATCCAACAGTTCACTGGTATCAACGCCATCATATATTATGCACCAACGATATTTAAGAATATCGGTCTGTCCGGCAACTCTGTCGACTTGCTGGCAACTGGTGTTGTGGGAGTCATCAACTTCTTCTCCACTATACCCGCGATCATGTTCATGGACCGGTGGGGACGCAAGAAAGTATTGCTTATTGGTGGAGTTGGCATGGGCCTTTCGCAGCTCATTGTTGGCACGCTCTATGCCGTTTACAGAGACTCCTGGGAAAGCAACAAGTCGGCAGGCTGGACTGCAGCATTCTTTGTTTGGACATACATAGCAAACTTCGCCTTCAGCATTGGATGTGTTAACTGGATTATACCATCTGAGATCTTCCCACCTGGTGTCAGATCACAAGCTGTCGGATTGGCCATTGGAACAAACTGGTTGAGTAATGTAAGTTTTGAAGTTGTTTGCAGGACAAATCACTCACGATGGCAACTAGTTCATTGTCGCGCTTATTACGCCCAGGATGTTAGAGGCTATCAAGTTCGGCACATTCTATTTCTTCCTGGGTGAGTCATGCCATAATTACCTGATGGCTGGATGCTAACGACTTTAGCTTTCTGTGTCATCCTTATCATTTGGGTATATTTCTTCGTTCCAGAGACAAAGGGCGTTCGGATTGAGGAGATGGATAAATTGTTTGGCGGCAACCAAGGTGTAGCGGACATGAACAGAATGGCTACCATCAGACGTGAGTTAGGTCTTACGCCTGACAGTGGTGGCCTGAAGGCAGAAGCAGATGTCAATGTTGAGGTTCGGGAGTTGGAGAACGTTTGACATTCCGAAAAGAGAAACCTAGTCATTCAACTCTTAGCGTAGCGACTCGTGTTGCTCCTGCAAAAAGAAAAAAGAAAGAAACAGCCGATAATGTACGGATATGGATACAAAATTGCGCAACCACTTCGGTATCTCTCCGAAGCATCAAGGTTCTGCTTCATTATCAAGGAAGGTGATTGGATACTCATGCAGTTGCAATTACAACATTTGATCCGATTGGCCCCAGGGGTGTCAGCTCTTGGTACCGATTTCAGCCTACGAATGGGAGCTCCTATTCTTAAAACGCCCCTCCAACAGGCGAGATGAGTTGTGCTATGTCAGCATGCGAGAACATCTCCAAATTCAAACCATTGTGCACTCTGACTACCACGTCGCCTTCCCTGACCCTTCAACATTGCGGTTCGCGGTTGCTAACCACCGCAAGCAGTGGCCCTTATCAAGCCCTTCATCTTGGGCCTATTAAGTCGTACAAACAACCAGCGCATAGTTATTCTGCTACCCACTTGCGGTCAATGCTGACAAAATGTCATCCAATCATCCGTCGGCTGAGGATGATTGGCAGGGCGTGGCGGACGCCAAACTTCGTAGAAAGCTCCAAAACCGGTTGAATCAGAGACTAACTCGTAAGTCATCAAACACACCTGTCCCGTGTTGATTGAAACATGAGCCGATCCAATGGAATGTAGGAAAAAGAAAAGCTGCCCAACGGGAGGCCATTGCAAAAGCTCTCACAGCTCGTCGTGACTATTTCACCGCAATACCTAGACCAATCTTACCGAAGCCGCTAGCCCAGTCGGACGACACGGATAAGCCAGCTTCTGCAACTCAGGGGAAAAAAGAAAGCCTTCGGTCAAAAGATAAAGGGTTTGCTGTTGCCAACAGCCACCGAGCAGAAAGTCAGCAGGCACTTGGCCTTCTGAAAACACTTCCAAGGGGAATCAGTATTTTTCCTGCGACATATCCCGACCTAACGGATGCACATTTTATAAGGGTCTTCCAATATAGTAAGCATATCTACGTAAAAATCAGTCGAGAAGAAATTTGTTAAACATGTCTTCCAGCTATCACGACCTTACTACCTACGGTGGGCAGCGAAACGGCTACCGGTGAGCCTCTTCAAGCTCCTCTCTGCCGTGCCGCGATGTCAGACCCACTCGTTTTTCATGCTGTCTTAGTCGGAGGAGCATCTCAGCTCATATGCCGCACGAAGTCGATCGAGGATAACCGAGTACTCCTAAAGGCCGAGAGTCAGATCGCCCGTACAGTTCGTGAACGACTCACTGTGGGTATCACCACGATTTCTGACACAGTGTTGTTCGCTATCATGAGTATTGCCCTCAAGCAGAATACATTCCTGCTATCGCTAGCACCACAAGATATCTATGCTGGTAACTTTGATAGCCCAGTCAAAACTCTTGGCGGATTGGACTGGATGGCTATGATCGATGTGGCACCGAACCACACAACCATGTGGATGTATCTCTTGGAAGCCAGAGATGCTTCGCTCAGTGATAAAGTACCGGGACTCATTGAGTACTTACAGGGGGTGGATCTTTTGAGAGCCAGTGCGCTATTGCAAAAGCCCGGTTTGGAGATGCAGGAAACGTTCCGTTTAGTGGCAGAAAGAGTCGCTGCCACACGACCAGATATCACTGAGGCGGATAACTTTCATGTTGACACAAACTTCAAGAACATTCTCCTTGACATCAGGACATGTTGTCAGCTTATCGATGCCTTCCCTGAGAGAGAACATCCGCACTCCTCCAAGACTAGAAGGTTAGTTCATCACCGAAACCTGGTACTCTACCGGCTTTTGTCGCTGCCACCGGGAGTGTCAGAGATGTGCCGTCTCACCGCATTAATATTCAACTACGGCGTGTTATATCCGTTTCCAGACCCACGGTTACTCTTGAAGCTCACCGGAAAGCTTGCGCCTATGCTTTGTGATTCACAACACACCAAAAATGAAGATGCTGGGTTTCTGCTTTGGGCAGCGGTCATTGGAGGCATCGCGGCTGCTGGTACAGAGACTTATGACTCTTTTGCCGACAAAGTCAACGAGTTTGCTGGTGTACTTGGATTGGACAACTGGTCTAGCGCGTCGGCTATCCTTAAATCCTTTATTTGGCTTGAGCAGGCGTGTGGCCTTGGCGGGAGAAATCTATGGGCGCGGGCGCGGGTGCGGGTATTGAACACCAAGGTTCGCGACCCCTCTGCCTGTTAATCTCAGGCGAATAATAAAGAATCAACAGTTAAGACTAGGTCAATCAACGGGTTTCTTAAGACATCCTCGGAAGCCGAGATACTTATACATGGGACTGAACGGCGCCGCATCATTCCACAATCGTGTCTTTACGTTTCGGAATTCATGAAACATTATATAGCCTTTGAGAGATGGCACAGTCTAAGGAACTCGTACAGTTACTGGTCTCAACATATTTAAGTGAGTTTATCAGTTGTCCATCTTAAAGCGCCATCCGCTTTCAAGGTCTGCGATTCTTTAGATGACTTCCTACATACTGACCTTCCACATCTCGACCTTGTCTAGAGATCAAATCTAGCCAAGATTGAGAAGACATTTTTGTACCGATGGAACTTGCAGTTATAGCCTCAAAGGATCAAGCCATATGCTTGGGTCCTGCTGATTTGGTTCTGGCGCAGGAACGAAGGATGAAGCATCTAGGTCTGGTTGTACCGAAGAAGGGGGGGTAGTGTATTTCAGACGGTAAGAAGGATGACCTGCAAGTGCTGAAGACTCCAGAGCTTTGGCTTTCGGTATCAGATTTATGGACTAGGCGTATATCAAAAGCAACAGCGAAGTCGCTTATGGCAAAAGCTTTGTGCATATGTCCACAGTAATCGTAGAGGACCCATTTTCCAACTCAAACACACAAATAACAACACGAACCTCGACATGAAGGCCACAGCCATATTCTACGTCCTTATTGCCTCCATTGCTGGCGTCAATGCTGCTGCCATTAAGGAGAGCCAGAACGCTCTCAAAACTGTTGTAAGCACAGTCACCAAACTTCTCCATGTCAAGGAAAAGTTTTCAATTCGGTCAGAAACTAATAAAAGACCAAATCGAGGCTCGCTGCTACTGTGACGGCACATGCTGTGGCGGCTCTTGGTGCACCGATACCGACGTTGGACTCTGCTGTAACGATGGTCCATGCTGAAAGAAACCTCGTTGGGGCGTGAGAAGAATGCGAATCTTCATATAGCGCGTTTCGTCAGATGAATATGGTTCAAGAGCATCACTAAGGCAGAATGGCACTTGCAGGTATGGTGGTCCTGCAGAAAGAATTTAAAAATCTCTCATCGATTTCCCTTCACATTAATTCATAATGTACCAATGTATGAACAAAAACAGTGCATATCGATCTGTGATTGCGGAAGCCGTGTTTTTACTTCTTAGAAGTGTCATTCTGATTGTTCTAGATGCTAGGGAATCCCTTTCAAATAAGCTTTATGACCAAGGTCCCCCAAAACCCAACGTAATCTACTTGAAATACCGGTTTCCTATATGCTCCTATCGGTAGTCAAACCCAGTTTGCTTGTCGCCAACCTAGGGTCAATTACTATGCTGGACCCCAATCTGTGACTCGCAGTGTCCAAAGCCATCCGATACCATTTCTGGGAAGCCGAACACTGAGAGGTCATTATCCCGAGTCCATTTCCCCGATTCACAAGTGGCCCGATGGAACTGCCTCGTCAGAATACTATACTATTGGAGAGATTGTACAGACCCAAAGTAAGTGCCTGGAGGAGAGTACTTGCGATCTCCGCCCATGGTATTGATCCATGCGTTTTTTCGGATGCTACTTGTTTCCCCATGAAGATCAAGCACTTTGGTGAAAGGTTAGGTTAAATGACTGTTTGAGATTTCATGTATCCTATTGCAGGAAGTTTTTCAGCTAGTTTGTGTAAGCACTCAATGTGCTTCCACACTTCTAATCTCGAGAAGTTTGGTCGTTTGGGACGAACACGGCCCAATGTAAATCACGGAGTGACGTTTCTAATTGATGCATAGCACTCGGTGCACTCTCAACAGACTATTCTTAATCGAATAAATACGCCATCACAAGAATGTTGATCAGAAAAGAAAGAGCAGTGGTTTTTATCATGATAACTTTCTCAAATGGAAAAGTTGTTTTATCGTTCGCTGTTGGAATAGAGATTTGCACGCATTCGTACCTATCCAAGCGGCAATGCCACCTGTACATTAGTCAGCAGGATCCATCCTATATAAGGGCCAGATCTGCCAGATATCTAGGACTTAGAACATTATCGGCAGCAAATACATTGACGGTCAACCCCTATTATCGTGTGCCTCCAGCAACGCGCGAGCTATTCCGATATTCGCTACTTGTAAAAAATCAAGAATCTAGTCAGCCAACCGATGTGACAAAATGCGCCAGACGCTGCTAAAATGCCGCCTATCATTCACGAATCAGACTCTGCAGATGCGTCCGGTTGCACTCGTTCCTCCGATAATCTCGGGTTCCTCAACGCAAAAGCGAAGCCGACCATTGGCACACAAATGCACATTCCAGCAATACAGAGCAGCCTCTGGACATCCCTGTAGCTGTCAATGATAGCATCTCTAATCTTTCCGCCAACGGGGTAGTGCTCGATGGTCGAGAATGGCGAGTTGTAAACAGCCTGAGCCAACGTCGTGTTTGGCTGGAATGCAAGGTTCTGTTGCAAAGACGGGTAAAGCAGCTGTGTCCAAAGAGCTCCCGACAGGCAGTTTCCCAAGGCACTACCCACGTTGAAGACTGATAGATACAGGCTGGTGACAACAGCGACGTGCTCACGATCTGCGGATGCCTGTATAGACGCCTGAGTCGGGTACGCAAACAAGCCGCCCGCCAATCCCATGATAATTTGGCCAGCAATGAGACCGAATTTTGAACTGGCAGTTGCTCCCCCAGGATATAGGATAAGAAGACCGAATGATGCTGTGAAGATGCAAGCGCCTGCTACGATGATGCCCTTGAGTCTGCGGATCCTGTAGATGATGATGCCGACCAAGACACCACTGAAAACGCCAAAAAATGAGAAGAATGACAAGATGCGGGTTGACGTCTCGATGGAGAAGTCAAATGCTACCACGAGCACGGTATACAAGTAGTTTCCTTGGGTCGACCATGCAAAGTTGAGCAGACTCCGCACCGCCAGAGCTGACCAGACTCCGCGGTCTTTGAGAAGGCGGAAGGGTATAAGAGGGACTTGAGCATAACAACGTTCCCAAAAGACGAAGGCGGGAATGCATGCCAGGCCGAAGGCAAGGGGGACTATGATTCCGGGAGATTTCCAGTGGCTCACTGTCCCTCCGGCCAGAGTGAGGGGTGCCAACGTGAAGGAGAAGGCCGCGATGAGAATGGCCAGACCGACAGCGTCCAGTTGGTGAAATAGGTCAACCGCCGCTCTCTTCGACTCAGGGTGAGTCTCATACTTGCGCGTCCTTTTCCCGAAGGAATAGAGACTCGTGAGCAGCGGGGTGGAACAGATGGGCAAAATTATCGCCCACATACCAATGCCATATCGCCATGACAGGACGCGTAGTACAGCAGCCGTTACGTTTCCGCTAATCCATGTGTTGAAGACGAAAGGGATAGCTGGGATATAGCTGAAGAAGACCCGAGAACGCATCGACGAGAAGTCGGCGACGAGAACCTCGAGTAGTAAAACGATGCAGGTCCAGCCGATCTGGTATAAAATAGCGCCAACACAAAATAGCTCAACGGACGTCGCGCTGGCCTCTAGAAGCGTCCCGACAACATAGAACAAAATTGACACCGAAATCGCTTCGAAACGGCCATATATATCAGCGACCTTGGCGACTGTAGGTTGTGAGGCCACGGCGACGACGCTGCGCAGGACGTTGATGGTCGAGTGGGATGAGTGCAGGTTTAGACTTGAGGTGGCGTATGGTTGGTAGGTTGATCGGACCTGACTATCCAGACCGTAGGCGTAGCCGACGAGAAAGATCCCGACAAAAAGCCAGACACGCTCCGCATGAGTGATTTGTTCTGCAACGGTATCGGTTTGTGCAACCCCGGAGGACGGATCCTGGGGGGTTGCGTTGGGGTTCCTTCGGCTCGGTGCTCCGACATTGGAGGCGGTCTCGGATTCGAGGAGCGGCGATGTCTCACTGCCCGGGGCTGAGGCGTTGCGCTTCGTCCACAAGTTCGGCATCGTCTCAAGATTTACGTTCTCGTGTGATCGGCTGAGATGTTTGTGCTCAGGACAATTCTCGTAAGGTCTCTCAATGTTTCGTTGACGACCGTGGCCGTGCACTCGTTGTTGGAGACCACCCAGAGCTTGCGACCGTAGATTTCCTGATCATTCGTGAGACGGAGGGATTTTTTTTCTCGCGCGGTTACGCATTCGTATTACGCCTGCTCCAGGGGGTTTCAGTCAGCAGGGGTGGCTGCAATGGGAATACTTGGAGCGGCGTACGAAATCATGACCAAATGTTGGGAGGAACTTGGTGGGTGTGATTTGAGTGAAGGATGTAGAGAGAAAATCGACATCGAAACTGCCTGCACCTTGGGAAAACGAGCCGGCAGGAACCTGAAATCCCCCGACACTGGACCGGGGGATTCGTGCTCTGTCAGCAGGCGAAGACCGGGGGGACAACACACGCATCGGGTGATCAGATTAGATCATCTGATAAGATGCCCCATATTTCCCAGACCAATCAATGCACGCACTTCGGGATGGCCCGCCGCCTTAACCGCCAATATTAAATCTTCATTGTTCGCAGACTCTTCTTCCTCTCATTGCTGCTCAGAAAGAATCAGTCGATCAAATTGTATCAGTTGGAACTTTCACTGCGTTTTTTTAAGTGAGAAAATGCGTCGTGAAATCCCTTAGCGCCCGAGCAGCTTGTATTCGTTGACGCAGTGAGAGCTAGCGATAGTCTCGTCATCATCGACCCGCTAATTACAACATTGGAACCTCGGGTTTCCGGCATGCATCGGCTTCCTCTCCCCACCGTGCTGATTGTTGCAAAAACCGATTCTACGTCTTTCAATAATGGCACATATTCTGGGGATGTTCTGTATCATTGAAGACGCCGTTATCCCGATCGTCAAGACCAGCCCATACTTTTCCGTCTCCAGATGCCCACAACGGCCCGGGAAACAAGCATTAGGGGTCTTCGGGTAGCACCGGAGCATCGCATCCCAGAAAAACGACTGGCACCCCTGTACCCGCCCTTTGCGCTACCTGTGGTAGTCGACCTCACCCGGGAAACGGAAATTGAGCAATCCCCAATTGAAGATGGAGAAGTGCATAACTGAATGAGTCCGTCAGATACCTTTTGAAAATGTACCTGATGCGACTAGACCTGTCCTTTCGACGGTGCCCGCCCTAAGGAGACACTGCTATGCTATAGAACGGAATATGATTTGCATGTCTGTCTTAGACGTAGGGTGTTCGTCAACGTTCTGTATGCAATGTCGATAGGTCCATCTTCAAAACTAGATGGTACTTGATTGAATGAATTCAGACAAGTATTCCGATTAAGCCTTTTTTTCTTCTTTTTATGTGTGGCAAAAATACACATAAAATCAAACTGAGGTCAGTCTAGCGGTTATCCCATCAAGTGCCCACTAACGCCATTGCTGCCAAGGGCGGGATAGGCCAATAAGCTTCATTGTTTAGAGACTTTGAGCCGATCAAAGTTTCGGAAAATACTGCTCTTGGAGTAAAAGTGGGTAGAAAACGGGAAACCAAAAATGGCGTTAATTGGCACTCGATGGGATGGTCTGTAGATATCTGAATTATGAGATCTATTGGATGGAAGGGTCGGATCTGTCAAGGCGAAGGCAATATACATCATCAGCGGCCAATGTGGACCTTGTCGCCAGCAATGTCAGGCCCAGAGCTGGACCGGGTCTAGCTACCCGACTGAATCACTTCTTATAGCGAGACAATGCCAGAAGTCGGGATGACAGCATAGTAGATAACAACATCAAGGGATGGTCTGATCAACGGGCGACATTTAATCGGCTCTGACAGATAGACACGCAAAAGGATCACTAGTAATGTTAGGTGCTGGTGACCCCTTGAGACGTAAGAAAGCCAAACCTCAGAACCACAATAGTAGGCAAAAACAAGGATAATCCACCCAATTGGACCCACACGCGATAGCGGCGTTTTGCAATATAAGGATCATTTAGCACCCGGATTCATAGACAGAGGACTGACATTGACCAAACCATCGTGATGAACAGTTGAGCCAAAAGGGTTGTCAGTACTTGCACACTTGGGAGTGCTGCTGTCAACATCACCTCAATGATCTGGGCGCACTTGTCTCATGACAACTGCCTCCCCCATTTATGGTCGTCTCGGTCCTCAGGATGCCAGCTCCCCTGTCGGTCTTTGTCTCATTACCTGCCATTCGGCTCCTTAGTCGGAGACCTGTACAAACAAGCATTGATCCCTAAAATTAAGTTTACTCACATGCGGAGCCTTCCCCACATACATAGGGCGCCTCCGGTACTATCAGCCCAGCAGCTGCCACTGCCGCCCACGAGCGTCATAGCTTCCTTCCACCTTTTAGCCCAGCTTAATGGACCGTAGGCGTGCAAGCGCAAATGAACAGTGGGCTGACAATGACCGTACCGTCGCAATGAACCATTAGGTCAGAATGGTTTGCCATTGCTCGCATGCCTGCAAGCGCCGCTGTTCATATTGCTCAAGTGGGCTGGGCACACCTGCCCAATGACAAAATAGGTCACTTTCAATGCCACGTGCATCTGACCCCTGACGGTGCAAAACATCCAAAAGTCAGAACGACAACAGTAAACAAAAAGGATGATCCAGTCAGGCAAACACCGCCATGATCTGCAAAATGGGCTCTTCCAAATTTTCAGCCATCCGAATGCGTCGTTCCGATCCCGCATCAGCCCACGTGCATCTGGCCCCTTGCGACAATATGAGGTCAGAAGTCTGGATGTCGGCAAGCAGGTATCAACAGGGTTACCCCTGTGTCGTTTCTTCTACTCGGTTTTGTATCAACTATTGTGAACCTGTGTCACCTCACAAACGAGCGCCTGGGCTACGTACCTCTGTAATGCGGCTTGGAAGGATACTGCTGTCTGTTAGTCTCTGTTCTCAAAGTGTTCTTGTTTTGTCCTCTGGTCCTACCTATTTCGCTTCGTATAGCATATATCGCTATCTGCATGTCTTACTGAGCTTTTCCGTCGCTCTCAATCCAAGAGTCGCCTTTGTTTCCCAGGATAACGTTCAGCGCAAGTCCAATAAAACCAACAGCAGCCAACTCCAGCCCAAGGAGATGGATTCACACTGTATGCATCGGGCCGTAGTTACCGGACCTACAATTTGAGAAAAAGGATGGCAATTTCTAGGTAGACCGGACGATGTGGCGCAAAACACGGCCGGATGAAGCCGGACACATTGAAACAGGCGGTGAAGGGGCATCAGTCAGGGTACTACGACTCATAAAGGCTGATACGAAGAATACGAAGAATCATATGGCATGCCGAAGAGCTGATATTGAATCTCCTTTCTACCTTCCTGAAAGAAAGCGAGGATGGGGGAGCTTTAGGCCTGAGCTGATCATTACAATTGCCGGTTTAGACTAGTAGAGTGTTGAGTGAATGTTCGTATTTCTTGCGAGTCACTCTGCCCGGAGTACAGATTCATGTCCATGATCCACAGCCCTATTTCTAAGCTAACCCGAATCGTATCCCGAGCCTCAGCCCGAGTCCGAAGAAACCCTTGCTGTAGATCCTACTTACCAGTACTGTGGTATCTCTATCCGTATTCCGAAGGAAGACTCCGCTTTAAAAAAAAAGCAAAAACAATGGTCGGGTTAGATATACCACCCGTTTCACTTGTTCTTTATTTGCCTAATCATTCGAACGCGACACACTTATCTATTCACTCAAAAATCTACGCTATAGACAGAAAGGAGGCACTGGTTATAATTTACAAAAGAAGGAATGAGCTTTTCCCATTCACAAAAGCATAGCTAGAGGATTCCCTTCTCATATATGTTCGGTTAGATTTCGTGGTGGTCTCAACAACAGCCATGCCCCTACACAAAACTCATCGCCCCGTATTGGGAATCAAATCTGTCAAATCATCCCGACAAACTCGCATTCTGATTCCAAGCATGCCCGACTGACACAGGTATCATCGTGTTACCCCTCCCAAGCACCGGTCCAATCTCCCTTAATACGCATCGCAGTCAGCAACATCGCGACTTGGCTGTGAAAAGCCAAGTGCATGCGTGACTTGCTTGACCCTTACACTTTCAATAAATTGGAATGGTCACCCAGCGAGTCATTAAACCGTGCTTGTCTTCCAACTTCAAGTTAGGTAGTTGTGTCGGCTAATCCAGAGTTAATCTAAGCCTGGTCTAGCGCGGTGCCGAAACCCGATGGTCCTTGTGATATTGTCCCAAAGAAGCTGGTCCACAGTCAGAGACAACCATGTCTACTTGTAACCTCATGTCCAATCGCATCCCATCACCTCACAAGTACATATACACCGCTGCTGGAGAACAGCTCAAACAGAGTCTTACCCTGTTTCCTGAAATTAATATATTTTAATTTAAAATCATGAATTCTGGACATTGTTGCTTATCTTGACGGCTCATTAGGGAAGTAAGTTGGATTGTGTGATGACAGCAGGAGCAGTACGGACAAATGAAGCACGGCCAGATGTCAAACTTATAAGAAGCAGCTATTATTACCTATAGCTCTGTTAGAAAGCGATAAAGAAAGACAGCAAGAAAACAACTACTCCCCACACTTCAAAAAAAAAACTTCTCTCCAAACCACCTCCTTTTCCAAAAGAAAGTATCTTTACAATCTCCTCAAAATGCAGATTCAGGTAAGCTTTTAGAGTAAAGAGAGTTTCTACAGTTAACAGAAGCTGATACTACTTCTAGGTCGCTGCCGTGCTCCTTGCCCTTCTCCCAACCTTTGGCTGGTCGTGCGCTGTTTACAGCTTCTGCAACTGCCAAAACGCCGACGGTAGCTTCCACGAAGCAGCGACAAAGGCAGTTTGCGCCCAATTCGCCGGAAACTACGACAGATTCAGCGACGGCAGACATTACTGCTCTGCCAGAGTGGTCAACGCCGGTTCTGCCGGAGGAGTTGTCCTAGACTTCAACAACTGCCGCTTCTTGTCGGCCTGCCAGAAGCACGGTGCTAATGGTGGCTCTAACTGCTGGGGAAAGGAGTAGGCTGGGCGAGATGGACTTCGTATTAGATGGCTTGTAATGTTGGTGATTTCTTCGATTCGACTGATGATGGCCTGAGGGTCGTCGACAGCAGTGTTGTTGCACGAAAAATCATTAGTGAAAAGTGATCATCATGATCTGAGTGATCAGGTTGATGACTACAGTAATCAGGGTGGTTATCTTAGGAACAAGTTATAGATGAGTAGATAGTGGAAGGGAAAGGGTTCTACCTGTACTTCTTTTGCGAATTTAAATTTTCTCTTTCAGAGCCAATTCAATCAGATTTAGCTAGGCAGTGTCTGCGTACACTTGGGATTAGCTAAGGCCAACTGATACTCAAAACCAATCCTCAGAAACACGCAAGCAGCAACGTATCTTGTTGATATTGATAGCATCGGCGACGCCTTTTAGGGCTTGAGGTTCTTGTTTGGACTCTTGTCCTACACGCACATACATACAGCTGAAAGTAGTTATCTAATACATGCAGCATAACATTTTGATGACACTTTTTATTGATGATTTCAAAATGTACCTCCATCGTTCATCAGATACAATTCTTGCGTCCCGTTCGGATTACAATAACCCCTTCCGGCTAGTTGATTACTCACACATGCGGCCCAAATGTGCACACCCATAATCTATTAAATACATATACTGTCGAAATAGCTCGCGCGCTGCTGGAGGCACACGATAATAGGGGTTGACCGTCGCTGTATTTGTTGCCGAGAATGTTCTAAGTCCTAGATATCTAGCAGATCTAGCCCTTATATAGGCTGGATGCTGCTGACTAGTGTACAGGTGGCATTACCGCTTGGATACGTACGAATGCGTGCAAATCTCTATTCCAACATATACATCATTTTACGTCGACTACAAACATCGCAGAATCAATACTTGTGTTCTTCGGAGTACCAGAAATAGCGATACACAGCCGGTAAGAATTATCGCATATTGATTTCCAACTAGACTCAACTCATCCTTCGACGGAGATCAGGTACAATTCAAGCGCAAGGGTGAGCTCAACATCGTGTCGCGTATAGACACAGCTAAATGTCGCATCTATCGTTCATAATTCGACGACTGAGTCGATCTAAGCTTCATCTCCATCTTCGTCCAAAAATACGGATCTGCATAGGCCATTCCTCTGATTCGCCCTCTAGAACCTTGATGATATCTTTATTATACCCCGGCAGTGAGGCTGCTGACCATTGACATAGTTCAGCTCTTTGCCTTGTACCCTCCAATACATTGTTTCCTACCATACGGGGAACAAGTAATAGACCTGTCGGCATACGTTCGCTTGGAGAATACTTCTCTTTATCCTTGATACCTAGGAGTAAAACCACTGCACCTGGGTTGTTTCGGCTGAACTCCATGGCTTCTTCACTGGCAAGCTCCGGTCCATTAATAGCGGTCCAATGTTCCATGTCGTCAAGGTCGATTATTCCGCTTCAACCCGCCTTGCTATCCAAATGTGTACCAGCTTGTTGAACATGCATACCTTCTCGTGGAAATGTCCCCACATTATACCGCCTAGGTCGACAGTTGAAAACTGAGCCGTTGGAAGCATGTCCTTGAACACGCTGTTCCTTTCGCCGTATGTCTCATCTGCAAGGCGACGTGTTGGTTGTCAATCTTGCGAAATTCCCCACCCTTTGCGGACTTCAAGCGATTTTGTAAAAACATGCACCTGGCTCATGATGGGATCGCGCTTCAACAGTTTCCGTCCGAGCTCATCTTTCAGTTCTTAAAGCGGAAAGTTGCGTCTGGGGTCACGGCCTGGTCTGGACTTCCCAAGTCTGAATCCGAATACCTGCATGATGCCGTAGACGCGGTCTGCTTCGCGTGATGTCCTTTAATGTCGAGCAGCATCGAGAAGCGTAATCAGTAGCTGCCACCTAAGACCAGCCATACCGCTGCGCTCAAGAGCTTTTCTTAATCGTCGTAAATGTTCGTCATTTCGAGTGACCATTAGCTCGACCTGCTCATGATAGACAACCAGCTGTGAGTGCTGATCGCAAAAGCTGATGAAGTACTCAAGCAACACTGGATCTTCAGCGGGGGTGTCGCTGTCAGAAAAGATCAAGGACTCGCCCGTCCTAGTGAGAGAGATCGCCTTAGGGCAGAGATATAATTCCTGCAATGTCCAGAGGATTTCAAGGGCCCGGTTGAGGGGTCGATTAAAGTGCTCAAAGACGCCATGGGTCATATGTCGACACAGCACCCATAACAAATGACATCCACTTCATCCGGTGGGAAAATGGGTCCGTTCTCATACTGTGCCGCCGTCTAGTATCACACAACTGCCTGTTTCCACTATCAAGGTCACAGTCCTGGAGTTGGAAGGCTGGGGAAACAACTTGCTCGAGACCCACGAAACCCCACGCCGAGGATGTTGAATCAGCGCGGTACGCTAAGGCGTAGGTCACGAATGATGGAAATGGTCTTAAGTTCTAAAAGCCGGCCCTAATCCAGTGTCGCGACGAGGACCGACCAAGTCCCGGACCTTCGTGCTTGATAACGGCGATGAATGAGCCCTTTGTCACTTTCCAGGACTTCATCATGACCGTGTACCGGTGGATGAGTGCTCTCGAAGGCCAAATCCGCAGCACAAAAGACGTGTTCAGAGTAACTCCCGTGCCCCCAATATCGACCTGTTTCTCGATATGCTTGCTCGAAAGCGAAAGCGAATGTTGCTGGGTTAAACCAAACGTTCGATTTGAGGGCAGCGGGATATTCCCGATACCAAGAGGTATTTGGCAACTTGTTTTGAGCACAATAGGGCCCATCTATCGTTGTCCTATGGACCCCCTTTGCTCTGTTTTTGATCTCTGGTGCGGAGGAAAAGCCCCCGTGCCCCACGGGCAGAGGGGCTGGGTAGTCCATCCCACGTCGCATCTCAACCCCGGCTGAACCCATATGGATATCAACAGGGTAACGTGAACTCTATTATATTGAGGCAAACTTATCGGCGCTCTTGCCAATCTTGCTACCTCTCACGAAACTTTTGAATGCGCGAATTGTGCCGTTCGACCGATTGCTTGCATTTCTCCCCTATCTACATTCGCCACTGGAGCGCAGGAACCGCTTTGGCATCATTTTTTCCACGACGTTGGGCCATGTCTCATAACCATCCCCTACCTTTCAAAGTCAAGTTGTTACCTAAACTTATTCTGCGTTTTGTGTGCAGGTGACTGACTTCATTGGGTGGGGTTCATTACGCTGAGTGTGAGAAGCGATCAACCCTGTCGACCACGTGTCGTTACTTAGTTATCAGGAATCAAATTCTGGATAATACGGTAATCGTTGGAATTGCTGTTACTGAATCGCCGCAAGCGCGTGCATATTGCAGACGAGCGCTTGTCCTCCAGACTGTAACAGCCCTCTGGCATGAGGGGAAATGACACCAGGAGTTTGAAGAGAAGGACCTTGTTCGGGATGACGTGATGAACCCTGTGGTTTCCTCTTCTTGTTGAAGAAGGAGCATAGCAATCACATATTATCATTAACCTCTTTTACGCCCTCCATTTCGAGGACAGGAGACCCGGTGTCCGAGAAGCCCGCATCTTCTCACACCCCATCTATAACCATTAACATACAGACTGTATTCGTAGGGGGGTTACTCTGTTATGTTTCCTCGTTTCAAATCTCGGTTGAATGCTACTGACCATCCTGGAACTCACTGGCGCTCTCTCTGTCTGGCCTTGTCATAGTGCCATAGAGTTTGTACAACGGCCAACTCCACTAATTAAACTTTATTTCTTCACCTGCTGGTTCTGCACTTCGCTTCACCATGTGGTTGCGAATATTGCATGGGTCTAATCTCTATTTGGTATTGATTTTCCCGCTTCTGTGGCGAGCAATCATAGGGGCCTCTGTGGCCCCTTTAACTGAACCTGGCTGGAGGAGATGTTGTGCCCCTTACATTTTCTCTTCCACCTTGCATATACCCAAATCCTTTCGCTCGGCGATCAAACTCCCTTGTCTTTGGACGCAAAGGAAAACTGGAAGATACAGGTTGGCACACTGCTGAAGCTAGAAGTGGATCCTGGGTTGGACTTAATCGCCGAATGGAACTGGACCGGCGAACACCGAGCGCTCCGGGTCCCTGGCAGTTTTGGACCCCAAGGACGACGTTCTCATTCCTTGGCAGGGCCCCCGATTTAGCTGCTCGTTGAACCCTCATTCGCCGGTCGATTTTAAGTTCTCATCTATCAATAGAGGCCTAGCAAGACTAACATCGAAAACCTACATGGATTTGCAACAAGCAAATGTTACCATGGACTTCCTGACTTCCCGAACGCTAATCCATGGGGCCAAATCATTGCGCCCGTTGGGCTTCGAGACCAATGTGGTCCCGCAGGCATCAGATGGGTTATGACGGACATTACCAGCGAACGCGTTGCCGCTCTCTTGTACAAGTAAAGAAGCCAAGCCGACGAAACCTATCGTGAGAGTATAACGATCAACTTTTGGTTGCCTTGGAGGATGAATACCGGGATCCTGGGCATGGTCGGCAGGTACGACATCACGATAATTTCATAATACTCTTCAGCAACATACAGCCATGTATAATCGCAGTCACACTCTTTCGCCTCTACCTCCGGTCTTACGACATGGCCTGAAAGCCGTTGTCATTTTCTCTTGCCTTTCACTCGTCACATCTTTCACACTTCTCGTCTACCTCATCGGCAGACTGGCGCTCTGGTATTCAAGCACGAATCCGGAACAATCGCAATCAGCTACAGAAGCGAACCCTGTCGATGGTTTACCTCGGGAGCTTGGTTTCCAATACCACGAAAACGGATATGGCAACGAGAAGCGAAGACGTGTTCCGAATCAGTTTCTCATACTTCTGCTCAACGTCCTTCTGGCAGATACGATCCAGTCTTGCGCTTTCTTCCTTGACATAGTATGGCTTGTGGAGGATAAGATTGCCGACAGTTCACCAGCGTGTTGGGCGCAAGGATGGTTCATATCGACGGGAGATCTGGCTGCCACCGCCTTTATTGCGACAATTGCAGTCCACACCTACCTTACACTTGTACGAAAAATCAGGATTTCATGCAAGGTCTTTTACAGCATCGTTTTCTTCTTGTGGTTCTTCACACTTCTCATGTCCGTTCTTGGTGTAATTATTACCAACAACGGCGCAGACGCTGGAGGGTTCTATGTTCGTGATATAACTTGGGTAAGTATCCTTCCTATTTGGTAGCTGCCCTAAAGTTTGATTGCTGATATTGATGTGCTAGTGTTGGATCAACGCCAACTACGAAGCCATGCGCGTATATTTGCACTATGCTTGGATGATCATATTGATCATCACAGGAACTGTTTCTTACATTCTGGTCTTCGTTCACATTCATCGGAAGGATAAGGCCTTTCGGGAAGCGAAAAAAGCCGCGGCTGTTGCGGACGAAGTATCTTCCGATCGCATTCTCAGTCCCATAGGCCTGCCTCCTATAATGACGCACATGGACCAAAAGACCGAGGTACACAAACGCATCCTCTTCTTGTTGTACCCTCTTGTCTTTGTCTTATGTACAGGGCCGCTGGCTCTGGGTCGAATCATGAGTAGTGGCGGCGTTACACTCTCGCCGCAGTATCTCATCTTCGCTGGCGCCATGATCACCTCCAAAGGATGGATTGACGTACTCATATTCTCTACTACCCGAAGCGGCATCCTCTTTGATGCACCCGTCGACGAGCAAAACCTGGGACTCGACACATTCAACCTTACCCCGCTGGGCCGGCAGTATGGTCACAGAGTATGGATACGAGGTGGACGGCCGAGAGACTCGGAGCACCACGGCAGGCCACGTAATTTTCGGAAACCGTCTTGCCGCCAAAAGCATGGCTCTGAGAACAGCCATGATCGCAGCGAGAGCCAAACATCATTACACGAACAGGACGTGCTTGGCCTCAAAGGCATTCAGATGAAAACTGTCACACGAGTTTTCATCGAAGAGGCCGTCACTCCATCTGGTGATAGGAGACACCAAACTCGCAAACTGACTACAGTGCCTTCAGAAGAGACTGTTGGCGAGCGCGTTCAACAGAGCATTGACTCCTACAGGTGAAAGCAACACATCCAAACGACCATGTAGTTTCGTCCTCGGATCTCGTTCTTGCGCAGCGGTTGCAACTGCAGAATCCTACATGGTTAAGTGTCAATCGGTATGAGTCATTAGTGACCGCGGTGACTTTGTGGCGCCGTGGCTGGAGGCCATTGAGCTGGTTCTCGAAGATACGTCGTCGAGGCACCGCCACCACTTAGCTTTCGCACAAAACACACCTGAGTCCCAGACATAGACACCTATTTCCTTGCATCACTCACGAATTCCTCCGAATCTTTCAAGATGTCTTTTATTGCATTGGGCCTAGATGACGATAAGGGACACCAGTCGCCCATTCCTTTCCGCCAGATCAGAGCGCACTTCGATGAAGAAACAATTACTGTTTATCAAGCTTATAACTCGTACATCGCCACAGCAGCCGTTGAGGCTCAGAGACTCGACGCGTCGCCAAGCTTCAAACTCACCCGGATGACATGGATCAAACCAAGCTGGGCCTGGATGCTGTATCGCGCAGCATATTCGTACAAGGACCCGGGACAAGCGCATATCCTTGCGCTAAAGATGAGGCACGAGGACTTTATAGGCTTGCTTCGCAAAGGAAATCTGGCTCATCATGGAGGCGGAAGCAAAGATAGTGGCGGAGTAAGGATTCAGTGGGACCCTGAGCGAGACGTGCGCTTGGAGAGGCTGCAGCATCGCAGCATACAGATTGGTATACCCGCCAGCATCTGTCAAGATTGGGTTGTAAGAGGGATCGTTGGGATTGAGAACGTCACGGCCCGTGCTAGGAAGCTGAAGAGAATCTTGGAAGAGCGGCCTGGCATCAGTGACGACGAGTTGGTCAGTTTAGGTTTGCTGCCAGTCGAGAGGGAACTCGTGGTACCGAAAGATGTGGAGGAAAATCTCAGAATGAGCGACTCCCAGAGAACAAGTGGTCAAACGGTGTTGGAGTAGGATGTTCTAGTAATAAATGTCGCTCTGTATTTTTCCCCGACTTCATTGCAAAGTACAAGATGTTGTAGTTAGAGGCCAATGTCTATCCAACCGGCGGATGGCAATAGATTTAGAAGCTAAGTTATGTTCATCAACTAAATGTGCACAATCGATAGCACATTATGCTGTTTGAAAGTACGTGAAGTTTTGCACAAGTTTGATCAGGGCAAGAGAGAACTGCGACGGATTCGTAAGAATCTCGATTGTGAGATAATCAAGAAGAATGATTATCGAGATGCCAAGAGCAAGAACACCGTTTAGTAACCTTGGCGTTAACAACAGATTGACAATATCTAACCCCACTTTTCTTCTCTGCTGTGCTGACATGCCGGAGCAGTGGCCGTGAGATCTCCGGTTTTGTCTCCGAGAAAGCGGGGCCGACAAGCCGGAGTTTAGAAAACTAGCCGCGGGGTAACTCCAAAGTCCCTCACTCCCAGGCATCGAATCAAGGGCCCCGTTGCCGTCGATCGCCTTTTTCCTTTCCCAAGAAGCGACACATGCGAGGGTGACTCATATCGAAACCGCGGTACAAACCTTGTCGAGGCACACAGCAAACCGTAGACATGCCTGCAGGCGAGCCCAGAATCTGGCACTAATGCTTGGAACTGTCTACAGGTTCAAAGGCGCTACGCGTTACTTCACGTTTTAGGCTGCAGAGGCGTTCACGAGCTCTCATCCTCGGATAGTATACCTAGGCACCTAAGGAAACTTTGCAGGCTACCCCACCAGGTAATACCAACAGATAGCGCCGGGATACCTGACTTGGTAAGTGAAAAGTCAAACCACGTTGCTGTCTGTGATATATCCCTTGTAACAAGCAAGCTAAATTCCGGTGCACACCGCCTGCGTGTTCAACCCGCTGGAAAGCATGTGCATGTTCTTGGCCGGTCGTGTTGGGATACGAGCTGTGCTCATATGTCGGATGCGCTCCCATGCGCCTTGAGACAAGACATCACTTCCCGTTGCAGCAAGTGCCGGTCTGGGTTGTGGGTCATGTCAGCGAGTTGCAGCTCTTGGTGGGTCTCGTGAAATTGCTAGTTTTGAGCCGCAGAGGTTTCTGGAATCAATTTGTTTTTTCTTGACAAGACAGTCCGGCCTGAAGTAGATATTGAATTGTCCAATGGGGTCCTGGTCCTTCATTCATTGTCAAGGGTGCGGTGCTGCGCTCTCCTCAGGGAAGCGACTGGGAAGTCTGATCAACAATGCGTAAGTCACCAATGACGTTGACAAGGAATTAGCTTGACTGCGGGAATAGCAGAAGCTGCAGCAAACACCGAGTCTTCGAGTCGGACTGACGTCCGTGTTGTCGGCTAGCCACGTGAATTTCAGATTCTCTTGAGTCAGTAAGAACGCCATTATCCTTAAGTCCGTGTCGTGCTTCAGATGTTGGCCGAATGCAAAGCTGGAAACGGGAGCTGGAAGCGGGTTCGCCACCCACGCTAGAAGAGCGGTCGAGACTGGCTCAAAGTCCGGCCCCACCCCCAAAGGAATTTGGATTCCGCCTGCTGCTGAGCGAACGGAAGCTTGGCTCTATCGGGATTAATAATGACGCTTGTCTAAGATCCAGTGCACATGCGAGCTCCGTTGGCATACATAGTACAATAATTTTGGGCTGTATGTCATCATTGCGGCCGGTGTGGTATTCACCCTCAGATAAGGGCTTTCCGAAGGGTACCCATCTAATCTCTGCGTTGGTCATACATCTCTGCCACGGAGCTTACGCGATTTGATCGACTCCATAAGGTCGAATCCTGCCGAGACGGGGAAACGCAGCCAACACTCCCTTTTTATGCAAACCATCCATCGCAGGACCCTTGTGTCTGCGGGCTGACGGCCCGTCAAGGATTACAAAGCCAGCTCCGCGGAGTGCATGCCGGGACGGGTACCCCCAATTGAACGTTAACGGCGTGTGAGTCCGAGTGGGGCCAACTTAGCTTTAGACGACTTGACATAATAGACGCAGTGCCCTCAACGTGAGTATTTGTGTCTGGTTAGTCTTCTGGAGAGGCAAAGGCCGGCTCTGCACCTTCCGCATCGTGTTTCGCCGAGATTGCTGAATCTCATTGCTCGGTTGCCTTGTCACCAACCTCGCTTCCTTTTCTAGGCTTTTTCCCCCATAGACCCGGCTCATAGACTTGCGACCTCCAAGATACCCTTGCCGTTACCCGTTTCAGTATTTTGCAATAGCACCATGGCCGGAACATCAAAACCGGAATCCGATGGGCGCTGGGGCGAAAATGCGGCCGGCGACATCTCAGTCAACGCCGCGCTTGAGGAGTTTCACGACCTCGAGAAAGAATTAAGCACACTCCAACAAAGGCGCTCTGCCGCATACCACCAGAAGCCGAAAAAGCAAGATGGCGATGCTGGCGGCGAGAGCGATTCTACCATCGCGCCCAGCCTTTCTGGTGAGAACTCATTCGACCTGCCCGACTTCCTCAGGAGGGGAATCATGGACATGCGCACACCGAGTGGGGGTCCAGCGAAACGACTCGGCGTATCATTCAAGAACTTGACGGTCAAAGGCATCGAGTCATCGACAAAGCAGGTCGTCACATTTCCCCGGGATCTGCTAAACACGTTCGGGCCCGACTTTTACCATTTTATCACGAGCATCTTTCCGAGACTCAAACTTCACAATGAGCCCACCGTCGACCTCATCCGGAATATGACAGGAACAGTGCGACATGGCGAGATCATGCTGGTCTTGGGTCGGCCAGGTTCTGGATGTTCGACATTCCTCAAGGCTATTGCCAACCACCGAGACGAGTATGCCCAGGTTGACGGAGAAGTTTTCTATGGTGTTATTCCAGCTGAGGACCAGCTGCAACGTTTCCGAGGCGAGGTCGTCTACTGCGAAGAAGATGATCGCCATTTCCCCTCCCTTACGGTTTGGCAGACGTTGTGGTTTGCACTGAAAACCAAAACCAGGAAGAGAGAGCAGTGGACCATCCCGCTCATCCTCGACTCGCTTCTCCAAATGTTTGGTATCGAACACACGAAGAATACGCTGGTTGGAGACGAATACATTCGAGGTGAGTCAATTCCTTGATTACGGGCTCAGGAATGCGTAGCTGACCCTGGACAGGTGTTTCCGGAGGAGAACGCAAACGTGTGAGTCTGGCAGAAACGTTAGCCACACGAGCATCGGTGGTTTGCTGGGACAACTCAACTCGAGGCCTCGATGCCAGCACGGCCCTCAGCTTTGCCAAGTCGCTTCGTGTCTATACCGATGTCAGCGGACGCACTACTTTGGTCACGCTTTACCAAGCAGGAGAGTCGATATACGAGTTGATGGACAAGGTCCTTGTAATAGACGACGGTCGTATGCTGTTCCAGGGACCAGCCGACGAGGCGAAAAAGTACTTTGAGGACTTGGGCTATCTGTGTCCCCCAAGACAGTGAGTGATGGCGCGTTTCTTATTTTGGTTGCAGCAACTGATCTGACGGTTGCGCAGAACAACTGCCGACTTTTTGACTTCGATCGCCGATAAGAACGCCCGACACTTCCAACCCGGCCGAGAGGAAACTGCTCCCAAAACGTCCGAAGAGCTCGAGAGAGCTTTCCGCGAGAGCGAGCACTACCAGCGCATACTGGAAGATGTTGAGGACTACGAACGTGGAAGTAGGTCGGCAAACAACGACAAGCACCGAATGTTTGAGGCGACGGTAAAGGATTGTAAGTTGAGCCTTTCCAGCCGCCTCTTGATGCCGACTTCTGACATTCATTACAGCCAAAAGCAAAACTGTCATTGGCGATTCCGTTTATACCGTTTCATTCCTAAAGCAGGTCGCCGCCTGCACCAAGCGTCAAGCCTGGCTTCTTTGGGGCGACAGAGGCTCCTTCTACACGAAGCTCATCATCATCGTCGCCAACGCTCTCATCGTCTCATCCCTCTTCTACGGCGCCGGACAAGATACGTCCTCGGTCTTTGCAAGAGGCGGTATCGTGTTCTTCTCCATTGCCTTTATCGGCTGGCTCCAGTTTGCGGAACTCCTCCCTGCGATATCCGGGCGAACCACAATCGAGAGACAACGAGTCTTTGCCTTTTACAGGCCATCTGCCGTGGTGATTGCAAGGATGATTTTGGATTTCCCCCTGATCCTGATCATGACCATCCTGTTTTGCATACCGGTCTATTTCTTAGCCCAGTTCGACGTCGACGCGGCCAAGTTTTGGATCTACACACTGATTGTGTACACGGCGACTTTCTGCCTCACGACCATGTACCGAATGTTTGCATCTCTTTCATCTACGGTAGATGACGCTGTACGCTTTGTGGGTGTCGGTAAGTCTTCCATTCGCTGGCCAGGTACATTTCATAAAGACAAGGCGCTGATTCGACTTAGTTTTGAACATCATGTTCATCATGACAGGATACGTTATCCCCAAACCCGCCCTTCTCAGTGACGCCATTTGGTTTGGCTGGATTTACTACATCAACCCTGTCGCGTATGGATTCGAAGCGTTGCAGACGAACGAGTTCTTCGAGCGGCAGATGCAATGCAGCGAATCACAACTGGTGCCTCGAGGACCAGGCTCGGACCCCAATTACCAGGGATGCTCCCTCCCCGGGTCAACGCTGGGCAGCACAACGGTCAGTGGACCAGCGTACTTGGAGGCTTCGTTCCAGTAGTAAGCTCGCCGAGATCTTCCATTACTCCTCCCATCCCTAACAGTCCTTTAGCTCGAGGGCAAATCTGTGGCGCAACTTTGGAATCATCATTGCCTTTACTGTCTTCTATCTCGGTGTGACCGTCTTGGCCGTTGAGACGATCAAGTTCAAGGGCACTGGAGCCCAGTCCTTGATGTTCGCCAAGCGAGGAGGGGCGAAAACAGACGAAAGCGAGAAAGACAATGCAGCCGAAGAAACGTTCGAACCCATCGGCGACGGCCAGAGCGTCTTCACATTCAAAGACATCAACTACACTGTTCCTTATGGCAACGGCGAGCGCCAGCTACTCAACAAGGTTTGCGGATACGCCAAGCCGGGAAAGATGATTGCGCTCATGGGCAGCTCCGGTGCCGGCAAGACGACTCTGCTCAACACCATTGCCCAGAGACAGAAAATTGGAGTGGTGTCCGGCGAGATGTTAGTCAACGGAGCTAACTTGGGGCCCGAGTTCCAGAGAGGCACCGGCTTCTGCGAGCAGAGGGATATCCACGAGGGCACCGCGACGATCAGAGAAGCGCTGGAATTTTCTGCATTGCTCCGACAAGAGCGTGCTATTCCGCGTGAGGAGAAGATTGCCTATGTCGATAGGATCATTCATCTGCTGGAGTTGGGCGACTTGCAGCATGCCATCATCTCTTCCTTGACTGTTGAGCAAAGGAAGCGAGTCACCATTGGAGTTGAACTCGGTAGGTCTTTGCCTGGCCATGTAACGGCTGGAATAGCTTTGTTAATGAACATGTGCCCCATCAGCTGCCAAGCCAAAACTCCTTCTTTTCTTGGACGAACCGACAAGTGGCCTCGACAGCCAGTCTGCGTTCTCCATTGTCCGATTCCTCCGAAAACTGTGCGACGCAGGCCAAGCCATCATTTGCACCATCCACCAGCCTTCCTCCGACCTCATCGAGCAGTTCGACATGATTCTCGCCCTTAACCGGGGCGGAAGAACCTTCTACTTCGGCCCTGTTGGCACAAACGGCTCCGTCGTCGTCGACTACTTTGCGCAAAGGGGTTTCCCGTGCCCCCCGAGCCGGAACGTGGCCGAGTTCATCCTGGAGACGGCGTCAACGCCATCAGTCAAGGACGGAAAGCGCATTGACTGGAACGATGAGTGGCTCATCTCCGATGAGCACAAGGCGATTGTCGCTGAGATCGATCAGATTACCGCCGAGAGACGCCCGCCCACTACCACATCGGCCGCTCAGACTGAGTTTGCGGCATCCACCGCATACCAATGTCTCCTGCTGACGAAGAGGATGTTCGTTCAGCACTGGAGAGAACCCCAATACTTGTACAGCAGAGTCTTTGTCCACACCATCATGGGTATCTTCAACGGATTTGTGGGTTTCGCCAGGTCTTCGAGTTATGTCGAGGAACGTACAAGCTAACTTCAGCCACAGACATTTTGGATGCTTGGAAACGACATTGCAAGTATGCAGAACCGCATGTTTAGCGCCATCATTCTCATCTTGTGAGTTCATACGAGAAACAAGCCCTTCGGGCCTGTGGGAACCCTCTTGCTGACATGGAGACAGCTTCATTCCACCCACCGTAGTGAACTCGGTCGTGTTGAAGTTCTTCCAGAACCGGGGTCTCTGGGAAGACCGGGAGCTACCGAGTCGCACCTATGGGTGGGTTGCCTTTTGCACTGCCAACGTGGTTTGTGAGATCCCCATGGCCATTGTGTGTGCCACCATCTACTGGCTACTGTGGTACTTCCCCGTGGGATACCCGGCGACTGCATCGGTCTCGGGCTACACCTATCTGATGGTCCTCGTCTGGTCTCTCTTCCAATCGAGCTGGGGGCAATGGATCTCCGCCTTTGGACCGTCCTACTCCACGATCTCCAACGTAAGTTTTCCGCTAGTACCGAATGATAAATAGCACCAGCTCACATTCTGGCAGATTCTTCCCTTCTTCTTCGTCATGGTGGCGCTCTTCAATGGCATCCTCGTGCCGTACGCCTCCATTCCTGTCTTCTGGAAATACTGGATGTACTACATCAACCCAACAACTTGGTTTTCTCGCGGCGTTCTCTCCGCGGTCCTTCCACCGGCTGCAGTGCAGTGCAGTTCTGCCGAGTTTGCACGGTTCGACCCCCCACCAGGATCGACTTGCGGCCAGTATGCCAATCAGTTCGTTGACGATGTCGCCATGGCCGGATACTTGGAGAATCCCGACGCGACGTCCAACTGCGGCTACTGCCCATACCGCAACGGCGGCGAGTACATGCAGACGCTCAACGTCTATACTACTGACAAGTGGCCCTCGTTCGGCATTCTGGTTGCCTTTGCAGTCGCCAACTGGGCTCTGGTTTACTTCTTCGTCTACACCGTTCGGATCAGGGGGTGGACTTTTGGCATATCCACAGTCACAACGCAGTGCTCCATGATGCTGGGTCGACTCAGGAGACATAGCAAACAGACCGAAACCGAAGAAGCCTAGATTACACCTACGTTGGTACTGGCTTTTGAAGGTGTCGGCAAGGTCACGCATGCTGTGAGGCTCCAGCGCGCTGCGTATCAGGAGGAGAAAAAAACCACGTTAATAGGGAAACATGGCAGATGGACACATAATATAAAGCTTGGAGACGGGCATAGAGCCTGATAGTAGCGCTCATGCAACTCTAAGGACATGAATGGTTCAGCAGCTCAACTTGAGATCCCAATTTGCAGTAGAAATCAGAGACGAAGAACGCAGGCACCTTCAGTCGTGACCTATCCCGCGTGAAAGCATCCGGAAAGGTGTTCTGGTCCCCTGGGGTCATTGACTTCATTGTCCGGAACGATGACCGACTGATTGAGACGACTAACGTGTGATATGCCTTTAATTTGACGGCGGCAAGTCAATCATTGCTTAAAGAGTCTTCTGTGCGTCTTCTTCTGGGAAGTTTACAAACATACTGGTCACCAGGCCAGACTTGGCGATGGATTTGCAGTTGTAACTTTGTGGGTTACAACAAGAACGGAAGTGACTCAGGTATCGACCATCACAAACTTGGTAGGTTCGCAGCTACGGGCCGTTTAAGACCAAGGAAAAAAGCCACCATCAAACCAGCGTTGTATGTTGATGCCGAGATAGCTTTATCCAGTTCAAATTTAGTATTACGTCATTACGTATGAATATGGAACCATCTGATTTCGCCCTTCTATTGCTCATAAAGATATCAATGATATTACTGGCGCAAGTGCGACATTTTGACGGCCATATGCATCACAGGTCCTTCTTGAGGTCGTGCTCCTAAGTTGCGGCAACATGGTCAGTGGGTCGGACAACTGATGAATATCAAGGGCATGCAGCTTTCTGAAGCACCGCCCATGATAACGAAAGAAGCTTACAGGCTTGTGACTCGTCTCGTAGTCGACGTGGACAAACGCCCTCTCGACTCCAGGCAGCTTCTCAATCTTGATCTGCAGCGCCTCGGCCACGTCGTGGGCGATCTCGAGCCTTTCGTGACGGTCCATGACAATGTCAATCTCGACGATGTAGCGGGGACCGCTGTGGTAGGCACGAACGGTGTCGATTTGCTTGACGTCGGGCGAGTGGGTCATGGCTGTGCGCATCTTAGTCCCAGGCTACGCAATTGCAGGCCGGATCACGACGACTCACCGATGTACGTAATGAGCTGCAAGAACTCGGGGTCGGCAGAGACGCCAATCAGCAGCTGAAACTCCTCATAGGCCGTCCTCAGCCACAGGCCAGCGATGAGGCACGACAGGATGATGGCGCCCATCGGGTCGATCCACCACCTGATCTTGCTTCCAGCCGAAAAAGTAAAGATACCAAAGCCGTTGATAAAGAGGTCGTTCCGGTGGTCACGCCAGAGGATCTCAACCTGGGAGTAAATATGCTTGATCGACCAGCCTGCACCAAGGTCAGCACGCAGCCTCTAAGCAACCACATACACAACGTGAACTCACAGTACAACCAGAGACAAAACTTTGTGCCAAAAGCAATCGCGACGGCAATCACGGACGGGAAATGGAACTCGTTGGTCTCCTTGTCGGAACCGGCAGCCAGGTCTCTCGCGGACATGACGATCAGCACCAACGAGACGGAAAACATGACAAAGGAGAAGACAATGTTGCCGGCTGTCGAGATGCGCGCCCTGCCCGAGGGGTAGCGGCGCGTGTCGACCTTCTTCACGGCGCGGTGCGACAGCATAAGCAAGATGCCGGACAGCGGGTCGAAGACGGCGTCCGCCATGGTAGTGAAGAGCGACAGCGAGCCCGAGGCGGTGGCGGCGTACAGCTGCAGCGCGGCAAGGATGATGTTGGCGGCCAGGCTGCCCTTGACGGCGATCTGGTACTTGAGGTTGTTGTCGCCCTGCGTCTCCTTGGCCTCGCGCTCGTGGTCGTCGACGCTCTTGAGCAGGGAGCGGATCTTGTCGTTTTGCGAGCGGTAAAAGTCCTGTAGCTTGGCCTCCTTGGCGCCGCCGCGCGTGAAGCTGTGGTGGATGCGCTTGCGCGCCGAGTTGGACTGGGGCCTGGAGGTGAGCAGGCCGATGTCCGCGTCCGACTTGATGTGCGTGCCTAGGTTGTAGGGGTCGTTGATCTCTGAGGAGGAGAAGGAGCGGGATTCCGGGTCGGGCGCGCCGGGGAGCGGGGAGAGGTCGATCCCCGTGCTCGGCGCGCGGTTTGTGGTTGTTATTGTGGTGGACATTCTGGGTGATTAGAGGAAAACCATGAATGAAAGTTGGATTGATGGCGGTGACGGATGTCTAGATATCAAGGCAGTACGCCCGTCTAATAATGGGATGGGATGGGAAAGTTGAGACGGGGCGAAGTTGGGTGCGAGGGAAAGTCGAGTCGGGGATGCGAGAGCAAAGGTGGCAAGTCTTGACGAAATGGGGGCGGGCGAGGGATATTTGAAGCGAGCCAACAGCTGCTGCCTCGTCTAAAAATCCCTCCCGCGGATCCCTTGATCCCTGTTCCTAGCATATGAGCGTGATCTTAATGGGCTCTCTGATTTGGTGTGCGGCGGGTAGGATTTTGCCGCTTGAGCCTTTTAGGGTGGCCGGTCGCGCTGTCCCCAGACTCCAGTAGGCCGTGGCCAAGATCTGCTGGCGCCGAATTGCCGCCAAGGGGATCTGCGTGAATGGTGGTGGGTGGGTGAGAAAACAGTGCAGTACAGTAGGTAGAGAGGATTGGGGGGGGGGGGGGGGGGGGGGGGGGGGGGGGGGGGGCTGTGTGAGGGACATGATGAAGCCTGGAACCTAACGTAAGGGCTACAAAGCCACAAAGGTCCAGAATCTTCGCTACCTAACGGGCACGTGGTTTGTTTACTGTTGAGTTGGGAGGCATCCGTAAGTCGGTGTTGCATCAATGATGTGTTTTTTCCATCATGCACCCGCCGACTGTGTAATACGGTTGACTTTCGGGTTGGTCGCCGTTGTCCACAGAGCTTCGCCAGGATAAGCTTTTCGTACATCCTTGTCACAGCTCCTAGCTCATGCACATTTGGCTCTTGCTGCAAGAGTTGTGGCTTTGCCAAAAAATTCAGTCACGTCATTGTCGCTTCGCTCGTCAACTTTTGACATTTCTGTTGGATGTCTATGCATAGAGCTGGTGCAAATATCCCACCTGTACTGATACCAAATCGCGCAGACGCCTAAGCCAATCCTGCTGGACAAAAACCCGCTTCCTCATGCAATCGTGTGCGGTCATGCCAATGTCACCACCCATCTGATTCCAGAACATGTTCCCATATATGAACGATGAATTCACCCTCATCACAACAGAAAGGGAAAAGCTCCCGCCCTCTTAAAACGGCACGCCGTGGTCATTGTCAGAGCCGTTGACTGGAGCCCCGTTGGCTTTTGATGACATCGCAAGCGTCTTCTTGAACATTGGTGCCAACGCTCTGATAACGGGCTGAACGTCTGGTGCTTCCGGAAACGAGGAAATGCTCATTTTCTTGACCGCTGCGACGACGTCGTTTCCATCGCTCGAAGCAGACCCACGTTTGCCCTGCGCCGGCAATGCCTTGACGTCTTTGCCCTGGCGAACAGGGCCTATTGGTCTTGCAGGCGTAATGAGAGTCTCATCCATCAGGGATTGCCACCGGGCAAGATAGACGCCTGGACCAGCCATATTAGACGAGCCACCGTCAACAATGGCTTGCATGCGAGCAAGCGAGAGTTCGTCTAACTCGCGCAGGTAGGCAGTATGCGCATCGATAATCGGGATGAGCGCCTCCTTTGTCCTATCGGGAACCCGGCTGAAGATGCCGCTCAGTTGGCTCTCGATGCTCTCGCCGCCCTTGTTGGTCTTGTGGAACGCCACCAAGGAGTCCTTTGACCATGCTCTGAACTGATTCATGACCTCTGGGCAGTTCTTGCCGACGGCGTGCAGCCACTTGTACAGGAGATGCCTGTTGTTCTTGCAGAGCTGAACAAAATCCTCAACGGTCGGCATGGTTTCGGGGTCATCCTTTGACTTTCCCTTCTTCGGCTTGCTGGTGGCGATGAGCTGGTCGAGGAACGTCTGGGCGTCCTTGAGGTGGTCCGACAGATCGACCTTGTTGTGGACAGCGCGGATGATGGGGTCGAACCCGGCGACGGCTTCGCGTACTGCTTGGGTGAGGAGGTCGGGGCTCTGCTTGCAGAGGATGTTGATGATTTCTTCGCGGTCTCGCATGGCGAGCAGTGCCGCGTAGTACTCCAGGCACATCTTGTGTTCATCCTCGCTCAGGTCGGACAGCAGGACCGGGTTTGCCGTCTCGAGGATGACGGCGATGATGGACTTGTCTTCACGTAGGCTCTTGGCCCTAACAGCTTCGCGGTCGTCGTGGGACGAATCGGTGTGCGCCCGGATGGCATCGAGAGCACCCTTGCTCGGTCTGTTCTTTGCTTTGGAGATCCTGTCGATGGTCTTCTTGAACTCTGCGCAATCCCAGCCAAGAATGACGGAAATGATCCTAGTTCCCATATCAGCTACTGCGCATCTTGACAGTACAAGCCCGACAGTAGACTTACCTCTGCATGAGGTTCATGCCGTCAGCAGCATCCTTTGTTATGCCGAACCAGTTCGACACTGAGCCGACGCTAATCTTGGCCAAAAAGATCTTCATCATGCCGGCAATCATAGTCGCGGCGTTTCCGACCTTGAGGGTTTGCCGGACCATATTGTACGGCACCATCTTGTGGACCTGCTCCAACAGCTTGAGCAGGTATTGTCCCTCGGGAGATACAATCAGAACTTGATGGGCAAGGCTCGACAAGCTGTCTGTGTTAGTCATGGTCCTACGGCCGCCGCGAGCAGACCGTGACTTACTGAATGATGATGTACTCGTTCGCCGCGCGCGTCATGGGGGAATGCGAATCAAAGTCGTCCGTCTCGGCCAGGTGGTCGAGCAAGTCGTCGCAGAGATCCTCGTAGACGAGGTCATGCATGGCATCATCCCAGGCCTGCGCCAGGTCTTTCGCGCTCTTCAAGTCGTACTTTGCGGGCCGCGTGGCCGGGTCACTGTAGGGGGCACCGCCAATCATTCCTCGGGCGACAGTCTCGATGACGGTTGACGAAGCGGTGGCCAGGGTCTTTCTAATACCCAAAGCACCCTTGTCATAGCTTTCCGACAGGTCGGCTTCGGCCAAGTTTGTCAAGATGCCCTGGACCTGGACGTTCCAGAACTCGGGCGCAAACGTGGAAACGCCGGGAAGCTGCAGGATGAATCTCGTAAAGATGGACTGCAGCAGAGGCGCCGAGGACTCGGGGGCGTAGGTGACATCGGAGCGGGTACCGGGGCTTTGCGCAAAAGGGTAGCCATAGTTGGAGATGGTTTCGGGCTTCTTGAACTCCTCAACCTCGTGGTACGTCTCGAAGTGGGTGAGGATGTTGAAGAGCGCCTTGATCTGCTCGGCATTGAGGGGTGAGGTTTGTGGGAGGGCCATGACTGTTCAACGTGTGCCGCCGCTAGCCATGAATGTCCAGGGTCGTCGCGGTACTGGCAGCTGGGTGGACAGTGTCTGTGGTTGCTTGTCGGGTAGATATACTCGGGCGGTCGGCGGCGCTGTCTGTTTGCGACGCTGTGGATGGTGTGGACGTTGAGTGAGTGAAAGTCGTGAAGCGTGGGCGAGGTGAAGGAAAAGTCTCGTTTTCGGAAGGTCCCGGTGGTTGTCTTCAAACACCCCGTCGGTACTCCTGCTTCTAGCAAAATTGGGGGGGGGGAGGGGCACAGGTGAATGACGTCACAGCGGACGCTCTTGTTGGATTATTCACTGGAAAATGCACCGAGTCGTGTTGGGCTGAAGTCGAATTTTAAGTTGACGGGGGTGGGAGGGAGCTACATCACTTAATATTTCATCTTCGCAGTGAAACAAAAAAAAGGTAGAGAAGGGGTCTTTGACACGTCCCTTGAAGAAACCACGGCTGTCTCCGCGACACCCGTGTCAGAGTTCATGGCCTGCCCCTGTCGGACCCCGATAAGCATTCGGCTACCTGCAACACCTGCAGCATCTGCAGCTGTGCAATGATGTATGTATGTAGGTACCTTTCCCCATCTGTACGTGAAGCATCCTCAGAAGCATCTGATGCTCCTCTAACAGCATGTGCGCTCCATTCCTCCCGAGGCAACACCCGCTCAGCTTGCTCTCCTCGTTCGTCAGCTCTTCGGCCTCTTCCTTTTGCACCTTTGTGCATCAAATCAGATACGTGTCCTTCAATGCCTTTTCTCCCAAACTTCGTCGTTTTCCCGACTTGATTGGACGTCCCATCGCATCTGGCTGTCTCGGACCTTGGACTGCTGCCAAGCTTAGCTTCATGTCGGGGCTGTGTAAACTCCTTAATGCTACCCACCGTACACGAAATGGCCGAGTAATGAGCCCTAGTCAATCCGCTCAGTCAACTATCGCGAGCGGCTCCGTGAGGGGAGATTGGATCCCCCCAACACCTCCGGCAAATGGTTTTTGGATCGTTGTCTGTTTAAGAGGGTAGTCTGGGGTGAGAAGATTGGTTGCGCCAGTCCACGTTCGGCCACCACGTTCGGCGACCGGCTGGAACTCTTTATGCCTGTTGAGGCTAGATTTGCCTTCTTTCTCTCTCCGGGATCCGCCTTCGGCTCGTGGACGGTGACCCGGCCAACTGTTTCCTCTCGGCAGGCAATGCGGCACTGTAGATCCCCGCAATCGAGACAAAATGTCCTCAGCCTGTCATGACCCAAGTCAGTGTCCGCCCCCACCCCGGGAACGAGTCCGAGAGCTCGGGTCCAAGCACGAGCTCATTGCCCAGAATGGAAACCAAGCCACACGCAAGTCTTGGGCCCTCGAGCTGGTTTTGTAGTACGAATAAGCGTCTAGTCTCTCATGTGTTTGTTGTGGCTGAATCCAGACAGCTGGCTCAAACATCGTTACTCTTCCTCGTAATCCGAATGCGCGTTTCCCGTCCCGAGTCCGGTGCTGCTGACGAATACGCCATTGGTTTGAGGTAGCATCTGAGATAGTGACATGATTGACAAACACAAATAATTGTGATTCGGCCGCTACTTGGCACGTCTCAAATCTATCGCCGTGATTGAATCGGACTGAAATTCTTGTGCTTGACCGAGCAAGCACTAATTTGCCGATTGGGGGGTTCGAGAGGCAAAGTTTCCCTGAAATTCTGCATGACTGGCCGTATTCAGCCCAGCTGAGTGCAATGTCATCGTATTGTATGAGATGGTTTCCCAATTTTGCACCTCTTATGCGTTGCTCTCAGCTTCATCAATTCCTCGATCTACCAGATTATCTGAGGGTCTGACTTGGGCACAATGGATCAGCATGTCTCGGACAATGGGAAAATCCATGTGACGACATCAAGATCACGACTTGGGCAAAATCCAGCGGGGCCTGATTCACAACTGCTAGAGGCAAATGTTCAATCCCGAATGAGGCCCTAAGCTGAGCATCATCGTGGTATTGTTGAATCGCATATAGTCGAGATAGACCACTCTGACAAAGAAGTTGTCCACAAAAAGGTCGGCTCGTTGAGCCGGTCTTGGGACTCAAGCCCCTCCAGATCCTGATTGCAATCACTTCTCGACTCCGGATCAGACGGACCCTTCACCAGCCTTTCTTCGGTGTGGGAGGTCCTGGTTCCCTTTCATCCGGGTCGAAGCGCTTCGGTAGATCCGTCTGCCGAGTGTCTCCAAAGTTTGGACTCGGTTCCTTTTCGCCCGAGACACTCGATTCCCCACACCGCTGTCCACGAATGGGGATGTCGTGGCCAAGCTGCATTCCATGGCCTTCCTATTGTGCGCAATCTGGACAACAGGCAACTAGCATTCATCCAGCTTAGCGGTCCCGCCGTTGAAGGCTCAGTTTCTGAACCCCTGGATCATGCGGGGAAATGCTAGATTTGAGGTCCTCACTGCAGGGAGGATGCGGGGGACGGTTGATGGCATCCTACATGGCCCATTTGCCGAGATCCGCTGTTAATGACGCTGCCGGGGTAGCAAACAATAAATAGTGATGGCTCTGGCTCTTATGGCTCTGTTTTTCTGTTGTTGTTGCCTTCGATATACAGTGCCGCGGTTTCTCCTCCTGGCAAAGCCGGAATATCTGCAAATATGAAGTTGTCATTGGGTACACTACTCCTCGGAGCCGGCTCGGTGCTTTCTGCGCCTGCGCAGCGATCTGAGGTGGACGATAGACACACCCTCTGGCTCGCTGGCGACAGTACCATGGCCCCGGATGGTGGACATAATGGCACCCAGGGTTGGGGCGAATATCTGCACTATTCTCTGGACACATCAAAGATTCGGGTCAACAACTCCGCCTATGCTGGCAGGAGTGCACGCACCTTTACAAGGGAGGGCCGGTTCCAGCGCATAATCGACGAGGTCAAACCTGGCGACTGGGTAGTCATTGAGTTTGGACACAACGACGGTCGTGAGTTATCATGTCCATTGTGATTTTGTTGTGGATTTCTGACCAAATATGACAGCGGGAAACCCCATCAACGACACCGTGAAAAACAGAGTCGACTGTCCTGGCATCGGCAACAACACGTGCCCGGTGACTTTCAAGTAAGTCGCCGATATACCGACTGTACCGTGTGTCTGCTGACTTTGTTTACAAAGTGGTCAACCCGAAATCGTCCAAACATACACCACCTACCTCCGCAATGCGTCCTCGATCTTCCTCTCACTTGGCGCTAAGGTCGTGATCTCCACCTCGACCCCAATTAACCCGTACCAAACCGGGGCGTTCTCCTGGAAGCCGACCATCTACTCGTGGTACTCGTGGTACGTCGTTGAGTCCCTCGGCGGTCCCGCGGCCGGCATCTACTACGTCCCGCACGGCAACTACAGCGCCCAGGCGCTTGACGTCCAGGGTCCCGAAGCTGCCGCTGAAGGGTACCCGATGGACTCCGTGCACATGTCGCCGAAGCTCGCCGACTCATTTGCCGGCGCTTTCGTTCTGGGGCTAAAATGCGGGACATCGCCGTTGCAGCAGTATGTTGTTAATGCCACGTCGAGACTGGAAGGAAGTAGGTTAGGCACATGTCTCCAGGTCAACGCGACGCTACCTATCTGAGCTTTGTATGCCGTGAAAACGAGCGATATTATGCAGATATATCTCAGCGCTAGGCGAGTGACAACCACTGCCTGGAAACGACATGTACACTGGCCTGGAATGACGATGTTGATGAAAATTGAAGTTGATGTCTATGGCCATAGAACGGAAGTGAGGTTCCTCTGCTACTTGTAAATATGTACATATCATATTAGAACCATTCATCGTGGGTCTGTTAGCAGCTGCAAAAGGATATCGTTGCAGGGCCAAAGCCAGTTTTTCCATTAGTTTGCCGCCAGCAACATCTTGCACCGCATACTTCAATCGTTGAATTTGCACAGTTAAAGTCTCAAATTAAAACTGAGAAAAGATAAACTAACAAACGGGATACTCTATGAAGCGGTCAAATACAAACGTCAATGCTTGTCCGTCAAGCATTCGTCCTTAGAGTCAGGCAGGAGACTGACGTCATGTGCGTACAGATGGCCGATAACAGTCGTGGTCAACTAATAGGAGCGCTGGCAGCTGGAGCAGCAGGTGAGCTGAGTGTTACGGCCACGCTCGATGACCTGGCAACGGATGCCGTTACGGTAGGACAGACAGTATACAATGTCAGACTGGTGCTTGCTGATGCTACGGCCGCACTGGCGGCACTTGACGACATTAAGGACGTAATTGCACATGGCGAAGACTTTGGGGTCGGCAACGAGTCCTGAGAGATGTGTAAAATCCGGTCACTTAGCGTGAGTAATGCAGACGGTGTAGTCTAATAGATGTGGTGTGTTATCTTGATAACTTTAAGTTGAAAGTGATACCAGAAATCGTTCTGCAACGGAACTACTGGATCCATTATATCTGTAAGATAAAATAGAAAGACTCTCGCCAGTTTTGTTTGGCTAATACTTTTGAGCAAGAGCAAATCCTTTCAGCGTCATCAGTTCGTCAAGGGAACTTAGCCATTGTTGCCTGCCAATTGGGGAGACAGCATGTTCCAAGACACAGAGACAACTCTGCTTCTTTAATGTTTTCTCTGTTCGTTGGCAGCAAATTTGGCAACAGTCACACTCTTTAGAGTCAGGAACGAAAGAGAAACGACCTTGGTCAATTGAGACCAGACCATCTAGATCAAAGGAACTGTATTCTACAACCGTCGGCCACAACGCCCGACAGCTTCAAAGTTGAGGGATTTAGATAGAAACGTAAAAGAATATTATTGTTGCTGGCTTCAAAGTCTTGCATATTTAGAAGCCCGGGAATGAATCTCAGAAAAATTTTAGGGCCAATGTTCCACATCAATATTCCGTCTATGACCCCGACGCAGGCCAATTCATGGCGAAAATCCGCCACTAATTATGACTTCAATGGCCTTCAATAGGACGGTACATATTGAAATAGGATGGGTGGTGTTTTGAGCCCAATGGCTAGGGATTTGATCTTTGCTTTTATGTATTGTCTCATGATATTGGCCTAATCCGAAGGATAACTTGACTCACTCATCATCGTCATCCTTTTCATGGGGTTTGAAATCATCAGAAACCTGGTTATCCAGTATTATGACAAGTCTTCTATGTTGTTTTACAGTCAAATGCGATGAACACAGGAGCTTGGGATTTCTTTACCTTCATTTGCTGCTGTTATAAGCTATGCTATGCTATGAGATGGGCTGTTCGGGCCTGGGGAGTCCTCCGGAATAACGCTTAAGTAATGAACCTGTGTTCCACCAAAGTACGCATAATTGCCAGCGCCTTTCGGCACCATAGTCAGTCTTTCTCGGAGCTATTGAAAGCTGATGCGTCCTAGAAGAATCGAGTCTTCCGCGAGGTCACTATGGCCGTCGTAACCGTTCGATAAACAGCACGCCAATCATGCAGATACTATTTCTTCTTCTCACAGCAGGTCCATAACGTATCCAGATTGGGATCACAGTACCCCCTCTACCGCTGAAAACAACGTGGCAAAAAAGCTACACGGCAGTTTGTGCCTCAAGAACACTAGCGTTGGAATTTGCGGCCTATTCTTTCTTGATGTCTTCGTCTGATACTGGTACCTTCAACAGCCAGGCTAAACCCTTGAAAACGTCGACGTGGGCCTTGATCGACGACTTGAAGTTTAACCCTCTCAATGCAATGTGAGCATGCACAGCACCCGGGTACACCTCTAGCCTGGTCTTGACACCATGGTCCCTCAGAGCTCTTTCATACACATTTCCATCGTCCCTGACAAAGTCTGCACCGGATACCTGAACAAATGTCGGAGGCATTCCTTTGTGCGGGGCTTTGGAGTTGAAAGGCGAATAGTCTGGAGACTTGGCTTCTGGCACATACGCAGCCATCATCTGAGTGAAAATTGCTCTGTTAAAGAGTGCAGCGTCCGCGTTCTGCTCTCTGGAGAAGAAAAGGTCGCGGTACTGGGGAGAAACAACGTCTTCCTCCACAATTATCGGGTTGCAAGGCCACAGACCGGTAAGCGGAGGAGTCAGTGCCCCGGTGCCGTCGGCAATCCTTTGTGCTGTGACCGCTGCCAAATTGCCACCGGCCGACAAGCCACCGAGAATGAATCCGGCAAGTGGATCGCCTCCGAGAACATGGGCATTTGCGGCAACCCATTTGAGTCCATCCCAGACGTCGTTTGGTGCTGCCGGAAAAGGATTGACAGGCGCGAGGCGATAAGAGAGATTGATGACTATAGCGTTGAACAAGTTCGTTGCTATCCGCGCTTGCTCGCCCAGCTGACGACATTTGCCCATAACAAATCCGCCACCGAACAGGAGAACGATGACTGGCGACTTGACCCCCGACGACGTGGATGGCTTATAGATACGGGTCTCTGATTGGTAGCGTCTCGCATCCGAACATTGATCGAATATTCATAACCCATATCGTGGTAGCGAGGTACTGGTGGCTTGTCAAAATGGATATCTTGGGATCGGACAACCTATTGTATTTCCGGGCTGCGAAGCTCAGTCAGCATTGAAAATTGGGAACAAAGAATCCTAGAACCTCAAATAACATACTCAAGGCTACTCAATCGAGCGATTTTCCCTCTCGTGTCGTACTCCATTATCCTGGGACAGGCGGTTCAAGATATAGGTATAGGCTGCGAGGTCTTGCAAAGTATTCAAGTCTGTGGATCGGGGATAGTTGTCAGGTCACCTATGGCGATCACAGCTGCAAATGAGCAGATACTGGTAACGCGTGATTAACTATAGGAAGTCTAGATGCAGAGGGAAATATAGTGTGCGTATATATACCCCTAGCAAGGGATGCAACATGAAGCTGACCGGGGCAAGTCGGCCCGCACGAAGACGTCTCACGATATTGCTCTTTTTGAGAGGAACATCGTCTATTGACGGAGTTGATAAATAATCAGCTTGCACTACACTGTCTATGCCCGGACAGAATTACGGACAACTGTGGGTCGTTACGGATCTTCGTCTTAACCCGGATTCCCGACGTAACGTGGGGGTCGAGTTGCTCAACATCACAGTTAAAGTTTCGGTCGGCGAACTGGACTGAACTTTGCTACGCATCGCTTCTGGGACAGCTAATGGTGTCGCCTCACTTGTAAAAAGTGGTGGGATAATTACCTTAAGCCTCACTATGCGAGCCATGCACGTTGGCGATGGAAATCTTGTGGTTATGTACCTGACGACCGGCGGCCTAGGCGTTTTGATTGAGGACTCTCTGCTTATCTGTGAATGCCAACCGGTGAACTAAATCTTAGAGGACAAACCCTAGAGTCAAACGACATGGGTCATTTGCGACACAGATGAGTCCCTTAAGGAGCTGTCACAACTGTTCCAAGCTGAAGCACTTCAAGACGCGATGATAAGTCACTACTTGGAGACCGGCCATGGCACTCTCAAACCCCGATGTTTATCGCCGAAACATACAATCCAAGAATATTGACTTTATGACGCTGCCCATCATACCGATAATGCAGCCCTTTTCATTTGCCCGCTTTAATCTTGTTTGGTTGGCTTTAAAGAGATGGAAACTCCATTCGACATGTGCCGCGCCTTCCTATCCCGTAAATTTTGGATTAAAGCCGTGATCACAACATTAGGTTATACCATCAGCGTTCTAGGAAGGAGAAGTCAAGTACCATTGGCGTTCATGGTATCTGTTATTAAGGAGAGTTGGACCAGGAGCCTTCTTTGGTCCACCTGCGAAAGCTTTAATTAGGTACGCTACCATAAACCTTGTTTCCATAGGTCGAGTGCTGATCTCGAACACCTTCTTTTGACATGGCTAAGTATACACATCAAATCTTCTCATTCACCGTCATAGGGCGCGGCCGCGAAAATCACACTCGTTCCTGGTAAAACAAAGTCAGTCTCTGGCCACCAGCGAGGCAAATGGGCTACTGCCATACATGAATTGTTCATGGTCGTTGGTGGCAATTTCGATCCTGTCAAAGTTTTGACTTTCCAGATCGGCAGGCTTCGACCGTATCACATGCTCTTGCTTGGGTTCAGCCTCTTGCAAGATTACACTACTTTCCAGCTTTTTGTTGTCTGTAGTACTACCGCTCTTTGTGTCTTGCATGTCAAGAGTGCCTGCGACGGCAGCAGGCCCGGTCATGCTGCGATATGTATTCAACTCAATGTCTTCAGAGTTTTGGTTGCTAGGGTTGTTATTGTTGTTCTTGTCATATCCAAGTGTGGACGCCTTTTCCTTGATGAAGACTCGTAGCACTGGAATGGACGAGCCCACTATCGCAGTAGCTGTTTCGACGGCAGTCCAGATAGTGACGTCTTTCCCATTAACTATTTTGGCAATCAGTCTCCGAGTTTGGACAGTTTTCGGGGTAGTGACCACTTACAGAAGAAGTCTCCTTCTTCCAGTTGTACGAGATAGATGCCCTTGATGATTGCGCATACACCTGCCCTGTAGAACCAGATGATTAGTATCCGCCGCAGTTGGTCTTTGAGTGGGCCTGCTTACAACCATCCGAGACTCATCGCAAAGCAAATGCCGAGCTTTTCATGTCTTCTCAAGCGCATTCCCCAAATCAGCTTCCACGGTACCAGTGCCAAGACGAAGTCCATGAAGGCACACCAAGCGGCGTTGAAGATGCCGTAGTTGAGCGTCACTGACTCATCCCAGCAGGTCCCTTCCATTTGTCTGTTGAAGTTCTTCTGTACCGGTGTGCACTTCAACCACGTCAAAGTTGCGCTGGGAAGCATGACGGCGGTCAGAGTCACAACAGCAAACCAGACGAACCTCCTGTACCAGCCAGACGTGAGACGCAGCAGCGTAACACCGAACCCTACTTTGCTACCCGTTGAGGCGAAGCAGGATACAGAGGCTCCGACTGAAGTGTACATTGCGATTGTCAAAAGGTTTGTTTGTGGGTTGATGTTGTAGTAGTGCCGTCCGAATCCAAGATTGATACCCATTTGTGTGATTATAGACTCGATGAAGAGGCAGGTCTAGGCAAGTTAGTCAGTTTCTAAAGTCGTCATTTCCCTGGACTTGACTTAGGAAAGACTTACCCACGAGAATATCATTATGTAGTCGTCCCACCACAGTTTCTGGCCTCGACTCAGCTTGGCGTACACACGCAGAGCCAAGAAAGCGCCACAGAAGAAACACAGAAACCAGGTGACGGCACCTATCAGCGGCCCATGGGTCTCGATTGGAGCCATGGCGAGATCATTGGACAGAGCAGTTCCTTCCCGACTGTCACGCCAGTCGAGTAGCTAGCATGCGGGCGTAGGTTGAATCGTAACAAGCAGCCCCAAAGTCGACGACGAACAAACAAGGCCCACTTACGCGGGTTCCTGGCTCTAATAATGGGGAGCGGTCCAGGCCTGCCAAAGGACTCCGCGGTGATCGAGCTAGTGGCACAGCTTGGCTCTTCATGAACCACCTTCCTGAATAAACTTTGCTTGCGGCGCACGGTGGCGGAACCACCTCCCTCTGGCCCCAGCCGGGGCGGGAGTCGCAAGCGTTTCTGTCCTCTCATAGCAGCCAAACACGTTGAACGGGGAGACCGCTGTCGGCGATGTCGATTTAGGAAGTACAAATCAGATGGCCTTCGGTGACAGTGCTGAACTGGGCCAACCAAAACACAGTTCCAGATCTCAAAACAAAGTAGGGAGGTTCGGAAGACGGCCGGTTGTGGACTATGCCGCTAGCGACCAAAGTTTATTCGCCATTATGACGGGTTGTAGATCGATGATGGCAAATATCGAGACCGAATGGCCAAAACTTGGGCTCGCAAAAGAGGGACTTGGGGGAATAGGCCACATAGTTGCTCTTGCCCCGTGGAACATAGAGGCGAAAAATGCATTCCTGGTTAAATTGGGTGCCATTGGTGGTCTCTCCCCTTTCCCCCCATGTTTTCGGACGAGGTTGTCTTGCTAACTTGGCGATGTCTTGACTTTCTCCAAAGTGGAAGCCGTTGGACCGAACATCTAGATGATCCCAATCTCGAGTTGAACATCGGATCTGGCTTCGAACTATAACTTCCAACGCTAGTGAGATTACGCTGAACCTTGCGGTCACTGAAATCCTTCTAGTGATGTTCCAGACTTACGCAGCCTGTTTGGCTGCTAAAGCTCGCATATGCTCAGGCACTCCGTGTACGTCACCTACTGCATGCCTCTTCTATGCATCAGTTGCCGTCACGAATGTCTACATCTGCTTGGCACAGAACGTCTGTATGGTCGGTTTCATAACTTCCCTACCCTGCTGCTGACGTCGAAGTTTAAATCGGACAACGCAGCCCTGTGGTCTTCTCCGCTTAGCCACGGACCCTGAAGACACCACCGGCGGTGATTACCCCTTCGATACCCTCCCAAACCGGCGGTATCCTCTCGAGGGTGTGTGCTCGCACACCTTGCCGTGTGGGTTGTTACTAGTTCGGGCGACCATTTGGAGTCCGCATAGGGCCTCAGACTATGGTGAGACCCCGCTTAGTCCGGTTCACCGTCTACATCAGATGACCAAGACGGTCTAGATGCCTCTGTCGACGTTTGTTCCGACCTATTCAGCGAGACCGGTGGGTGTCTCATCAAGGTAGAGTCCGGTTTCTCAGATAAACAATGGCGAAGCCGGCTATTCAAACCGATGATGCGCGTAGGCAGGCTCGCCAATTGCCGATGGCGAGGCTTCCAAAGGTTCACCAAATATTATTTGATCCCCCGCGCATCGAAGTCGTGCTATTGCCAACCGGGCTAGGCTGTCGGTTTTGCTAGCCTACCCGACAAAGCCGTGCCTCACAATGGTTGCTCTACTCCAAAACATCGATCCCTTGGCCCTGCCGGTTTGTCTCGAGCTCTGGAACATTGGAATTTCCCCAGGCAATCCAAAATACGAGACATTTCAAGGGGAAGCTTAGTAAGGTGCACATGCATCCAATGCCGCAAGTATCACGGCCAAGTCGCATGGGGGCTCGGTACGGACCGCTGGATGGAGCCCTGGATCCGCTGTGGATTCAATCACACACGGGACGGGCTGCTTTTGAGAGTAAGGAGACCCGATCTCTGTAGTAGGAGCCGCTAGGAAGGGAGTATGTAAGTCAACAAAGTCCCGTGCATCGAGTCGGTTGGAATTTGGGTCCTGCTGTTCGAACTGGGCTATTTACCCACTAAGCTGAGATGCCAAACCTGCTTCAATGTAGGATCTCTTGCTGACGGGGTCTCACCAAAAGAGTCAGCACTGCGTTTGATGTGCAGAGGTGTTGTCGCTGTTGCACTGAGCCATCCATACCGCCTTAATGAGGGGTAGGGCACGGACGATAGGCAGCAAGCAGACAAATGTGAGATCTCAGTGCCCAAGATTGTGGCCGGGTGGCACATATGCAACCAGCGGAAAGTGTTGACACTCTTCCAGATCAGCACGTCTGCTAACCTCAGCGGCAACATGAACAATTGCACTGTCGTCACATTCTGCGGCATCAGCGGGCTTCGGGCCAGACGAACGGCAAGGCCCCGAGAGCACAAGCACCGGCGGGATGGATGGCCACGGAGCTGGTGGAATGAGGCGCGGAAATGTTGCCGTTAGTGGGCCGGTGCATCGAGAACGAAATGGAGTTGGCCCGTCAGTGTCGCGAAGCCATGGTCTCGATCTGAGATGCGGAAAACCATGTCCCAATCATGCCAATCATGGTGTAATGCACAGGGGAAACGCCAAGCACGTAGTGCATCAAACCAGTCCGCCGCGGTCTGCTCGGGAAGCCGGCCGTCAGTTGGTTTGGAGGCTCGCGACTAGTATCAGTAACGATACTGAATGTTTCAGAAATGGTCCTTTTCAGAATTAGAAAGACGAACGCACACGCACCGAGGGCCGAACATAATGGCGTTGTGAGCAAGCCACCCCGGAAAGCCTTCCTCCATCTGGTCCCCTGGTGCAGTCAAAATGGGATTAGATGGGATCTTGCATGCATGTCCCCAAATTCGGCCGGCGCCCCTGGGGTCTAATACTTGACTGGTGGCAATCCGAAGGGTTCGGAGGATGCTGCACTACTGCGTAGGTAGCAATCAGGCTGTCAATTGATTAGGCGAAAGTTGAAGGCTCTTCCGATTCGCCATCTTACATGATTCTGTAGGAGCGACCTGCGTCTGTCTTATGCCGGGCTGTTATTGGATTGTCTGATGTGTCAGGCCACATGTAAATCTGTATCTCGAACTCTCGCCGTCTTGGAAACATTGACAGGCTGGGCAATCCTATGGTATCGCTACGTTTTATTAGCACGCGAATTTCTCAATCGAGAGTTTGCTTCGTGCCGCCTTGTCAGCACCATCACTGTTCAGTCGATGCAGCGGACGGACCAACGTTGCCCGTCGGCCCCCGCGGCCCCTCGACATTATTCCGTCTTATTCAGCTCTTATTCTTCAAGTCCTGGTGGCCCCCCATTTCCGGCACTGCAGCAAGCGCTAGGTGCCGTCACGGCTACGACACCGTTGAACCGTGCTTAACGTTGGAGCCGGGAGGGCCTCCCCCTCCAAACGGCTCAGATTGGAACTCCATGCCTGGCACCGAGTGATAAGACGGGCCAATAAGAAAGCGATCGGCACGCCCTGGCAGATGCTGATAATCCGTCTTACTTTTTTCGGTGCAGGCTGCGTCCTTGGAACAACACCATGTTGTGACAGCCCTTGCGACTCAAAGTAAAAGCTAGACTCCTGGCCAGAACACGTGCCTTTCAGTCTCACACTCTGGAGGACAGTACTATGTAAGGTGCTATAGGAGAAACCCATGCAGCGCTCAAGGTTGGGGTTGGGGGGAAGCTGTCGCAGGACGCGCGGCGCGCCCATAAGCTCTCGTCTCCCCATGCTGCAGAGAGAATTTGATGAGGGTACCTCTTGGCCTCTCAGTCTACTCCGCGTTGACGCAGCACCATACCGGGGCTGAATGTCCTCACCAACACGGGCAGCCGTGACCTAACTGATCGGGCAAAGCTGCGAAGAAGCACAACCAGGGGGGGGGAGGAGGGGCGCCCACATCCCAAGATTTCCTCACCGGGTACCATCACAAAGCTACTCGGCCCACTCAGTGTGGTGCCGAGGCCGGCATGACGGGGATCATGCAAACAGGCGACGTGCAAGGCAATTAATCCGCCGCCAAAAGGGCATCCGCAGTGCTGTAGGAAAGTTTGCCCAGTCGCCTCAGAATGCCACAGAGGCTTTACTTAGCAAGCGTATCGCGGCCTCGAAGTCTCAGATATGCATGCCGCTACCTACGCCGTCTCCGTCTGATGTCGGGCGTCTTCAGCCCTGGGAAGAGGAAACTCAACTCAACGACATGCAAGTCTTGCTCGCTGACGACTGCTTGATGAAGCTTGTCTGTCCTTTTCTCCACCTTGTAGGCTACCTATTCTTATCCATCTCACTCATGCCTGCGCCACGCCTGCGCCGTTAGATTGGCAGCAGAGCTCGAATCGTCGTCCCCTGTCAGTCCCCGGTTTTACCTTGCCGTGCCACCCCCCCAGAAGATTCCGTACGAACTGTCGTCTTGAGAGAGGTAAGTACCCTTTTTGCAATGCTGATCCCACCCCACCGCGACTCGTATTCCGTAGCTCAAAGGGCCCGGCGTCTATTTCTTCTCTAACACTAAAAAGTCACTTCGGACTTGTCTCGCGGGATCATGATTTCTCGCCCATGACAGTCGAGCCACGCATGCGAGCGCACAGGACAAGCGAAACCCGCGTCGCCTACGTTCTTTTCCCCCCGTCATGGCTGCCACTCGGTCTTGTTTGCGCCGAGCGCAGGCGGTGGTCGGGAACGGCGCCGGCCTGATTCCGTGTCTCGCCGCGCTCGGACTGGTGCTTCTCCAAGCCGGCGCCGCCGTCAACCTCTGGAACACCCGCGAGCGAGGGCAGTTCAACTTCTCACCATCGTCGAGCTTGGCGATATCCGAACTACTTCGATTTCTAATAGCGACGCTTCTGTTGAAGCGCGAGACTCGCACGCGCGCCGCGAGCGCCGAGTACTTGTCGCTGGACAATAGATCGGACGAGCTGGATCATGGCAACGAGGATGGCCGGTCATCAAGCGAGTTTGCCGTCGAGAAGTTCTCGCGCAGTGCGCCCATTGGAAGCGCCAGGGCGCTGTGGCGCTATGCATGGGGAGACGCCGACGTCAGGTTTGGGCTCATGAGGATCGCTTTGCTGCAGATGCTCAGCAACAACTTGGTACGGGTTCCGGAGCGTTCGGATGAATGGTGCAACTGGACGAACGAGGGCTGACTTGGCATCCCATGGCGTAGATGTTTCTCAACTATCTGGTGACCGACCCAGGCACCGTCCATCTAACAAAGAGCGGAATCGCCATCGCCGCTGCTCTCTTCACCACGCCAGCCTTTGGCCTGAAAGGCCCAAAGACGCGGTGGATGGCCTTTCTGATTCAGGTAGGTCGCACGCAAATCCGTGGTCGCTTGGAGACACAGCTGACGACGTTAGACTTCTGGCCTTGTGCTATCCCAATTCTTGCCGCAACATCGCACAAGGGCATCCACGTATCAGCTCCATCTGTACACAAGCCTCGTGAGCCAAGCAAGCTTCAGCGCCCTGTCCGACATCTACAGCGAGAAGCTTCTGAAAGGTACCATCCTCGGCGCGAATGGCGCAAACGCCATACTGGGTGCACTGGGGGCGGTGCTCAACCTCTTTGTGCACATCCTCGTCCGACACTACAGCACGTACGAGCCCGCATTCCTCGACGGGTATGACAGTAAAGCCCTTTCGGTGGTGGTGTTGACAACTATTGTGGCTCTGGTAAGCACTGTCGCGTACAGGAGTAAGTTTCCCTTGCGCTGTGATGCCGGATACCAATGGCTGACTCCTAGTAGACGTCGATGCGTGGGTCAGATGGTTCACGAACGATATCACGGCTGTGGTTCTGCTACTTGTGTCTGCGTTTTGCTTCTCGTCAAAGTACAGTGACTTTCTCATCCCTGGTACGGCCCTTATGTTCATCGCCTCCTTGGCATACATGAAGTACGCGCCCTTGAAAGACCACATCTCGTCCCCTGTGGACTACAGGACGCACGATTTCCCGCCGTCCAAGGCTCAAAAGGTAAGTCTGCCGAGACTTTTGAAAGATCCAGACGATTGATATCGCGGCAGAAACTTAAGCTTGGTCTCCTCGCCATTGCCGGCTTTCTCGGCGCCGGGATCGTTCCGTTCGCAACACTCGCCGAGCCTCCCCACACCCCCGAATACAGACTAGTCATGCGAGACGACACTGACGGCCATTGCCTCACCCCTCCAACCAACATCATCACTCCATTTACGGAGAAGAAGGAGCCTTACAAAATCACATCAGGCCCGGGCAACCTGACCGCTTCGCCCTTCAGCAACACGCTCGCCATGATCCGCTGGAACGCAAAACGCATGGAGCGTGTACCGCTGCTGCTAAAATACAAACCCTTTTTCCACACTGTCCACATCTCCATGCCGGAGATGATGGACGACAAGCCCGAAGACTACCACAACCTTACTCACTCCCAATACGCGCACCACGAGACGATCTACATGCAGGTCGCGCACACGATGAAACTCATCCTCGATGAGCAGCCCGACATCGAGGGCCTGATGTACTTCCACTTCGACTCCTGGATTGACCCGATGGCTTGGGTCGACGAGAACCGCCAGTCCATCTGGTTCCCGACATCACATAACACGCGCCAGTTCGAGGGCGACGGGCCGCGGTACATGTGTATGACGGACTGGCAAAAGTTCCCGCAGTGGTGGGGATGGTACCACAAGTGGAACGAGAAAGCCGTCACCGTCAACGGCGAGATTATTAGGATGAACCGCGGCTACGCGGTCGAGGAAAAGGAATTCTGCGTGGGCTGGTCGGACATCTTCTACATCCCGCGGCGCTTCTTTGCCGACTTCATCTTCTTGTCCTACGTCTACGGCTGCGCGGACCTGTTCCACGAGGTGGCGATCCCGACGATGCTGAACATTATCGACCGGAGCCGCCGAAGCGAGGCGGCCAAGTTCCAGTCCGTCATTGACCGTATTGGAGATTGCTGGGGTGGATGCTGCGACGACTCGGCCACGGCGCACGACGTCAAGTGGACGCGATGCGGACACCGGCTGAGCTACCTGAACCATGAAGTTGTCGATGCGCATTACAGCCGTTTGGAAGAGCAAACGGCGTGGCTTGGCCAGACTGAGAGGGCAAAAACTGGGAACGGAAGGCGTTAAGATGACTTGTTTTTCAGGGAATGGGGCATTAGACGGAGCGTGTATTTGTTTCAAGATGTATTCACTTTTGTACATACCAAACTGTTTGGCAAGAAAGTTGTCCATGATGACCTCAGGTTACATTTCCTCTTTATCCTCCGTCTTTAGCCTGGACTTGCCTTGCCTCCGTCACTTCCTACATATGGCATCCAGGTACGATGTACTGCGCCATGCGACCCAACAAGCGAGTGCAACGTGATCAAGAGTTTGTTAGTGCCCCTCCATAGCACATGCCATACCGGCAATCAACAAAGAATAGAATCCATGTGAACAAGGTGTATGAGGCCCATGTGTTGTTCCAAAATAACAGGCAGTCTTCTTGAACATAATATCAATCCAGATCACTCCAAGAGTTTGCTCACGATGTTTGTCATGTAAGGGGTGGACGGGCGGCACAAACATCTATATGCACCGTCACAAGGTATTCCAGGTACATTTAGCACACTCAATATTCGTAAAAACACACAGATAAAGACCAATAGTGAACGTACTCGTGATGTGATTGACATCACAAAGAAGGCAGGAAGCCCTTTCTTGGGTTAGCGTTCTCGGTTGCTCTTTCCTTGAAGCCCAGTTCGACTTCACAATAATAGAAACAAGAGTGAACGTTGGCGGTGAGAGAAGGAGCCGGCTCTTGACATTCTTCGCTCTTTTCTCTTCTTTTGTTTCTGGAGTGTACTGTTCTTTCTTGAAAATAAAAACTCATCTTTCTCTGGTCTGGATTCTGCTTTCGAATCCTTACTCAAACAACCTCATTCGCCATCCGAAAGAAGACTTTCCTTCTTTTTACCTAACAGACCAACAAAACCAGAGCCAAACAAAACCACTCTACGTTATTCAAGATGAAGAACCTTTGTATGTTCGCTACCTAGCCTCTGGAGGGAACTTCGTCTCACATGTCAAACCACAGTGCTCATTCTCACCGGCGTCGCTGCCCTCGTCACGGCAGGCACTGCTGTGAACCCCCATAACACTGCCTACAATGCCCGTGAGGCCATCACCGAGCAGGGCCATGACCACAACGACGTTAATTCTGCCGAGGAGACCATCACCCTCCGTCGACGCGAGTGCGAGATCTCCTGCCCCATCAGCCTTGGCTACTGCTACTACGCTCCCTACAACTACAAGTGCGACCGTAACGGCAAACTCCAGTGGACCCAGCGAGATATCAACTGCGAGCACCCGACTTGGGGCTGCTGGTGCGGCTGCGACTGGCGCGTCCCCGGCATCGAGAAGAAGGGCGTCTCTAGTGCTGAGGTTGAGTTCTAAAGGGCTTGACACGGGCTCGACAAGGATTCGGTTGGGCTGATCATGGATGTGGGATCTGCGATCATTCAATGTTACTACAAGGAACTAGGCAAGTTCTGATTGGAATGGGCTCATCGCAAGCTCTCCCATCGAGTTTATAGTAGTAGGGCTCAGGCATCTCGAGCGACTAAATCGAAAATCAAACTAAGACCCACTACACACCAAACGTATTGGGACTGCTTGCTTTTGAACTTCTTGACTTGAGAAGCTGTATTTTCTTTGGAACAGTCTTGTTTTCTCTGGAATTTCCTTGCCAGACTAATATGAAGAAACCTAGTTGTCTATAAACGCTCCAGACTTCATCTGTAGTATTGTCTAGTACACAGGCGTAGCCGATTCAGACCGTCATGGTTAAGCCACTGCTGAGCCTAGAGTACATGCTCAGTCAATCATTCTGTGACGCGCGTGACACATGCGTTTACAGGCATCACATTAAGCCAAGTGTAATTTCCTCTACATTTTACAGAACGGTGCCTTCCTCTCTACATCGTAGACAACGTGATAAGAGTCACTCTCGGAACTTACAAGAAGAAGAATATCACGAATTCAGGAATCGAAAGCAGTGCATCTCACAGAATGTGTGACCTAAAAGGGCACTAAAAGGGCACTAAAAGGGCATATAATAAAGTGTGTCTACTATATTAATGTAACCTTCCTTAACAAATAACTTTGTCCTAATCTCCTACCGTTTCTACGGCCCGTGACCTCACAATCTCTCATAGCCTTGGCATATTTATATTAGTAAACTAGGCCAACTCGAACCGCCTTTTCTGCACAATTTCTCATTTTCCATTGGACCATGCGCGTTCATCCTGCTCTGTACCCGACAAACAATCAATCAGGTCTCATCATTCATCAGAAAGCTTGAGGATGCGGCGCTTGGTAGACACGGTTCGAGGCCGAAAGCAGCGGCGTCGCGACCAGGAAATTGAACGGCCGCCACCACCACTCCCTCTTCTTCCTAGCCAGCGGCCGCGGACTATTACGCCTGCTGCTACGGCCGCTGCTACTACTGCCGACAACCTTGTCGCCGCGCTCGGTACCTTCGCCCGTCTATCGCCGGAGCTGCGCCGACGCATACTCATAGCCGCCTTCGGCGAGCGCACTCTCCACTTGGACCTGCGGCTCGCGCCGCGCGGGCAGCGGGTGAGCACCTCGATATACCGTTCGCCCGCATATGAGCACGGCCGCGGGGCGGCGCCCCTCACCTGGTCTCGCGTTGTCGTGCCTCAGGACGTCCCGGGCGATGCGACGACGACTGCGAAGTCTGCGGGTTCCAAGACTAAGCCGGAGACGGAGGCGGACTGGGAGTGGGAGTGGCGCTGGTACGGCTGCGTATGCCACCGTGTGCTCCCCCGCGGGTCGGCTATCGAGCGCCACGCCTTCACAGCCCGCGGCAAGTCCCCGTACATCTGGCCGCACCGCGACGCCTGCCTCCAGGGCGAGGCCGAGACGTGCCGGCTGTGGCCGCCGGGGACAGACACGTGCGACTGCGCGATCGGCGCCTTGGGTTGGCTCCGCGCGTGCCGACAGGCCTACATCGAGGGCGTCGAAGTGCTGTACGCGACCAACACGTATTTTTTCGAGAGCCGGGACATGCTGGACGCCCTCTCTAGCCCTGACGGCAGCCAGCGCCTGCTCCTCCCGCAGCGTCTGGCCACGATACGGTCGCTCGAGCTGCGGTGGGAGGTCATGCTCTTTGGGGACCCTTACCTGCCGCCCATGTCTCGCCACAGCGACAAGGAGAGGATGCGGCTGGTCCCAGACTTTGCCGGCCTGATGGTGCTGTTCCCGAACCTGCGCTCCCTCGTCATCTCCTTCTCGGAGCATCTCTACAACGACGCGTCTGCGCGCCCGGCCGCTCGCCTGCCCGAAATCGACCGCCTGCTGCTGCGGCCGCTCGCTCTCGCGCTGGCGCCCATCGCGCCGCGTCAGGAAAAGCACGTCGTGGTGGAGCTGCCGTCGAACGTGTTCCGCGACCTTAAAGGTCTCGGCCTCGAGGAAGAGCAGCGAGGGGACGCATGGGGCCACGGCAAGGGCAGCTGGCTGCGGTACGCCATCGGCGAGTCGTCCTACTACTACATTAAGCAAGGTCAGGAGAGTAGCCTGCATTGGGACCACGACGGCAACGCGCGGCGCGCGTCCGACTACCTGAGTCGTTCGGGTCCGGGTTATGCCAATGCTATGTGATGGGGGATAATAAAGAAGGAAAAGAAAAGAGGTAGAGAGGCGAGACGATTTGCACGAGTTCCCTCTGTCTCTCTAATAGCTTTGCAAAATGCAATTATCTAGATTTGCCTAAATTCTAACTAATAACAAACATCTCATTACGCCCGCTCACCATGCCGTCCTGGATTGGCGTGGGCGTCGCCACGGCCCCGCTGGTTGTGGTGGTGCTCGGCACGGTGGCCGATGACGACTTGCCGGTGTTGGTGCCGGCCCCCCACCCAACGCAGACGTAAAAGTCGGGCTCGAGACAGTCGCACGCATCCTCGGCGGCCGGGTTCCAGGCCTTGAAGTCGGCCAGGGTGATGTCGCCCTGGGAGGCGATGGAGCTGCACGTGTCGGCACTCGAGACGAGCCAGAAGCTGGTGCAGTCGGACGCCATGCTTTCCTGCTTCGGGAGGTCTTCGGCCGCGGGTTCCGTCTGCTCCGGAACGGGCGTGGTCCGCATCGTCGGGGTTAATAAGAGGTCGGTTTTACAGCAGGGAACTGCAGGTGGTGGTCGCCAGTAAGGTTGCGAAAGACACCTAGCACGAAGCAAGGCCCAGGACCACCGTCGAAGCAATGGCAAGGCTCATCGAGGTCAAACTCACGTAGACTCGGGAAAAGCTTACTCGAGCTGAGGCTGGAAGCTACTGCAATGGATAGATCAAAATTTTCCTTTCAATGTGACTTTTCCTTATGCTCCCCGTGTCTATGGACCCGGCCTGGATCCGGAACGCCAGCTCGGCCGTCTGTGTAAATGCCGCCCAAGGTATCAAAGTAATCTACATCCCTCATGGTCCCTTGAAATTCCATTATAACCCCCACATGCCTTCCTCCCTATCTTTGCGAAGGGTATAGATACCTTGCCGGTTGAGGCTGCACTTCGGTCGCCGGCATCTCCACGGCATTCAACGGAGGTTGTGACGCCTGAGGGGGCGAGGATACGGGCAAAGACGCGAGCTCAAATACCCCGCCCTGCTGTTGCGGCGGCGGCGGAGGCGCGTACGCAGCCTGTGGGTGGTGTCCCCAAGCGTGCTGTTGCTGGGCCTGCGCGTACGGCGGCTGCGGCGAGTTGGTCGCCCACGTCTGCGCGCCGGGGCTCGCGCTCTGCGTGATCTCGGACACCGGCCTCCACCCGGGCTGCTTGTTCTCGTTCTTGTACTCCTGGGCGCCGATGTAGGCGGCGCCGAACCCGCCGCCGCCGCCACCGACGCTCGCGGACGGGCTGTACTCGCTATAGGGGCCGTGCTGTGGGTCCCGGCCGCCGACGGCGCCGACTCCGCCGCCGAGCATCGGCCGGTGGGACTCGTCGTGGGCGTCGCGGCTCTTCTTGATGCGCCAGATGTAGGCGGCGAGGCAGATGAGCGCGACGGCGCCGACGCCGGCGCCGATACCGATTCCGATCTTGGCCGTGGTGCTGAGCCCCGACTGCTCGGGTTCGGTCGTCGGCGTGGAAGTCGGGGTGTTTGTGACGGTGATGGTGGCGCCGCCCGTCGTGGTGGTCATAAAGGTGGTCGGCGTCGCGGACGTCGCCGTCGTCGACAAGGTCACGGATAGGGAGGCGGTCGCGCCCGTTGCGCCGAGGTTGAGGAACTGATCTTCCGTCAAGGCAATGGGCGACTTGGAGTCGGAGCATGCGGTGCTCATGGACTGGTATACGGTGCGCAGCGTGTCTTTGGCTTCCTTGCCTATGCACGTCGCGGCGTTTGTGACGAACTTGCCCTTGGCGTCGCTGCAGAGGCACTGGTTCATCGCGGCCACGGTGTCGCCGTCGCATTGGCTGGCGTCGGAGGCGGCGTATAAACAGGGCTGGGCCGTTGCCGGGTAGAGGTCAAAGTTGTTTTGGAATTTGGCGACGATGGGGGTCGCGAAGAGCAGGAAGCTCAGGAAGCCCAGGGCTTTCCTCCTTGCTGGCGCCATTGTTGCGGTGATGTGAGATTCCTCGGAATCGATGTTGGTCTGGTGTTGTGGTTGTAGAGTACAGGCAGATCGTTGGCCTTCAAGTCGTGTCAAGTCCTCGCAGGGGCCTGGTGGGAAGGTTGTTGGCGTGCGTCATGCAATTGTCAGTTTGAAGTCGAAATCCAATTAGGTTTCTCGTAGGACAGTGTCGAGATCAATTACAGTGAGATCTCGTCGTCGTCGTCGCTGTCTTCGTCTGAAGAGCACCCTGGTGAGGATCAAAGATTCGGATGTGGGAGCAGGGATGTTGTTCAATGTCGTCCAGGGGTATCGAGTTGATCGTAGGTGGCGGGGGTCGAACTTCGAAGCAACAGACCAAATGAACGAGGCGCGACGGACGGTCTTTAGAACAAGTGCGACAATGATTACGGATGAGCTGGGCTGAACTAAAAGCAAAGGAATGGCTGGTGTCGCTAGCGTCGAATGGACGGATCGAGGCTGAGGCTGGACCAGGAGACGGGGTGAGATGGACGAGTGAGTGGTGGGGAGCGATGTGATGCAGCGACCGACACAATGCAGAGACGATGGTGAGCTTGTTACCCTCCACTACCTGTCCTTGTTCATCTTGGTCAGTTCTTTTCTTCCCTAGGGCTGAGGGCTGAGCACCTCATGCGCAGCCATGGGTGCAGCCATGAGCGCAGCATGTGGTATTTCCCCTTGCGCTTTTCCCGAATGATGCGGTGACATTGAGACTGTAAGACACGGTTGGGGGAACAAGACTGGCTGAGAGAGCGAGGCACGGAAGTAATCTTGCAAGGGGCTGTGCCTGCAAGCAAGCTGCCTGCAGCTGATGTTCCGCAAGGTAACAACAACCACAGCAGAAAGGGACTCTCTCGCTCCTCGGGTGGCACAGGCAGAAACTTGAGGCACAATGAGGACATGAGCGAAAGCGCCGTGGGATCGGCGCCCATCCCGAATTCGACGAGCCGGGGCTAAATTTAGCGGTCAACAAGCCTCCAAATCGCCTGCGTGTGGGATGACCATCCCCCGACGGCCACACACACACGCCATCAGCCACATTATTCTTGCCAGTTTATTGAGTTCCAAAGGAGAAACTGACCACGGATGAGAAAAACCAAGAAAGAAGTGAGATTGTCGAGAAAGCGGTTCAATCAATGATACAACAGGCTGTTATCACACCGTGTATTGTAAGATCAAATCATAAGAGCCATGCATCTCAGTGTGCGATGAGTGAGGTCCATAGAATGAAACCCGTGTTCAAATTGCGACAGACTGTCTCATAAGGTTTTCCCATTCCACTCCTATTCTCCAGGAAAATTACCCATCTACCATCATCGACCTCTATTCCCTTCATCCCATCTCGCGCCTATCCGTGAGGCTCAGTTCCCACCCGGTCACCCGGCTGCCGCTGGACCCGAAGCACGCCGGCAAGTGAGCGAGCGTGCTCATGCTCCCGCCCATGTGCGCAACAAAGGATTCAACGATGCGACGGCCGTGGAAGGCTGCAACAACGGCTCGAAATAAACCGTCAAGCCACACGGATCCAACTTGCCGAAATCTCGCTGCCTACACTGTATCCTAGCCGAGGGGACCAGGACGTGGTAGCGCCCAGCCACCGCTGTCAGCACCTCATCTCGCTCCCATACTCGCCCACGCAGGCGCTATGTTCTGACTAAACCGAAAGCGACCCTTCTTTCGCCGTTGCTGTGGCCCTCTCAAGCCCCTTGCATCATACCATTCTCTCGATAATGCAGTCGCTAGCTGCACAATGTGAGCCTTGAAAGCTTGTAAAGACACCGCAGAATCGCCTGCTGGAGCGCATTGACTGGATGCAGCAGGATTAGATATCCTTCTTGATTGGAGCAGGCCAGACCATAGAACCACCGACCATGTTTACTCGCGATCAGCGTCATACCACACGCAAAGTATGCCTTCGCTTGTGCTGCCCTGAAACCCAGTCTCGGCTTGTCAGGAACATCACAAAGGACCGAACGGAGACGGGTGGCTTGAAGGCATGAGTTTATGTTGACCACGACGCTTGCGGCATCAACAGCCTCCATAGTTCACATGGATTCAGCCGCGATGTGACGGCTCTAATCCAGATACCCTTCTATTCCTATCTTGCAAACCCTCGCATATGATATTCGGAACATGTTCCCCAGCACATCCTTCACTTGCCCTCTTCGCCCACAGGAACAAGCCTGCCGACAATGAGATACTTGTTCTCGAACGTCTCCTCCCAGCCCCGCAGAGCCTCCTCCTCGTCGGGTCCCAGGCCCTCCAGCGTGTCCAGCGGGCCGTCCAGGTCCTCCGTCAGCATGTCCTCGTCGAAGCTGCCGCACGCCAGACCGCGCGTGGCGTCCCGGCCGGCAAAGTTGGAGTACGGGCCGCCGGGACCGTAGAAGTTGCTGCCCGCCGTGACGTCGAAGACGCGGCCGCGCACCGCCACGTACACGGGTTTGTTGTTCTCGCCGGTGAAGGGCAGCAGGGTGCGCGGGGTGAAGGTGCGGAAGACGATCGCGGGCGGCTCTTTCGGGAGTATCGGGGGCGGGGTCGGGCGGAGGAGGACGTAGATTGTGTAGCCGATGATGAGGAGGAAGAGAATGTTCAGGGGAGTGAAGAACGCATCGCTTCTGGGGGGAAGGGTTAGCGGCTTGTCATTGATTGAAACCCAGGGATGCTTCGGACGTGGGCAGGGAGAGGGAGGGTGGTTGTCTTGCCTTTGTGCGTCTTGCTGCTTCACGACTTGCTCCTGCAGTCGCTTGTCGACGTAGTCCATTGTGACGGTGTTTCGAATGCAACCGTTGCGTTTGTTTTGTTGTGCGAGGTCAGCGATGTATCCGACAAAGACAGCCTCTGTCGAATGGCTGCAGGCTGCGCAGATATGCGAGGTCGTTGGGGAAGGCGAGGTTGCTCGGGTCCAAAAAGGAAGCAAAGCGAAAGCCGTCTCTCCGTCGGAGCTCTCCAAGTTCCCGTCGATGGTTTGGAACCAGCTCCGTGCACTGCCGTGGCTCTGCCCCGCCAAAAGTGTCCCCTCGGACCTATGTCATCTTCGCTGTGATTGGTCATAGCTCCAGCGGACTCACGGGCTGTACATCTTCCGCTGTAGGACACGTGACGGCTACCACTATTGCATGCATGCAACAGCAGCAAAACGACATGGAATCGGGGCGGAACTCGCTTCATAGTCGAAACTCGTCTATAGTTCGCATTACCAGGAGGTTTCTGATGAATTAAAGCTCACTTGTCTGTAGCGGAGTCTAGTTTGAGTTGGTTGTACTTGGCGCAAGAGATCCATTGTGAAGCTCCTCGTTGGTGACAAGGACAGCCACTATGAGTCTCTCTAGCAGTCTTTTTCTAGTTCTCTTTTTTCCAAAACTTTTAGCCAAGTTCGCTGTGTCTCCGTCTTATCGAAGAAGTTCGCAAGCCTACACAGTTAATCCTTGCCATGGTATGTTCATGACGACACCGGGTCCATGTTTTTCGGGGTTTCTATGGAAGTGAATTCGCCGTGATCAAATAGTGGCCCCTCTCCCATTCCATCGAATCTTTGTCATGTTTCGCATTTTGTTAAGCTTGCGATGTACATGAGCTTTCCAAGCATGAGCCTCGCAAAAGCTGCGATATGAAAATCAGGCTGGTGTCTTCGGATTGACATGAGAAAACTGAAGATGTAAAGTCTTGAAATGCCCTTGGAAAACTAGGTGATTCTCCGAACTTAAGCGTACTTGAATCGAAATCGATCAATTTCGGACGAACTCTTCGATTAAATAAGCCTGCTTGGCCTCATGTCGTGCTTCTGGCAGGCTCACTGAACAACAAAGGCTCTTTGTCAACCATAGCTGTGGAATTTCCCGTTCATGCTGATTACAATGTCTTTGTGCCGTGACAACAACAGAGAACAACAACCTTTCAGACCAGCCGCCATCCGGCAAGTCTTTCTAAACAAGTCTTGAACATGACTACAGATTGGCGAACGGATTTGCGTCTTACACAAAGTCATTATCGATGTCTCGTAGCAGCAGCGCTGCCCGATGGCAGCTTCGTTAGAGAATATCCAATCACCATGTTGAAAACAAGGTCTTGAACAGAATGACTGAACACATTGATATCTGAAGAGACTCTTTGGTATTAAGCTGTCCAGTTATCAACCCAATGACGCTCCTCTCATCAGTACAACTCACAACAGACAGTTTCATTTCAGCTTTTCCTTCACTCGATTTCGCAACAGGTTACTCTTCCCTTCGTAAACGTACAAAGCCACGAGCGTCAGTCAAGATGTCCACTACTCGCAACAATGATAACCCTGGCCAAAGCGCCAGCCCAGTGCACCCTAGTACCCCGAATGCCACTCTGCCCTGTGACTATGCTGATCTCCAGAGCCAAATCCCGCCCACTCCGGACCATCTGATTGCCACAGTCGCCCAAAACCTTGGCGATAGCCCTCGTGGTCAACCAATGCGCGTCTACCTGCCAGACGGTATTGCTGCCCCCTCTTTACCTCCGGTGCCTGCCCCGTCCCGCTTCCGTGACGTTGACCCGCACCCGCTCCGATCTCCTTGGCCCGCGGAACCCAACACTAACTTCGGCCCGCTGAACAACTCCCCGCGCTGTCCTCACCAGGATGTCTTCCCTTGCTTTTGTCGCCGCAACACGGATCGCCGTGGTTTGGCCTGCCAGCGCTGCCGCTTTGATCACTGCTCCGTGTATTGCTTACTCCAGCGCGGATCCGTAGAGGAGCTCGAGTGCGTACTTGTGGCCGAGCTAGCTCGCGAGCGTGGTGCCCAACAATTCGAGCAGGAGCTTCGGTTTGCACTGGCCGCTGCTCGCCTGCGCGAGGCTGCTCCTGCTGACCCTGCTGAGCTGCAGCGTATTGCCGAGGCCGGGCTGATTGAGCTTGAGCGCCTTGACTTTGCTGCGGCGGATAGACATGGCACCGATTCGGCTTGAATGCTGATGAGCATAATTCAAAAAGACATGCGTCACAACTTTTGGGCAGTCGCTGTCAATGCCTTGCTTAAACAGGGAATGATTTCAGCAGGTAGGTGGTGGTATTTCGCATCAGTTCATGCTCATGCTAATAAACTCATCAATACACCCATATTACTGTATGTTTCCCCCATAAATGACATGTCCTAATTCGCCTTTCCGATGACCGGATGGTTCATCTCCCTCATTACATATGTGTGTCATGCATCATTTAAACAGCAGCGGCGACCTTGAGCTCCTTCTCGACAACCTTGACATCCGACTTGCCCTCCTCGGCGCCGTAAGAGTCACGGCCATCGGCGAAGACGGCCTCGAAGTCATACTCGGACCACCGGATCTCGGGGGCGAGGCCGGCGAACTTCCAGACGCCGTCGACCTTCTTGTACCAGTGCTTGTTGTAGCTGTGGGCGTGGCCCTTGACGGCGACCTCCTTGCGGGAGGCGTCGGTGTACTTCTGGTGGGGCACGCGGAGCTGGTGGTGGCCGATGACCTCGGTGTCCGAGACCTTCTCGTAGCGGGTGCCGCCGATGAAGTGCTGGGTCTTGAGGAGGGGGTTGCCGAGGACGGACTTGTCCGAGATCATGGCGATGAACTCCTCCGCGGGCATGGCCTCCCAGATCTTGTCGAGGAAGGAGCGGTAGTCAATCTGCCGTGGGGTCAGTACAGAGGTCCGTGTTCTCAAGGAAGGTTTGCCAGGCATGGGTCAAAGTCCCCTGGAGGAGTAGGGATCGCTGTTCGTTGCCGGCTAGGCCCGTTGCGGTTCACTCACGCGGAGCTCAGGGGCAATGCATTTCCTGAGACGGTCCCAGTCCTTGGAGTCGTAGCTGTCAGCCCACTCAAATACGGCTGTAGAGAGGCCGAGGTAGTCTGCGATCCGCGGTCAGCATTCCGTCAGCAGCGGTTCGTCGAGATTAGTACCCACCCTCGAAGGAGATGTTGCCAGCGGGGCTTGCCATGGTGTCTGATTGGTGAAAGAGAGTAAGATTGAAAATAGGAATTAGCTGGGATGCCAGGTGCAAGAGAGCAAATCGAAAGGTAAGCAGGGAATGGGATATCGGGAAGTTTATAGTTGGAACATCAAGCCATTGGGCTCCTGTTCTATCATCGAAGGATCAACGACCGTCCCATGTTAGCGCCAGGCAACCGGACTGCCGCCAAACGCCCGGGCCCAGGTACGGAGGCCCGGTCGTCGTGTTAGCGGCCCCCGCACCCCTTTTTCCAGGAGGGGAACGTGTGTGGGACCCCTAGGTGCTCTGCATCGTCATCCACCTTCGTTCGGACTCAGGTGGGGAGATGCCGGTGACCGTCCTGGCCTCTGCCCCGACGGCGCGAGAATGCTTGCCGCCATGCGTCAGCCTTGGGATGGCCATCCAATGACGGCGAGATCCCTGCGGGGATTAAGTTAGCACGATCTCAGGTGAAGGCACGAGTTGAGACGGCGGTCGAGACGTGTTCTTCGAGCGGGATTGCGCTCATTGGACGGAAGGATTCTACGGAAGGGTGGCGTTCCCGCGTTACTGAGGACCTGTGGCGCAATGAGCGCGATGAAGCGAATGCACTATGGCGGGCCGACATACGGATGAGCTGACAACCTGTTCTCCTAGTTCTTGTCTTTCGGTGTCGCGGTTTGGGTGGTGCAGCGCGTGTCCGCGTGTCCGCTCGCCCTTCGCTGTTTGCCTTTCGAGACGAGAGCCGCGAAGATGCATCAGTCGTCCGCCGTGTGGTGACTTGAGCTTTCCAGAAACTGTTAGCGTCTGATTCCATCCCGTCTTCGAAGTGCCAATCTGATTGAGACAGGAATTGCCTTTGTCCTAAGTTTGAGTTCCTCCAAACTCAACATGCATTGGCCAGAGGCCTTCCTTTGGCATGCACCCGAAATACCTTACCCCGCAGAACGCCTTGTCGATATGGCGATCTCGGTCTTGTCGCTGCCAGATACAGTGGTCTTAATATTGACAACACTATTGTCACATAACCGTCCTGTTTATTGGACATGACGCAAGCCGTCTGGCAGTAATTGAGTCACTCCGTATGTATCTTAAAGTTTGCTATCCAGATTATAATGAAAGGTCACCCTTTCGTACCTGAGAAGTCGAGATGAATCCAATGTGCTTTGTTTGAATACCGCCTGGTTTATTCTTGTCCCGTACAAAGTGATGTCTACATGCAAACGTCTCGCATGGTTAGAGCCCAGTCTCCAGCGACAGTGACCTCAGCGGCGACGCCACTGAGAGTCGTACTTCGCCTGGGTTGGGAAACCGCAGTAACTAATTACCTTGTCGCCTCGTCAGCCACGCCGTTGGAACCAACCAAAGGAGTTGTCGGACCAATTCCGAACACCAAATTCTGATGCTGCTAGCTAGCGCAAAGTTGCCCGCCGCACTAGACATGCTGGGCGTTTTCTTCAGCTCATGCTTCAGCCTCCTCAAGTCAACTTCACCATCAACCAGGCGGCAAGCATTGCGGCATCTGCGCGACCCCGCAACATACAAAAAACACTATCCAAAAACACGCGCGCATCATGCCAAGTCGAACAAGTAGAAGTGTGTAAAGAAGACCAGCTGACGGACCCTCTGTGATCAATTTTGTATGTTCGACTAATCAATATATATACGAGGACGAAAGAGAAGTATGTGCTAATGTCCAAATATCCGAAATGCAACAGCCAGAAAGAAGTCTTAGCAATCAATGCGACAATCCTTCACTCATTGTCCTCCAAACGCGCCTGCAAACAGCTGAAATACGCTTTGCTGTTGAAACGGAGTGGAGGCATGGCTTGACCACTCTATTTCGACAGGGTAAGAACACCAGGCTTGTAGGGCAACTTGTTGTAGTCACCGCTGGAGCTGGGCGAGCGGCCCTGGTAGAGGAGCTGCAGGTTGCACGGGTCGACGGTCATGGTCTGGTCAGGGTCGCTGCGAACCAGGTCGCCGTGGCTGATGTCGTTGGTCCAGGTGGCGCCGCTGTTCTTCTTGCCGGCGAACGGGCTGTTCTCGGTCGCGGCGTTGGCGGTCCAAGTACCGCTGAGGCTGGTGGCCGTGAAGGAGCGGAAGTAACGGCCGCCAGAGCCGACAGCCTCGACAATCATGAGGTACTTGTTCTGGCCCTTGACGGTGTAGACCTGGACAGCCTCGAAAAGGTTGTTGGTGGTGTCGCTCATGACGACCTGCGACGCCGTGCCGAAGCTGCCGGGGAAGTTGCCAATAGCCATGCTGGAGCGGTAAATCTTGCCGTTGTCTCCACAGAAGAACAGGTACATGTTCTTGCTGTCACCGATGACGGTCTGGTCGATGGGGCCGGTGCTGGTACCGGAGATGGTTCCGCTGAAGAGCGGCTTGACCGCCGACCATGCGTTGACATTGGTGGGGTCGGTCGATGTGCGGTAAGAGAAAGCAGTCGGGCCCCACTGGTAGGCGAGGATCCAGAGGTTCTTCGGGCGGAAGAAGAAGAGCGTGGGCGCGACGGCAGAGAAGGGCATCTTGGTCTGGCTCACAGAGCCCAGTTGAGACCAGTCGGAGACGAGGCCAAAAGCCATCGAGCCCCAAGAGGACCCGGTGTCGTGGGTCGTCGCATACACGAGGTGCTTGCCGTTGTAGGGGGCGGAGGTGAAGTCCTTAAGAGCAACCCAGGGGGACTTGGGGTTCGCCAGAGCGTTGGTCGAAGTCCACTTGTATGTGGTTGGGAGGCTGCACTGCGCTGCAACGTCCGCGATGGACGCGAGCAGCAGAAGACCGGCTGAAAGAAGGGATGTGGTAGACTTCATGATGTTGTCTTGTTGTGAAAAGGAGTGAAGATGAAGTTGGTAGTAGTGAAGCTTCCAGAAGGTTCACAGACTTTAAGTAGGGAACGATTGGATTTATATATCTTGACTCGCCAGCGGGAAATTGTTCAGTGTTGCAGATATGGACTTCTTTTCAGAGTGCGAAGATTATACGAGACGTTCGCAAACTAGTACGAGTGGAAACAACTTCACATTCGTGGATTAACATACGTGAAACAGATCGATAATTTCTGCTAGCGGCCGATTTTCCGTGCGGCGAAGCCTCTCCACTTCACCTATCCGAAATGCCTAAATGACTCCTGAGGACTATCGTCTTACTAGCGAACAATCCTGAGGAGACAGTACACCATGGTGGTTGTTGTCTGCGAAGTCGATCTGGCACATCTTCCGAGCAGTCGCATTGACCAGCTGCAGTACACAGCACGCGCACCAATTAACTTGAGCAGCTACAAGCGCTCTACTCTTGACAGACATGGGGTCCAAATGCCAAGCGCTTTGATCTGAGGATAATCTTGGTATCCCCGTGCCGTATAAGCTGAATGGCAGTTGGAAAAGAGAAGCGAAGCCCATTCCGGCGCCGGTGCCAAGGTGCTGATGAACCCTATCGTCAACTGTAACTACGGGGCTAAGATGTTGCGCGAAGCTCAAAACACATGCTTATAGCGTAGTAAGTTCAGCACTGAACCTCCGCTATTCCATCATCGGAAAGAAGACGGGACAAATCCAGTGAATGGGACGAACCGCCCCAACGCCAATGCGCCCAAGACTGTGCAAAAAGCTTAGCATGGCATGGGTGGCGATGCCAAATCCGCAATCATGCCGGTACTCTGTATTTCGCTCCACACAGGAACCATCGTGAGTCGAAAGGGGCGATGCCACGAGCCGGTACGACCAAACAGAGGTGTGCCTTAATTAATTTACTCGAGACCACTATGTCATTTTTCTGGTTCTAGCCCCGTGTCCCTGTAAGCCCGGGGGTCCACCAATAGGTAGCGTTACTACGCGCGAATCATCCGAGCGCGCCGTACTCGGGTGAGGTTGAATCTGGTATATCTTGAATGCCAAGACTCTCTAAGCTTGGCATATACTATCAACCCCAGATTTTTCATTCCAGTTGCCGTTCATTGGAACCTCTTGGCACGACCCTCTTTTGCCCATTTCTTTCTTTTTATTCCCGGGCCAATCAAAATGGTTGTCTTTGGCGCGCTTGCTACGGTTGTAGGCCTGGCCGCCTCAACTTATGCCCAAATCACAGTGGACACTAGTTCGAAGTTGCAAAACATCGACGGTTTTGGCTTCTCCCAAGCCTTTGGACGAGCCAAAGAGTTCGAAAATGCCCCCAAGGCTCTTCAGCAGGAGGCTCTTGACTTGCTTTTCAGCACCACCAAGGGCGCTGGCTTCAGCATCATCCGCAACCGCATTGGTTCTGGCGGTAGGGGCGACAGCATTCTCCCAACGAGCCCTGGCTCTCCTTCGGGCAAGCCCACCTATGTCTGGGACAACGACGACAGCGGACAAGTCTGGTTCACCAAGCAGGCTGTGAGCTATGGTGTCAAGCAAATCTATGCCGATGCCTGGAGTGCTCCTGGCTTCATGAAGACTAGCGGAAATGAGGCCAAGGCTGGGTAAGCATACACCTCACACAGGGCAAAACCGCACTGTTAAATGTTTCTTGACTTCGAAGAATGAGGCTTACAGCATCAAAACTAGGTATCTGTGTGGTACTACCGGCCACACCTGCTCCTCTGGCGATTGGAGACAGGCTTATGCCAACTTCCTCACGCAGTACATCAAGTACTACCAGCAGTCTGGGCTCAATGTGACACACGTTGGCTTCCTTAACGAGCCCGACTACTCGTATGTCAACTATATCTAGATGACTCCTCTACCATCGATGAAGCTAATAACCCGAGTCGGAGCAGACCAGGCTACTCTCAGATGCAGATCAGCTTCAACGCCCAGGAGGCTATCTCTTTCATTCCCACTTTGCACAAGACACTCCAGTCTGCTGGTCTGACGACCAAGATCACCTGCTGCGACGCCGTCGGCTGGGGTTCTACTGTGAAGTACACCAACGCCCTCGTTCCTGCGGGCATGGAGCAGTACCTGGGTCTCATCACCTCTCACACTTACTCTGGCGACGCCGACACCGCCCTCAACACCAAGCTTTCCTCCTGGGTCACCGAGTCCGGCATCACCAAGGCTTACGACACCACTTGGTACAAGAACGGCGGTCCAACCGAGGGAATGACATGGGCCAACAAAATCGCCGTCGGCATCATCAACGCCCGGCTGTCTGCCTACCTGTACTGGGAGGGCTTTGAATTGAAGCAGCTTAGCTCCGACAGCCACCTGATCGACACACTCGACGGCAAGACCGCCACTCCCTCTGCCAACTTCTACGCCTTTGCCATGTGGTCCAGATACATCCGCCCTGGAGCCCAGCGTCTTGCGACCTCCGGAACCATTGCAAACGTACTCACCGCCGCTGTTCGCAACACCGATGGCTCCATGGTCCTTGTCCTCACCAACAACGGCCTTACGGCTCAGTCTGCTAAGGTGTCCATCAAGGGGTTCACCCCCAAGACCTCGGCCGCCTATGTCACCGACAACACCCACAAGTTCGCTTCCACACAGTCCACCATCTCTGGAACTGCTATCTCTGTTTCTGTTCCTAGCAAGGGTGTCGTCACTGTGAAGCTCACGTAAATACTCAGAGCTCCTCACCGTCGCCAATGCGCAAGTACATATCACCCTGAGCACTTAGTGGCTCGGACATCTATCTTCTCTTCTTCATTTTGTATAATTTTCCGGGACATATTTCTTCTTGCTATCGTGGCTTGAAGCCCGTTTATAGCAATCTTGGGTACAAACATACCCAGTCTTGAATTCAATTTGAGGCTGCAGAAATCTTTCGTTTTTATTGCCCCGCCGTGTGATTAAAGCGTAGACAATAATGGACCAAAATAAGACGGTTCGCCGTGCGAAGCAAGGATATGCATTTCGTGGGTCATGTCGGTTGCCAGTTTGGATTGCAAGACGTCCTCTCGTTGTATCTGTGAATATTCCGTTCCATTCGTTGTCGAGTCAATTGTCCCGGAAACGCATGCTTCTGCTTTCGGCCTTTTTTCTACTGTCATTGCTAACTTGCCGTCGGACCCGACCCTCTTGATGTTCGCTGTTGATTCATTGACCTTTGCTTGTGCCATTGTCAACTGCTTGTCTTGAGATCGAAGATAGTGCATACAGCAGACGGCAGCGGTGCAATAAAGAACGCGGCATTACCATCAATGGGTTCTAACGGTTGACTGTGGCGTTTCTGCCATTATTGATGCACCTGGTTAAACGACTCTTACATAGGCAACTATCGAGCTGAGGAACCCAGAAATCTCTACTTCCTGTATCAAAGATACCAGTGACTTGCTGGGGCGGTAACTTGATTGATATTCGCATTGAAGCTGCGAAATTCCCATCCGGAGAGGGCATGCGGATGAAATGTAATTCCAGCGTCTTTAGGCATTGTTTCAAGCCGAACACACAAGCCTGCAGGGTTACCAGCCGCAACGATGCCGGTGGCATGGATTGCATGTCGAGCATGATTGGAGGTAAAAAATTCAGAGAATCAGCACGTGAGGTGATTGATCGACCAGTAAAATTCGAGATTGTCAAAGCCTGCTTAGACATCTTACATTACACTCAAGATTGACACATTGAGCGGCTGGCCATGATAATATAGCCTCTGATATTAGTCCAGCGCAATAGCTTATATGTGCCAAACTAAATATTGTTTACACCTTAAGTCGTTTGGTTTCATCAAGTACGTTGAACTTACCTCTCCACATGACTCGTCATGATACGCTGATATGTTTTATATGAGGACTCAACTGAAGTCCACAGACACTACCATAATTTCTTTGACACAATCACAATAAGAAGTTTATTCCTTATGGATTCTCCGGATCCGCACCCACTTCCATGGGTGTCAAGCCCAATCTTCTTTATTGGAGAGCCTTGATAATCTGCCAGACTGAGTACTGCTTCCGAGAGCTGATATCTTGGGCTAGCCCAGAAAACTTCTCTGAGTCCCGATGCTCTCCGCTCTGCTCCTGCAAATCACTGATTCTACTGACTAAGTCAAGTTCCACGATACCAGAAGGCTTCGGGAGCGGATGTGGTTGGGATACTATCCACCGGAATCCGACTCCAAATAATGACACCACTAATGTACCAGCGGTGATAAACACCCAAACAGTCCAAGGCTGGCTCACAAACCTCTTTATCGATTTTCCTCCCGTTGCTGTCGTCAGAAGCTCAGGTGGAAAGGTGCGCTTCTCCTCTGGCAGAGCGAGAGTGTAATTCGCATACTGCATCGCCGTGACAGCGAACTGCAAGGGTACAGAGAGAAAGTTCTGGAGCAGATCCACGTGCATCTGGTTGTCAGGGAAGGATTCGGTGTATGTCATATACTTCCATGCCCTTCTAGATATCGTCACGTCGATAGCCTTAAGATCAATTGGCGTCGGAAACTGTCTGGAGCGGAAGATACGATCGCAAATCAGTTCCATGTCTGACTCAAGCATTGGGACCCGGAATGGTTTTGAGACTGGTTGAACATGCTGTATAGAAAGGTCCTTTTGACTGTACATGGTGGTAGCGTTTTGTCGGTAAGCGGTAAACAATGTCTTCGAGACTATAGGGATTCTCATCCATGCTAGTTGCATCGCGCAACCCCGAGTGATTTGTGTTATGCTGGGACAAGCCCGCCAACCTAGGATAACAAAGTCAAGTCTCAGGTTTTGGGGTAAGAGGGATGTTACCAACCTGCTACAACGGAATCGCCCATTTGTCTCTTGCACATCTGCAACGCATTGCCCAACCGTGTTTGATAAACGTTGCAATCTTCCTCCAAATCAAATTCGAATGCTTCGGGGACTGGATCAAATGTTGTTACTAACCCAGGCGCGCTATGGATCATAATGGACTATGTCCGATTGAACAGTCCTACCTGTAGAATGGTGCTGTTCAACAAAAGGCCGACTTTCCGCGCTATCTCCATTCCTCCTGGAAGGGAGGAAACCGAGAAATCTCCATCACGACCCTCAATCTTCCACCGTGTGGCATATCGAGGATAGTACAACCCCAGCTACTTGCCTGATCAAGTGTATCAAAAACCAGGGGCTGCAGACGGAGCTTAAAACATGGGTTTGGGATTTCTTGCAAGTCGGCATTCATAAAAGCTGACTTTGGGGTCAAACTGACGTTCGGATTCCTTGCAACACATCTCAACAAATCAGTTTGATCCATGGCTGAGACTGCATTATCTATCATGGGAGGTGTCAAGCAAACACGGTCGACAAAACGAGTCAGCCATCCTGGGACTTGCTAGAAGCGGTTTCCAACCGCCACAGCCATTACCATCAGGCCTAGCGCACTTAGTGGCGAACACAATCGTGGTTCGGGTTACGTACCCGCTGGGGGTCTACGGAAGGAGCCAGGCGGGAAGTTCGAGTATTTTACGAGTGGTGTTGATCAGGTTTGGAGTCGTGAGCAATCACGCCATGCTGGGATTTCCTGGTCTATCCACCGCGTCGAAATGTGACAGGCCGAGAAATGGTGAAGGTTGACAGCACTGCCAGTCGGTGCCCCTGGTATCTTGGTGCATTGCTCAATAAAAAGGCGATACTGTGAGTCTATCCTTGCTTGGGATCCAATGCGGACTCCTACGTCGGGGTCAATTTGCAACAGGGCATATGCGGCGGAAAAGACAACTTGGCCTGACCATAGCCGCGATTGCAGAGGAAAAGAATCTTTCTCTTGGGTACAGCCATGGCTGACTAGAACTCGTGAATGAAGGGAGCTGCGATGGATAAACACACAGTACTAGAGCCTGGATATGCAAAAAGTCACTGTAGAAGAGAAGGGCACTCTTATCAACTTTGAAAATTTTGCTGGTATATTACATGTGCCCTCGGGATAATACATAGTTGTCAGCTTGGCCCGAAAAAGTTGTCAGCTTGGCCCGAAAAATTGGCTTGGCGTCGCGCGAGAAATCCGCTGTAATGATCTTAGCACAGCTGTTTGAGACTGCTGGAAAAGTCTATAATAGACTCAATTTCAATTATTAAAAGGGCAACAGGCATGCTATTGACCGCTGAAAAGCTCGAATTTAACCGGGATGAGGCCGCTGAGGTGAGGTTCACCATGTCGGTGTGTCCTGGTTTTAAGAGAGAGCATGAAACAGAGTAAGAGCGTATGGCAGATGGAGTGAAAGATCCGCTGCTGCAGGACTCCTGCATACTGTCCCAATCTCCAACAACTTTCCACTCGATTTGCAAGCGACGTATGGGCATTATGCTATGGTAGCGTTGGATGCTATCTAAGTAGTAAGGACTACCGCTCATTGCTGATAGACAAAAACAGGTAGTGTATGCAACTTTTCGGTCTAGGCTCACACGTTTCTCAAAATGGCATTGACTCAATTGCAAAGAACAAAACTTTCCTGCGCGAGTAATACCACTCCAGCTAATTAAGGAAAAAAGAGCTTGTGTGGGTAGGAAGGGATAGCGGATTCCAAGAGATTAGTCAGTAATGTAGACATCGGTTTCTAAGTTCATTGATGCAACACTTGTACAGAGAACGCTGTTTACCACACGGCGTGTGACGTGGGTTGTCTATAGTTTCTTGAAAATCATGATCTCGTTCCAATATCTAATTATTATAACTGTTACCTGTATTTGTGCTGGTCTTCATCTCCGCTCCCTAACAAGCCCTGCTGAGCGTCTAGCTCTGTCACCGTGTAGTGATGACCACCGGTGTCCGGTATATCAGGTTTTGGAACAGGAGCCCAGAGCTCCTGTCTAGGTATCGTTCCACCAGACAGCTCGGGCTGTGGTGTAGGCGCATGCAGCTCACTTAGCGGAAGAGGCTCGTAATAGGTCTGGGATGTGGTCCCGGTGTCGTCTTTGGCGTAGGCTGGTGCTATTTCAACTATGGCCCCCTTCTTCTGGGAGCGGCGACGGATGAACCAGAAAAGAGCGAGACCGATGATGACACCGACGACAGCGCCGACAACGGCTCCAACAATGGCGGCTATCGGGACTGAGGATTCAGAACTCTTCCCGTCCCCATTAACGTCATCCTTCGGATTTTTCGACACTTTGGAGTCATTGTGGTTGAACAATGCCTTCACCTTGTCAGAAGACCAATGGACGGAGTTGATGCCACTGTGCAGATGTTAATAACGCTAGCCATACCCTCATTCCATGGGCTCATCTTACTTGGTTTTGTACCAGTCCTGAATGGTACTGGAAGTTTCGTAGTTCTTTGCATCTGCATCGTAGTTGGTCTTCCAGGTCCAATTCGTCATGTCGAATAATCCCAGCCCCTGGGGCCAGGGGTCGGCCCCAGACCATCCGGTACGGCCATCCGTTCCTCCTACGGACAGCATCTGACGGCGACCGACGACAGCACAGGAGTGGTACCGCCTAGGGTTTGTTGCATCGTATATGACCTGGGTCCACACAAAGCCTGGCAGGCTGAGAACGAACACATCGTCATAGGTTTTGCTCTTTTCAGTGTTGGTCCCGCCAAACACAAAGCTGTTCCCCATCATTAGAACCACATCCCCTTGATTATGCCGTCTTTGAAGACTTCGAAACTTACATTTCGTAGGTCCCCCTCGTGCCGTTCACGCCCACACTGCAGAAGTTTCGCCGCGCTGTAGGGGCATTTCCAGTCGTCTGTTGCCAATACCAATCTCTTGTTATCGGATCAAAGAAAGTGAGGTTGTTGAAGTCCAGCCAGCCTGTGGGTGATTTCTGATCAGGATCCAGGGCCGAAGTAGATCCGCCCATGACCGTGATCAAACCATTCGGTCCAAAGGTCGGTATATATATGGCGCTGCCGCCATTCAGAGTACCGTTTTCTGAGAAAGCGCTGGTCGTCTCATTCGCCCACGACTTTGTTGTCATGTTGTACGTCACGATACCGGGAACAAACTGCGGAACCGGGTTCGGATTCGTCCAGCCAGAGGCTCCTCCCCCAAACCAGAAGCCCGCATCTGGCGTGCTCACAAAGGCGCCCTCCTCGCTTCGTTTCAAATCGGCGAAGAATGTCGGGTTTGTCGGGGTTTCCTTCGACCACTCGCCGCCTCCCTTCCCATCGGCTTCGAACTTCCACGACACAGGGTTCTCTCTCGGTGCGCCGTTGGGGGAGTGCCCTCCCCAAATCCATAGTGTATTGGTGGCTTCGTTCTTCCAGAGCGCTTGTCCGCTTCTGGCCTGAGACTCTTTAGAGAGTTCCTTGATCGTCACTTTGGATGCGGACCATGATTTCGATAAGCTGATCGATAGCGTGGAATTGACTGGGAAAAGAGTTGAGTAAGATACGGCAACCTCGACAGCAGGGTTCATTCAAGTGACTCACCACCGTTGGACGCATACGATTTGATTGGGCTCCCATCCGCGTCGAGCTGGGACACCTCGCCGCCATCGATGTAGGCGTAGTCACCGAGAACCGCAACTGCAACAGGATCATGTCAGGTCCAAGATGCTGAGACTGAGCGCATGGACACCGTACCTCTTGCGAAAGCGCGGCGAAGGAAAAGAGATGGCGAGGGGGCGGCAGCCAACTCCCAGTCACGCTTAAAGTGAGCGTTGACGACTGCAGGCAGCTGAAGCACAATGTAGAGCGGAGTCACCTCGAAAGGTGAATACAGCAGCATGGTGTTGATGAATAACGACGCGCCAAATAAAGAGCACAAAGGACAGAGCCGAAACGACTGGAATACCGACGGGAAGGAAGACCAGAATCAAGTCTCAGCCTTCGGTGACATGGCTCTGGGAGGACATGAATACTGGATGAACATTGAGGGATTGCCCGGAATCAAATCCGGTTTTGAGGGATGGGATGCATGCCTTAGAGAAGGAAATTACACATGCGCTAACTGCCTGCACGTCCACGCCGCTAGATTGCGCGGCCGCTTCCTCGATGAACCATCTCTCCCTGGCGTTGGACCAGAGGGCGCCATAATGGCACACGAAGGATCGTTAGCCCCCTTGGCAGGCTGACGGGATCCCGAGTCTCTGTCGAGCCCAAATCCTTTGTCCACTGGGAGTCGCCAAATTCTTCGCCGTGTTATCAGCTGCTGCACGTCACGCTCAACAAGGTACCTACTGAGCCTGGTTCGGTGAGGGTTGAAAGAAAGACGTCCTTTCCAATTTCATCATTCCCAACGCTACCAGATGAGTTCCTGTTGTCTGAATGCATGTCACTCGGACAGCGGATTGCTTCCCGTAAGTCATGTCACGCCCGCCCCCCTGTTCACTGAAGGGCATCCACGTAGGGTTCAGTGGAGAAACGTCTCTCAGGCACCAGCTTGATCAAATTAAGGTACGATCAGCAGCTTAGCTGGAGATCGGGTGCGAGATATGACAGGCAGAACTGTGACACGGGAGCAGCCTAGCCAGTCAACCACAGCACAACTGCCAGTGCATTTGGGAGCTGGCCCAGGGGCTGGGCGCCTAGCGGCGCACGCCTCCTCAACCAGAAAGGGCGTGAAGCACACATGTGGTGGTCGCTAGTGAGATCGAATGTCACCAACACCCCACCAGCGGAAGCCATCAACCTTAATTAATGTTCCTTGTCGCCATGTGATACATATGCAGCCGTCTATATAATTTTGTTCCCGCTCCTTGCTCACCAAAGATCTCTGTTTTATAATTTCCGATGCTTTGGTATCTTACCAACTGGTCATCGATCAAAATTTTGCAAATGTGCGTTGGCCGCCTGAACTTGGTCTGTGACACATACAGTGAAGTCTTCGAAAGCGCAAAGATCAATGTTTTCCCCAGCTGTCTCGCTGATAAACACGCTTCATCTTACATAGATATTGAAGGTTCTTAATTTGACATCAACCACATTCCTCGAGGGCAATCTTTTACACAAGCCTGACTTTCGTCGACTCTGTTACCACCGCTTGCGTACCGACTCGCCTCCACCGGATGCTTCATGCAGTAGGATTAACGTAAACATCTAGAAGGTGGGTTTCAATTGTAATCGTACCACATGGTTTCGTACCAAAGTGGCCCCTTTGAGGATATATTGAGTGCACGAGTTCACCTGGGCCGAGGATTGCTAATGAGCCGCGATCTCATTCTCAAGCAACCTACTAGCCGGTGAGTAGGCAGAGCCTGTATTTGGACCCAGCTCCGTGTAGCCAGAAGCTATTTCTTTCAATTCAGTTATGAGTCCGACCAGGATGAGCAAGTAGCATATATTAGTGCTGAAAGGCCGTTGTTACGACTCAAGATGAGCAAAACCCAACCAGCCCAAAGGGGCCTATTGTGTCATGAAACAGGACATGCATCAGTGCATGTTCTTGAGCTAATAGGTCACTTTCAACCACAGCCCACTCAGCGGCCAATGATCGATTTCCGCGCGACAAGCAAGGCGGAAACTTCGGTCAGGTAAACTCGTGGATCTGGGATTCCAGAAGTTAATCCAAATAGTACGACGAGGCATTAGAGAGCCTTGCGGCACTTACTACTTCGCCAAGTTTCGCACATCTCACAGCCTGCGTCTTAAGTCATTTGCGGTGAGACCAACATTTAGAGCCAAGGCGTTTGACAGATGGGTTTCGCGCGTTCAAGCCACAGGCTCCATGCATATGCCGTTCCCCTTGTTCAGTATCCTCCGGTGTTTGCCTCATTTGCGTATCAATCCTTGCCTTGCTGAAGGCATCAATTATGGTCTGCTCAGCGGTGTACAGCCTGGTGCCGGCAGACCACCATATTCCACGACATACGAGCAGCAGATAGGCTGCGGCACTTCTCGCACACCGACATTTGATACGGCACTCGGGTCATTTTCCTCTTATCTTGCTGCGTATATATAGACTGTCTCTAAAGACACCTCAAGTGACAGAAAGGGCAACTTTCAGTGAGCTCAATCTACGATACCTACGTACGCCCTAGCTACTAGAGACATATCTCTTGTTTCCAACCCGCCGTTAAAAGATACTGCTTTACTGGGAAGTCACGTAAACCCCCGGTTTACTTCTAAATATATTCCCGATTGGAAATCGACGCTGTAACCTACGGCATGGCGAATTTTGGTAATTTTTAAAACTCTCTCGTGTCGAACAGGAATGAAATCTCGCCTGCCCTGATCAACATCAACCTAAACGTCTCACTGTTTCGTTGCAACCCCGCAGCCGAATTTCTGCGCGTCAGCTCAGTGCTAACAGCTTGGAGGAAGAAAGAAGCAGAAGACGGACGTTGGCATAAAACTGCCTATTGCCTTGGGTTTCTCTTCAATGAAATCCTGCCGGACACTCCTGAGTTACTCAAAGCCTTTGGAACTCGGGCCTCGGAAATTTTGGATAGCCCAAATAGCAACCCCAAAGGCACGGCTGACGATGGACCTTTTCGAGACTTCATCGGCGCCGACGGAACGTGCATTTGGGCTGCCGCAACCTGAACGTCGGCGTCTATTGCGGCCTACCTCTTATCGTGCATCCTGGCACGAGTTTGGGACGCCAAAACAGCAACTTCCATCTGGGTTGAGTTGATCCGTGATCGCAAAGCTGAATTCCAAGCACTGCTGGATAATGGCAAAATCGTCAACCCTCACACTGTAATCGCCATACAACAAGATATCACCCGGGACGATCTTGCCAGATGGGATGCGAGTGCAAGAGCTTGGTTACGGAGGGCTGATCGTTCCATGGTCCGCAATCGCAACCAATTCGCCCTTATCATGGACAATGTAAGGACTCCATTCATTGACACTGGAACCACATACGAGAAGGTTATAACAGCCTGGAAACGCGCAATGGAGACGATGGAGAGGCTTTTCAATAACAAGCCCCAACAAGCTGACGACAGAATCATTCTGTTCGCAATATCATCTTGGCATTTGTATCCCAACCTGGTGGTCTTCCAGGAACGAGCTACCAATATCGTTTTCAGAGACTCGCTCTTCAAATGCTCAGCGGTTCTAAGTCTCGGGCTGGAGTATCGTATAGACCAGAGAGGCGACTTCAACAGATGGTCTTTTGCCTTATCACATCTCCGATATTATGGAGATCCTGTCAAGATCAGAAGCGAAGAGGCTCTTCAACGTGTTACTGGAGAACAAATATGGCTCGTTGCCCTCGTAGCTACTCTTCGTCAATGACAGGTCCAGTTGTCAAATTTAGAAAACTCAGTCGTTTAGTTTGAGAGGATAGGAAAGGTGATACAAAACACATCGCAACGAAATTTCGTTGAGATCTCTTAGCTTCGCAGAATGTGCGAGACCGTCTCGAAATTCTCGACTACATCCATACCGGAGCAACAGACAATCATGTCACTAGTTCAATTCGGGTACAGACGCGCACTTGACTTTCTCGGAAGCAAAGGAGGTGTACCGCTGCCGTACTTTAGACTCTGCGACCTCCAGATGTTTGAGGGCAACGGCAAACACAAGGCAATTGAGATTGGTTTCAAGTGCCTCCGGATGTTAGCAGCTCGAATTAAGCTATCACCAGAACAGGCCATTCCGAGCTACATCGATCGAATACCGGAAGGAGTCTATATGGAATGGGCAACCTTGTCGCCACAAGATTCATCAATGACAGAGGTTTCTTATAGTACTCATGGCAGTGCTCCTGTAAAACGCAACGTTAGGTGGATTTCCTTCCGTCAAAGGGTTGGCAAAGAGTACGCGAGAGATCAACGAATAGACCGACGAGTACGAGAGATTTCTCTTGCTGGAGAGGCATGCAAAGTTATCATGAGGCCAGGAGACGCTCCTTGTTACCCTACCAACAGCAGTCACCGTTCGGGTGTCGCCAAATTTCCGCGAAATTAGACATGGGACAGCCCACCGCCGCTTTTCAACAAGTCCGGAACTCCCACAGAATTCAGCTCTTTCAGAGAATTCATAGACATGCTCGGGCTCAAGTTCGCCATTTTAGTTCCGAGAGGAGAATGCACGGATCAAAACTGGGGGTGGCAGATGTGTATCTGCAAGCTTGTCTTCTTTGTCTTAACCACGATCCAGATCCTGATGCCGTTGTGCGCAAGATCCTGGTGAACAATGCAAAGGTATGTTTTTAGAAAGCGAGGATTTGGAATTATGGTGCTAACAAATTTCGTTAGGCAAAAGGACAAACTGCGCTCGGCCAGCAATCAAATTCCTTCGGGCGCCCAGCAAGTACAAGGAATCAGATCAACTCCGACAAGCATGCTACACCAGTAGGGCATCAAGAAGCGTGGATTCTCTCCCAATCAGATGCCTCGAAACCCTCTGAGAACTCGCTTCACAGTGCCCCCATAGAGTGGCTCGTATCGTTGCGCGCGCTGGAACTCGCCTCCACTCTTTACGCTAACATGCCAAAGGCCACCATATCGTTACGGATCGTAGAACAAGAGCTTCACAAAGCACGTTGGCTTCCGGAGTCCCTAAAGGGACTGAAAGGCGACAATGTTGGAGGCTTCAACCTTGCTCTGGCAACCTCTGTTGAGGAGCACAGTAAAGGGATGTCCCGCGACAATTCGCTTGGGTGCGTCGCCATGTTTGAGTCCGGCATTTTCAACATCGACCCTGAGTACATGAGAAATGTCATCGCCATCTGCTGCAAAGACTCCATTTTCGTCGCCGGGATTCTGCTCTCCGACCCAAGGTTGACATCATTGGGTAACTTGGGGATGAACGTTCGAAACCTTGTGGGGAACGTTGACCAAGGCAGCATGCTCCTAATGATTGCACCGGTAGAACCTAAGATACGCCCAAAAAGCTACGACGCGAGGACAATTCAACATCAAAGTTACGATGGGCAGAGAAGAGACAGCTTCCAAGGGACTTCACTACAACTATCGTTTACAGAGCGGAAAATGCCTCTTGGGTCGGTCATTGATTGTGGACAGACAGGTGAGATCGACCACGAAGTCGTTCAGGTAGAATCTGTTATCGCTGTGCAAGACAACGGTCGATGGGTTGCCGATATTCATGTTCTAGGAATCGAGAGGGAAGGCCTAACTTCAGTCGACTTCACATGCATCTGTGATCGCAGCGAGCTGCCTGAAGTTGAAGTTGTTGCGTTAGACACTTGGGAAGAACTCCTTGACCCGCCGGTATCACCTGCAATACTAAGGGCAAACAAAAACTGAGCCGCAAGACTGGCCGCTGCTTCTATCTTGACTCAACAAGGTCACAATCATTGTCTTGCCATCCTCGGGGACGATGCTGTCTGCTGGAGGTGCCTAAACGAAGCTTACACAGACCCCGAGCCTGATTTTCCAAGCTGTATTATTCACTAACATTTCATTCTCAACTTACTCTAACCCAATCGTAACATCTGCCTATACAATTGGCGCTAGGTAGAACGTTCGAGATTTATATCTGTTCATCAGAAACCCCATGTTAATTCCGTAGCGTCTGTCCAACATTGCCTTAACAACAAGGCTTTCATATTACTGAACCAAATCAATGATGTCGATGTACATATCATCTAAGTAAGCCTCGAACATTGGGACCAGCATGCGGAAAATTTGAACCTCTTCAGACAGTCACTGTTGGCTAAGCCTGGGAGGCTGGAGCAGCTAAGCCATCTCATCATTTCAGCTGCTGTCATACGTAATGCTCATTGCCGCAGACGCCGCCGGGTTCCACAGCAAAGGCCCGCTATATTCAAGGACATCCCGGTCGAGAAGCGGATTGTGGGATGATGGCTTCCGGCCTTGGGTGAGAAAGAGATGCCCGTGTGTCTATTAGTCCGGGAGGCCTAAGAATCTCTCAATAATTGCAGGCTCATATTTGAATACACCTACACTTAGGTATTCCTCCAGCTTCGTCCTGGCTTTTTAAGCATAGATTTGAACTGGTTAGGCGCATTGTTTGTTGAGCAATGAGCATCGAAAGTGATTTGACGATATCATTCATTATCCATTTGCTTCGCATCTCCCCCACTTGCCGTCTTCCTGGATATATCAATGGGACCGCATCCATGCCGATTCCAAGCTGGTCCACCCAGCCTTGAGGGAATATCTTGTTAAGCCTGGGAAAACAATGAGAAGCTCCATGACAAGCCCGCCTCTGTCAGATAGGCCCTCACTCGGAAGTTAACGGACGGCTTCCGGATGGCTAATCAGGTTGTACATAGAATGATGCCGAAAACGTTGCCTGCTTCCCCTACAAGACATCAGCGAGGCGAACTAAACCCGGTACCATGTCAATCCTTGGCGGCATGTAGCCGACAAAGTACGAACCTGACGATAGGCCAAATCCCGAGATCACAGCGTTCACCAGATTAACAACTGCATATAATAGTATACAATTAGGAAACTGGCTATTAGTAACACGTCTCTTTACCACCTTCTTTCGCAACGTTTGGCCGAATCCATCTCATGCCCATTATGGGAGAACAATCATCTAAAGATAACTTCAGGGCTTTCTCAGCAAGCTGACAGATTCAAACAGCTTGATATCAAAGTCACATTGTGCAGCCCTAACTTCCAAGGCAGGTGCATAATTCTAGGAGCTGTCGTCATACAAAATGAAACCCTGTCAGTTTATGGTAGCGACGATAATAATAAGGAAAGAAGGTTCCTCCTAGGTCATGGCCCCTCTGCTTCTAAATCTACTCACTGTGCATGAATCCTTGCTATCTGGGGCCCTCCATATGTACCAGCAGCCCTGCAGTGTTGTAATGGTCATTTCCACGGGTACATGACGTAGACGTTTGAATGAGCCCACAACCACGCTAACGCACCAAAGTTTGAGGCATGGGAGACATCGGCGCATCTAGGTTCCTCTATCACAAATACCCAGGCTTCCTAAAATGCGAAATCTGCTCGGTCTTTACTGCTATCCATGCACAAACCACTGCAAGAAGTTGGCCCAAAACGTTACGAATATAAGTGAGTACCTCATATTCACAAAGTCCGCTTAGTAGAGAGATTAACAAAAGGGTTTCGCTAAGATTAGACATCCTCCTACAGAGCGGGTACGCTAGGGGCGGTTGACCCCGTCGTTAGCATATTACGAATGATAAGCTAGTGGAATCGATCCGTGGGTCTGCAGGGTGAGGCTGGGCCCGCCATGAAGCCGGCTACACATTGGCTTCAACTTTGACCTTGCACTGAGGTAGCCCGGAAACCTATCCGAGTGGGCATAGGTGGGCTCTAGATTCGGATTGCAGATGCACCTCATCTTCGTTTTTTTGTTTCTTTTTTTTTTCGTTGGATAAAGAAGGATTCAAAAGTCTTTGGTTTGTTCCGAAAAGCTCCGGAGATAACAGTGCATTCCACCTTAAGAATATCTAAGGCGTGATATCTGGTAAACAACCTTGACGATCGTAGAACAAGTAACGGCGCCATCTGCGTATTTTCTCTCGTTACTGCGTCATTTACTATCAGTCAGCGATAGGGCTCAGCGTGCGGCTCCTCGGGGGTCCAAGTGATCCCGCTTGCAGAATTTGCAAGCGGACTGCAAGAGAGACACGCAAGAGCACGACGGGGGGTGAGTGTGGTATCGTTGATTATAAATAAAGCCGGGCAGCATTTGTGAGTCACCCATTTTCTGTGAGACACCTTGCATTTATTTGAATATACGCTCAATCCTTTCTACCACTATCACAATGCGTGCAGTCACTCTCCTGGCCTCGGGCTTCGTCCACATCGTCCTCGCCGCACGGCCTTTCCTCAACGAGCCTGATACAGGTATTGAAGACGCCCTTCCGGATCTCAAGCCAGGAGAACTTCCTGACTTGAGTACTATGGTCGGGCTGCCAGACTTTGACTACGCTGCCAGAAACTATTTACCTGTTCGCAACTACACGTATTACCGAAATGGAGCGGCTGGCGAGTGGTCGTATCGAAACAATCTCGAGGTGTTCCAGCGCTATCGCTTCAATCCGCGCGTGATGGTGGACGTCACCAACGTGGAGGAAACACTTTCGTATGTGCTCAATACCTCCTCTTCGTCTTGTCTATGACCACTGTTGCTCGGGACAGCCTCGCATACATTGAATGAGGCCCATAATCGACATTTACCTGAAGAAATACTGAAGAAACTAATTGGTGAAAACTTTTCATAGGACCTCTATTTTGGGATATAACTTCTCCGCCCCTTTCTTCATTGGCCCAGCTGCACGCGGTGACCTAGGCCACCCCTTGGCTGAGTTTAATCTTATGCGGGCCGCAGCGGCAGAAGACATCCTCTATATTGTAAGCCGTTAAAAATAAACCGAGAAATTTTGAGAAAACTGATAAACAATTTCATAGCCTTCCCTTTCTGCATCGAAGTCTATTGAAGAGATTGCAAGCTCCAAGTCAGATGGCCAGGTCCACTTTCAACAGGTCGGCTTCTCATGCAGTTCTCTCGGACAATATAACTCAGTGTTGGCTAATGAATGGAGACAGCTTTATCTGCCAGAGAACGAGACTGAAACCCAGAAATTGATTCGCAGAATTGAGGCAGCTGGCGCAAAGGCCATTGGCTTTACTGTTGACTCTGCCGCTGATGGCAACCGACAACGTGCTGCCCGGTTTGGTGTTCAGTCCGCGTGAGTTTGTATATGCCCCCAACAAACCGTTACATGGTTGTCAATAAGCAAAGTGTACTGATGTTCTTTCAGCGACTCCGGATGGACTCTCATTACTGTACAGTAATTCTGTTTGGTTTTCATATTGGGGATATACTGACAAACCTAGTGGGATGTTTATCACAAACTAACAAATATGACATCCCTCCCTATCGTCTTAAAGGGAATCATGAGCGTCGAGGATGCCCGGGCTGCAATTGAGCACGGTGTACCTGCAATCTGGCTCTCAAATCATGGCGGTCGACAGCTTGACGGTAGCCCGTCCTCTCTCGAAGTTGCCCTGGATATCCATGAAACCGCACCTGAGATCTTCACCCAAATTGAGGTTTATGCTGATGGTGGTGTACGATATGGAGCTGATGTTCTCAAGTTATTGGCCCTTGGTGTAAAGGCTGTTGGACTATCACGTTCGTTCATGTTTTCGAACGTGTTTGGACAAGAGGGCGTTGAGCGGGCAATCCAACTTCTCAAGCAAGAAATTGTGAATGATGCCGGTAATCTGGGCGTTCCTGATCTGAAGCAGATTGATGCTAGCTACGTCAGACAACCCGCAACTTAACCATACGTATCGGCTCAAGGCTAGCAATGATTTACAGGTCAAATGGACTACGAGCAACTGGATGGGTTAAACATGGATGAGAGTTGCGTTTAGTGGAGATAGCGTTACTAGTCTCTGCAGATACTATGTCGTCCTACACATTGTACAAGAGAATTGGGCTTATAAAGTAGTCATTTGAATAGCTCAACTTCAAAAATACGGGTTCGAATATTATGGAATGAACCTCGACCTCAATCTTCTATGACCAACGATAAGCAGTCCAACAAGGGCGAATCGACATTGGCAAGGGCGGTGTTACGAGCAGGTCAGGGCAACCAACTGCACCACAAAGCAAAAGCTTCGGTAATGATGCACCTGCATCATTCTCTCCTGTTCTGCACTATATGGCTACGCCGGCCAGCACCCCAACTGGTTGGGTCGTAACAGGCGGTCCCAGTGACAGCAGCGACCTCAGGACGTCGGTCCCAGACAAGCAATAGCATTACCTATGGGTATAAGACTGAATATAGGAGATTCTTGAACACCTCCATTACTCCTCAACAAGAAAAATCATGATTTACAATTTCATGAGTGCTTGCGTTAATCCTCTGTTGTAAAGCCGAGCGAAGTCCTGAATTATGCGACTAATCATCGTACACTCATTAAGGCCAATGAAAAGATTAACAAGACCTACTATCAATGTTATAAAAAGGTCCAACTCAGCTAAGTGTTAGTAAAGAATATCACTATTAGAAATTCAGTCGTGGCGTAATACTGAAAAAAGATTGCTGTACAAAGGCCGTGTTAGCAAGACGCAAGTAGTAATTGAAAAATCTTAGTAATCAGCAGCAGGAACAGTAAGTCAAGCAACTCTATTTCCGATTCGGACTATGTTTTGACAGAAAGACCAACTTCATAGTCAAATCAACGAAACTCGAATCTTACCGGAGCTGTCGATATCTTTTCCAGACTTAAATTCGGCATCAAGTAAAAAGGAATATAGACACGTTGGCATACGGACAAGCTCCCCTTACTAACAGTCCGGTCAAAGGGAAGTAACACAAATTGTAATATCACTACACATTTACTCATATAGATCGTTTTATCTACTCTGCGAAAATCAAGTGAAAGCAACTTGCGTCTGTTGCCCCAAACTGCATGAGTTTAGGATGAGGCTCGTTTGCTAGGGTCAATCACTAACCCATTCAGCTTTTCGGCACATTGTTCTACACTAACTGTAAAACACGACACGTCAGGTAATATCAGATGTAGCTCCCCAAAAGTAACAGAAAAGGACATGTGGTGGTGGCGTAGTTCGAGCTAGGTGCCCCTTCTTTAGCAGCATGATAAGCTTCAACGAAGGCTGACAGCAAATCCTTCCTTTTGCAGCTTCTTAGACGGCACAGTGCCGTTCAATCTCGGGTTAGACTTTACGTCATGTCGTCGCATGACCGAACAAGATAGAGAGCCTGAGTAATTTTGGTCATATCTTGAGATAATGAATCATTAATGTAACTTCGCTTACTTGCTTGGAGGACTTTCTGGCTGTGTAAAAGCATGCGTCAGGAGGAAGCTAAGCTTGAAACTTCGGAAACGTGCCCAATCAGAGCATCAGCTTTAGACTCCGCTACGTTGCTGTTATTGGCTAGACCACGAAAAGAGTTTTGCTTATTGGTGAATATACTGCAACAAAAGCCGGAACTTTATCTGCACGGGAAAAGGGTTTCCGTTAGCAACGGGGGTAAAGATTTACCCCTTTGCATCGCAAGATCTCTAATGAAAAGCTATGGAGACCAGTCCACAATTTGTTTTATGTAATTAAAATATTGGTTGCGTCTCGTTTTCACTCGCACGGCTCCTCACGAGAGAATGCTGAGGAAAGTTGGAGTTGAGCCTCCGTATTTCTCATTGATGTGTCGTTATCCGTATCGGATACATTCTCCAATTGTCTGCTGTTTTGAGTTGTCGGCTACAATTGCTAGACTTGCGGTGATATTTTATTTGAGAAGCTTGTGGTTTCGAGAGACCAACACCAGTCAGTCACTGTACCAGGGTGACGATTAGCGAAGGCCAAGCTTTCCGGGGAGTTAAGCAGCAAACAGAGTGGAAGTCTTGTAACCAAATTGTGCTCACATTCTCCTTGCTCTGCGCACTCAAACTATCCGTGCCTCACGGGAGCAGCTCGTGGCAATGTTGCCGGCTTGCCGAGCCAGCTACAGAGCCCCCTGTATGTCATAGTATTCTACACTTTAGCCCTAAAGTCTGTTCTTCATATGAACTAAGTGTAGCCCTAAACCTTCTGGTTTTGAGAGTCATGTTTCTTGGGCAAAGTACAATCGTAAGTCGAGAGCGAGCATGACTTAGCCAATGAGAACTGTTAGTTCGGTTCATTTTTGTGAAAGGCCCTCGAATGCGCGAAGACAGCTTAGGGATAGCGGAGGCTTCAATGATATAGTACGGATTGTAAAGCCCTTTCTATAAATGACCCATTTTTTTCCCTTGTTTGAACCCTGTTCTAGCATGAATGGGCGAATGGACGAGATCCTTTATCAGCACTGTTCTCTTCATCGTAGAGTTGCCGGCTCATATATGACTGGTCAAGAACTCAAGTGCGCCCAGTCAGTACCCGTCGGAAAAGTCCTAATCTTGAGCATGCAGATAACATTGTCCAGGCGGTTCCGTTCGAACACTCGGACTAGCTGCAGCAGATGCAAGGCGAGAAGGATCAAGGTAGGTTCACGCGGGCTTTCAGCCCACATCAATCTTGGATTTTTTGAATTCCACAAATGTGTGACCACTGCACGGTGTTGAGTTCCCATGGAGGCCACCATGCGCTATGGGACTCAATGTTGGCTATACCGATGGGGCGAGCTTGTCAGCCTCATCCTCTAAATTTCATCATCACTAACTCAATGCATCTAGTGCGACGAGAAAAGACCGGATTGCAAAAACTGCATCAAGCATGGCGTTGCTTGCACCTTCCCGACGCTCCTCTCGAAGTTATCCTTATCCCAGCATACTGGTGATCTGAATCTACTTGACCTCGAGCTTTTACATCACTATTGCATTTTCACTGCTCAGACGTTATCAGAAAATCCAGAGTTAGGCGTTTTCTGGCGTATGAACGTTGTCAGATTAGGTCTAGGGTGCGACTATGTCATGCGAAGCATTCTTTCTCTAGCGGCACTTCATCTTTCACTCGTGGACCCAGAAAGAAGAGATGGCCTACTTGAAAAGTCGACGGCCTGTCACAAGGCATGTTTTGTGACAGCTGCCGGCCTGATGAAGGAGACGCGGGAGGAGAACAAGGCACAATTGTATATCTTCTCAGTCTTAACCCTTTACATTGGTGAGTGAGTCTTCCAACGATGGTATCCTTGCTAATACTTTGCGACTAGTACTTGCTAATCTTCAAGATCTGCACAACATGCCTATATTAAGCGCAGACCAATCTGCAGACTGGATCGAGTTGTTTTGCAGGACTCAAAGCTTTTGTGTGGTTCTGAGTGATAACCTTTTGGCCTCGCCACTCATAACTCACGTAAAGACGCATGTAAAATTTCGTATGAGATCGCATCGTCACAAGCACCTTGCTAGACTGGAAGCGAATGTCAATGCGTCAGAGATTGATGAAGGTCTCTTGGCTATCTACAACCATGCCATTAACGAACTTCACAAATCGTATAGCATGTGCCAAGAGGCTTCGGAAAACCAAGAAGCACCAGAAGTTACCGACGTTTTCATTTGGGTTACAATGGTTTCTGATGACTTCCTGCCCCTGTTAAGGGAATATAGGCAAAATGCTTTGGTCATATTCTTGTATTTCTGCATGCTTTTTAGGCGGATGCGTAGCCAGTGGTGGCTGGACGCTTGGGCAAGCAGTCTCTATGTGAAAACATATTGGCTCCTAGACGATGAGCATAAGTCCTGGGTTGTAGATCTGGCAGAATAACATTGAAGACTTTTTACTTGAGATTATCTACTGCGGTGAAGAAGATAGGTCAGACTTACGGCCACGGTTTTGTGAAAGTGAGACTGTCAAGAGGGACAATATGTGGGCCTTATCTCGGCCTCGAAACGATAACTCATCAAAGAGGGGTCTCATTAATTCATGTAATTTCCGCCCTTCAACCTAAATGAATAGCATACACACAAAAGCGGCATTTGGCCCTTCATGTGTGAGAAGGCATTAGATAACATGGAAAGAAGGCAAACGGATTCCGAGATTTTTGATGTTCCCGTAGAACACGGATGCGTAATTAAGTGTCCTTTCCACATGATGGTTCAATCTGATGCTGAGGCACTCACTTAAGACCCTTGAAATTTCCTACGAGGGACAACCCAAGCAGCGTATTGAGCTGATGTTTGGAATTCTCGAACCAAAACATCTAAAAACTAATAAATGATCTAGCTGTAAGTGACAAGAGCTCATTGTGCTCGCTACACTCTTGTCGATCTAATCATATGTATCAGTCATATAGCGAATGTTTCTTAGAGAGTCGAACCACTCTTGGATGCTTTCCGCCTCTGTCTCTACCCCTTTTTCCTTCTCCATCGCGATCTTGATCTTGATAATTGTCTCCTTGGTTGACTCGGCCACGTCACGGGATCCGCAAACATATATCTTAGCGCCCTGCTCCCATAAATGGATAAGCTCCTTGCGATCGTGCCACACACGATCTTGAGCGTGCTTGCAGCCGTTACTTTTGTCTGACTCCCAGCTAAACGCGCGGCGCACTGAGACAGCACCTAAGGCCTCCCAATCGTCTAACTCTTCACGGTACAGGTCATCATTGTCAGGTGAGCGGCAGCCAAAGAAGAGCAACGCAGGTGCAAGAGTTCGACCAGCAATAAGCATAGCAGCGCGCTCTTGGATAAATCCGCGGAAAGGGGCAATTCCGGTTCCGGCAGCAACGAAGATGATAGGCGTTCTTTCAGCGTCAGATGGAAGTCTGAAGGCGGCATGCGATGGTCGAACTGCGACGTGAAGTGAGTCGCCTTTAGTGAGTGAGTCAAGATAAGATGAGGCGACGCCGATGAAGTAGCCTGAGCCTGAGAGTGAAGGCTTGTTGAGGACAGAAAATGTAAGTGATGCAGAGTCAGGATGTACCATTGGCGACGAGGAGATTGAGCTCAGTTGTGTTAGTAAAGCTTGGCATGGGATATGGGATAATTAACAACTTACTATTGTCTGATACGCATTGATGGCATCATTGACAGAAAAGCCCCAATCGGTAACTTGATACGAGAGTGGCGCTCAAGCAGATCAATGACAGATACGCGCCTGCTGCTAATCTCATCGGTGTAGGCCTCTCCTGATAAACGATCCAGTTCAGCCTTAGTTTCCATATCCTCCGTGTATTCTGAAATTGTCCTAAGGTCCTAAGATTTTGTCAGTAATGATAGAGCATTAATGTACAAAGTTTCTGCTTACTCTTCGCGTAGCAGGCTGGGAAAGCTCAACGTAAGAGCTTAAAATGTCATTAACAGGGACTGAGGTATTAACCGGGAGGGAGGTAGGTCCGTTCGTCTTGATGCTAAGGTAAGCATCACGAGTAAGGTGGAAATATCGCATTACGCGGTAAACGGTCTCTTTAGGGTTGATGGGGAGGATTGAAAGGTAGTCTCCAGCAGTATAGGTCATGCCCTGTGGAAGCTTGACCTCGATATGCTTCTTTCTGCTCTCAGGAGCAGTAGGTTTAGTAAGCATTACCGCTTCAGTAACAGTGGCTTCCTCAAGATGCTGCCGTAGGGTTGAGACTCTAGGGTTACTGATGACAACCTCTATGCTCTTTGCGTTGGTGGTGTTAACGCTAGCAAGCTTATACTTGCTTTTGAGTGCTGGCCAGAGAAGATTATCTTCCCAGAACTCGAAGTTTGTGAAGACCTCGTCTGTTGAGACATCCGTAAGGCCGACATCAGCGAGACGCGTAGCACCAAGTTGCTCAAGGGAGTTATCAATCAGCTTAGGAATTCGGTGGAAAGTGTGTACCCAATCCGAATGACCGCAGCCGAAGACGGCGTAGGATGTACCTTTTAGCGGTAGAAGGGACTTGTCCTGACTTTCGACCCAAGCCACGAAGTGTCCAGCATTTTCGGCAGGTTGACCCTCGTACGAGGCCGTAATGATTACGACGGGTCGGTCGGTAGGTAAGCTGCCATTTGCGCTGTCAAGGCAGTCAATCGTGGTAGGGCGAAAGCCATGAATAGCAGCATCTGTAGCGACGCGTTGTGCTAACGACTCACAAGTACCGCTGTTGGAACCGTACAGAATCGCTAACGGCATCCCGCTCTCCGCCTGTAGAGTATCTTTATTGGCCTTAGTGTAATCCGTAGTCTTCTCGAGCTGCGTTTGACCGCTTAAGCGGCGCTCCAGGGTCGTCGGTGTTAGACCGTCCCGAAGAATGGCACGCATTCGCAAGTCTTTTGGCTTTATAGTGAGAGTTTGTTTGAACGAGAAGCTGTAATTGGGGTCCAACACAAAGTTGAAATTTTGAAGCAGCATCGCCATGACCAGCAGAGACTCTTGCCAGGCGAAGGGACGGCCAATACATGCCCTAACGCCATTGCCAAACGGCTTCCAACAATTAGGGAATTTCCGTGTAATATTTGTGAAGTTGTCGTCCATCATGCGCTCCGGTTTGAATTCGTGGGCATCATTGCCAAAGACCGCAGGGTCAAGCTGAGCCGCACCAAGCAGGTTGATGATCGGCTCGCCTGCTTTAACAGGGTATTTTTCTGCAAGCAAGGTGTCCTCAAAGGCCTCAACAGTAAATATTGGAAGTGTCGGAGTAAGTCGCAATGTCTCGCGTAGTACGCCGTTAATGTATGGTAACTTTGAGAGGTGGTTAACGTTGATTGGGCCTTTTCCAACAACTTCATCAACCTCTTGCTGGGCCTTCTGATATGCTTCAGGGTTGACCAAAAGTCTCCATAATGCAAACGACAGTAATCCCGATGTCGTCTCATGGCCAGCCACCAAGAAGGTGATCAAATTATCCATGATACTTTCGTCTGTCATTTTTTTCCCGGTCTTTGGGTCGACTCCATCGAGCATTGCGGATAGTAAATCGCGGCGGTTGCTTTCTCCTGCCTTTCTTGTCTCTAAAACCTGCCTGGCTGTGTTTCTCAATTCCTTAATATCTTGGATGAACTTCTCATCCCTAGTATTAAAGAATACTGACGGTAGCGGTAGGCGACGCGATCTGTTGCCAGCCTCAGTCAGGAAGCTTCCCATAGCCTCAATGAAAGGATGAAGGTTTGGCGAATAGTAGCTATTAAATCGATAGCCCATTGAGCATAGAGCTACCGTGTCGAGTGTCAATCGAGTGAAATCGTCCGTCACCATGATATGCGTTTCTGGACCGTGCCGCGCCCACTTCAAAGCCAGCTGTGATGCGATATCGTGCATCTCGTCGAACATGTTGCGAATCGAGAGGGGACCAAAGGCTGGCATAAGCACACGGTGAGCAATGCCCCAATTCTCCTCTCCCATCACTGCCTATTTTCGTAATTAGGATTGAGATGTGCTTATTACAATTTGCCTACTCAATTCCGGGATTACTCACTGTAAAGAGACCATCATGTACGCCTTCTCGAACTTGCTACTTAGCAGTCAGGATACGAATACATGACAATAGCCTGACTGGACCAAACCTACTCTCAACGCCATACTGACTGATTTCTTGAATCGTTTTTCATCGCAGGTCTCGTTCACCAATGCGTGGGTGGAGACCAGTACCATTGACCGACCAGGGAATCGCAATCGATAGATTTCGCCTGAGTGCAGATGTCAGCTGTGCAAACATGACACAAGGGAGTTGCCTCTTCTCACCGTACTGGTCAGCAAGGGATAACATAGACCCCAATGGGAACTCGGGGTCGATTTCCTTGACGTTTCCGAGAAAAGGCAACCCGTATGGCTCCGGAATCTGCGCATTGTTTGACATGTTGGTTGGCGGATTGATGTGCATCTGTGTTAAAATCTCAAGCTACGTCAAGTAACATATGGTCTCAAAGTGTGCAGACTAAGAGAACACAAGCAGGTGATACGAACCTTTAAAAGACTTATAAACATATCTTAAGCCACACATGGTTCCACGACTGATCTCTTGGTATCATTTAGCGCTATGCCTCGGTCCATTATCATGATTAAAAATTAGGACGGCAGACCGGCAGAAAACTTTCCGTCATCCTGCCGAGAAGCGACAGCAACCACCACTGCAAACCAATCGTCGGTAAGAGAGACCTGAACGAGGTCGCCTCATCACTGACCTCTGCCACACCGTCATCCAGCGCTCGAATTCCGCTCCAAATGCTCCTGTGCACTTCTGACATGGCTTCTGGCCTATTACCACATTCTAGACTTCCCAATAAAATTAAGTTTGAACTCTAAAACGCTGTCAATGCTGCGTGTAGTTGTTGAATGTGGGTCGGAAATCTGCCGTATTTCCGGGTAAGCGGCCTATGTTATCCTTTTGGCTCTGTCGTCTCAATTTTTGTGATCAGAAAAGGGAACATCCGAGCCGAGGTCAGCGATTATTATAGGTGTCTCCATAATAGGTCTGTACAACAATGTGGCCGTTCCAGCTCTCAAACGTCACATTCATATTAAGGCCGATGGGATTGAAAAAGCGAGATACATAATTAATAGACGGAAACCGGCCTTGAGTAAGGATTACGCCGTTGTCACTAATCATGCTATGCACGTGATGTCTTGCGGGCGAAGACCTTAGACTCTCAATAGGACTACGTCTGTAATTTCCATAGACGGGAAAATATGCTGCCGTATCCATATGCGGATTTGTACCAACTTATGACGGGTTCTTTCCGCGATTCAAGTCACTATGACATACTCACTCTTGCCGAGTCGCGCTCCACTCGTCCCTCGGCACGTAGACTGATTACTCTTCGTGTTCAAGCCTGACTATGTATGCTTGGATCAGCTCGAGATTCGGGCAAGCCGATAGGTAGTCCAAAGTATGTGGGTTTACAGACCTGGGTGGAACAGAGGGCAAGAAATGAAGGGGTCTCATGCGGTGTTTCCTTTTCCTTTTTTCTTCTTTGTTTCCTTTTTTGAGATTACAGACTTGAGTGAAGTTGCCCCTTTCGTATTTAGTCGTCTTTCCACCCGGGTGTTGTTCTCACCATTTCCTACCTGTCTTTGGCATATAACCGAACCTCACTCTTCTCTTGACTTGTCGATTATAACTCATCTACGAAAATATCAGAGAATTACGCTCTAACGACAATACGTTTAGCAACATGAAGCTCAGTCACATATTCACGGCGGCTGTCTATTTTGCCGCATCTTCCGGTGCTGCATGCACCACATCCTGGACCGACTATTCCTGCAGCAATACCGAGCTCTATTGTTGCATGGACATAGCCTACCTCACTGTGCCGGCCTCACAATCTCAATCTCCGTACTACGAGCAATGGGTCAACGATTACATCGCTTCCAACTGCAACAGTTGCAAACCATGATGTAATATTCCGACGACTAGCAAGTCTCTGAAAGATTTCAGACATGGGTTTGCCATTGGACGCGAAGAAGATAGTAACAAGATTTGCATCGGATTTCGGTTAGGGTTATATGGTCGTCGACTGAATCAGTGGTTTCGAGATCCATGATTTACCGGCGTTCGCCTACGGGGCATAGACCCAGAGGGACTGGTTGGCTTCAGAATACTTGTAGACAGGTCACCATGCAAACAATTAAACCATGCATCATATTCTATATCATCCCATCAGTGCATATAAAAATCGCACCTGCTTAATTCTCACAAAAGGGCAGAGTGTCTCAACAGCAAACACATTGATCTAACTTGATCTGAAGAGCGTTTGCCAATGCTTCGATATCAACCAAGATTTGACAACGTAGCAGCTTTTCTTCTTTAGACAGAAACGGGAAACGCTGAATAAGTCAACACATGAGCCCATATTACCACCAGTTTGTGTGTGCCGTAGTTTTTTGCAGAGGTTTGGCTCTGGTTGCCCTCAATACGGCTCCACGACCCATAGGAAATACAAAAACCCTTAGACAATGATCCTTAGGTTTGTTACCCAGTAAATGTTTGTGAGAAGCAAGGAATGACGAACTTCTCGAAGCATCTGTGCCTCGTTTCTGGAAATAGGAAATTTATGAGCTACCTTTGCTAATCAACTTCAATCCCTTATCTTTTTAAGCAACCTAGCTCCGCTATATAGCAATAGTCCCTCATGCAACGCTCTCATTGAAGCAGTTGTTGAACCCCTTACTATATATAAATGCTTGAAAGGTGAGACAAGCGGCCTAGTTATCTGATGTTTGAGAACACTAGACATATCCTAATCGCTATATCGCTGCAGGTATCATGATTTTAAGGTTAAGTGGACTAATGACAGATTCATTTGTTCTCGAGAGAGACGATTGGTAAAACAAAATGAATTCAGGTTCCTGTAGTAGCTAGGCACTAGATGGGTACGTTTCCTTCTCAGCTTATTACCATGCGCCTTTCCGCGACCAATGAATATATGCCGTACCATTTAATATATCGACTCTGTAAAGCTGATTAATGCCGTATAGAATGACCTCGGATCCGTGATTAAAAAACAACGATCTTGAAAGACGGCAAGACCTGTGCTTACTGTCTAGATACTGTAAATAGGGTGATTAATTCGGCAATGGAACCCTTGCTTTGACGCTCACTCGCAACCATCGAAAGTTAGTCTTGTATTGAGGTGGAGTGGATATAAATGAGCTATCCTTGGGCCCAAAATCACCTTCCTAATACTTCTGACTCGTCAGTTTCAGAACCAGTTATATTAATGTCGCATTTTTCTGTCAAACGCTAAATCATTGACAACACATCGATCTAGTAAGAATCTGGACTAGACTTCGAAGCTTCTGGACTGAATAGGAAGTAAAACTGACCTTCGTTGCTACTAGGGGCTTCGTTAACAATGACCCCAATAACAGGCCTAGACCTATTAGGAAGAAGTATCCTCAAAGTTCTTTAGGTATGACGTTCGTCTTAAATATCCTTAGCTGCCCACCAATGTGTTCACTACTTCCTAGGTCTTCCACAACAAACTTGCTCATCATGAAGAACACTTCTAAGACATTGACCTGCCTCCTAGCTCTTGCTACGGTAGGGACTTATGCTGTTGGCTTACCAGGTGGAAGTAAGTGAGAAAAATCATCCGAAACAAACTTTTACTAATACTTTCTTAGGCAACTGCAATGTTCCGAACGACTGCCACAGTGGCGTGTGTTGTGAGCTATAAAAACAGTAATCATCTTTACTATGAGCTAACTACAACTTGAACAAAGTTCCCTTCTATGACGTTGATGGTTACCTCCTTTATCGTCATTGCTCTGGAAATGGGAATATTGGCGATGATTGTGGAGTGAAAGGTATAAATCACTTCACATGTTTGAATGGCGCCATTTGTCAAAACGATCGTATGTCTCAAAACCTGATAGTGGTGTTATGACCAGAGTGTTAACAGTAATAAGCGACTCGAACAGATAATATTGGAAAATGTGCAAGGGGATGAAGCGTAGACGTAGGAATTCATTAGGCACTATGTTTTAGACAAATAAAGTTCGCTGGACTTTCTCGTCCATTACACCTCAATTTCAAGTCGTTTCGTAGCACTGCAAGATCTGTTGAGGACTCTTTGAGACCCTGGCATTCTGACTGACCTAGCCGATATCGTTCGAGGATCTCGTGTTATTTGTGCCTGTCGGTTTGACAACGTTTCATCATAGAGATTAAGTTACCGCGCACAGGCTGTAACAAAGCAGCACCGGCAAGTCGGCACCGGTGAGTCAGCACTGGTTACTTGTCACCAGTACATCTACATCGGCAAATCGGCATCGGTAAGTCGGTGCTACATATCTTTTATCATCATCATCATTTGGAGAAATTATGATTCCGTGTCTTGTCAGCATGATTCAGACACTTTTATGCGCCATTTTAGATGGATAGTACATTGAGGATAGCCTGGAAGGCGCAAGCGTTCGTCATAATGCCGCATTTTCGACTGGTTTTACTTGTACGTACATAATCTAGGATATCCGGATCCTGCGGGTACCACCGTTTACTGATCAGCCGAGACTTAAGTTACCTCGGCTTTCCAAAAGTTCAATGGCACAAAATTGTATAAAACGATCAACGTAGATGTAATAATCCTAACCACCAGAAAGTCTGACCTATCTATACTATTCACAAACATCTTAAGCATTCAAAGCATTCTTATTCGATCGTCATCAACAGCAGAATCGTCATTCGAAATGGTGTCCGAAATCCACGTCATCTCTAAACGGGATCTTTCTCGGCATACAACTCTTGTTGTTGATATTCCTCTTCCGGAATTGGCTGCATCCTCCATCCGTGCCCGTACAACATTGATTGGCATTACATACAACAATCTTTCATACGCAAAACTTGGCGACTCGCTACAGTGGTGGAATACATGGCCAGTACCCGTCGGCGTACCATCCCCATACAATAACCAGGATGAATGGGGTATCGTCCCGGCATGGGGTTTCGCCGAGGTGATTGACTCAACTCTTGACTCTATCCCGCCTAAGAGTTTGTTGTACGGACTCTGGCCTACCTCTTCTCAACCTGTGGACCTACGACTTGAGCCCACCGAGCCTAAAGGGCATTTTCGGGAAATCAGCACCCATAGGCAACGCTTAGGGAGCATCTACAACCGCTATAACATCGTAAACCAGGCAGCTAGTTCAGAGGAGTCTAAAGCCTGGTACGCTGTATTGTTCACGGTTTGGAATGGTGGCTATGTGCTGAATCGGTTTATCTTCCCTTCGGAATTTGCACCCGTGCACCCCCTCGGCGTAGGAGCTACAGGGTGGGCCACTGAGGATGGTGATCTAAGTTCCACTGTCGTGGTTAACCTCTCTGCGTCGAGCAAGACTGGGAGATCTTTCACCTGGAACCTAGCCCGAAATCGGAAGCCTTTTACTGGACCGCTAGCTATCCTACAAGCCACCTCTCTACCGGAAGCCATAACCCCCGCCCCCAAGGCAGCATTCGAGATCAAGACTGTCGACTACGAGAACCTGCTCTCAAGCGAAACTGCTTGCTGGGTTGCTGGGTTTAAGCCAAAACGCGTCGTGTTAGCCAACTTTGGAGGCCCAACAACAGCCACGAAGCAGTTTCGTGAGACTATTATGTCAATACTCCCACAAACAACAACCGTCAAAGTCATTGTGATTGGGGGTGAGCCACAGCTCCTGTCACCAGAAGCAGCTTCGTCAATAATGAAACTATGGAAAGAATGGTCCGTAGTCCGGCTCAACACAACAAGCGTTGTTGACGCCGGAATTGCCGCGGAGGGCGCAGAGCAATATTTCCGGGAAGTTGCGTTAGCTTTTGAGCGTTTCCTGAATGATAGTACACTGGGCGATCTTGAGTTGACTTGGGGAAGTGGGGTCGGAGGCTTGAACGGAGTTGAGAGCGCGTGGGAGAATATCATTAAGGGAACTTTGTCGGCTAAAAAGGCATGGGTCTACCGACTGGGATAAGGTCTTAATTCCAGGAATCGCAACTGCTAATGATTATAGCACAAACACACACACACACACACACACACACACACTTGCAATGTGCTCTGCCCGGCGACAAAACAACAGTGCGATAAACCTCAGTAGTTGTACAATACATTTTTAACCAAAGTCAAAATGGGGAATGTGCCTCTTGGAGAATTCTCTGGGAAATCATTAAAATTTCGCACCTGATGATTCCTCAGTCACCTGGAATTCTCGGTCATCCCTTTAGGTCTCCAAGAATCCTCCAAATGAATGAACAAACTTTCCCGAACGTTTCCCAGAGATTTCCCAACGTCATCAGGAGATGGTCTCCCCGTGGTTTCACCGCCTTTACATCCTCCTGCTGCGCAATAAACCACCTACCGGTGATTTTTATTCTGATTGGCTGTTAATTCCGTGGCTTGACTATAGCACTTTTGTTCTGTTCTTCCTGTTAACTTCGGTTTGTTAAGATGTTGCTTGGTGTTCCGTCGATCAGTCATAGACCTTTGCAAGTACTTCTTGACAGGATGTAACATAATAGCAACAGTCTCCTTCCTTCAAAGACAGAATCTAGACTATTGAAGACAGGTTCCACATAAAGCAGATTTGGAACTAGGTAGGTGACAGCTTGCGACCATGCTAAATTCTTCTCCCATCGCTGATCTGATTGTCTAAAGGATCCCTTATGCTGCCCCGCGATCGAACTCTCCTACTGAGTTACCCATGCCCGACCGCTGACCCGGGCCTTCGGTTAGCTCAAACAGACCATCTATGGGACTTCCATCATAGGACCCCAACATCACGGTATTTGACGAGCTAGAACTCCGACATATACCCTTGACTTCTGGACGTTTGAGCTCGCGCATCCAGTATTGCAGCTGCATCTGCAAGACTGTCACCAATTGCATCTACAAGATTGAAGACATGCACGCCTCTAAAAGTCTCAGACCATAGTTGAAGCGCTGTTCTACCCATACTGCGAATGCGTTCAGCACTACTGCCAAAGTCCCCCAGCTTGCTGCCAAATGGGGTCTCTTTAATAAGACTGAAGATCATGCCGAGAAGCTTCCGCTCATCTTCTCTCAAAGCCTCTGTTCGCGACCGTTCAACGATGTCAGCAATCATATACAGCCATCTGCTGATAAGGCATGCACACTCTAAGTTTGAAAGCGCTAGCTCGACGCTCCAGTTTAGTGCTTGAGTATTCGCCACATAGGTGATACCGCTAAATACCGGAACGCTTAGTGCGTGTACACACTGCAGGATGGCTCGGTCGGTATGTGGTGATCGTGAAAACAGAGGTATGTTATCGTCGACAATAATGCGTGCAATATACCGAGGATCTCGTGAGGCGAGACTGCGGTGAGGGCCCAAGTCGGCGTTGATCCTGATGTATGCAAGCCTTAACATGGCTACAGCGTTAAAGCCTAAAGGGCCTTTAGACGATGTTGGATCGAGTGAAGATTCCTGAGTCGACTCCCATGATAACTGCCATTTTTGAAGCGCAACTTCAAATGTCCTCACAGAAGATGTGCTGAGTGGTGAGCTGTGATCCGATAAACACCCAATAGTGTGCCTCTCGAGGAAGATCTGCTGGAGTAGGCCGCTCATCAGAACATAGTTCCCAAGTGCTGAGAAGGGACCTGTCTTATGGATTTCCTGTCCGTCCAGTAGCTTCGAGAATACCTCTTGAAACCGGGATTCATTATGGCCGTACATTTGCCTCAAATCCGACCATGCCTCATTTGTGGTTGCCTCCCATTCAGAGCCGCAGTGTGGTAACGAAATGCCGATATCCCGGTTCATGATCAACGGGGGGACATCGAAAGCGATGCTCTGCAGGTTGAACAAGATGTATGCAATGAAGAGAGTCCTTCGACGAACCTCGCGCGCAATCCACTCGTGCCAAGGAGTGCCTTCTGCGATTGTGTCATCGGAAGAAATTCCGGCTTCCCGGACAAGCATCGCCAGTTGACTTGATATCAGCAGTGCATCTTGGACGATCGGACCGTCCGCCCAAGAAGCCATGGCCACAAGAAGTACCAAAGCTTGCATTGTATGGAGCTTGGAGTGTCCTGCTGTCATTGGAGAAAACCCCATGGAGGATATGGATGTGCTGGGGAAAGGATGGAATGATGTCTGAGATTGGGAAGATCTGGAAAGGTTAGGACATGTTGCCATGAAGTTTGATATCGAGCTCCTTGATCGATTCCGTATTTGTTCTCCAACGATTGCTTTTGCGGCGAAATAGAGCTCATAACCCCGTGCCTTTTCAAATCGATAAAAGGCTCCTAGAGCTGCGATCGCCAGAATAAGCTCTGGTGCAAGTGACTCTGGTGCAAGTGTTGGTGGGTGCAGGAAAGGGAAATGTTTGTGGAAGTCCCGAAAGTATCCCCCGATATAGCGAGAGAGTGTGTATTTGGTGGGCATGTCGAACCCTGCTGGAATGACACTTTTGTGTAAGAGTATCTTATCCCGCAGTGTCGTGTAGGTAGAACTAGATATTGGCCATGGAGAGCCTGAAATCCATACTGAGTTGATATCCAAGCTTTGGCCACTGGAGAGACTGTTCGCAGGGAGCTTTTCGACGTTAGGATGATGAGCTGCTGCTTCCAGGGCAGTGAGTGGGCGAAACGGCTTTGATGATCCGGAAACAAAATCTAGATTCTGCGCCCCTGACCTTTGGGAATCGCAATGGTTGAAATCACTAGCCCTATTCAAGATTATATGCTCTCCATCTGGCTGCCAGAGATCAGAGAGGCTGTAGTCGGTGTCGAAAAAAGCTGTAGGTAGAAATCCTTGTGGGTCTGAGCTATGAGACCATAACAAGTCGAAGCCATTGTCATTACTGAACGGAAAGTCTGTTGCATCTGTTTGAGCGCCTTGATGGAAAGGAACCTGTTGACAACTATTTGGAAGTTGGTTCAGTTCAGAAACATCTTGGCTAACTTCAGGGACCGATACGGTTGTGTGCAACACTGTAGGAATTCCCGGCAAGTTATGAGACTGTTCGCTGGAGATTGATGCCGACACATTATCTGCAGGAGTGTGCAAGCCGGCATCCGGCACATCTCGGCCAAGCCCATCCATGTGGTAGGGGTCTGTTACGCTTGACACTCTGACGTTGGCATCATATGAACCCTCACTGTTCGTTAAGCTGGGCGGGTGTGCAATCCTAATGTGACGAACAAGTAGGTCCCTACGTTCTCCTTCTGAGTACGAAACCGAGGGCGGGAATCACATATGACACGTACTGTCTTGAAAAGTTATGTCCACAACCGCATGCGAATGGTTTTTCGTTGGTATCTTCATGACACTGTTAATATACGGTCTCGGTTATCAATGGCATAGATACCCACGAATGCGCTCATGTCTCCGCAGATGTTCCAGGCGCTTAAACTGCGCGTTACAAAACCGACAAGGTGAGATATCAATACGGGGCCTTCCTCGGGGCATGGTGGATGTGGGGACGTGAACAGCTTAGGGGCGGGGGTTAAGCAATTGGAGAAAAAACAATTTTGCTGGTAATCAGGTATTATTATTAGCTGGGGTTGTAGACTTTATTCTTGACCGCTGGCGCTGCCCCTGTCAGGCAGGTTCCACTGACTCACGTGTACGTGCATGTGATTATTCCATCGGGTGCGGCAAGATCATCAAAAAACCCCTATGTGGAGTAAAGCCAATTATATGTTTTGTTCGGGCTTGCAGATGAACTCGTGTCCAATCAGAGCCTAAAATTTCTTATGTCTGGAGAAAAGATGGAGACTCAAGTAGACATGGGATTTTGACGTCGTGCCGCACCCGATGGAATAGTGGGATCTAGCGTCAGAATCGTCAATTAGGCCGGACACCTATCAAGTATCACGAAGGCAACATGTAGTATCAGCCTACTAGTCCAGGTATTAATAAAAACTTGAAAAACAGACGCAAATATGGGATGGATCAGTTCAAAAATTTAGATCTTCCTGAATCTCACGTATGCATAAAAGTAGTGTTTCTTGTTAATAGGTAGGCAGTTCAAGGTTAATGGTAAATATCCTGATATACATGCCATGGCAGCTTGACATTCTTGCTTTCATTGTTGTCGTCCTTTATCAATCTAGGTATACATCATCTCAGGGGAGACAACTAAAGGGCCAAGAGCAACCAGCGCTGTCGTTAGAGGTTAGTCCACCAGCCTGGCAATAACGCTTTTTCAGCACTATCAGCTTAATATAGTGTGGAACCCCTATCAACACACCCAACCAACCTCAGCATCTAGATTGGACTGAAGTTGCACATTTTAATGGCTGAGGCCCGTATTCTTAGAAGGGCAAGGTGATAGGGCCCTTCGACAGCGATGAAGGGTTGAAAAGACACGTTATTGTCAAGGAGGTCCCCTCAGGAATTTTCTTTGCAGTATAGTATGTCTGATAAACCTTAGCCTAGAGCGGCGCAGAGAACCAGGTCTGGTAGGCCAGCGCTCCGGTGGGGGTTGGTCAAAAGGCAAGCTTTGCAGCATCTGTGGAAACGCTGGTCATGATACAAGGCCTTGTCAAAAAGTTATCGAGATGTCTATCCCATCTAATTCCTGGTGGTTTCAATTGATCTGAGGCTTTGCGGTTACTTGATTGAAGCCACAAGTGGTGAAAATACAAAAGAGTGTATATGGCTGTGATATGTCTCAGGTAGTTATTGATGAAGCACATTGCTCGAATATTCTAGACATTCCTTTGCCTTTCGCAACCTACTTCGAGTACGTGTGGAAAACCTTCGCAATGATAAGCCACTTGCCGTCCTGCTTTAGTAAAGTGTGGTTGTCTGTGTAGTCATTACCGGCAGCGTCATTCTCCATATCCACCTTTACCACAGCTGTCGTCTGTGTAATGGATATGATGTCGCTGTGCGCGATAATGTTTGGTGCGGCACCCTCCTTCTCTATGAATGTCCACAAGTTGCTAATTGTCCCACCGAGCAAATGCCCGTCGGCAGAATACCCGTACATGGTTGCTTCAGGGTGAAATGACCTTGCAACTTGCTTTGCGTCCCCAGCCTTGAGGCCGGCCACGTAGTTTTCGACAACGGTGAGGACGTCTAGGTGATCCTGAACAGGGACGGTCTTGATGTTCATGGCCATTTTTTAAAAAGCACTAGATTCTTCGGTGGATTACATAGTCAGCTGCGGTGCCAAAAAGGACTGTTAGTGATAAGGGGAGTTTCCATTCTCTTACTTCTCTTGGTGTTGTGGATCATTAGAGGACTATAATTGTTGTGAAGTTGGATCAAGGTATGCGAAGAAACGATGGCTTGTAACGGTATATTGTAGGCTGCAAATATGTTATGAACATCTTCGCTCGATAAATTGAGTGGTTCGGAAAGGATGGGTATAGTCCTCTACTGCCAGGCTCTTCCTTACGCTGTGGATTCAAAGCATTTGGAGACGATATTAGAACATGGAATAAAATCTCCAAAACCCCCCCCACGCTAAAATCTAAAGTGGTGTGGGTGTGTGGACCTGAATTTCTACCCCAACACGGCCTCCAGCTCATCTCAGGTGGTGTACTCCACTTTCAGCTCCACGCCATAGGTAGTGCAATTCTGCTTGCTATTAACATACAGATTAGTCAGAGCAATGGCGTGGAGCATCCTAGTATTTGCATCTGTATACTCATTATTTGTCATCGGCCGGGCTGTTACGAAGCCCATGTCACGTATCCCCGGTTTCCAAGGCATTTGCGCATCATGGTTAAGGCATTAGTTTCTTTCTGATGTGGAACTAAATGAGATGGGTTGGTATCAATATTCACTCCAACAATTATCTATGATGCAGTAGGTCGAGTGCATCACTATACGTCTATAGCAGAATAAGATATTGCATATCACCTATTAAAACAACTAGAGCCACTCACAGTTCTTTCCACAGTTACTGTGAGAATCATCAAGGTTGTCATCAGTAATATCCATCGCAACAGTTAAACGAAGTGACGAATCTCTTCAAATCAATGGGCAAGGATGAGAAGAACCCCAAATCCACAAGAAATGAAAGCGCTGCGCTGCAGCTTGTCGAGGTAAGTAGATCATAGGCTCTCAAAGAACCTGACTAGTGCGTTAGCAGTACAAAACCCCCTACAAGCTGGTGACAGTTTCTGTTCCAAACGCCAGGGACGGCGAGCTTCTCGTGAGGATTAAAGCAGCAAGCTTCTGCCACACAGACTTCCAGGTTTATGAAGGTGTCTACCAGTCGAAATGTCCCATTATCCCATCGCACGAGCCTGTAGGTATAATTGTTGCGCTGGGAAAGACCATCGCTTCGAAATAGAAGGTGGGGCAGCGTGTTGGTGTTCTCAACTTCAGACATGCATGCGGAGAGTGTAATCAATGCATGTGGCATAAACAAGCATATGATGGTACTGTAGATGCCAGATTTTGTAAGCGAAGAGATATGGCTGGCATCACTGCAAAAGGAGGTTTTGCCGAGTACATGGTTGCAGACGCAATGACCACTGTGTTGCTGCCTGACGTTCTGAGCTTTGAACAAGCTGCACCTTTGATGTGTGCCGGGGTATGTTGCAATGATAACCCTACGCTCACAAATTTTCCGACGTGAGCTGATTGAAGCATCAGGCAACGGTGTGGAATGCGCTTGATCAATGCTCGCTCAAAGCTGAGCAGTCTGTCGCCATTGTTGGCATTGGAGGTCTCGGTATCCTCGCTGTTCAATTCGCAAAGGCCCGAGGCTTGCGGACAGTCGCCGTCGACAAATATCCCGACTCCCTGGAGCTCTTAACTGACACTGGACCTGGGCTGGAACCAGATCTATTAGTCGGAATTGATGATGACGATGCTCTTCAACGCATTAACAACTTCACCAATAACATTGGACTCAAGGCAGTCATCGTATGCAACGACAACGTCGCAGCAGCTGAGTGGAGTTTGAAACTACTTCAACCAAGAGGCATCTGTATTCCACTTGGTTTGCCTGAGAACGGTTATTTTTTTAATGCCTTCGATCTGGGTTTCAAAGAGCTCGTGATTAAGGGGTCTCTGTGCGCAAATACACAATCAGTGGAGACTATGATGAAGACTGTCGTTAAACACAATGTCAAAAGTCACGTCACCACAATCCCTTTGGCAGAGGCTCATTCTCTTCCTACAAAGTATATCGCCAGGGACTTCAAGGGACGTCTGGTGGTCTTGGTTTGAAAGGTGACCGCCCAAAACTGTCGACTAAGTTGTAATGGAAAATATCTTCTACTCATGCCTGAACAATGCATTGTCTTTTCGTCCGTGGACCAGCACCAGTAGCAACCAAGAAAAATATTGAACGCTACGGGGGCAAGTCGACCCGAGGTGCAGCGTTGAAGATTGAGGGGTAGACACGAGCAATCTTACTTGCAGTTGCCACCCACCTAATTGCGTCTCGTCTCTTTTCACCAGCAAGACAGTAAGCAAACCAAACCACGTACAGTAGCACACATTTGGACCTATAGCTCAAAACCCTCGGTTCTGGCTCCAGAATCCTATTCTATGCCATCTCACGAACATCAGCACTGTCAAAATTCCGACAAACAAACGCCAATCTGAACGCAAGACCTACTTCGTCCTCCGCAGCGCAGACGACAAGCCTGATAGTCAAATCCAACTGGGCCAGCTTATTTGAGGACCCTCACGTTCGCTACCGACCCACAGCCCCTCCCATCAGGCCCCTTCCCTGTAGACGTTGTTGACGTCTCTCAAGAACGACTAGACATTTGACATATCGAAGGGAGCAGCTGCTGAGATTGTCATATTCTTCCAGTACATGACTGCGCTCACAGTGGAGATGTCGGCCCGCATATCAAGCGAGTTCGCACAACCTTGGAGCGTAGCCCAGCTCGACACAAAGTTCCCTGAGCTAGGAATGGAAAATCAGTCGGAATACGTCACAGCCCGTGCGCAGGAGGCGGCAACCCAGAAGCTCCCTAAACGCGAGGGCCTTTTGAAGAAGGTGGTCTTCAGCAAGAAGGTTATCTATATGGTCATAGGTCTCAAGATCGTGGAGGCCACGCGAAATGTCATACAGGGCAAACGAGAGAATGGGCGGAACTGCAAAGCGAGGCCTAGACCCAGCGACTGGTGGGATGGTCATGGTTGGCTTACAGTCTGGGGCGGATCGATCCAGATATCCGTCAAATCATTCGGAAAGGGCCTCTGCTTTACATCATCGCCGCCCCTCTCGTCCTCCCCTTGGTCTCCACGATCACCGCGCGGTTCCGGAGGACGTCAAGGGTCCGTCCGGGTATCTTAAGCGGGGTCCATCTTTTCCAACTGGGAGATGTTCGGGAGGCACATATCCGCCGCTTTCTGAGGTTTGTCTTTTACTTCAATGTTTATACAACAGTCCACGTCTCATAAAGATTTGCAGACAAGTTTTGTTTTTCATGGCTATGTATATGTATTCGGCTACGTATTTTAGGGACTTAGGTTCCAAGTTCACCCTGTATATACATTTTCAAAATACAGTAACCCAGCGAAACTAGACTGCTAGGAACCTTTTACAGAATAAACCCAGACCCTAGCTATTGAACAGAAGTCCATGAAAGTCTGCAGCAAAGGGTACCGAGATGAGTTTTCGCGGCACTGGGAATCAAGAAAGTTAGCAAGTCTTATATGTTAGTTTAGAAAGACGGTGTCTTGTGCACTTAAGCTGTAGTATGGAGGAGTTTCTTTCCAGTAATATCCTGCGCAGCCTCCGTCTGGGGATTCAATGCACCAAAATCGTGAGAGGATAAGTATTGCGATTAAGGTGTTGTCAGAAAGAAAGAACATACCCCCCATCCTCCACCGCCTCCATCATCAACCGTACTCCAAATCAAATTCCCAGGCTCGCATGGGCTAGCCGCGTCTCTCTTCTCAACATAAGCAGGCGCATCAGCTGGAGCGCCAGGCACAGCAGCAGCGAGTGTGGCAAAGGCCACAATTGCGTAAAGAAATTGCATAGTGGTGAGTTGAAAGTTGTTCTGTGTGATTGTGTGATTGTCTGATTGGGCAATGTGCTGGTGGAGGCAGTCGAAATCGTAAAAGAAGCATCATTTTATATTGTTCGAGTTGAACTGCTGTCGATAGAACATCTGGGAAAGTAAATATAGCATCAAGAATTAAGGCGTAGGAGCAGATCACAATCTGAACGTGAGTGCAGAAGCTTGGTATAACTCATTGACCTTATCGTCTGGCTTCACGTGGAAAGCATAATTGATACGTAGGCCTTGGCTTGTTTTTGCTCCATATCGCCCCAGGTCGTTCGAGCTATATTACTGATTACTAGCATGTTAATTGGGCATCTCATCCTACTCAAAGCCTGTGTACTTTGCCATTGGACTCTGGCATATATCCAAAGTTGAGAAGAGAGATTGTTTCTTGCGGGCCCATCAAGCATTGCATGACTACAACTATACGCGCGGCCTTTGCGTTTTGTACAGTATCCGGTCACTGGTGCTTCTGTTCAGTATCAAGATCGCCAGCGGAGATTATATTATCCATCGTACACGCAACACGCAGATGAACAGTCAAGACCACAATAGTCGGAATTATCGGTGGTAAGTCCAAAAGACTACTCACAGCATACAGCTTCAAATTCGCGTGTCCCCTCGTCCCATCTTAGTCTACTATCTAGTTCTGCTACCCTTACCCAGCTCATGCTAACTCCCCGCATTATCTTGGACATGAACAGAGCGACCCGAAGACCCGAGCTTGTCGAGAAGGGCGTCTTCTTTGACGTTCCTGCATTCCCATCCGAAGGTTAAATTGATTAAACTGCTTAACGAATGAGAACCAAGGAATTCGCATCAGTGACCATATATTTTGCAATGGCTGTGTAACCCCGTCGTCAAAGCAGTTATGCGAAAGTCCTTCAAACTGAGCATATCATGATCGACGCCTGCCGTCCCCAGGCATGGCTCTGGGCTCCCGGATCATAGTGTACAACCGTATCGCATCCCCGTCGTCATCGCAAACCATCTCCTTCTGGAACACGAACCCCCATCGTCCGTAGATGGCCACGTTCGGCACATCCTTGCTGGACTCCAGATAGCACTTTACGCCCTCAGCATCAGCCTTGTCCGTCACGGCCTTCATCATCGCGGCCCCGACGCCCTTGCCCTGCGCCTCGGGCAGGACGACCATGATGTTGAGGAAGTAGTAGCCGCGCGAGTCGGTCCAGAGCTCCCGCTGGGCTTTTGCTTGCGCGTCTTTCCAAATATAGTACCTCTGTTGTGGAGGTCGTCAGCACGTCGGGATATGGAGGAATGGTTGTGAGCGAGGCGCACCTTGACGTTCAAGCCGCCTCTTCCATACCAAATGTTGTAGTTGACTTGTCCGAACCACAGACGCCAGCCCTCGAGCCAGTCTTTCCATGTCGGGGGTGCATCGGCGGGCCGGGGACGCAGCCACATGGCTACGCCCATCACCTTGTCGCTGCCCTCCTCCTTTGCGACGTGGAAGATGCCGTTGCGCATGCCCCATCGCATGCGGAGCGCGAGGGAGGCATAGTTCCTTTCAGGTCTGAACTGCGAATGGACTCATGTAAGCCCCTCGACCATCATCCCTTGCAGAAACCATGTTGACTGCGTGGACGGACAGCAACTCACCTTGGACTGGTCATAGACCCAGACATTGTAAGGATCTCCACTGAAAGCCTGTCTTTGGTGGCATTGGTGTAAGCAATTGAGCAGATTGCACGTTATCCATGATAAAGGAGATTTGATTATATGGATACCGCGAAGCGGACGCGTCACTCACTGTATGGCTTTCACGGCCCCAGGAATATCAGCCTCTTCAAGGTCCGTCACACGAATCGCCATGTTTCCGGCGGGGATGGGAACGGTGCGACCAGAGGTGAACAACCCCGAGCCTTCGAATGGGCGATTGGCAGGGGTTTCTTTGAACCAACTTCGTAATTCAATTCTGTGCTCTCCGCTCAATCTATCCAAAGCGTACACAGCAACACCGAGGGCACGTCATCTTTTTCGATGGTCGGCTGCGTCTGTCTCATTCCGTAGGGCAGGTCCTGCGGGGTAGATTATCGGCAGAGATAAGATCGCATAGAGTTTCCGCGTAAGGCATGGCCGGGGGGAGGGGGTAGCAAAGACAGGTGCGGTTGATTCGACCCCACGTCGCTGCGTGCCTCGTCCCCAAGGGGCCGACCGATGGACCGCGCAGACACAACCCCGCTGCGGTGCGTCTCGCCGACCGGCGAATAGGACCGTGTGAGCGGCGCGGAGATCTCGCGAGGTCCGGATCTCAAAGAAAAAAGTATAAACCTGCCAAAGGCTCCCGAAAACAGACTGTGACGACGGTCTGAACGTGCCAAACCTTGCGTCGGGTGACATCCAATGAGTTGGGGAAAAAGCAAAAGATTGGCCCCCCGCAAAGTGGCTGTCGCATACGTAAGATGAGGCGAAAGACGGCGCTGAGGCCACTCTCATCTCTCGTCGAGACCCCAAGTGAGATGGCATGCTGTGTTGAGTGTCGGGCATGAGACGTTAGTACGTTTTCTTGCTCGCTCATTTTTTGGCTTTGTTGCGTAACTGTGCGACCTCACGAGTGATTGCAATGGCGACGGCACTTATCACCCGGACGATGCAGATCAACCTGAGAGGATCCAAGATTTAGAACCTAGATCTAGTCCGCTGAATTATGATTATGATAGTATGCTATGCCTCGTTCGCCATGAGTTTTGTGAGTGGGGGACATGAAAAAAAAGAGTCCACCAGGAACTGTTATGGTGGATGGAAAAGGCGAGGGCTCTTCTAGCCCGCCCGTAGAATGAAATGCAAATCTCATCTCAACGTCAACATTTCGCCGTGCCGCCATGCTTTTTGGTCAATGGTTCGTCGGCCGAAACCCGCCAACGCAAAAACCCCATGCTCAAAGAATCCAATGCACATCGCTCCCGCTCCCCCTCACTGGTCCTTCTTCTTGTCCTGGGGGATCGGGTTGCCCTTCTCATCCACCAGACCCTTTTCGCGCATCACCTTGAGGGCATCGTGGAGGGGGTCCAGCTCGGGCTGGGGCGCGCGGTGGGAGTCAAAGTAGCTGTCGGCCCAGGTGAAGTACTGGCCATAGTTGACGGTGAAGTACATGTGGTGCAGGGTGTGGTGGGCGGGGCTGTTGATGTACTTCTCGAGCCAGTGACCAGAGATCATGTCACCGTCGTGAATGAGGATGGTCCAAATCTGGACGAGGATGAAGAGGCACAGGTAGAGGTACTTTTGCACGGGGCAGAAGAAGACGAAGACGCTGGCGGCAAGTCAGTACGGATGAGAGTTTGATAGGCGACGACCCCATTAAGGCTCAATTGGCGATCTTCAAAGGGGGAAGGGTACTCACTGGTAGGGCAGGGACTGGACGTACCCGTCAACGGGGTGGAAGGCGAGCGCAGCCCAGGGCGTGGGCACTGGAGACGTGGCATGTCAGTCAACCTAGTCGATTGGACGACGGGAAAAAACAAAATGCGTGAAACATGTCGAGCTAGTGATGGACTTACCGATCCACTTGTGGTGTGGCTTGTGGATGTACTTGTAGACGGAGGGGTGGTGCTCGAGGCGGTGAATCCAGTAGATGGAGATGTCGTTCCAGACCAGGAACAGCAGGGCCGAGACGCCCATCCACCACAGGCCGTACTCGTCGATGCGGGTGTAGAGCAGGCTCTTGCCGCGGACCTCGGCGAGGAAGAAGGGCAGGGTGAGGACGTCGATGACGGGGACGGCCTTCATGGAAGAGACGATCTCCTGGCGGATCTGGTTCTTGAGGAAGCGCGGGTGGTACTCGAGGCGGCGGTCGAAGATGAGGTAGTAGGAGAGGGCGCTGAAGACCCAGTAGAGCAGCGAGGCGCCGATCTGGGTGATGACGAGCAGCGAGATGCACTGGCGCAGGATGCTGTCGCGCGGCCAGGCGGAGCCATACGAGAGCGGTGACAGGGCGGTCGTGGACGAGTTCCAGTCCGACGACGAGATGAAGGCGGCGGCGCCGGTCGCATTGGAGGCGGCCGCGGTCTGCGCGGGGACGAAGTAGGCGTAGACCTTGTCCAGGACGAGAGGATCGAGGATCTCGAGGGCGACGTCCATGATGGGCGAGTTTCTCTCACTCACTCTCTCACTCGCTCTCTTCCAACGAACGGTAAGGGGGGAGAGGTCGCACAGTTGGGGGATGGGAGGCGGGAGTCGAGTCGCGGGTGCGGTTGCGGTTTGCGATGCAGTTGGAGAGCTGGGAAAGCTTATCTTGGGGCGGAAGAGAGGTTCCAATCCGTAGGATGTTGCACCGAAGTTGCGCTCGCGGCGGTCGGGTTTAACGTCAGGTCAGGGGCAAAACCGACGAGGACATTTTCTACCCTGGCGTTGGTTGTTCCATGCCAAATTAGTCAAAGCTGCTTTTGCCGATGCTGGGCCACTATGTTTGCCCTGTGCTGAGCAAGGTACCACCTGCCTGCCTGCCTGCTCTGATCTGCTGGGCGGTGCCAACCCAAGGTAACAAGGTGGAAAAAATTGGATTGGAAGAAAAAAAAAAAGGGACCAAACCAGGGGGAGAAGCGGGTGATTGTACGCCGCTAAGCTTCATCTGTTCATTTGGACGGGGGCAGACTGAATCATCCAGCCAGTCACAGCCATAGAAGCCCTGCATCGGTGGGGTTCGCGAGCTGGTAGCGTACAAAATGAAGGTACGCGCAGCGATGTATCCATGTCCCGATGTACCGCTGAACGTACCTTTCACGGTGGTTGTGCGGTTTGCTTTGGCGGTGCCGAAGGCGCCAAGCAAGACAGAGTGACTTGAGTGACAAGAGTGACATAGCAGTAGCGGCAGGTATCGGTCGCGTGTGGCACACACACACACACACACACATACAGCACGCACCTGCCTCGATTCAATTTGCCAATTTCATTCAAATGCTGCTCATTGATCCCATTGATGCCGTTGATTCGCCGCCCTGATTCGCCCATCGCCCATCTTGTCCCCTCCAACCCCCCTTCCTCCTCCAGCAGCAATCTTGTTGAGCTGCAGCGGCTTTCCTTCCAATTCCTTCCTTTCCTTCCCTCCCACTCGTTACTGTTCCTTCCGCTTGTCGTCGGGCGAATCGGAGCCTGGGCGCATCCCGAAGACGGAGTTACGACATGGTGCGCCAGCGCTCAGGGAGGGGCGGATCTCTCGGGATTTCGAGATGCCAGTCGAACCATTTCTCCCATGGTTGCCACAATTCCCACCCCGCCGACAACGGCATATCCCAGCTTTGTCCATGCGTTATCCTTTTCTGCCATCTGGATTTTCTTGGGATCGCCGCGCTTGTCTGTCCCATCTGCGTGGCCCGGGTGGTCATTTGCTCAACCTCCCACCGGCGCCTTTCCAGTGTGACGTGTAAACCTCCACTCGTCGCTCGTGCGTGTCAGTCTTCTGGAGGTCCTGAAAACGGTGCTTCCTAGCCGCTGGGCGAGTCGACGACGATAGCTGCACCACACTGAACAGAGACATGGCACTTCAGTTGAGCCGGCCGCGAGGGCCCATGCACATGGCCATCTCGGCCGAGGACCAGTGACTCGCTTGGTTTGAGAGTGAAACTGGGAATGGGAGGAGCCAAGACGAAGGCTGTGTTGCGCGCTCATTTCAATTCACCGGCGGTGTGTCATTCCAGCACACGGAGCCGTCATTCGCTATCTGCATGCTACAGCCCGAATACGCTCTCGGGGTCGGGGATGTCGCCGTCCCTCGAGCCCGGGAACGTGGTGGCTCCACTTGATCTTCGATTCACCTACCTACTCATGCACCGCGACGACGATTGGAGCGAAACTGCTGTCCAATCACACCTCGCCCGCGAGCGTCTACCTATATGTACTATGTAGGTCACGAAATGTTGGTACAGTCTCGCTTTCCGAACCCGAAATCGGGACCTGAACCATATCCAAACTCCAACTCGCGCTACATGATGTCCTGGCACAGCTATCACCGCAAGCGATGGCTTATGTAACACTCGCGCCTCGCATACGAGACGGGAGGATGGGGTGAGCGGCCGCGGGTGGGCCGAGTAAGCACTCTCTCAGCAGTGCAACCTTCCCGGTGCCGCTGCTGCCTAATCCTTCGGGGAAGCTCATTCGAGATGACAACTCGCTCCGCCCCCTCGTCCCATGCCATCACTTCTCAGCGGCCTCCACCACCGGCGCAACGACACGGACTCGGAGCGCCAAGGTCGGGCGTTGGGACCCTCTTCGGACGTTTGCCAAACACACCTGCATAGCTTGCGCCTTTGCTAGGAAACCAGGCGGCCATCAACAAAAGCCCTGTTCGAAACTGGCTGCATCAACAGACCCAGCTCGCGATGCCAAATACCGGCAAACCAAGTCCTAACTGCCACCTCTGTCGCCAGAGGAGGGTGAAGGTGAGGAAACGCCCACCGGGCCCCCTCGTCGGCGGCGAAACCCGTTTTCCGTCTCCGTGCAGCTAACACCGGTCCCAAAGTGCGATCTGGCCCGGCCGCAGTGCCAGAGATGCGTCAAATACGGGGTCCAGTGTCCCGGGTACCGCGACGACCAAGACCTGCGCTTCCAACACACCGATGCAGTGTCTTTTGGACACCGGAGAGGGAAGAGGCAACAACAGATCCACCCGCCGTCCTCTCCGGGGGCTTTAGAGGTGATTGCATTGACACCCGAGTCGACGGCGTCGCCCGTATCGTCACAGGAGTCAGGTAGCCCGGGTTATCAGTCTGCCGGGACGCCTCCCCTGCCTGTTCCGCGGTCGGTTCGTCAGCACTGGACGGCCGAGTCCATACCGCTCGTGATCGGCCTCTACTCGAGTTTGGATTTCCTCCCGAAACTGTTCAAAGATGTCAGACAGGACCACTGTCTCGTCCTTGCCAGCCATGTCTTCACTAGAGCATACGTCATCAACCGCTTTAGGCCGAGAATGGACCAACGAGAGCTGTCAGTGTGTCTTGGTAACGCCCTGGCCTCAGTGCAGGAGGCCGTCAAGAGCCCCAAGGTATACGCGGCCGATTCCACAATCGTAGCAGTCTGGCTGCTCGGGAACTACGAGGCAAGTCTCTTGTAATCACCGTCATACGTTCATGTCACACACTCACTCAGGGACCACTGCTAAGATGTTTTTCGGCAGCTGGTGATCGGCGGTCTGGAGCGACGGTCCTTCATGACAAGCCAGGAACGAGGGACCGCTCTCGAGGCCCCATGGCACATACATGGCAAAGGCATCATGAGCCTCATGCGCGCTAGAGGCGACCGCCAGCTGTATACGCGGACGGGCCGGCAGATTTTCTGGCTCATGCACAACATGCTTGTAAGTCGGCCAGCCCATCGCACTCGTTTTCATTCGTTCCACTTACACCGGACCTAGCAAATCCAACATACCATCACAAACACACCGTGCCCGCCAGAATTCGACCGCTGGTTCAACATCATTGAGCAGACTCTGCAACCCGTCGAGGTTTTGTTTCTGCAGGTTGGACGGTACATCTCCGCGGGCTGTTCTCTGCTGTCCAGAGTGATGCCCATCACGCGAAGCGGCGACGCGGAGCGGGCGTGCGCCGAGTACGAGCAGCTCCTGGCTGAATGCGACCAAGTAGAGCTCGTCATGGCGGAATGGATGCAAGCAGCCCCCGAATACCGGATCGACCCCGCGCCTGTCTACGACCACTTCTGGAACTCGTGGCGCGGCGCCCGGATCAAGATCCACCACATGATGATCCTCCTCACCAAAGTCGTCGAGCACGCACCGGACTGCCCTTTCGACCCCGAGGCGTTGCAGTCGCGCAGGGACCTCTGCCTGCAGATCATCGCGGCGACCAGCCGGGACGTCGTCGACAGCATACCCAAATCACTCGGCGGCAAGGCGCCCGACACGGACCCGCAGTCGCCGACTGCCTACTTCGACGCCGTCCGGCTGATATGGCCGCTGAGCCACGTGTACATCATGCCGACGGCGCCCAGCCACTTGCGGGCTGCGGCGAGAGAGGCGCTGCTGCGGATAGGGAGGGAGAAGGGCATCTTGACGGCCTTGACGCCGCGGGCGGGCGGTTACCACTTTCCCCCGGAGACGCTGAAGGGCATTCCTATCGATGAATTGGATGAAAGCGATGGATATTTGCCACGTATCTTGCCCAAAGCTGAGGCAAAACGTTCCGTAGTATAACGGAGCATACGTGAAATGCGTCACACAAGTGGTCCAAAGAACATGTAACAAAGTTTACCCGATGATTGCCCTGGTTGATGGGTGATGATGCACCGCTTTGGAATGCTACGTGGCTCAAAATAGGGTTACCAAAGGGCACGACAGGCGAAGACCAGCGAATTAACTTCTGAAATGGAACTACAATGGCACGGGGGATGGATGACCTTTCGCTATCATTTGATCTGGCGGTTGTGCGTTACTCAAGCGCCAGGTCCCCCCTGGTTGGCCACCTTACGCCCCTTGACATCAGAGTCGGCCCAAAGCCACCACTGGACAATCTTCCCACGCGGGTAACAAGCTTCGACCCAACGGTCGGATAGCATTTGAATGGATCCAAGGGTGCAGCTGTGTTAGGCACCCGCAAGCAGATCAACGTGCCCCGCCCCAGCAGTTCGGAGGGCGCGAAGCTTGTTTCGACGTTAGTGTTGACCTCTGTGGCCCGCCCTAGTGGAGGCGGGCGTTCTTGTTGTCAGCACGGCTTTTGCGTGCCGATGTATGCCATCCTCTTACCGAATGGGGAAACCCATTCGATGGGCTTCGCACATCCCCCTGCGATAGTGGTGTCTTTGCTGGCTTCCGAGTGGATGGGCTGCTCAGCCACCAGGCGGGGCAGTGGGCGGCGCCCTCGAGGCGCATTGCAAAAGATCATTTCCGGGTTGAGGGACATGCTTCCGAGCCAGCGAGCATCGTTGGCGCGTCGGTCGTCGACGACTCGCCCGTGGCTTGGGAGGGCGTCGGTGGATTGCGAATGCAAGCGAGTGCGACAAAGGATTCACCGTCTCATCTGCATGCTTGATCAACGCTGCGAAGGATTCGGGAGGGCTCCACGCTTTTGCAGGTCGAGGAGGGACGAGATAAATACAATGGCCACGCTCTCGAGATGTGGTGTTTCTGGACTCATCGGTCAACGCAACCACACAAACAACTCGACACGACAAAATGGAGGCGTTTCTCCAACCCAGAGCCGATAGCAACTCGGCCAAAGATGTTTGCACCAAGATTTCCCTCGCCGAGAGTCAGTGCAGCTCCTGGATCCCATGTCGATACGTCGAGCACTGACACACCACCCAGATGCCTCACAGCCCTTGTTCGGCAGCATGTCCTTTTACACGTTCAACATGATCCTGTCCGGCAGCTTTACCGCCGCGTCCTGCCTCATCATCTTCACCCTGATGTTGCTCCATGCGACGCACCTCAGCAAGAGCAACGAGCAGATCAAGTATGGCCGTCCTTGTTCCCGTGGTGCAAAGCGACCTCTAACAGTGGCAGAATCATGCGCATCTCGCTCATCATCCCGTTTTGGTCCATCATTTCCTTCCTGTGCATCTGCTTTCCGTCGGCCGAAGTCTATCTCCACCCGTGGCTCGAGTTCGTCCAGTCCATCTGCCTGGGTACCTTCTTCATCCTGCTGTGCGAGTTCGTCTCGCCCAGTGCGCAGCACAGGGACGTCTTCTTCGCCGCGCTCACGGTGAAGAACAAGAAAGCAGCCAACGGGGAGGAGAACGGCCTGGAGTGGTTCAGGGTGAGTCGGCGCGTCTGTGGTGTGTGCATCGTCCGGTTTCTGACGCCTCCCAGAAAATGTGGTTCGCCGTCTTCCAGTATCCAGTCGTCAGTCTGCTAGTGGCTATCGTGACTGCCATCACGCAGGCTGCGGGGGCATACTGCGAGTTCGAGAGCAAGGCGCACTTTGCCAAGCTTTGGGTGAGTCCATCTGTCTTGTTTGATACTCGACGTCCAGGAGTGGTGCTAACGGCGGGAAGCTGTCCATCATAAGCAACGTCTCGCTCACACTCGCCCTCATGACGGTCATCCGCTTCTTCATGCAGCTGAAGTCCCAGCTGAAGCATCACCAGCCAATCGCCAAGTTTCTATCATTCAAGCTGGTCGTTACTCTGACCTTTATCGAGACTGTAAGTCATGGCTATATACCTGCAAATCGGTATCTGGCGACCTAACACATCCTTCATAGATCATCTTCTGGATCCTCCGCGATACCGGGTCCCTGAAACCGACCCCGACGCTGACGGACGCGGACCTCCGCATCGGCATCCCGTCTATGCTCGTCTGCATCGAAATGCTTCCTCTGGCGGCGTTCTTCCACTACGCGTACTCCTACCGCCCCTACGTCATTGGAAGCGGCCGCATCCGCCGGCCCCTCGCGGGCGACCTTGAGGCGTACGAGCCCCAAACGTACACCGGCGGCCCAGGCGGGCTGTGGGCCCTAATTGAGATGTGGAACCCGAAGGAGATCATGGAAGCCATCGTGTTCGGCTTACGGATGAAGGCGGAGGAGCGGATACAGCAGCGCACCAAGAAGGGGTGGAACAATCCGGCGTACCAACCGGTGGACCAAATTCACGAAATGGAGAGAAGACATTGAAGAGACGAAGCGGATGGGCTCGGCGACGTCATGATTGTGCTTCTTTGGCTTTTGGCGAGCAATGTGTCTTGAAATACTCTGCGGCTGTATCTATGGGATATGCAATATAGACTCGTTTACAAAGCGTTGACCTTGGCAGCGTGCTCGTAGATGAGCGGCTGCGCCTCGGCGTCGTCTAGGTAGATTGTGAAGCCGTCGTTGTGGTTGCGGCCGTACGAGTAGTTGGAGTAGCCAAACTGCCAGTACAGGTCGGGCATCTCCTCCTCGAGCGTGATGGCCTGCCACTTGCCGAGGACCTCGGTTCGCGGGGTGTTGTCAACGACGCCCAGGTACTCGAGGCGCTTGTCGGGCGTCAGCCAGCCGTACTCCTCGTGCACGACCGGCTTGCCGACCGCGCGGCCCGACGCGGCGTGGTCGCGGATCCACTGCTCCGTCCACTCGACCGTCTTGCTCCACCAGTCCGGGTACGAGTGGAAGACGCCAAAGTCGATGTTGGGCAGCGCCAGCTCGTGGTCAAAATCGCTGCCGTCGGCGCCGTTGTAGGCCCAGTCGTCGGATTCAATGTTGAAGCCGCCCTCGCCGCCCCACGTCACGAGGTGCTTGTTGTCGAGGCTCTTGACGTACGCGCTCATCTCCTCGATCCAGGCGCCGAGCCGCTCCGGGGTACAGTCGGCACTGCGGGGGAGGTTGCGCACGCCGTCGGCGCCGCAGCGGGGCTCGTTGGCGAGCTCCCAGGCCATGATGGCGGGGGAGTCCTTGTACCGGGTGACGAACGCCTTGACGTAGCGCTTGAAGGCGTCCTTGATCACGGGCACGTGGTAGAACTGGCGTCCGCGGAGTCAGCATCGTCACGGGTCAGCTCTCGTGAGGGTGGGGGGCACACGCACATCGTCGTGGTACTTGCCGCCCAGGTTGACGGTGTACACGTCCATGCCGCCGTAGTCGGCCCAGTTGTTGGTCAGCGCGACGATCAGCTTGATGCCGACGTTGGTGGCAGCGTTGACGACCTTGTCAAAGGCCTCAATGTTGATGACGGACGTGCCGTTCCCGTACCATGTCTGGAAGATGATGTCGGTGTCGCCGGCGCCCTCGCCGCCGTACTGGGGAAGCCCGTCGGGGTTGTAGGTGGCGTTCTTGTCGTTGAAGCCCCAGGTGCGGAAGACCTTGAGCCCGGCGTCCTTTGCGGCGGTCAGACCGGCCTCGACATCTGCTTGGTTCTACAGGCTATTGTCAGTCTCGGAGGTGTTTTGCCAAAGCCAGTTGGGGTCGCGTACGTTGTCAAAGGGAAAGTAGTAGGCATTGCTGCCCGCAAAGTTGAAGTCCTCGCCGTCGAGCTGGAACTTGGTGCCCTTGACCGTGACGAAGCCCTTCCTGATGCAGGCCGCGGAGGCGGCTCCGCTGGCCAGGAGGCCAATTGAGAGCAGACCGGAAAGTTTGGGTAGCATTGTGGGTAATTGCCGGACGGATGCTACAGCTTTCCTAGCTCTTCCTGTCTCCAGACGCGCAACCTCCTAATGGAAGACGTGTGATTGTGCGCCATATTTATTAATATTGGTCTTGCTTCATGATCCAGACGAGTCGACGACAGTGAGCCGGGCCATTTCCCGTTTAATCACGGAGACCGTTGGACCGCGTGCCATCAGCTCGATCCGAGTGAAGTTGGAGATGCCAAGGGCAGGGACGGCGCACCATGCCATTTTGAACGCGGAGCGTGGCAGTCCGAAAGTTGGGGTTCGTCCAATGGTATGACACGGGAACGGAATTGGGGAACATCGACAGACCACCGTTGGGGGCGATCGTACCTGGTGTAATTTCAACTTTAAATCCTTGGGTGCACCGTCATCGATGCTACTCTACTAGGTGCGAGTAAACCGCAGAAGTTATGGTGAAGATCGGCCCCGGCGCCTCGGGGGAGACTGTGGGTCTGAGATTGGTCTTCAATGAATCTCCAGCTTTCGTCTCAGCTTCTCAACTTAGAAGACCTGGAGCTCAGATGGCCGGCCGGGCCAACAGTGAATGCAATGATTGACGAAATAGGTCATGCCGAGAAACACATCCAGATCTAGGAACCCCTAACCGACGGGATGGACTTCCTGTTCGGCCTAGAACCAGCTATGGTCATTCGTAAATCCGATCCATTCACTAAATCCTTTACCGCCCTTGGGCGTCTCCTCCCGGCCGGCAAGTTGGCCAGTCATCCTGCTCGCTCCGGCTTCTTTGGAGAACCGCTCACATGGCAACGTTTCTCCACCAACAAACTGTACCCTGACTTACATCTGGCGGTGGTTCCCCGCAATAGCCTTCTCCCCTGCCGCCGCCGCTTTAAGTGGGGAAAACGAAGCAGGATCGTTACCCTGCTAGTCTGGACAGAGCTCTCATACGGTGGAAGGCCGCAGCCCACAGTGGACGTCCCGATATGCGTGACTGCAGACGGGGTTTTCGACGGCCGTTCTTATGGCCGGGCACGCTACCGACAGGCCCAGGTAGTTGTCCAGATACCCCATGTCATGCGGGGTTACTTGCTGCGGGGCAGCTCCAGACGGGTGATCTATGTGTGCCGTAAACTGGTGTTGGCTCGAACGGCTTGACTGGAACAGCAGATCGTGGTTGAGTGAGATGTGGTACATCAACGGCCAAAATCAGCAGGCGGATAGATAAAAGGTGGGTCGGGGGAGTGGTTGCTCTGCGGCGACTCGAGACACAGCCCCAGCTCTTTGCCCAATGCGGCTTGTGGCAAAGTGAAAAGGATTAACGGTGCACAGCCACAGCAAGCTAATCTAGTACCTGTAACTTGCCGACGGCAATGTAATCAACTAGCGCATAGCTAAAGCGCGTTTCTGTAAAACTAACAACAGTTACTACGAAATGCAAAAAACGAGTCTGCGTTACTGACTTGATGGAACTTATGCCTCGTGGCGGAATCGAACCGCCGATCTTCTCATGACACTAGAATACTAGTGAGACGCTATACCACTTAGCCAACAAGGCTTGTTTTAGTGGGTTCAGTTGAAGCAATATGTTGCATGGCCACACATGCGGAAGTGGGCCCCTGAGACAGGCAGACTGGGGCACCACTCGGTCGTTCAGATGCGGCAGGATCGTCTACTGTCTTGATTCAGGGAGAGCAAAAAGAGAACAGGAGAACCAGGCACGATTAAAAGAATGCATCTAAGTATCATTGTCTATTTTGGACCCATCCCTTCATGAGCCTTGTGTGAGGAGTTCGAACGAACCAGAAATGACACACAGAGATGCAGTGGATGTGGTTTAGTGTTGAGGTAGATGTGGACCAGTTGGAAGTAGAGGTTACCATCGTACATAGCATTCTTTTTCCCGATAATGTTTTCGTAGATGAGACGTTACTCTTTCTTGTTCTCAAACTCCTTCATCTTTTGGATTGCCCGCTCTAGTCGGTCCGTGAGGATGGTGTCAAATCCTAGTCGTTCCTTGTCTTCAAATAGTTCGGAGAGTCTCTTCTTCCAAAGTTGTAGTTTACTCCAGCCTTGTTCCACTGTCGCCTTTCCAACTGTATCGCCGCGTGGCTGGGGCGAAATCACGTCCTGAAATACCAAGTCGGCACAACGTATAACCCATTCAGTCGCCACCCAAAGCCTTGACTCCAAGATGGGACCCTCATCCAGCGGCTCATCGAGGGCGCTCTGGAGTTGCCAAGCGGGAAAGTTCAGCCAAGGAGAAAACTCCTCTGTTGTGATTCTAGCGGTGAAATAATTAAGGTTCTTCCATGCAACTACGTCTTTTGGAGTCCATTCGTCGAGCTCGGTAGGATCTGCTGAAGTGTTAGTAAATGTTGTATTGGTCATCGAGAGAGAGGTAGGCCCATCAAACCATTTGTCCAATAAGTAATTCGCCAGGTGCGGCAAGTCTTTCCATAGAAGAGGCTCTTCCTATTGAGCAAAGTCAGTGAAAGAAGCTATCGATCATTGGTAAGCCTACTTCTTCAGTGGCGCCAACATGTCCACCATTTCGTCGCAAGGCCTGGATAGCGTCCACCAACATGTCCTGCCAGGGGTGTTCCTGCGGAACAAGATGGGCGACGTCTATTACGACCATCCAGAGATCCCATAGGAATCTGGATGCATTGTCCCTTGATGACTTGGTGGCACCCAGTTGTTGGATGGCATCGGCCAATTCCGACGCACCTATGCCGATGTCTCTTGCGTTTTGGAGATGTTTTGACAAAGTGTCAAAGATTTCCTTTTGAGAATCCGTCGTATTTTATTCTTCAACGGTGCTGAGATTGACCTCGTCCGCCATCTTGGTGTCGGTCAGAGGATGAGAGATTTGGGAGGGGGGACGGTGCGGCGCTGGTGAGAACTTGAGTCGAAGAGCCGGTAAGAACTGAGGGATGTGGGTAACATTAAAATAGTTCGGTGCAGAATGGCTGTACCTGATTGTGAGTTTGGTTGAGAGATTGCGGCATTGTATTACCATTGGGGCAGTGTAGGATGCCATTGTGAGGCCGCCAAAAGATGTATCGGTTGGTTTCGATTTATTGCAGCGCTTATCGTTTCCAACTCATCTCGAGCATTAAGCGCCAGTGCCGGCAGGCCTTGGGCCGCCTTCAAGGATGCAGTTGGTCGCAGTTGGTCGCCGCCAGTATCCCTGTCTGTCATTTTGCAACAAACAAGTGATTCACAAGTGACCATCCTTCTATTCTGAGCAATATGTTAGGAATGACCTACTTTTGGGGAATTAATGTTGAAGACACATACCCGACGGTGGGTTATCGGTGCGAGCAATTACTGGGACAACAAGTCTTCATTCATAAGCCAAGGTAGCTATTTAGGTAGTCGCAAACGACTGTATTGTTCTTGGAGCCACGATGTCCGCTCGATGAAGAGCTTGTGTGGGAGAGGATATGGAAGACAACGAAATTTCGTTGCTTGCTACGCGATTCCTGTCAGTGAGTGGTATAAACAACCAGGTTTTGAGAGTCTAGCCTATGGGAAACATCAGTTAGAATGGTCCGGTTGATGATAGAGGGCACATATTCCTCACGTGCAAGGCTAGTTTTAATCCATATTCCCAGTCTCCTATGTTCTATCCGACTGGTAACACGATACTATACCTAAGGTATTTTCCCATAATTTTATTATGTGTCAGTGACATCTGATATGATTCGGCGTATCTTGGGTTCGTCCATATGGGGTTCCAACTATAAAATCAGAGAGATGTGTTAGCTCGGACTAAACTGCAAACCAGTAACTAAGAGCGCTTACACCACAGTCACAGAACATGAGACGCAAGTTTGCTGATTACTATCTCCAATTTGTTAACGTCGCATCCCTCTATTCGGAAAGGGTGGGATTGGACAAGCGAGAAAGCAGTCACAATTGGCCACTGCGCCTTACTTCGATTGTTTGCCAACAATGGATCTAAGATCCTCATGCAATGAGCGCGTTATCAGCAGTAATTTGACACGCAGCAAGGGAATCCTCGTTTGTATAGCGAAGCTGGAGGTTTGTTCTGGTTCGAGGGTTGCCATCTCAGAAGCGAACTTAGGACTGCAACTTGGACCTCTGTGAGTCGACACTGAGGCACTCGAAAGACTGAGCAATCAAGTCTTCTCTGTGTTATTTTCGGACACCCTATATTCTAATCAGTGGCATTGGTACGGCTTTCATCGAACACCAGTAAGTTACTGAAAGCTAGATTTTCAAGCCGTTGCAAAAGTCACAAAACCCAAATACTCATGTTTCTAGTACTATTATATGGAAGCTGGCACTCCAGTTCTCTCGGAGTCTCATTGCGCGGTCAACTACCTTTTCAACCCCGGTCACATCCATCGAAGCAAACGGAGCCACACTGTTAATTCCGCATTCGGCGTCACCACCACGCGGGCTTGGCCCTCCGCGATCTTATGGCCGTGCCCGAAATCCACCAATTACCGAAACATGCAGAACCACCGCTTACCACCCGCTCATTAAAAACCTGGGGGATGCCCACGGTAATGCCATGCCGCATCAGTCCAGGGTCACTTGGTGATAGGGTGTCATCGCACTGTCCACGGGGTCACGACTTCATATATGGCAAGCAAGTTCACTCGTCGACTCCGCAACGACACTCTGGACAAGACGGCACAGGACCGCTAGCCAAGGAGCATAGCCATGACTTAATATCTGGTGAGGAGAGCGATGCCACGCAATATTGTCATGCCGTTGTTGTATTGGATATGGTGACCGCATTTCAATCGGTTGATTGCCGAACAACAAATTGCAACAAATGACAACCCAGAGCCGAGATCCGATGGATGCGTCTATATATCTGACGAGCCATACCTGGTTATCCCGCGGCTTTCCTCAATGTGTTGTCTTCTCATACTCACGCCGCCTGTCCCGTCTTCTACTAAGCTTTGATCGTCATGAAGACCGCCGTCCTATCCCTGCTGGCGATCGCCGCCAACCAGGTTTCCGCGCATGCAACCTTTCAGCAACTCTGGATTGACGGGGTGGATGTAACCACAACACAATCACGCCTAGTTGAAAGTGCAGACCGTGCTGACGTACTATAGTTCGGCGGGCAATGCGCTCGCCTCCCGCTCTCCAACTCGCCCGTCCAAGACGTCACCTCCAACAACGTTCGATGCAACGCAAACAGCGGCCCCGTGGCCCGCAAGTGCGCCGTCAAAGCCGGGTCCACCGTCGTGGTTGAGATGCACCAGGTACGTCCCGTAATCCGATCCTTGAACTTGGAAAGCAAAGTGTCTCCAGCAACAGCGACTAACCGCATCCTCCCGCCCAGCAAGCGAACGACCGCTCCTGCGCCGTAGAGGCCATCGGCGGCGCCCACTACGGCCCCGTCCTCGCCTACCTCACCAAGGTGACCGACTCGTCCACCGCGGACGGGTCCACGGGCTGGTTCAAGATCTACCAGGACGGCTGGTCCGCCAAGGCCGGCAGCGTCAACGGCGACGGCGACAACTGGGGCTCCAAGGACATGAACACGTGCTGCGGCAAAGTCCAGGTCAAGATCCCCGCCGACATCCCTGCGGGCGACTACCTGCTCCGGGCCGAGTCCGTCGCGCTGCACGCCGCTGGTTCGAGCGGCGGCGCGCAGCTGTACATGACGTGCTTCCAGCTCACGATCACCGGCGGCGGCAGCGCTTCCCCGGGCACGGTGCTGTTCCCGGGGGCGTACAAGGCTTCCGACCCGGGTCTGCTCATTGACATCCACAGGTGAGATGGAACCGAATTCTGTTCATGGTGCGGACGTGTGCTGATGGGGCGTTGTTGACAGGTCTTTGGCGACGTACGTGGTCCCAGGCCCGACTGTCTATGCCGGCGGCTCCACCAAGAGCGCGGGGTCCGGATGTGTGGGTTGTGAGGCGACCTGCACCGCCGGCTCCGGGCCGACCGGCACGGCCTCGAGCGTCCCGCAGGCCACCGTCACCGGCGGCCTTCCTGGCTGCGCCGTAGCCAAGTTTGCGCAGTGCGGCGGAGAGGGCTACACCGGCTGCACTACCTGTGCCGTGAGTGATCTTTGAACGTCCTGCTAATTTACGTTGATCATGATGCTGACAAACGCAAAGTCGGGCTCGACATGCCAAGCCGTCTCCCCTCCATACTATTACCAGTGCGCTTGAGAAAGCCTGCGGGTTTGAATGAGAGGTCATTAGTTGTCATTCGCGCGAAGTTTGATCTGGCTAACGTATCGTTCTGGGAGCATTGCTCTTGGACGGGGATGTTTCGACAGTTAGAAGATTGTGTGCTGGAACAAATGGTTATGCCGAACCCTAAGTGTACCAACGAGATTGAAAGTCCACGCAAATTCAGGCACGTCAACAAGAAATATGAAAGGTCGAGGGTTTCATCCATATAGTTCTAGATGAAAAGTATCCAGTGCATCACTAGGCTCAATCACAACGTGAACGCGATGATAACATGGTGGTTTCCTCGCACTGACTTGTGTAAGCGAAACTGGCCACCACGAGGGATGAAACTGTAATCATGCATTCTATTGATACACTCTAGGCTGTGTTGTCGGCTGTCAGCCATCTCTGGACCTCAGTTCATTCCCCATTAGTCAATCTGGATGCCGCCCCGGCTTCTCACGAAACGGTCACTCTTATGTTCGTACCTGCGGCTACGATTCGAGGCAGTGCGCCGTCCTGAGATCAGAGTGGCATTTCGCATTGACGTTGACAGGGGACGAGGCGATCTGGATGATCTGGGCGTGCTGGGGAGTTGCAGGTCTCTCTGTATTCTCGCAATGGCTGGACCAGGTCGTGACGTCCCGGTGGATCTGGCCTTGTTAGATGCCTGCTCTTCCCTCCATGTCCGGACGCGATCAGAATGGCTGGACCTTGGTCGCCTTTGCTCTTCTCCCACACAATCCTCTAGCAAGTCCATCGTGTTAAGCCAGTCCCTAGCATCGCGCGCCTCTTTCTCCACCAACGAAGCCCTTATTAGCATCGGCCGGCGACGTGTAGAAATCTCCAGTGCGTCGACGCAGTCTCCCAGTGACTTCTTCTCTGCCAGTATCACGCCAATGCCAGACATGAGCACCACCATCGAGAACTGATCCCCCAAGTCTCCGTACGCCGCCGAATTTACGAACTCGAATCTGGTGCCCAAGTCCAGCCTCGAACCCCGCGATACCAAGGCGACCAGCTCGTCGCGCTCGTCGGCCATCTTTCTCACTTCGTCTGGCGTCCGCTTCCTCCACAGCATCCACCCCCCGTTCCCCTCAGCCTTCGTATCCTGATCCCCCGACTATGTCGCCACTCAAAGTCAACGTCAACCAGCCCTTCACGGCGCGGGAGCCGCATAGTGAACACCCACTGGACGGCTGAGGCTCTTCGCCAGATTAGTTGGCTGAGTAGGCCCCAAATGCCTTCACTCGGCATTTGTTGTTCCAAAATAACTTTGACCGGCCCCTCATTTCCTGTTGACTCGAAAAGGACAACTTCCATCGTCTTCATCGTCTTCCAACCAGTCCGCACCACCGTGCGATGCGTGAGATTTGCTATTTTCGGATGCAAGTCAAAGGGGCCCGCGTGCAGATTGATGCCGACGTGATTTTCGGAGGGCTCATCATCGTTGCTGAGGCAAAATAGTGGGTTATCTGCGGTCTCGGCGATTCCGGAGTTGAAGATGTTGAATTTCATAGGGATTTGTCGGTCTGACCAACGGCGGCCCTGGTCGTCCTTCATCGCGAAAGATGTACGATATGTCAGCAATGAGAACTGTAGGGTAAGTTTTGGAAAGAGAGCTTCCTTCAATAGTGTGACTTATAGCCAACTTGAAGAATGCACCGCCCAACGTCGTCATCTGCGGCGATGGTTGCCCGAAGAGAAATTCTGACGAACCCAGAATGGTCGCAAAGATGTTTCTTGCGAAGTAACGACAGTCGGCGCTGCTAACTAAGGCGCAGGGGAAATGTAAGTAAACGGAGACTGCCTGTTGGTTCTTTAGAGAAGTCACGACATAAGACCATGGTACATGAAAATGTAAGGCAGCAGGTTCGACCAGTTCAGCCGGCCGTGCCCAGACGCCGTGCCGACCCGGAAGGATCCACATTTCCCGCCGACAGCGCTGTCCAGCCTCGGCCCAAGGACGCCGTTTGACTCAACGTGTTGTGGTTAAACGTAGGTAGGCAGTAATCAAATTAGCGAAAGGCTGAAATAGAAAAAAAATGGGGAAAAATCGGGGTACAAGCGCCCGCATCCGATCGTTGCCACCCTTGACCCGCCGCCTTATCTAAATCGTCAGCGCCCAATTTGTAGCTTAAAGCATTGCCAAACTTCAGAGGCCCTCATCAAAGCCACTGCCCTGCGTGCCATAGTGTACTGCGGCATTACGATAGAGCCCCTGAAATATACAAGTAGCACGCGCGTCCCTTTTGTAGTCTTATGGCTACCTGACAAAGGACTGCTCTTCACCTTTGTAAGTCATTCCGAACTATTCAGTCAATATGTAAATAGTGGCAATTAGTCTTTCGCACTCGATTAGATTTGTTCTTGACTTATATCATTCCATAACCTTTAGTCATTTCAAGCCATCCTCTTGCGGAATGGATTTCCAAAGAACCATGAGATTGTCTCAACTTCTGATGATCGAAATTTTGGAAGTAGCACAGTGAAAACACCAGACAACACAGTAAACGGAGGCGAATGTTCTTAGATCAGAAAGTGGACAGACAACTTTCGAGACTCGTCCTGCTAGCCTCACACGCTCCAAGTAGATGTTCGATTGCATGCTGGCATAGCAGCGTACCACAATAGCAGGCGATTTCTAACTCCATGGCTACAGTCTTCTCAGTCTTTGATGCGGTCGTCCATCATTCCCGAGAGACAGTACATATAAGGCACATCCCTTCTGACAGCCGGGACATTACCTCTGAAGAACACTTGGTTGAACAAGGAGAGTGACGATGGAAAGAATGTAGTCTGGGCGCTCTTGAATGGCGGTTGTTCCCGACAGACACTCGGTGGCTATGGCTTATCAACATCGTAAGATGCCAAGACGATACTTGCAAAAGCCAAGCCTTAGTCAGATTTCCTCCGTTCTGCTTTCTCTCCGCGCTTGCCAAAAGGAAAGAAAGTCGGGGCGACATCCAATTGAGTGTTTAGTGAGGTGCGTTCCTTGTCGACTGGCTTGGAATTACTTGATGATGAGAAGGCAATCCCCGCAGATCCCAGATCTACAAGAAGACTAGCAGGATTGAGAGTATCGCTTAGTAAAGAAGCCCGTCGATCATCATGATGTTCCATGGGGTACAGCCCATTACAGGTAGCCGGTGTTTGTTGGGACGGAGGACGTAGCCTATCCGAAGCCGCCACCGAAGGAGTGGAAGTCTTGCTTAGGTTGGGGGCCACGAGGATATTCCGGGATAATTGACAAGCTCCGGACACAAGACCGCCCGACCGGCAGGCGTTCGGTAGGCGTGCTACTCAAAGTGTGTGGTACGGGTGGGTGTGATCGGGGACGAGTCGGCCGAAGCTAGATGAACAAGCTCAAAGATCGCGTTGACGGTGCGTAAGCCAAGTTCGTTCATCCCTAGTTTCTCCTTCTTCTGGGGAGTCGCGATTCATGATTCGGCGCATAGTAGCGTTTGAGCTATTATTGTGGCCGTCTTGACATGTCTGATGCCAAGTAAGAGGCAGCCGCCACGCTGGCGACATCGAGCGAAGGATAGGCTAAGAAAGCAGAAAAACGGGCTTGGGGGCTTGGCATTTCTTGTACTCGAGCTTCAGTTGCTTGAACCACCTGTCCCAAAGACCGCTGATTTGAGGCGAATGCCTGCGCTGCTTTGGGAATCATAGCTGTTGCCATCTCATCTCAGTAACTGCATGCGCTACTTGTGCGATGGACCCTAGGATCCTCCGCAACGCGCAGAGTGGGAACGTTTTTGTCGCATGCTATTCCCAGCGTCGCAAACAGCACGGACGGCGTCTCACAGGCCAGGCGTTCTCTAACGTGAACGTGACTTAAACGGGTGGGTGGAAACTTCATCAGGTGGTGTCTAGCAACGACGTCGCGGCAACATTGCCATACTGGTAAACTAGTGAAACAAAATTCCAAAAATACGTGCACATGGGCGTCGTGAGTTCTAGGCTTCTTTCTAGAAGCTCTGGCCGGAATAGACTCGAATTGGTCTGGGATTAAGACAGCGGCTGGGGGTCGTGGGAGGCTCGAGACCCGAGGGGCGATGCACTAGTCTGGTGGTTGGTGATATGGCTCGATTGGTCGGGAGATACAGTCCTTCTCGCTCCCAGATGCAAGTCAGAGGCCGTCGGTCAGCGAGTTGCCTTCGATGGCACGTGGACAACGTCGCAACAGGTCTTGCGGCTCACCGCCGTTTAGGATCAACGAAACAAATCCAGTGACTTGCGCAGCAAAGATCTGAACGCCCTCGGGACATGTTTCCCAGGTGGTGATACGGCGGGTGGATACTGTGCTGCAAGAACAACTCCCAGGGTAACAGTCCGCGGCATTATGCCGGAGTCGATGGGGGAGAGGCTGGAAGGGGATTTCAAAACACTGATGGATGCGCTTGTACTATGTAGATGTTTTGCCTTGTTGCGGTAAGGATCAGGATACGCGCCGGTGCCTGGTAAGCCGAGTGGTGGGTGGGTGGTGACGGGAGTGGAGCGATGCGACAGTGCAGACAGACAGACAGACAGACAGACAGACAGACGCATATCCAGCCAGATGGTGAGCACGCGAAAAGGGCCCGGTTTGGCGAGGATGATGGACCCGTTCTTCTCCGCAGAGGCAGATTCGGGGGGTTTGGGGTCCAAGTGGAGGGTTTGTTGGAGAGGCGGGGTGAGCTGGGGACGGGGAAAGCAGGATTCGGTCTTCGATTCGTAATCACGGATGCTTGGCATCTCCTATGGTACGACGGGCGTCCAGGGGCAAGTCGAGGCGAGAGACAGCGGCACGGCGGGCGGCTGGCTGAGGCGAGTAGATAGTGGTGCTCTGGCAAGTCAACAAGTGCCGCGGCTGGTCGCATCTGCATCTCGACGCTGGCCGGGCATTACTCTGTGCTGTACACTAGTTTGAATCCGACAACAAGGGTCCGAATTGCTCGGACTGGCCTGGTCACCGGCGGGTAGCAAGTCAGCTACGAAGGCATGTTTTGGGTACATGGCTAGTTTCTTGGCAAACGCTACGATGTTGCGGGCGCGTCGTGGACGGTCTGGCCTGCGATACCCAGCGCAGCAACAAGGAACACTAGACCGAAGCAAGTTGATCGGGCATGACTCAAAATGAGGTTGAAGAACGGACGCAGGCAGATGACTCTTTTGAGTGAGCTAGACTGGAGACCGGAGCTTGGAGACTGCAGATTGCAGACTGCAGACTGGAGACTGAAGACTGGAGCCCGGGGTAAGGAAACGGGATAGTGGGGAGAATCGAAGAACGTGGGCGTCCAACATGCAGCAAGACGATGAGTGAGGGCGCGTGGATGACGGTTGCCTTTGGTCAAGGAGGGTCACTAGAGGACGGGGGTGAAGGCGCCAGCGGGAGAAAAATAGTCGGAAGATGGCCGAAGCCTCAAGGGAAAAAGAGTGGGGACCTGATGCTACCGGTGCTGCGCCCGACAGAGGGAGACCCCGGCAGGACCCGGTCGTGCCCGGACGTGGCTGCCAAAGTACGGGTCGTTTTTCTTTTCCGGCAGGGAAGCAGCCAATGTGTCGTCGACCAGTGCCAGTGGGGGTGGGACGGGTTCCGATGAAATTGCCCAACAGCAGAGTTTACCGTTCCCAAGGTTCTTGGATCGTTTTGTTGACGGGGCCAATTTGTGGCCCCAACCCGAACTAGACAGAGGAACTTCTGGGGGGAGGTGAGCGCGAAATATCCGTGGGGATGGATGGGCTGGGGAGACCAGGCTCGACAGTCTGGAGGGAAATGGACCATTGACTATGGACGGACGGCGGGATCAGTGCGCGAGTTTCCAACTCATAGTCCCTCCATGGAAGAACCGTCCGTCTCATTGGCCAAGAGGTGCTGTAGATGAGAGACGTTTTTTTCGCCATGGCACGCATCTGCTTAGCAGAGTCCACGGGTACGAGCGGTGCTAGCTGTTAGCACCACACTACCTATCACGCCCGTTAAGCTTAATTCCCCAGCATTGAGTATCCCCGTATCTCCTTCATCTTGTATGGTGGGACACGCGCGCTTTAGTGCCAATGGCCGCGAGCAGACGTTACCCCGTATTGCGGATCGGCTATCTGGGCGCGGCGGGGTTGAATCTGTCGCGGCTGTCAGGCTTGTCAAGGGCGGTTCGTTTGATCTCTCGTCCCGGCTGATTGGAAGGCGCGAAACCACGTCGGGTTCCCCTCCTCAGGTTCTTGACCTCACTTCATCGGTCGTCGTCGTCGTCAACGTCGTCAGTTTGCCAGCAATGCGGCGACTTCTTTCTCGCAGCGCCGAGCGACTTGGCGTAACGGGATGGCTTGCCGAGACGGACACAAGCACTTTCTTGGCAGAGTCATCGGCCGTTGCATCTTGGCCTACGTCTGGTGGGCGAGCCCGACCCCTGCCCGCACCTGGTACTTTACGCTGGTCCACGAAGTCTTGGCGGCGTTGGCGCTGTCGGCGTGTTGCTTCTGCCCTCCCTCCCTCCCCCCCCCCTCTCCTCGCACTTTTGCTGATGCCTGGCTGTCTTCTTGACTGCTCGCGTAGTGCACCAAGGCGGTAGCAACGCAAGGCCACATTGAAAGATGTGCACTGCAGGTGCAAGTCCTGCTGTGCCATTTGCGGCGTGGTGATTCGTACATAGAGATGATTGGCCTTGGCCTCGGCCTCGCGAGGCAGCATCGATAGAGGAGGGCGAGGGGAGGAGCGAAACGGGCCAAGATGGATGGATAGTCACGGGACACGAGGGATTTGGAAGGGACGACGGGGTCCAGGTCCAGCGCCTCCTGCCTTCCTTATCTCGCTTTCTGTCGGATTCCTTCCATTCCTCGCCAACGCTGGAAGCACCGCGTCGGCGTGGAAGGCAGGCGTAATCATGGCCGACCGGGTGGGGTACCTATGTTCCTTCCTTGGGTTTCCCCTCCATTATTCCTTCCCAAGAGCTTCGACGAGATTGCTGTGTACGACTTGGCCAAATTAGATACGTACCTGCTATAGTCAGTCGTTGGTTTGGTTTTATCTCTCATTTTCTCCGTTCCTCGTCTCCCCTCCTCCCCTACTTTTTCTGCCCCAGTTCATGGGTCATGAAGCCACTCCATTGAAGGATTCGTCGTGATGCAACACCACTCCCCTCCTCCCCCCACAGACCACACACGCGCTGTCCCCAAAACAGACAGCCAAGACCTCCTAGACGTGTGAGGCGCAAACTTTTTCTGGTGTTGACCCTCAATTCCTCTCTTCACTTGTTTCTTTCGGGTCCTTTCTTGTTGGTTCTGCTGCTCCTGCCTCACCAACTTGTCAAACCCCCCGTTGCTATTCCTAGCGTTCCACTCTGCTTGCTCTTGGCTGCCATCTCAGTCTGTTTCTTACACTGCTCCGACCGCAACAACTGCCGCGACGGCCTGGGTCAACGTCGAATCGCAGGCAGAGGTCGCCGTTTCGTCGAGGGAGGCGAACATGGTGTTCCGTTTCGCCGCTTCCTATTCTGGTCTCCGACAGACACACTCGACAGACGAAGGACAGGCGCATGTGCCATGTTGTGCAACCAAAACAAGCCCCATCATCATGATTCTCACTCCCGCCAACGCGACATGAGCTTTATTCTTGGTTCAGGAGGGTGTTGGGCCGGCGACTCCAAGTGGATTCATACACCTGCTTTGCATCCCGCCTCGGCTCTCATCGCATCTCACCTTGCCGCACTTGGACTTGCTGGGACGGACACCTCATCTATGTATGGTCCATCATTACAAACACAAACCAACTTGTACCCTCCAGCGTCCAGTCCGGTCCTCGTCACACAAGTCCCTGCCGCCGGTGGCTGCCATGCCCCATGCTCGTTGACCCCGTTCAACATGGGTCGATCCATCATGTGCCGGAGTGAAGGCCGTCTCCCACACACACGCGGATTACCGTGCTGCTCCTGAGAACCTAGCTAGCTCGGCTGGGGAGGCTATTGTATGCAATGTTCCAACGTGGACCACGCCCTCGTAACCATCATGACCCCTAGCTGTTCCTAGCTCAAACTCCCAACCATGGACCAGAAACCCCAGCCTCGCCTCCCCCTTGTCTGCAGCCGCCTCTTCTCCTTCGTTCCCCCTTCGTGCCTGGTACTCTTGTCCGACTAGTCGCTCCGCTAGAAAGCTCTAGCTCCATGACTCCCCTCATCTTCCAGTATACACCCTACACTTCTCCTCACCGTTCTCCTCCTCCCCCGACCCCGACCCCGCATCGTCAACTCCGTCCTCCCCACGCATCCATCAGTGACACCCTTGCCACTATTGGTCGGCCTGCCTGCACTACTCACCACGCTTCACTGCAGTGTTCCATCATGGGCGATGATCGCTTTCGAGTCGCGGGCGAGCTGGTGCCATCCCGGTCTCTCTGGCCCTCGACACCGTTACTCTTTGTTTCCATATCCTCTCCTCCTTCGAAACCATCCTATCCACTACCCCCTTGCCTGGTGAACTCTTGGCACCGAGACATTGGACTGGCTGGTGATTCGTCAACGGGGAGGGCCATCAAGGCTACTCTCAACTATATGAGGAACCTGGTGTCCCCCTCACCTCGTCTCGTTTTGCCGGAATCTGTCAGTCGTGCCTCATCCATCTGCTCCATCTCCTCAAAGCATATATCTCCCTTCATTGCCCTCATCCACCCTCCTGACAGTATTCAAGGAACCTGTCTAGAGTCGGGACCCATACACAAACGTCCAGCATGTCGACGTCGACCGCTCAGCCCGCCGACCCCATTGCCAAGGGCGTCCTGGCCACGGCGAAGCAGTCCTTGAAGGACCTCTTCATCTGGAAGCAGCGTACTGTCGTTGTAAGCCCGACGGGCGAGACGCACACAGAATGGCAGGACCCCGACCCCATCAAGAACCCCATCAGCTTGATGGCCCAGCTAAGTCCTCGCGACTGGCTTTTCTTCATCTGCGGTTTCTGCGCCTGGACAGCGGATGCCTTTGACTTCCACGCCCTCTCCATTCAGACCACCAAGCTGGCCAAGTACTACGACCGATCAAAGACCGACATCTCCACAGCCATCACCCTGACCCTCCTACTCCGTTCCATCGGCGCTGCCTTCTTCGGTCTGGCCGGTGACAAGTATGGTCGTAAGTGGCCCATGGTTCTCAACATGATCATCCTCGGTCTCCTTCAGATCGCCACCATCTACAGTAGCACCTTCCAGCAGTTCTTGGCTGTGCGCAGCTTGTTCGGTCTCTTCATGGGAGGTGTCTACGGAAACGCCATCGCCATGGCCCTTGAGCACTGCCCGTATGTAATCTGTATCCTCTGACCTCTGAACGCCCGCTAACATCTGCTCAGCTCCAACGCTCGTGGCCTCATGTCTGGTATCCTCCAACAGGGATACTCCTTCGGCTACGTCCTCGCTGCTTGCGCCAACCTTGGCGTCGGTGGTGGTACCGATACCTGGAAGACGGTCTTCTGGATTGCCGCCGGCATCTCCATCGCCGTCGGTCTCGTCCGTATCGTCTTCCCGAATCCCAACAGTTCCTCGAGGCCAAGGCCCACGGCAAGAAGACTGCTTCGCCTGGCGCCTTCTGGAGAGAGACCAAGAAGATGCTTGCCCAGGAGTGGAAGATGTGTGTCTACTGCATCATCCTCATGACCTGGTTCAACTACTACTCCCACACCTCGCAAGATTCGTACACAACCTTCATGATCGCCCAGAAGGAGATGGACAATGCCGGTGCGTCCCGCGCCTCTATCCTGATGAAGGCCGGCGCCTGCGTTGGCGGCACCATCATTGGGTACCTATCCCAGTTCTTCGGCCGTCGCCGCGCCATCATCGCCTCGGCTCTCATGTCCGCCTGCCTCATCCCCGCCTGGATCCTACCCCAGGGCGAGCGCGCCCTGAGCGCCAGCGGCTTCTTCATGCAGTTCTTCGTCCAGGGTGCGTGGGGTGTCATTCCTATCCACCTGAACGAGCTGTCGCCCCCTGCCTTCCGCTCCTCGTTCCCCGGTATCACCTACCAGCTGGGTAACATGATCTCCTCCCCGTCTGCCCAGATTGTCAACGCCATCGCCGAGAAGACGTTTGTCAGAGCCCCTTCGGGCCACAGCGTCGAGGCGTACGGCCCCGTCATGGGTATTGCGACGGCCATCATCGCCATGGGCATCGTCGTCACCACCATGTTCGGACCCGAGCGCCGCGGCCGCAGCTTCGAGCACGCCGTCGCCGGTGTCCAGGGTGAGGTCGCCGAGACCAAGGAGATTGACGACCACGACGAGGAGAAGGGCAGCATCAGGGCTGCCACCGTCGAGGATGTCACACGCAAGGAGTAGATCAGTCGTTGCCGGGCTCAATGATGCAAGTCTACTGTGTTTTGGATATGCTACCGGAGGGAATGTCAAGGATTTTTGGGGGAAACATGCACGGGAGGAGGAGGGAAATTATCCCCAAGGCTGAGGATGCTATTACAATACCCCACCAGAAGCGCTTGAGGCGCGCACGAAGCACGATTGAATTGAATGAATATACCAAAGAGATACCATCTTGACAACTGCTTGTTGTACGGTTCACGCGACCTTGATGATCTGCAATGCCCTAGTGTGACATGATGTTTCACATCACGACAGCTGCCCCGAGACAAGCTTCACGCCCAGCGGCGCCGATACCTGCCCAGCGGCTTGGCGTGAAGCTTGTGAGGGGGATGGGCGGTCTTCAACTTGCACGACATCTTAGTCATCGGCATGTAGCCCCTGGGCGGGCGACTAGCCTGATGCAGGCCGAACCGGTGGGACAAACTCGACGCCCCCTGATTCAGCGTTGCCCGGGCCCCTTTGCTCCACCGGGGGCCAAGATCGCTCTGAATCCCAGTAAGCGGCGGTCGGCTACAATGATTGCTGTGAGTGAGTGACATTGCAAAGGCGGCAAGATAGCGACCTCGGAACGAGATGAAGGGTTTTTCTCTGGTACAAACCCCTCTGGATTTTCTTGGCTTCTTGATTTTTTGGGGCTTCTTTTCTTTCTTTTCTTTCCCCAGTCATTTTGTCGAGCACATGTTCGCTGTTCTCACGTAGTATTGGTTGTGCCGCCCACATTACGGATCTCCCCAACGTCCTGCCAGAGGTCTCCAAGACTCACTCACCGCAAGGCATCTCTCAAGGTCGAGGTTGCTCAGTTTCGTAAAGAAATCGCGCCATGGTCGCAGCTGTGGCGTTCTCACTCAAGCCCGTATGTCTGCGTAAATTGTGTCGAGCACCCTTTTCGAGAACTGCATGGCTCCCGCAATATCCAAAGTTTGCTGCGGTTGGCCACCGTCGTGTCAATATCACACCACCAACCACGCGCAATGTTGCCTTTACAGACAATCACCTTACTTCCCTGCTACCAAACGACCCCGGATCCGAGTATTCAAATCTCGCGTTGCCCATCTCCCCCAGGCTTCCATTGCCCCAGGATCTCAGACTTTTTCCCTTGCCCCCCTTCCCCGCCTGGTCTCCATCGACATCTGGGGTTGACGACACATAGTTACGCAAAAGTTTTGTGCGGCCGCGGGGCCATGCTGAGATGACACTCGTACGATGAGCGGGACGGGGGGGCCGCTTTTGCAAGCGCCGCCCGCGCTCGAGAAAGCTGTTTCGTTGGCGTCCGTTGTGGGTACTGGAGAGGAGCCCATTATTCTCCAAGATGTTTTTTCAATGGGTCTTTCTTGCTCTTTATCCCCCATGACCCTCCCCATTTCTTTGCCCCGTTTTCGAACCTGATCTATGTATGGAGGAAGTCCGAGTCCCAGTCGACCCTGATTCCAGACCGACCATTTCAACTTGTCAGAAGTTGGGGTTAGTGGATCCGGGGGAGCGGTGCGGAGTCGGACAGCACGTAGAGGAGAGGCTGCGGAGAGAAGACCGGCGCTTGTCCAAGCGTGGGGTTTAATCATTTCGTCGTCGTTGCGACTAGCAGCGCCGAACTGAAAGGCGGTTTTGCTTGCTCCATCGCGAACCCGAGGGCTTGGCAACGTCCACTTTTCCTCTTCCATTTCCCCCCTTGTTGAGCGCCACTCTTGCGACAGTGATCATGATGCCGAGTGAGCCTCGTGACGGGGAGGCCTGTCGGCCGCCAGTTGGCAACAGCGTGGAAAAGGCCAGCCATCACAGGTTCTAGCCAACGGCAACGCCAACAGCGCTTCCGCTGGCCGAAACCCTTCTGTCTGCTGGATGGAAAGAGGCACTTTTATCAGCATTGCTTCTATTCCAACCCATACATTCGCCCGTTCGGTTGGACTGGAGTCACAGCGAAGACCCAGATGGCTCAAGATTTGCCTGCCAATAACCCTAGGTTGAGGGAAAAGATAGAACAGGGCAGGGCCAAGAGCTCCTCGTCAGACCAATCACCAGAACAAAAGGCCAGCAAGGCTAATGATAACCGGGCACCCAATCCACCAGATACAGTTACTATACCAGCTCGGTTCCAGGCGAGCCAAATTACAGCTGCTGGTTGACAGTAGATGCCGGTCTTAGACCACCGAGCCATCGGACCATCGGGGGGCAATTCCGCCTCGGGACTCGGGAACGGGAAAGGTACGCATTGGCCGAACCTCCCTGGACGAAATCGAGATGGCAATCCTTCTGTGCCGCACAAGTACCTGTCTGCGGCGTTGTAAGCCATCTAGACGACCGGACAACATCCGAGCAGGACTCCTGGGGGAGCCAAGGAGCCAAGAAGCTAGGCCCTCTTTTGCTAGCATGCCTGTATCGCGCATTCCATGCACGAGTGTCGTCCCGTGGCCGGGTTCCGTTCCCGCTGGATTTGGTAGCAGACGCCGCGCCTCAGCGTGTACCGTCTCCTCACCGCCAGGAGTCGGAGGCGTCAGCGAGGTGAGGCACAGGGATGGTGCGCCGCCTTGGCTCGTTAACGTGGTGGCAAAGCTCCCTCCGGCTTCCATCCCCGGGTCAGCACCAGTAGCACTCACGCCGAGTCTGCCACTTCTACTAAAGCCTTGTACTAAATAAGGCTCCCGGGGTTTGGCGGACAGTTCGAGCTTTCGCATATTCGTCATACAAATGAAGTACATTCGACTCACCAAGGGCCTGGAAGGCTTATAGGATATCATGATTTGGCATTTTTCTTATATATTGAAGACGTTCGATTACTAGATCACTCCCAATATTGTAGTAATGAAACATATCAGTACTAAAAGTGACTTCACTCCCGTACCTCTTGTCACTTTTGCCCCTCTCTCTTATTAATGTGCAGGTATTGAAACAGGAAAGCGTTATATTCCTCGCAACTCGGACCAGCCCTACTCATTCCCTATCTTGCCCTCCGGTATCGACACCTTGATGTTGCCCTCGCCCACACCGTCTTCCATAGCCGCGCGAATCTGCGTCGGAATCTTCCACTGCACGGCGGAACCTCTCCGGACGCGTCCAGATACCAGGATGCCTTCTCCACGGGCCCTCCCACATTGCTCGGCGGGTCGAGGCAGGCCATTTGAGGAACGCGCTCCGCTCCTCCTTGCCGAAGCCGATGTAATAGACATCGACCATCGCGAGCACGCCGTGGATGCGAATCTCGGCACGCCGCAGCACGTCCACCCCCGCAACGGCTCTGGCGAAAGAAGCGACGAGCGGCGTGAACATCTTAGGACTCGGAACACCACGTACCTGCTTCGACGGCCGATCCAAGTTGGCCGTGGCCAGTGACCTTGGGAGAGAGTCTGGAGCATCCGAATCTGGGCACACTGGAGCTTGTTCTGCAGCCTCTTGTCGCTGATGCTCGGAAAAAGGACATTGTAGCGAATGGTCTTTGCGAGATGGCGGAATTCAAGTTCGGCAATGGCCTGTTCAAACTGTCGGAGCGATGCAGCATGGTTGTTGAGCCGGACGGCCGTGAAGCAACGCGCCTGAACTAGACTGGTCACCGCCGTAGAAGGCTGGCCGATCTCGATTAAATAGACAAAGTCGAGTCTTTCGGATGAGAGTCCCATAATTAGTGCCTTGCTTGTTGTAAACGAAGTTAAGGTGAAAGCGGTGGCGAATGATTGTGAGTGTGGTTGTCAAGGTAGGGCGTCGAAAGGGGTGAGTGGGTAGGCGTATACAGTTAATATACCTTTGTAACAATCACTAGTGTATTGCAGACTGACAGGCCGATGTCCAAAAATCGACACGAGTGACTGGAGAAGTGACACTTTGAGGCCATCATCGCATGGTAGCAGGCACCTATGGTTAGGTTATAGATTTGCCGGTTGTCTTAAGCATAATAGTGCCGCAAAGGTTTTAAAAGATAGTGAACATGAGAGTCCACATGCCGTTCATATCTCTTTCCGTCTTCCAGCTCCCCGCTTGAATCGGCAGAATAAGCTTCGGTCTTGGCTTCAATCAACAAGAAGACCGTTGCATATTAGGTTTTGAATGCTTCCGCTGTCGGCAGTCTGATCGGCATAAGCTGCGACCTGCTATGAACATCGTAATCGTTGAATCGCCAGAGGGAGGCGCCAACAAGATGACAAGTTCCAGGTGGACTTTAGGCCAGAAGGAGAGACGATGAGATCGACAGGCTGTTGCACTTGATGCGGCTCCTATTCTCTCACTCTCCAGCTCTCTGAAAGTCTTTCGTATTCGTCCAGAGCCCCAGAGATTGGACCAAAGGCATAATGCTATGGAAGCCAATACTGCGATGGGTAAGCCCACTTCGATACTCTCTCGAAATTTTAGCACCGCTGGAGCCTGCTGGGTGTTGCTAGCAACAATACCAACAACATTGAGCTGCCGGTGTAAATTCTATCTGGATCTTCCAGTATACTCGGAAACTTTTACATCTCTTACCGCAGTCATGATTTCAAAGTCTTCGGATAAGCGCGTTCGTCAAGAGCGGGAAAGAAGGCCAAGTCTCATGTCCAAGCCATCAGTTGTGGCACCCACACCACGTACATACGACACAGAGAGTGGGATGGTGTGTTGCACACTCATGTTAGTACTCTCGTTGGTACTTATAAACGGCCGGTTCTTAGGCAACCAAGGAAGTAAATGTTTCTGTCATCCAGATTCCAAAGGACTGGAAGTGTCTCCGCGGTTTATATCCTCAACACTATACGCCATATATGGAAGTAGCATGCAGACTATCTTAGGTATTTAAAGATACAGGGGCGGTATCAACCCCAATGCAACGGTGTCCAGCCATCCAGACCATGATAGCTTGCGGTAAAGCACTTCCATCAAACACAAGGCACTTCTCCCACCGCTTCTTGAAACCTTCATAGCTCAGGCGCCGGTTATACGTCTCATAGACTTCCATAATGCGTTATGCGGACGCATGGAATGTAACCAACCGGAAATCAGATCCGTGATACGACTAGACCTACCAGAGTACCATGTACCCAAGGCCAGCACTCCGACCGCAACGGAACTCAACCAAGAAGGATATGGATCAGGGAAACCCCTATCCCAGCGTGAGTCTTCTTTCTACGTCGCTCTTCACACGAGCGTTCTGTTCCACGCTGCCTAATAGTTGCCTTATTACTGCCGACGCTTGCCAAAATTTCGTGGTCAAACTTCGGGTGTCGATGATCCATAATGGTTGGTATGGGCCTGCGCATAGTCTGGAAGGACGGAACATCACCAGGACGCAGTGAACCGCACGTTGGGTTAGGGGGATGGACGATATTGAGGTCTCTATCGCCTACAAACGGTACTGCTATGGATGAATTCATTTATCAGTCCTTCATGCGTAGTGGATTGTATCACATGGTGCAGAGCGTAAGAGAAGAAATGATGATGGTGTACTGGAGGTTTGACCACCTCAGGTGTCTGTCATTTGACCTATTCTGATACTTGTTCTGCTATATGATATACCATGCTTGGAAAGACTCGAAACCACATCCAATTAAACCAACGCTGAACCCTTATACAGACGCCAGACTGCCATTTATATGCTTGCTCTTCTAATGCTCCCTTTATCCAGAAACCGTCTCATACCGAGATCCGACTCCAAGTCCCGTGGTGCCTCTGCACCTTCCGTCCAATAACAAAGGGAATTAAAACTGAATTGCTTGGGCAAGGCTTTGCTGCGCACAAACTAGAAGCTGAGCAAGCCGCTCCTGCGCTTGCCCAGCGGATATACCATCAAGGCACTCAAGAACAATCCGACAGTGATGCCGATGGCTACCTGAATGACACTGAGGAGAACGGCGAAAGCAGAGTTGTTGAGGTCCGTAGAAGTACTGGTCGACGCAGTACCGTTGTTGTTCGTAATCTGGTCGGCGGACGTCACACCAGCCAGCAGCGACCCACCGGCCGCAAGACCACTAGGAACCTGCACGAATATCGCAGGCAGCATGGCTGCGGCCGCAAGCCCGTAGCCGACGGTCCGCTTTCGCTCGGGAATGACACCTTCAGCCTTGTCCTTCTCGGAGAAACCTTCGGTGGTTGGCGAGGAAGGTGCCGTTTCGGGTGTGTTTCCGCCCGGGGTGTGGACACCACTGGCACTGGCACCGGCGCCGGTCTGACCGGACATTTGATACATCTCCGGACGAGGGCGCTCGTTACGACGACGGCTCGCGCTGATGAAGCGCGGGGCCATACGGAGATCCCACCAGTCGAGAAAGTCAAGGCAATAATTGTGGGCGTGGCGACCCAGGCGGGAGTAGAGGTTAGCTAGCAGCCCGACCGTGAGTGCGCCAAGCATGTTGGAGATTTGTGCGTTCCCCACAAAGAAGTCGGACGAGTAGCTGTTCACAAGGAATCCTGCGAGTGAGATAATGATCATGACCGGCGTCTGCTTCCACTTGGCCTGGTTGATGATGCAAAGGCAGAGGGTGAAGCCCGGCACGAACAGAAAATACCAGTTCCTGTTCAGCGGGTTGGTGCAGGTCGTTCGTGATTCTGCGTGTTTGTCGATCATTCCATAGAGGGCAGTGCCGATTGTAGTGCCGTATCCGAGGAAGAGAGTGTAGATCATTGCGTAGACCATGCGCACACTTCCCGCCACCAAGTTGTGACTCTGCAACTCCAGACTGCTGCAGAGCACCATGTAACCAGGTAGAATGAGAGCGATAGAGCTCTGTGCCAGGGCGGAAAAGCAGAAAAGCGAGCCGTGGTTGATTGAACCAAAAGCGCGGGCCAGGAAGGATGTAACGATCGCAGCCGTGATCTCAAAGACGTTGGCGTACAGCTCATTGCTCGGTGCGAGAATGAGCTGCATCCAGCCTAGGATGCAGCCGAGGATGAAAGCAATAGGTAGATCGATGAAGCGTCCCTGGAAGGCGAAGGGGGCAACGCAGGCACTGGCAAGGCCGTAAATCGGCACACGCATCCAGTTGCCAAACTTCAGCTTGCGACTCGTAATGTTTTCAAGCATGATGGTGGCCTCGTCGACACTGATCAGATCGTGAACAACCTGCTTATAAATGTCGTGCACGTCGCGCAGTTTGCCTAGATCAACACCGTGCGCCGAGCGAACAATCTTGACCTCGGTTGTATGGGTTGCACTGTCGTCGAAGCTGATGATCATGCAACCGGGGATGTACAGAAACTGGCCCTCGATCTCAAGTACACGCGCCGACATCTTCATGTACTCCTCGAGTCTATGCGTCGGAGCACCGTACAGCATCAGCGCCCTGCACAGCTTGACGAGATACTTGTGCCGCGACAAGATTTGTGCGATATGCTTGGTGATGCGAATCTTATCGTCAGATTTGGAGGACCTGGAAGACCTTGGCGACGAGCCACCCCAGACACTAGACTTCTTTTTCTTCGGCCTAGATGGGGGCTCCTGCTTGATCTTCTCTGTGAACCCCTGGCTGAACACACTCGAAGCGGGACCGGCCATGGCGGACGACGACTTCAGGAGCTCTGCCAAAGCCACGGAGGAGCGCGAGCCCTGTTTCTTGTGGTAGTTGAACAATCCGCTGTTGGGGCGCGAGGGCCGGGGGGACCCGGGAGCCGAAGGGGGTGCAGATGCCGGCAGGGAGCCGGGGGGAGAGTGATTAGGTGTGGCCGTCCCCGGAGTAGTTGCACCCGGCGTGTTCCGTCCGCTGCTGCCTCCGCTACCATTCTCGTTGTACAACTTGAGAAGGGAGGAGAGGATACCGCCGTGATACTGTTTGGGCGGGGGAACATAGTCGTGGGCGTAGGACTGCTCCAGCGTGGGCGTTGCGGCTCCGGAGCGGGTGCCCGGTGGTGGTTGATATTTGAAGTAATCGTTCGGTCCTCGACCACCCTTCTTGGCACGTTTTGTGTGCGATCGGACGAGGTTCTCGGCATCCAGATGTGAGTTCTTTCTTGGACGAGACCGGACCTTGCGGCGATCCTCGGCGCCGTCCACTGCTGTGCTCAAGCCAGCGACTTGGTCCACATCCTCCTCGTCGCTGAAGGGGTTGTAGCCACCATCAAGCGAGCTACGACGGGATGGTGACGAGTAGTTCTCGACGCTGACGGCCAATCGGTTGGCACGTTGACGAGCCTCGAGTCCGGAACGCTGCTGGCGTTCGCCAGCGGTCCGCTCAGCGAGGTCGGCCTTTTCCCTCTCCTGCGGATCGTCGTAGCTGGTGTTCCGGCGCAGCACGGGACGGGGCCGGGCGGGTGTCTCGGAGGGGCTGCCATCTTGGTTCTCCGAGATGAGCACCTGGGTAAGGGCGCGGCGCAGCTCACCAGCGTCCGGGGCACCGGCTGGGGTGGAATCTGTATCCCGACGCGGTGTATCGAAGGGGTTAGCTTCGGGAGACATGGTCTGCGCGAAGTAGTCGTCGTCGACGACGATACTTGGTGGTCGGGTCTCTTGTTGAGGCTGGCCGTCACCGTGGAAGCCGACTCTTTTCTTTTCCTTCCTTCCCTGGGGAGTCACAGACGTAGGATGAAGCAGCGGCGGAGTAAGAAGCTTTCCCTGCTGTACTTGCTGGTCTTGCGGCGGGTTCATGAAAGGATTTCTGGACGAGCCAGGTTGGGGCGACTCGTTGGAGCTCGAGTTGGAGCTTGCCCCCGGGTCCTGAGGGGAACCCGACATTGTGCCGGTGTTAGGAAATGATCGTCGTCTTCGGTCGGTCGGCGGTCGCCGTCTCTCTTTTGGGTGCGCGATCTGCCTATCCTTCCTTGAGGACTATCTTCGCTGTTCCGAAGTGTTTACTGGTAGGAGGCAGCGGCCAACACCAACGAGGACGTGATGTAGGGGTTAGAGCTGCTAGTGGTGATGTTTGTGGGATGGATCATGTATCCAGGTATCATGAGCGAGTAATGACAATGAGATCGGGTGGGAGTGGTCAGTGGACCTCGCGGCGGTAGCACTCGTGAAAAGAAGGCGCCATCGTGTAAGAAGACAGGAGAACTGAGTTGAAGGGTTGGATGAAGGAGGGATGGAGGAGGGTGAGGGAGGGAGGGGGATGATCTAATGGAGCTGGAAGTTGGAAGCAGGAGGCGGAAGTAGCGGAGAGACGGGACGTAATGAATGGCAAAAAAGACAGGACGGACGGAGGAGGGGAGAATGGAAAGAACTGGAGACGATTCGACAGGCACAAGCAGGAACAGCGACGAGCAGACTGGGAGGTCCACGGCGGGTATGCTTGGTGTTTCTCAACCCCGGTGCTGGTGCTATGCAATCGGTACAAGGCCAGTGCTAGGGATTCGGCGTGTGTGGTGCGCATCCGCGTTATCACGCGAGACTGACGGGCGACGGAGCCCTCGTGCGAATCACTGGCTCGTCTGGATGGAAAGGCCGATGTTTAGTGTACGGAAGACTGGGTCAAGGTCGGGATATCCATCAATCCATGGGCCTTGAACCATGTTTGACGTCCGCATCCACCGAGTCCAGTCCATCCACGCCCACGGGTGGTTGTGGTCGGTCACGGCCATGGAACATGGACCCAATCCCACGCCTCGCCCGCAATGCCATGCGATTGCCCGGTTGCCCTGCCGTGCCATGCTAACTAACCCTGGGTCGAGCACCACCCTGCGCCTAGGCAAGAGAGTGAGTGGGTGGGCTTGCAAACCTGGCCAAGCAAGACGGATGGGCTCGGCTGGCGGGGCTCGAAGGGGGAAGAAAAAACACGAATGGGGCCCACACCAGTCGTCAGAGAGAAGTGGAGAGAAGCCGGCGATGTCGTGGTGGATGCGGCGATAAGCAGTGCAGAGTTCGTCGAGAGGCGTGTGTGTTTATGTGACTGTGAGGTGTGGTGCCCAATCCGAGGTGTGTGTCGTTGAGAAAAGGACGGAAAAACACAGAAGGTGAAAAAAAAGATGAAAAAAAGTTGTGTGATGTGTATGACTCCTGCCTGCAGGTGCAATGGTGCCAGAGGCAAGAACATGGAGGGAAGAGGGAACCGTAGGGAAGAGACCGAGGTACGTACCTCTTTCCTCTTTCTCTCCTCTGCCCCTTCTGTACCTAGCTGCGCAGCGGCTTAAGCCAAAGCCAAAGCAGGTGCAGCCGCCATCGAGGGGTTCCCTTGTGCTAGAAATGGCATTGTGCCAGAAAGAGTGGATCCAGCGGCAAAAACTACTATTACTATCAAAAAAACGCCCCTTCCGTCCAACGAATCGACTTTTCAAGTGGCTTGTGCAAAGTACCATGTGGCTTTTTGGTGAGGGACCGTAGATATGAGCGAGGGAGTGAGAGGGAGTGAGAGTGTCAGTAAGAACGGACAAGTAGGTGAATTAATCCATCAAGTGAGCAGTTGAGAGAGTCATACATAGCATATACATAGTACAGGTACAGAGAGGCGTGAAACCCCCTGGCTCGACATCTCCAAAGATTCCACCCCTCCCACCCCTCCAGCCCTCCAAGATTCCCCTTATCCCTGCTGAGGGAACCCTTAGCCGTCCATTCTTTGCGTCTTCTGTAGCCTCTTGCTTCTCGTAGGGTCTGCACCTCACCCCTAACCCCCCCCCCCGTGCCTGCCCGCGGTGACCCCCATGCCGTCATCAACTCACACCCCCGTCTCTTTGCTGCCCCTTGCCGTGGGCATCAGAACATCCTGCGCAGAGCTCTGCTGGGCCAAGTCGAACCAGGTGAAGCTCTGCTGAGCTGTCCGTACCACCGCCGCCCATCATTGCCTCTTCCCGCGACAGCTGCAGTCCGACCGCCTATCCTCACAGCTATTAGCTCAATCACTCCAGCTCACACGTGTCTGCAACAAGACAACGCAGTGGACTCGCGCCCGCCGTTATCAGTTGATTGCTGCGCGCGCGTGTGTATGTAGTTGATTGCGCTATAACCCCTCTCCTACTACTGTGCTAGACTCGGCCTTTCTGTCTTCTCACCCAAGCTTGTTGAGACGGCCGTCGGGAAGGCGAGCTGAGCGCGAGATGAGTGCGAGTGCGAGTTTTCCGTCAAGGGAGGTGAGGTGCGCACATCAATTCAATTTCGACCGACGAACATGCTAGCTGGCACACTAAGTAGGTAACTGGCAATTGCACACACGAACTGCTCCTAGACCAAGCCTTGGTCGCGTTCGCCCTCGGAAAGGGCCCAGTGAACGCCACGACCGCGCTTTCGCCGAGTTACAAACGCGATAGGAAACTCAGAGCTCTTCTCATGAGCCAGTGAGCCACCATCTCTTGGCGAGTCCGGCGATGTTCCGGCGGTAGCCCTGTCGGGCAACGAATACTAAGCCAGCACTAAGGGGCATTGGCATCCCAACTTTCCCGCGCTGGTGGCCCCATTGTCCCCGTTCCCAACAGAACGTCTCCAGCGCCATCTGACTAACTTGGGTGTTCCGCTGTGTGCCACCGTAGGCCCGTCGACCCCGTCGCCGGTGCCGTCGACACGGCGGTCATGGTGGTGTTCGAGGATGTGCCCTGAGAGGGTGTAAAGAAGAGGCACTCGGAGGGTGTGGGTGGTTCAGCACGGGCGGCCGGCCGGCGGCTAAGAAAAGCACACAAGCAGCCACTGCCGTAATTAGCGTTGTTGCAGATGTGATCGATGGCCAATCTTGCATACGAAACGCTGCTTCGTAGGGCCGATTGAGATAAGACAGCGAGCCGGACTTTGGTCACCGTTCGCCATTTGCCAAACCTGATTCAGGATTCGTCATTTTGCCGCTTGGTTTTTGAATTTTTCTCAGAAGCTTTGCACGCCCGACAATGAGCTTCTTCTCCGGGCGCCTTGACTCATCCCACCTGAGCCCCCTCCTCCCTCGGACGTTGTGTCCTGGGTGAGAGTTCATCCACTGCCACAACTACCTACTCTCAGACACGGCTCATCAAAATCCTAACGCGACGCACGCCAGAGAACGCCAATCTTGCTAACCAAACCTGTCATGTGTCACACTGCCATCCCGTTTCCGATCATCCGTGGACGCACCTGAGCAAGCAGAGACTCATTTCATCTCACAGACGCACGTCACACACAAATGCAGGTTCGCTGTACAAGACGAGGCACCTTCAAAATAACACAGGTCGCCCAATTCCTCTCACAGTCCTCCCCCTCCCACCCCTGGCTATCCTCAGAGCCCCAAGAGGCTAGCAGCGAAACAATCAGGGCAGTCCCCTGGCACAGGCTCATGGCGGCCCTTGGTGGCGCAGACCCCTCCCGATCTGGCACTTGTCTGGCGTGCCTGGGTTCGCCGTGGCACTGAATGTGGCCCCCATGTCCCGGGCCAAACATCCGAACCGCAGAGCCTGGCAAGCCTGGCCAATGCAAAGAAATGTGCAGCCCTCTCGATCCTGTATGTCCATTCCCGAACCACCGGTGCGATGACGGTGGCGGCCGTTAGCACAGCAAGGCCGCATGACGTAGTGCCAACGCAGGTTGCAATGCCATCCCCCCCTTTATCCCACTCTCCCGGCGGTCTAGCCAGCCAGCCGAGCTTGATGCTAGCGGTCTCGGCCATTTCTATCTTGGGAGGAGGTTACAGGTACGGTAGGTATGCGTGCTTGACAGCAGGACACCACCATGTTCGCCAAATCACTACGTACCCAGTATTCCATGGCACGTTCGAGAGGCTCTGCCGTTCGTTTCCAGCAGGCTCGTTGATCTTCCGACTCGAACGACGACCCTTACTCGATGATGTAAAACGGTATCCACAATCACATGAACATCACCTGCGGGATTGTGATCTGACTTTGAGTTGACGATCCTGATTCGTCACGGGCGGCTTTTCGGATGCTCCTCATCTTCGATCGCTACCTCTGTATATCATAACCTTAGCGGCCAGCAACGCGCGTAACCGTCCTCGTATCCTTACAGCCATCAGCCCGTCAACCTTTACTGTTGCTATCCTGAGTGAGGCTGTGAGGGCCGTTCACCATTTTCCCCTATCCCCCCTATCGTAGCACCCATGCGCCGCGCCGTACATTCACCCAAGCCGCGCCAGCGCTGCATTGCGGATTGCAACCTACTCATTCAAACTTTGGCCGGGTGAGCGGTGTGCGTCCGCCCTCCCGTGCCGCCCGGGACACCGGAGCTGGGAAAGCGTCGACCTGAGGAGTAACCGCCGCCAACCATCGTGAAGTAAACAATCACCCCCTCCACCCACCTCCAACAGTTTTGGCCTCCGTTCTAGACCACGCACCCGCGACGGGAGGAAGATGGGGTGACCCCTCCAACCCCCTCACAGCCCCTCAAGGTGAGCTCCGCGACTGCATGCACCCAAAGCTGCTGGGGTCCAAGGTGTGCTGAGTTGGGCCGCTGAGATGCCCTTTGCATCTGTATCTCAGCCCGCGCACCCGTCACGCCGCCGCAAACTCCCAGCCTCTCCACTGGGAGTGGGTATATCGACCGTTCCAGCTGGTGTCTCGCCCGTCCTTGTGATGACAAAAAGGGACCCCCTGCCGCTCCTCGTACATAGTAGACTCCTCTTCTCTCCCACGTCCCTCCTCTCGGCTTCCCCAATGCGGAAGTCCCGAGCCTCGATCCATTTTTCAGATATCCTCTTTTTCCAAGTCACCAAGACTCACGATCCAGAGGGTTTTCAGCACCATCACCCTCTCGCCTTCCTTTTCTTGAATCCCCATCCCACATTAAAGTCGCCCCCGGGGCCCCGACTGCAACTCTGCACTGCATCTCCGTTCTGTCCGTCCGTCCCTCCCTCTCTTTCCTAACCCCCTCTTTTCCCCTTAAGCTGGATCCGGTACGGGAGCCGAAGAGATATGCAGAATACGGTAAGCCAGATCCATCGCCAAGGCCAAGCCTTCGTGCTTTGCAGCGGATCCAAGAGGATTGCGTCTCCTCATAGATGTGGCCTGGGAACAGCTCGTGATTGCTCATACAATTTCTTCTCTGCCTCATGATCGCGAGATCCATCGAGCGGCGCTGACAGGCCCTGCTCGACGGTCGAGCCCAAATAGCCCTCCCACAATCCACATGTATGGCATTTGCAAAACGCCCCCTGTGCCGCTCTCATTGGGGTGCCCTGACCCATGATGTGCGCAAGGGGGGCAAGCCGAGAAAGCATGTCCGGGCCCGGGTCCAAGAGCTCCCACCTGTGGAGTAATTTTTTTTTGGCTCCTTTTCCCAAATCTAATTATCCTTTTCCCACGATAAGATTTTCCTGAAAAGACATAGAACGACTCCACCGGAATTCCAGAACACACAAGGGGCGCAAAGGAAGAAAAGCAACCCGGTGGTACCAAAATAAGATGAGACTTTCGTCTGGTCTCCCACTCCTCCCATGTCGCGTCCGTCGAAACATGGGTGGTATCGGGGCCATTTCGTGGTTCGTGCCGTCCCACAGAAGAGGACGGAAGTTGCAGCCGGTCTCCTAAGCAGAAACCCTGTTTTACGGACTCATGATAGTTGATAATGTGTCCGAACCAAGGTACGCTTGCCGGGGGTTGTGCAAGCTGCCGGTAGGCCAACGGCGGGTGAGGCCGCTAAGCTTTTCGGACACGGCACGTTTTCAAGTGTCATTCGGCATTGGACGATCTGTCCAGGCCAGAGTTCGGGATGAAACGAGCGCTGTGCTGGGCGAGGTGAAAAGTGTTTGGGGGCAAGTTTGCCCGCTACTGTATGGTGATGAATGATCCTGCCGCTGCTGCTGCTGCTGCCGCCGAGACACCCTGTCGAGATGTCGGTGTTGATGCAAGATAACGCGAGGTTGACTCAACTCAGTGACGTGAATCTGTAGGTCGTGAATCGTTGCAAAGTCGCGATACAACCCTGGCGCTGCATGTGAAATGGGTTCACATGTGAAGCCCTTCTACTATGTATGAGAAAAGCTAACCGCCGACGCGCGTCTCCGTCTCTAATTGCTTGCCGTCTGCAACCCGGAGAGATTCAGTAGCCTAATGCCTTATCGGCCAGTCCATCGTTTCATAGGGTCCTGAAGGCCCGATATGTCTGAGACCAGACACGAAGCATGTAAACAAAGTTGAGGCGCGAAACAAGTCAAGCCGGCCGGCAGGCAGAAGCAGAATATCGCTCACACATGGGTGTCTAGAGTTTTCTCTGCCCTCGTCGGTGACAAATGTCACCTACCGTCATGGTCGACTCGGATACAATACCGTCATAGGTAGGCGACCCCCACGCCCGCAGAGTGGCGGCAACTTACCACGCTCCTGGGCCCACTTGATATCAGATGCGTTTATACTTTTTCTTCCATCATGCTTTGGGAATGTGTAAGGGAGGCACTGTTGGCTTTGACCTGGAAACATGACAAGGGTCCTCTCATTTCCTTCCCTGGTTGGTGTTGGTATTGAGATGTGATTGCTATGCACGGATAGACCGCCTCTGCGGTATTATTGGTGGTCCAAGTGAAGCTATCGCGAGGTTTCGACGATTCGACGTTTGGCAAGACCTCTCTAAAAGAAAATGACTAGTCATTTCAAACCCTTGTGGAAAAAAAAAATGCTTTGCGGTCAAGACCCATGACGTCGGGTTCGAGACTTACCAATTTCCCATCGCAGCCCAACGCGACAAGGCCCCCTGTCGACATGAGGCTTGTTCAAGACATCTGCTAGAAGTGGACAGAACGGGTCGGTTACAAGACGGTGGATCAAATCGGGGAATTTCCAATCTCAGGGGGTTATCCATCGAACATCTCCCTCGGGATCGCCAGCGCTGTAGAACTGTCATCGACAGGAGGCGAGGCGAGGCGAGAATGATGCCACGGCAACGCCAGGCCTTGAATTGTTTTTGTCCGGTTGAGTTGGAGGTTTCCTTGGTTCTGGCCAGTGCCAAACTGACGACTTTTTCTTCCACAGACGCCAAACTTGGGTGATGGCTCTGCAATCTGACCGCAAGCGAACTGCTGAAATAGAAGTCGACCAATCAGTGACGAGACTTGTGCACATGTGTGTCTGTGCTCAAAAGCACTAATGACGAGGTCCTGAGGGAGTATTGCTGGTTTGCAGTTGGTGAACGAATCAACTGAATGTGTTGGAGGTTGTGTGTACGGGGTGCACAAAGTCATTGCGTGCTCCAATTTTCATTCAAGGCGGCTCAATATCTCTCCGAGCGGAGTCAATAGGGCTGCACTTGACCTGAAAGAGAGCGGTGACAGTCATGTATGGCAGAATTCAGCCGATGGATAAGTTGTGATGCATCATGTGAAGCGATAGCGCTCGAGCCTGACATGGCCGAGTGTGTAAAAGTCTTGCACTGTGACAACAATTATCCAATTCATTAGAGCAAGAAAAGCTTGACCATGCTCCTTATCCTGTCCGGTTGGAGATCGGCTCCTCGTACTTGTCCTGGAGGTCTATACTAATTAATGATTACAAAACCTTTTAGGCAAAATGAAATCAATGCATGGCGAATGTTCTCAGAGAAGACAGAATGTTGGAAAGCATTATCGTGTTTTTCCATTGCCTTGCTCTCAGAAGCAGGAAACCATATTTCCCAGGAACCCCATACGTTACAAGGCAGGTCGAAGTCTAATTGCAGCTCGATCGGAGGAATTGTTGATTGAAAACCGATTGTGACTGGGACCATGGAACCTCACGACGCAAGTCTTTAGGGAGATAGCCGCACAGCGCATAGTAACTAACGACCATAACCATCTCACACATCCATCCATCGGTCTAGGCCCTTACACTTAATTAACCCGGCAGATTTGACATTAGCCTCAATAAAAGATTGCACAACTATCGTCAACCGTTCTTGGAACCAAATTGTTCTAAATCCCTGCATTCTCAGACACAATTCGTTGAAAACCCCTTTCTCATATCAACTTGTCAATCGGTTGCACACGATGTTCCGTTACATCTTTAACAATACGGTCCCATTCCTCGCCCAGCAGCCATCGTCTGCCTTCCCATGGGCACTTATACCGGGCTTGACGCGATTGAAAGACACGGCATCGACAACCAAGAGTCTGTCGACAGGTCCGGGCGTGCACGTTGCGTCGCCATTAGACAACAATACCAGCTACACAAAGACCGGAAGCAACTTATCCCGGAACAAGAGGAGGATAATCGGGACCTCGAAGCTGAATACGATATGAAAATGCAGCAGGCCCTAGACCACTACAACAAAAATATCCGAAGCCTCAAGCTCGATGTCAACTACAATGGTAACGTTTTGAAAGCCAAGAAATTCAAGAAGAAGCTTTTACGTCGAATGAAAGACCTTCAAAACGAAAGACACCGCAACAAAGCTTGGCTGAGCTTGTGGTATGACAGGAGAGCATCTTGCTACATGAACGTCTTGAGGAAGGAGTGGCTTGAGTGTAGCTACTGTAGCGGTTATCATTTTTGGGGAGACGAGGTGTCTCTTAAGACTAAGCCCTGATTGGTCTTACTAGTTGCGGGACTGGATGAAGAGGACTGATCTCATATTATGCATGCAAGGAAGAGTATCAGAGATCCATCGTGATAGGCGTTTGAGCTAACTTGAATAGGACTTAGACAAGGAGATGGGTAAATAGGGTGCTAGGATAAACACGGGAACGGCCAATGTCAAGCTAGTCTTGCAAATTACCAGGTCGACCCTGAGAAATGCTCAAAGAATTCTCGTAGACTCTTCTAACAGTATACATACATCATATCCAGGTTTCTAACCTGTAGAAGCGTCGCTCTCTTTCAAAGGGTCCGCAAGTGAAGTACGTTGGTACTATTAAAATCAGGATTCTAACGAAGAGTCCTGTATCATAAGAAGCCATCGTTTGCATTAGTTGTATATGTTGTATTATGATAGGTACTAGCTGTGCGTCGTACCTTGCTGTTGTTGGTCTGTTATCATCTCGGACGACTCAAAAGAGCCAACATAGATTTAAGATAACTGTATTCCCTAAGCAGAAAAACTCACCTCGCAGAACGTAGCTGGTACTCTTGAAGTGTACACACGTATCTCGATAATCTTCATCAGGCTCCATGTCTCCGTACAGGATGTTTCTTAGACACCCCATCAATCGCTGAAGACAATTATTTTGTTGTTAGGCTCAGCGACTCAGGAAGTTTGAAATGAACATTGTCGGCTTCACCGATGGTAGATGAAGAGAGCAGAAGGATAGACATGTCGCAATTAGTGCTTTGCCTTCAAGAATGCCTATTGATAGGAAGTTGTTAGACAGAAAACGGTACGATAGCGTTTTTGCCACATGATAAGTGGTTCGCGACACACTCCTTCGGCCGGTTCATAGCTAACGGAAAGACCGTCTTGTTGAGAAAATCTCCGTTCTCGTTGCCTCTACATATGGAGATGGTAGTTTGATGGTGTCAAAGGACCTCACTAAACAAAACGTGTGCAACGGCGTCTTCCTCCTTGATCTGCTGGTGATACGTTGCTCTACTTCAGTTGTATGCTTGGAGCAAGTTGACAAAGACGCAAACGCTGGCGCCCCAACCATCTCATATCATTACTTTTTGGTAGGAACACGGAACAACCGCGATGACAGAAAAAGTTATTGAGCTGGTGGCCGTCGCTAAAGTGGGCTATAGCGGCGCAGGACCTGTAGTGTCTGCAACTGATGACAGAACAAGTCAGCACTAACACCGGTGGGAGTTAGCAGTGATGCCGCTTGACCCATTGAGCCAGAAGGAATGGTAAAGGGACGAGTACGACCAATCAGGAGAAAGCTGTCACACCTTTCCAAAGCCGGGGTGTCATACGCCCCCTTTGACGTTTGCTCTTAGACTCAAGCGCTATTGACTACAGGGTACCAGGCTCATTACCAGAATCTTCTGATAGTAAACATGCTCGTCTCTTCTTACTAGAGGGTTAAATTGAGAATTTCGATAATATTATGGAGTGTATGCCAACAATCTCGCAAGAATAAGGCCGCAGTTTGATGATAATATCTGCTTGAACTTCAGCTGCAGGGTTGAACGGTATGTCAATACTGGTGGAATTAGATACTACCGGAGATGTGAGAAACAAAACGCAACATTTCCAACAAAAAAAAAAGATATTAGATGAGACAAATCTTATCAATCTGCTCGGAAAGAACGATGATGGTCAGTCAAGGTCCCGCAGTGAACTTTGGTCAAAGGTGAAGGGAGTGATCGATCAATTTTCAATGGTTAAGCTCAGAGATGTCACCCAAGCAACATCATTTTCTATGGCGAAGGTTGGTCTGGAAGCATGCACGGAACCACAAAGGCCGCTTGTATATGGTATGAGCGTCGTCCGCGCCAGATGAGACACACATGCAGTATGACATGATGGCGGCTTATTCGTAGCCGCCAGTGCCTAAACCTAATTCGCATCATGCACCAACCATAATGTTAATTGACGAACCTTAAACAAGGGATGTCCCTGATGATTGCCAACAGGTGTTGATTCTTTCAGCTGCCACGCTATGGGGCTGTTTTTAGAACTCTTACCTGATTACTATGATTTCCTGCGGTATAACGTTGCAACGGTCTGATTTTCTCCTTTGAAAGCTTGGGCTTAGTATTTCTCCCAAGGCAGCAATTTTCATTTAGGTTTGGCGTGAACTTATGATGCAATGATATACCTCAATCAGACTAGTTGCTCAAGCTGCTTATGTCCGCGACCGAGTACGACGGACTTGAGCGAGTTGCAGTTAGGAACGCCTCCGAAGGAACCGGCCCAAGTAGTTGTCACACCCGTAGTGGTGTGCACCCGTAGGTGGTGGTAAGTAGATCTTTTAGAGGCTGACGGTTCGCTCAAGTGTCACCAATTTCGTTGCCCGGGATTAAGAAGCCGGCGCTAGGACGCTAGCAGGCAACGAAGCGAGCTTCGCGTGCTTAGTTATAGGATATCAGCCTACAATCCCGAGCTTTCTGCGAGATACCGATGTTTATCGAAATACTGTTTTTGACACTCTTAATCATCAACGTTGACTTACTTCTGTGTGGCATGAATAATCCAATCATAAACAGCGCACCCGAGGACTGCATGAGTTCAGACGAATCGCGAACAGGATATTCTTGATGAGCAACTAAACGTCTTGTGACTTCATCTCGAGGCTGGACCGGCAACTGCCGTGTTTGGCAATAGGATTGAAAAACAACGTGGATGCTTCCACCATCAGATGGTCGATTGTGAGTGGCTGGCATCACCGTGCCTTCTGTTTAACCTTTCGTTAATAAGGTGACAGGTACAACCAGTAGCTCTCATTCCGCCACGACAGATGAGCAGAAAAAGGCTTGATGAACGCCCTAAGTCTTAGCGACATCTCCACAAAGAAAACCGACCTCATTGACCTAAAGTCCTAACTTTACTCAGACAGCTGCGAATATCCCTTGTTTGGTTAGGCGAGCTAGTTACCGACGAGGCCCATATAACTGCCAGTGCCGATCCAACCGTGCGTGGGTCTTTTTCTATCCCGTCTTAGCCGTTGTAACCTTCGCGATGGACCTAAAAGCGCGAAAACGCGTCATTAAGACTGCACCCGCCTCAAACTTTGTGTATACCAACTGTGCTGTCCACGCGGTCAACCGCATGTCAGCCGCATATTACGTTGTAGCCGCCAAGGCTGGAGCTTACATGTAATCAGTCCCGTCGAGCCGAGCTTAGCTTTGTGATAGATGACCATCGTGGCGACTGTCGGAGAGGTTATTGGCTCAGAAATGGCTAGAGCATGGTAATGGTGTTTCCGGGAACGTCGCCAATTAGCTTTGGCGTATCTCAGAGCAGCTGGCTTGTTTGTCTCTTAGAGAAAGTAGGTATAAGAAGCCCAATATGCCCAGGCAAATGTCTGTTCTTCATCGGTTTCTGACTCATCTCAGATCAAGCAAGTTCCATAGTCAATAGACTTTCTTTCAACGCGGTGTTTCAAACCATCTGCTTTCTTCATCATTATCTACTATGCATACCCACGCCATCTTCCTCGTCAGCCTACTTGGAGCTTTGCCCAAGGGATATGCTATACCCGCACCGCAGTAAGTAATCGCACTTAGGAGTGAACGGAGTACCTCAAACTTACAAGAACCTCAGAATAGGAGACTATGGCGAAAACAAGGGTTCCGTGGGAGGTGTAGACCCTCCCGTTCCTTCTGTGACTGCTCCCACAGGTAACCTCAGAGGAGACGCTAGCCTTCTAGGGGGTAACGCCCGGCGTCCCGACCCCGATACTTCCGACTCCGCCATTATCAAAGACGTTCAGCTTGTGCCTGGTCAGCAAGCTGACGGAAAACTTGGTCTTTACCTCAACTTTGATGGCGTCGATGTTCCCCAGCCTATCCGCGGAGAACTAGGCTCCCCGGATCCCGGCCCAAGTACGTAGCATTCCTAGCGGAGATGGGAAGGATCCGATGCGAGGCTAAGGCGCTAAAACATAATTCCCGCAGGAACCTATGCTTATGAGAAGCTTAACCCCGACATTTACGCCCCGCCTAGCACCGACAAGGGCGATTTCGAGAACGCGATGTGGCCCCTAGGACTTTCTCACAACCGTCTTGGAAGCCAATCAGGCGCTGGCTGGGCCCGCCAACAGAACACTGACGTGCTTCCCGTCGCCTCGCGCATGGCTGGTGTCGACATGAAGCTGCAGCCCAATGCTTACCGCGAGCTGCACTGGCATACGTCAGCTGAGTGGGCACTTATGCTCAAGGGTAGTTGCCGCATTGCCGCGATGAACGAAGATGGTAAGAGCTTCGTCGATGATCTGACTGCTGGAGTAAGTCTATGTTATCGCCAACGCTATGTTTCCATCACACTGACTCATCCAGGATGTTTGGTTTTTCCCCAAGGGCGTTCCTCACAGCATCCAGGCGTTCGACAAGGGTACCGAGTTCCTTCTTGTCTTTGATAATGGAGGATTCAGCGAGGAGAATACATTCCTTGCTTCTGAACTTTTTCTTCGAAACCCGCTGTCAGTTCTCTCAAAGAATCTAAAGGCAGACGTTTCTGCGTTTGACAAAATCCCCAAGGACCAGCTCTATGTAAGTTGATTGCAGTGGATATGTCGAATATTGTTAAGGAATCAAGATTAACATCATGGTAGATCTTCAATGGCACACCCCCGCCCAAGGATATCCAGGAACAGAACCAAACCTCATCAGCTGGGTCCCTAGTTGGCGCAGAGTCCTACACCTACCATTGGTCGCAACAAAAGCCATTCCAGGTTCCCGGCGGTTCCGTCAAGATTCTCGACCCTCAGACATTCCCTATCGCAAGCAACTTTTCTGCTGCTCTTGTTGTTGTTCAACCCGGAGCAATGCGTGAGATCCATTGGCACACCACCAGCGACGAGTGGAACTACTTTCTCCAGGGTTCCGGCCGCATGACAATCTTCGACGCCCCAGATGCCTCCCGCACCTTTGACTTCACAGCTGGGGACGTCGGCTACATCAAGGTTGGTGACAGCCACTACATTGAAAACACCGGCACCGAAGACGTTATCTTTCTCGAGGTCCTTCAGGCTCCCAAGTTCTCGGACATTAGCGTCGCGCAATGGTTGGCTCTCACTCCTAAACAGGTGGTTAAAGATACTCTGAACCTCCCAGATGATGTGATTGCGGCTCTTCCCCGGGAGAAGGAGTATATCAAACTTGGAAACCCCAATATGACGGCGCTGGCAGATGGTGGAAGAAATTTCAAAAGAAGCTTTCAGGCCTAAGCCCAGTGCCGATTTTTTATGACTTTACGGATACTTTCAGCAGAAATGACTCTTAGATTATTTGTTTGAGAGCAGGAGAAACATGCTAGTGTTGCCTTCCAGTATAGAATAATGAGCGTTGCTTATCTTTGCTTTACCCAATGCCCATCGTGTCTCGTGAGTGAAAGATGAAATGTTCCTTTATTAAACAAGCAACGCCATCCATCAGCACAAGTGTACAACCAGAAGCAAACAAAAACACTATGAGGGACAGTTAATATCAGCCTCATAGTTTACATATTAGTTGCACCTTTCAGCTACCTAACTTCATGTGGGATGGAGGATGATTCGAGGAGGAATACATTTTTTATTACTAGTCATGTCTGGTGTGAGATGTTCTTGGCGGAATCCATTAGTGACTGGAAGGCCGGTGAGCGATTTTTTCTCCACAGCCTGTTAAAGCGGAAGCTTGCTTAGCATACTAAGCCTTCGACTGCTATGCGGAGTTGTTATAGGGATCACAAGCGACAAAGCATTGTTACGGCACTGCTTTAATTACTCAATTCACCACATAGCAGCGTAATCCCCAGATAACGGCGGGGGCGGCTTCAGTCGCTAAACTTGTGGTTTGTAAGATCAAAAAACGAAATAAAAATGTCTGAGCGCAGCAACATTCTCCAGGTACTAATGACTCCAAGGAGATCCCAATCCTTCATAGAGACAGCGTCAACCATTTTGGAGACCCCTCGGCATAAAAAACAACTTGCCCGCTCCGTAATGTGGGATTTGCCAAGAGTCAAAACCGCGGTGAGGGACATTACGACCCTGGCGACATCCAATAGCATGCCTAAAACGCTCGGTCACAATGTGCAGGACTACTGGCCGGGGTAACATCGATGGTCTAATCAACAGCCGAGCCTAGCTCAGTTTGGCAGCTCCTTAGGTTCGCGCGGGCTTGGCGATCATGATAAGCTTAAATGCTCCTGCCGCAAGCTCGCCATTGCCCCGAGAGACTCAATACCGCTTGTGGGCTCTTTGCTAACGGGCTTCCTGTTTCTGTTGTTTTTTTTGTACTGCGTGCCACAATGGCGGAGGCCGTCGCCTAATGAGATGCCTGTTCGGGGCAACGGGTCCTGCCGTCGTACAGGACGATCCTCCATACACGAGGGAGATGAGGGGACGGTTTTTCATGGTTTGTTTTGACTCGAGGACCATGTTGAGTGCATTTAAAGGGGACCTTCTCCCGTGTCTTGGCCTGAAAGGGGTCTTGACTGCGTCGTCGCATCAGCACCATCTCATCTCCAGACGCATCAGAACCAGAGTAACCTGAAAGATGCACTTCAACGCTGCTCTGGCCGTTCTGGCGGCCTCCAAGGTTGTCCTGGCTGCTCCTGCAGCTGATGAGGTTCATGTTAACCCTGCACTCCGATTGATCAAGACGTCCGAAGCCGATCTCGGTACTTGGGTCACGGAAGAGGAAAAGATCGAGAACTACGTCAACAAAAACGTTGGTTTCATTGACATCACCGACATCACCGTATGTTTCTTGAACGAATGTGGGATCAACAAAGGCTAACCAAACACAGGACGATGAGGTCCTTGCTGTGCTGTCCACCCCACCGGAGTCTGCCATCGAGGCCAGACAAGCCGTCACGTACCCCACCACGCTGACCCACGTTACCGAGGCCAATTCGTTGATTGCCAAGGTTTCCAACACTCAGCCTCAGTCTTGGCTCAAGACGTTGACCGAGTATGTCTTCAATGCCTCCTCGATTTCCCGATTTGCGTTCTGACGCTGCTCTAGCTTTTATAACCGCTACTATCGTTCCACCTATGGTACACAGTCTGCCACCTGGTTGTTCAACCAGGTCAAGTCTGTTGCTGCGGCCAACTCTGCCATCACCGTTACGCAATTCACCCATTCGTTCAACCAACCTTCTATCATTGCTAAGATTCCTGGAACCAGCTCCAACTTGGGTGAGCCAGGTACCTTTCTTTTCCACACACCAACCTTTGAACTAACGCTCCCCAGTGATTGTTGGTGCTCACTTCGACTCCACCGGCGGTTCTTCCACCGCCCGCGGCCCGGGTGCTGACGATAACGGCTCCGGTGTTGTCGTAGTCCTTGAGGCTCTACGCGTCCTCGCCAATGCTGGATTCAAGCCCAAGAATACTCTCGAGTTCCACTTCTACGCCGGCGAGGAGGGCGGCCTGCTCGGCTCGCAGGCTGTCTTCTCCAACTACAAGTCTGCAGGCAAGAAGGTGCTCGGCTTTGTCAACCAAGACATGGCCGGTTACTCGCCCTCTGGCAAAGTCTCCGTATACAACGATTACGTTGACACTGCTCTGACCAACTACGTCCGACTTGTCGCCACCCAGTACACTGGCAGCTCACCGACTAGCGACACCTGTGGATACGGATGCTCTGACCACGCCAGTGCTCGCTCCAACGGCTTCCGTGAGTTTCCTGCAATGTGCAGCATCCTTCTCATATTTCACATGTTTGCTGACCGGATTCTTCAGCTGCTGCCTATGTCTGCGACGAGCCTATTGACACTTCAACCCCTTACATCCACAGCCCCAATGACGTTAGTAACTTTCCGAACCATCTGCTAGTTCTCAAGTTGTTTCTAACCGGTATCTGTAGAGCTACGACACCATTCAATGGCCTGCCGTCCTCCGTCACTCCAAATTTACCGTTGGCTTTTTGGTAGAGGCCTCATACTTGTAGATAATTCAATGTCTAGTAGGGAGGACAATGTATATATCTTCGTGGACTCTGTAATGAAAAACTAGCGCGGATGTTTCACGTTGAATGTTATGTGCTCTACGTGGTGAATTTCTGACCAATTCCTTCCGTGTCCATGACTGCGTCCTGTTTATCTCCGCGCAAAACTGCCTCAAAGAGCAAGGTTTCCCGAGGATATGCAGCCAAGTATTCCAGTCAGATCACCCCCATTTTGTACACCCCCTCATTACGTACACTTTTTACGACCTTTCTATTGGCAGCAATACAAGACTAAATAATACAACACAAAGTTTTTTTTTTTTCAAAAAAAAAAAACATTACAGACTTGACAATCTCGACAATCTCGCTACAGTATAGTAGTACTAGTTCAAGCTGTGTTATAGTAGTTTTGTATTAAAACCAATGTTAGAGATTAAGATCTGATATAAACAGTCCAAGAGAAGCTAAGCATATGCTTAGATCTATGACTGCTTAAGTATCTTAGCTTAAGAACATTGGCGTAAGACTTTGTTAGTACTTAGTTACTAGTAAGTAAGTTCTGGTGTAAACTGTATATAAAATGAGTGGGTGTACGAAATGTGGGTAGCCTGACTCACCACAACCCATCTCCGTCAGTCGGAATTGATGACTTTGCAGAGCTTGTTGATGTGGTTCTAGACCTAGGACAAACGTGTCTAGCGTAGGGCGTGGTGCCCCACCTGCAATCATTTTAGACAAAAGTGTTGAATCGCGCAACCTCCATGGACGGATGACTCTTTCAAGGAGTCATCGCCTTGGAGCTGGGGTTGATAAAATAATTGCCGGTACAAGTTGAACTCCCTCCAGAAGACTTTTTTTATGAAATCTCATACGAATCTTCCAAGTCCAAGATGCAACCCTCAGAGCAAGATCGAGCAAGATCAGCTCCTATGCCTGAAACGTTTGAGCTAGATGCAACCCAGAGCCCTCGATCCGGTTCCAGTCATCGGGATCCCGAGTCAAGCCCGCTAGCGTGGCTTTGCGTCGTGGGTTCGTTCATGTTCCTATACCCATCTTATGGTAGAGTCTAGGTCCCTTTCTCTGTTCAATTCCATACCATACTTATTGAAACGCCAGGGTTCATGCAGTCTATTGGAACAGTTCAGTCCTATCTCCAAATAAACGAACTGAGTGCGTACTCTCCCCGTGATCTGGGATGGATCAGTGGAGTCTTCACCTTTTTGTGTTTGTTGCTCGGCATACAAGCTGGGCCTCTCATGGATGTCTATGGGACGAAACTTTTGGCCCCTATTTCGGTGGTGCTATACGTCCCAGTATTCTTCATTTTGGGCGAGTGCACAGAATACTGGCACTTCATCCTCTGCCTCGGAGGATTAGGAGGCATCGGAAGTGCTCTCACCTCGACCGTTGCGATGGCGGTCATTGGAAAGTTGTTCAACCGCCGCAAAGGACTTGCCATGGGCATCGCTCTATCTGGGTCTTCGTTTGCAGGTGTCACGATACCATTGATGCTGCGCTCGATTCTGCCTAGGCTAGGTTGGCAATGGTCGATGAGGATAATGGGCTTTCTCGTCCTTGGTGTAATGATTCTGGGCGTCGTATGCTTCCTCCCATATCCCCGCCTATCTAACCCTGTCCCGGGGGTGCCAATGGGGAGGGCGAGCGCGATGCTGAATTTTTCGGCTTTCAAATCCCCTCCTTTCGGTTTCATGACCGTAGGCTTGTTTCTCCTTGAATTCGTCCTATATGGTACTACCGGTCTTCTGCCCACATTCGCGATTGCTTCTGGCTTTGGATCCAATGTTGGGTTTTCCCTTATCGCAATTCTTAACGGCACATCCTGCTTGGGACGCATCATGGCTGGGGTAATTGGCGATAGGCTGGGGCATCTCAACATCCTACTTGCGATGATATTTATCACGATTGTTTTTACGGGCGCTATCTTTGTGCCGTTTGGAACGAAGCACATCGGGGCTTTGTATGCCTTTGCCGCTCTATGGGGTTATGGGTCCGGATCTTTCTTGTCTAGCACTCCAGGTGAGTACATCAGCATACTTTTCGCTGTGATTTGTGGCTCATGCCTATTAGTGTGCGTGGGGAAGACGTGCAATCCGAAAGACTACGGCAGATATCTCGGTAAGCCTGCTTTCTTCTAGTGCATGCTGGTCTTTCGATATTATCAACTGACCAGATTCACGCCAGGTACGATGAATTTCTTCGTTAGCTTTTCGCTGTTGGTGACTGTTCCTATTGGCGGGCAAATGCTTGAAAGCATGGGCGGGACAGCACTGTCGGGCTTTTACCTGGCCGTTCTTTTCCTTGGCGGCGTCTGCTACTTCGCCGCTCGTTCCTTGCTCCTGAACGGATGGCTTACTTTCAGGGCCAGAATTTGACTGAAGAGCACAGTGTCAAAACCTTTGGCATTAGAATGGTAAACCAGGATTGTAATCATTCAGAAATCTAGATTAATACATATAGCAGGAGATCTGATCTCTTTGCTAGTTAAGTGTTAAATTAGATTTCCTGGGTATATCCTACCCAGGACACAAGTATGATAGGAATCAACAATACACTTATTGCCTATCTTTCTTGTCTCTGATGAACTCTACTTTACTAGCTATTTCTTCTTTTCGTACATACATACACATCTTCGTACACCTCCTCTTTGTGCTTTTTCAAATCCATATACTTGGAATTCAATGCTTTGAAGAAGAGAACGTACAGGTAGGTACGGCCCGGGCCGGTCTCTGTCTTGGACTGGTCTGACAATTGGAGCGCCGGCAACGCCCTCAACATTTTCTTATATTAGCGGAACGGTGTCGACCAAGCTTCTCTACCTGCAAGACTCCTCCGGTGCTCTATTACCACAGCCCCATCAGGAAACGACCGACTTGGGTCCCTGAAGTGATAGCGCATGAGCTCACTAACATCACTATGAATACAGCGACAGTATCACTAATGACTCACACGCCTAGGGGATTATCTATACACTATTATTAGCGCCTGTCGCTATCCTCCGCTGCTATCGCCTATCGTAGGGCCCTTCGCTGCGCCTATTACAGCAGTCACTACTGACCACTGGTTTAGTACGTCATGATTGCGACAGTTAATCGCATCGGTCAGTCGGAACAGTCGAAAGGTGTGTGTGAGTGGCAAGGCCACGGATAAAAAATCAGGGCGAGGTTGCTGCTCTTATACCTAAAGCCTAATTATGCCGCGGACATCCGAAGTGGTGTGTTTCGGCTCAGTGATCCAGCCACAATAAATGCAGGATGCATTTTAACGCTTGGTTGCTTGAAATCTTACGTCTTTCACTGCCATTTAGAGGACAATCATGCGGTGTTCGGTGCGGGGGAAACATCCATCTTTCCAAATCAGCAGCTTATGGTCCCGAAATGATGACCACATGTGCCGCTCCCAGTTTCCCTTTAAACTTAAAAGTCCCAACCAAGTCACAACTAACAATCTCATCGAGACTGGTGCCCCATACCCTCCGCAAGCACTTGAAATTTTAGATATCTTCTCAAGCTGAAACTGCAGGCCTTGATACTATGAGCGATGCTGACATCGCGCGGAAAGCGCATCCTCTCGATCCACTCCGCCCTGGTGAGATCAGGCAGGTTAGTTGAGAACCTTCATTGCAGCAAGACAATAGTCATGTGAAAAGATTACCATCGGGTTTTTCCCTTCTCTGATTCAACTTAGGCTGCTAGAATAGTTCGTAAATCAAATGAACACGCGCAGATTCTCTTTAGGGCTATCTCTCTGGCAGAGCCACCTAAAAAAGAGCTGATAGATTTCCTTGGAAACGAAGCTTCTGGCGATATCAACTTGGTCTATCCGACACGGAAAGCTAGGGTTCAGGCGTATATTACTACAACTTTACATGAACTCATTGTGAACTTGGACACTTCAGTCGTCACCTCCGATACCGTTCTCTTTGGAAGACACTCGGAAATCGATGATGAGTTCATGTCCCAGGTCACTGCGGCTTGTTTGGCAGATAAAATGGTTCAACGAGAAATTGAAGCCTTGAATCTGCCAGAGGGAGCTGAAGTGGTTGTAGAACCGTGGCCATATGCCACAGACGGTACGAAGGATATGAAAGACCGATGGACCATGGTGAGACGAAAACACGATTATAGCTTCAAATCTCCCGGCTCACTGATCTAGGCATGGTTTTATATGCGTCTCTTTGGCAACCCGGATTCAAACTACTACGCCTACCCGCTGGACATATGTGCCGAAGTCTCCAAATTTCTCGAGGTTGTAGTCTATCGCTTGCCTTATGGGGAGCACGAGCAGACGAGTAATACGTCGGGAGAGTTCGATCGGGAAAAAATCCATTCCGACAGCGAGTATCATCCAGATTTAATTCGAGAACGTAGGACGACGACGAAACCCTACCATATCGCCCAGCCTGAGGGCCCTTCATTCAGCATTGATGGAAACCACGTCACTTGGGAAAAGTGGACTATGAGAGTTGGATTCAACTATCGGGAGGGCATGACGCTGCATAATGTGCGTTTTGAAGGTCGGAGTCTTTTCTATCGCCTGTCTCTTGCAGAAATGTTCGTGCCATATGCCGACCCTCGGTTTCCCTATCCACGAAAAGCGACCTTCGATCTAGGTAACGACGGTGCTGGCATCAACGCTAATAACCTTAAGCTGGGCTGTGATTGCCTAGGCCACATAAAGTATTTCGACGGATGGCTGAGCACGTCTTCCGGTGAGCCGCTGAAAAAGCCCAACGCCATCTGCTGCCACGAGATTGACGACGGTATCTTGTGGAAGCATAACAATTTCAGAACTGGCAACGCTGTTATCACCAGGTCGAGAGTTCTCGTACTTCAGACAATTATTACCGTCAACAACTATGATTACATCTTTCTATTCTACTTCCAACAAGACGGCTCCATGTTCTATGAAGTTCGCGCCACGGGGATCATGTCGACAGCACCGATCGATCTTGACACCAAGGTTCCGTGGGGTACCATTGTGGCTCCTGGTGTTTTGGCACCTTATCATCAGCACCTCTTCTGCTTGAGAATAGACCCTGCTATTGATGGACATCGAAATTCTTTGATGGTGGAAGAGACGCACCCAATCCCGTTCACTGGAGACTCGGGCATACATAATCCTTTCGGCGTGGGATTCATCACGAAGTCGGAAATCATTGACAAAGAAGCTGGTCTTAACCTAGACTTCAACACCAACCGAACGTTCAAGATTATCAACGAAAACGTAACTAACTCGACGACGGGTACACCAGTAGGCTTTAAGCTCCTACCACATTACAGTCAGCTTCTCCTAGCTCAACCCAGTTCCTGGCATAGTAAGCGAGCAGAGTACACCGCACATGCGGTTTGGGTGACTCGTCACCAGAACGAAGAGCTTTTCCCAGCTGGAAGGTTCACCATGCAGTCGACCGGTGGGGAGGGTATCGCATCCTGGATCAAGCAGCGCGCAAGTGATGGGCTGGCTATCGTGCGCAATGAAGACATCGTGGTTTGGCATACCTTTGGCTCAACTCACAACCCACGCATTGAGGACTGGCCGGTCATGCCGTGCGAGAAGATGGTCGTTGGGCTGAAGCCAGTTAACTTCTTCCAGGGCAACCCTGCTTTGGATGTACCAATTTCGTCACAGGATAAGAATCAGAGCGTGCTAGTGTCTGATGAGCCGTAGAGACGCATAGAATAGGACATGAAAGAATTTATCCCAGTTTGGGCCAGAACTTCTGAAGACGGTATTTAAGTTATCATGTGAAACATCCAAGATTGGATGGCATCTTAGAAATGTGTCTACAGAGGTTCAGCCAACGTATCAGAAATGGAGCCCTCCGACACAGACTCTATCCACGTCCCGATAACACAACAGAACTCGGAAAGGTGCATGCTCTCGGTTTCGGTTTCGGTCTATCAATAGGTGACGAAAGTACTGGGCAGCAGGCAGCCTTTGGTGTGGCGGAGCAAATGTTCCAGCTAGCAATACATGAAGCCTACTTCAAGGCGTTGGCTCACTTGGAGCATGGTGTAGTTGTAAGGCCGTCAACGACTCAGAATTGGAGTCATTTTGAACCCGTTATCCCATATTTTAGACTTTGTGGTGTTGTTTGGGCGCCCCTTGGCGCCCGGATTGCTCCGTCACTCGTGACTCAGTTACTCAGCTACGCAGATTGGACAAACTAGAAGTACCAGATTTCCCGAGACAGTAGAGTCTAGGGCCTCTGGCGGAAATTGTAGTCATAGCTAGCGAGTTACCACAATATCTAAATTTGACCCAGCTGTCGAGAGATCTCCATTCCGTAAAAAGCTATTTTTGTGATCAATCTCAGTTTTTGAAGAGGCTTACTCGCGCTCCTCATTACACTGTGATGTTGGACTGCTCCCGATAGTATTGAATCTGAAACCGGGCCAGTAATTGAGATACAAACCGATGTTGCTTGAACAAGCGTTAGGAAATGGCTAAATACCATAACAACGGTAAGTAGAGAACAGAGTCTTCTTGCATTTTAATGTTTTTGTGACTATTAAACACACTATTGGCCTTGTTTCTTGACGGATACACGTCGTTCTCTTCAAACTTCAGTAAGAGAAGCGGGCTTAATTGGTTGACTCTCGTGGACTCCATGCACAGATAGCTAACGTTGGACGAACACGATCAGCCCCCGGAGTTAGTTGCTTGAATGGGTGACCCTACGTCGCGGTGCCCTTGGATACCTCCCGGAACGAATCTCCAGTCGGCCCCACGTCAACCTGCTTCAGAGTGACAAGCCGAACAGTGAACTTCCCGCTGCGCTGAATCTGCGTCTGGATCTTATGGAGCCTACAATGGTAAGGACGCAGATATCTCGCATTTAGCCATGTAAGAGAATATTCTATAAGACTTCTGAGTTGCCCATCTCTTCTTGAAAGATATTCCTCACCCATCAAATCCATCTATCAATCTTTGACGAATGAGCCTTCCCTCGTAATCGAAATTCAACATCATTGATCCACAATCCGAAACCTTTCGTACAAGATGCACATCTCGTATATCTCTGCAGTTCTTCTCTTGGTGGTCGGAGTTACAGCCCAGTCTTGCTCCGAGACTCTCACATACTGTACTGGGGGAGCATGCCTGTGTTTCGCTGATGGAATTGCCGAGTCTTTGAATGACATCTGCAAAAGCAAAGGGTTCGAGCGATCTTTGGGGCCTTCTAAGACTACGACTGAAGCAGTAAGTTACTTTTTGGCAATATCTATAACCTTTCTTTAACCGTCTTCTTCAGGGAGTCCGTTGCGATCACCAGTGTTGCACTGGCTAAGCTAAAGGAGGCATTTCGTGGCATTTCGGTTTTGATCAATGCTAAGCAGCTTTCACATCATGTTTACTTTTCAAAGTGATATATCCTTCTTTTTGCATAGAGTTGCTTGCAAGTGACCGTGAATGACGCCGCTCGTTCAACAGAGGGTGTCGGTGGTCCACGACAAAGTCATTGTAGAAATCAACATTGCATATATCTGGACTTCTCACACCTCGTACCGTCCACTCTCTATTTAGTAGCTCCATTATTAAACGTGAAAGTAACTACATACTGACATCAGTACGCTTAAACCTGCACTTTGACTCGTTAGCGGAACTATTAGTAGACATTAGAAATGGCATCATGTTGCGGCCCAACCAGTTAGGGTGCTAGCTGGGGTATTTATATAGTGCAGAACAGGGGATAATGATGCAGGTGTATCATTATGGAAGCTTTTGCTTTGTGGTGCAGTTGGTTGCCCTGACCTGCTCGTAACAACTGAGATAGAAGTCCGGACGAAGTCGAAGAACATTTGAAACATACCGAACAGTAATGACTAACACTTTGTATCTAAGACTTTCTCTACCTGAACTCAACGGATCCCACAGATATAGTATGCAAATTGACAATATTGCGACACTATAGATAGGGTTGTCTTGTGTGATGTCTTTTATCCTATTCAATATGATCCTAGGTACAATACTGTTGTGGTAGATTATGGCTATGAATATTATGAATTGTTTCGACCTGGTTATATCACTGTAATTCTTTTATTCCCCGTTACCCATCACTGCGCTAGACTTTGCAAAGACGACCGTTCTGAGTAGGCAGACTATCCAGCTGATGTGTTATATACCAGCTCTCGCTAACAACGCCCAAGTTGGTGTAGAAAACTCCCATAGGATTGATCTTCTGTTTGAGGGCAAGCAGACGAGCGTAATTCTCGGTGCCGTAAAAAAAGTGTTTGAATTCGGGCTCTGTCACGTCATTCTCACTAGCATAGCCACCACCACCAGGAGTGACATACCGCCAGGGCTTCATCCACTCTTTGGTCAAGAGTTTCGACTTCTCAGCTCCAACTTCCATGGAAGTGCCAACATCCCACTGAAGGACCGAGATAGTAAACATAGCAAAACCACACCAGGCCGGATTGACCGCGTTGTCGGGGTAGGGGCCATGGCCGCCAGTGATACCGAAGCCGATGATTTGGCCACTTCTGTCGCTAAGACCTTTGAGAGCTTCAAAGGTGGCGTTGAACTTGGTCGCGTCTGAAGAGTTTTCGGCGGGGAAGAGGCGGCAGGCAATCTTCCCGGCAGTACCACCAACGATCTCTTCGGGGAATCTAGAATTCCAAGCAGGCAAGAAGCTCTTGTGTTCGGTGTAAGTCACCGTACCCACTTTCCGACCACCCCCCACTTCCGACCACCTAAAAATCCCTCATCGTCAACCTCATCCTCCAACTTCCAACTATCACAACTTTTTCCATACTTATCCAAATGGCCTCATCTTTCTAGGCTACCTTATTTATAGCCTAATGGTCCAGTATACTGAACATGAGCTTAATCAGGCGCTGGAGGCTATGTCCAATGGCGTTAGTCAGCGCCAGGTAGCTTGTACCTATGGCATCCTAAAGACTACCTTGCAAAACCGCATAACTGGCACCCAGTCAAGGGCATCAGCTTTTTCTGACTTCCAGAGGCTCTCTGTTAGTCAGGAAGCTAAGCTGGCTAGCTGGGTGCAGATCCAGGCTGACCTTGGGCTTGCGCCAATGCATCAGCAGGTCAGAGAATTTGCCTAGCGTATCCTGAATGCGATAGGCGATACCTAGCCTCTAAGAAAAAGATAAGTGAATGCCTTTATACGAAGAAACCTATATATTAAGGTCTAAAGAAGTTGATCTATTGATTCTAGACGTGTTAATAGGGTATCTACTGAGGTTATTAGGGACTAGTTTAAATATCTCGCGATCCTAGTAATATTAGCTATTTAACTAGCTAATAGATATAATATAGATAAGACTGGTATCCTTGAGGGCTAAGGAGTAAATGGGCTAGTGCTAGGCAAGGCAGAGACTAAGTCTATACATAAAAAGCAGCCTGGATTACGAGCCTAGGTATTTATTATCGAGTGTATCTTAGCTGAGGGCCAGGTATTATATCCTCTTATTATATATGAGGGCAAGATAGTCCAGCAGCAGTGGTTTCCTCTAGACCTTGCCCCTTATGATGGATAGGAGTTTATAGTAACAGATAATAGATAGACAACTGATAAGACTACTGTTAAGTGGCTACTAAAGGTCTTCTTGCCACAGACTACCCCCTAGCCTAATCAGGCCAGACTACTGATCCTAGATAGGCATGGGAGCTATATAACGACAGAATTTATGTAGTAATGCTATATTAATAACGTCTATTTGTTATTCTTGCCGCCACATACCTCCCATATCCTTCAGCCACTAGATCTATTAGTCTTCAGCCCAGTCAAGTCAACCTATCACAAAAAGCTTTAGCCTAACCTTAATAAGTAGAACAATTTAACTATAGTTAATAAGAAATACTTTATATCCTGTTATTAGTAAGTACACTTATCTAGGCTAATAAAAAACAACATTATAAGTAGCTAAATAAGTATAGGACTATAGCCTATTAATATAACTAGACCTCTTATAAGCTCTTTACTATTACCCAAAATAATAGCACTAACAACACCACTTAATAAGGCTACCTAAGGTATCCAAGGTATCCAAGGCATCCAGGATACCCAGGGTATAAAGGGATAGGAATCTGCTATATCTGCTGTTACATAGTCTACGCCTAAGAAGATAAAGGATCTCAACAGTCAACTAGACTTATTCAATAAGCTGGATCAAAGTGTAACTATATAACGCCAACTATTCAGAAAGGTCAAAAAAGGCTTCTAAGAGTAGTCCTTCTAGCTAGCTACTGCCCAGCACCAGATACAGCTTTTCCAAGCCCAAGTCAGTAATACGGCAGCAAGGAAGAGGAAGGCTGTTCAAATCGACCCTAATACCAAGTTCGCTAACATCAGCGATATACGGAAAGCCCAGATCGAGGCTAGCAAAGCTGAAGCTGACGCAGATGAATCCAGCGCATCTGATTGCCCTAGTGAAGCAGAAAGCTGTATCATAGTTGCATCTGGCCCTCGTCGATAGTCAATTGAAATAGGTGGTTGTGTTGCGATAGCCTCGTTTTTGGGTGGTCGGAAGTGGGGGGTGGTCGGAAAGTGGGTACGGTGACTTAGACTAGATCAATGGTGATCTCAAGCTCAGTCCATCTAGCAAAAAGAGGGGCGATAAGGGTCTTGAGTTCCGCACGGGTCATAGTGGGTGCAAACCAGGGGAGCATGGTGAAGATAAGAGAGCCCGGACCAGTCTGAAAGATATTCCAGTACTCGTAGTTGCCGGCCGCGTTCCAGGTAGGAAGACCCTCCCAATAGGCCTTGACACCAGCCCAGAAGGCATTTTGACCGACCGTCTCGCTAGTACTGGAACTGAAGGTCATAACAGTGACAATATCGAGCTTGGGGTAAGCCTTGACAATGTATGAGGTAGCAACACCGAAGGTGTTAATCATTTGGTCAGCCAATGTCTTTCAAACGCCGTGGGTCTTGCTTACTGCCACCGCCACCTCGGAGGACCCAGAACAATTCAGTATTCTGCTTCTCGTTAGCAGTCACAAAACATCCGTCAGGGGTGATGACATCAATGCTCAAGACCTAAGAAACGTAGTCAGTCTTGCTGTGTTATATGCTTTAAGGGTTAAAAGGATGGCCACTGATTCAGCAGCAATGCCGCATTTGGGCGAGAGTGGTGAGTGACCACCTCCAGCAAGGTGACCTCCGGCGAAGCCAACGGTCATACCCTCACCTCCAACAGCGGTCACGCCATATTGTTCAGCTGTTTGTAGAGCTCAAAGCCCTGGATACCGGCTCCAACCTTAATAGCGGGGCCAGAACACGATTTGGGCTTGTAAGTTTTGTAGAAGTTGATGCTTTTGAGGAGATGAGTCCGTATAGATAGAGCACCGGAACCATCGTTGAAGTCATGGCCAGTATTCTCTATCACCAAGCGAAGATTGAGGTTGCGAGCAAAGTTGACAGCCAGCTGGATCTGAGCAACATTCGTGGCTTTGACGACGTACGAAGGAAGGCCACCAATAGTACAAGTGTCAGCAGAGCTGTTGTCAACCGAAGGCGGTATGTAAATCAGACCCTGGTAAAAGTGACTCGTGAATGAGGTAAGGCGGGTAGGTTTTCTCAGGAAGTTTGGAATACCAAACACTTGCAGCTGCCCAAGAAATAACCCAGGCTGACGGAAATATCTTTTCCGTCAACAATGTCATGCCAAGACTGTTGCCAGTCAATAGCAAGCTGCCAACCCACTGAGACGAGGTCCGCCAAGGAAAGTTTTGGGGACGCCAATCTGCCCATCCATTTCGAGACCATCTATTTAAAGCGAAGTGTCCCCCAGCTCTTTCGATTTATCGTGAGATAGGTTCAAGTGTGTCGGCTCCCACGGCACACACAGCTTTGCCCTCCCTTTTGTCCTCTATGAAAACGTCCAGTCCATGTCACAGCTGGTTGAGAAACATTCTAGACACCCCCCACGCCGATGACCAAACGGTTGGTTAACACAACATCTGACTCGGCACGCTGTGTTCTCGGAGCAAAATTCCCAATGGGGACTTGCCTTTTTCGCAGTCAGTAGTCTAAGCCAACGGCCTGCGTCAATTTCGTGCGTTGACCACCCCGGGGCTGGGTCAACGGTTCACCAAAAGTTACCCAAAAGCGTTCTAATCCTGGATTGATTGTTTTTCTCTTCCCAGAGTGCATCGGGGTTCGCCTTGTAATCTTGCTCAAACATATAGCCTTTCGATATTAGGTTGCCGGTTACCGACATTAGCTAGCCGGCCACCGACATCACGACGTACGTCCCGGCAAGCAGTCGACCCAGCCTTATTTGGCGTAACATAGAAGCGGTCAAGCAGCCCATCAATTGTCTCTGCTGCTTCTTGCACAGCTTTTCTTCTCCTTCGTAAGACATTCCCAAGCCCGTAATTTCTATATTTATATTTTTAAACTGGACCGTGCACAGTTAACACCGTCGTCGCAGGCCTTCCTCAGCAGGTCTCCTCACCTTCTTGTTAAGGTTTGTTAATCAGCGGGACGATCCTTGCCTCGAATGCTTAGAGGTGCCTTGAGACGTTGCATTGGAATGAGTCGCACCAATCAACATGAGGCTTTCCCTCGGATCAGACGGCCCAGTTCATCTGATCCAACCTTGGGAAGAATCCATCTGCTCGTTTATACCCAACAACTTTGCCTTTCACGTGCTTTAGATTGCCGGCCTCCCATCTGGGTAGTGTACCATTGCCTTCGGGGATTCTGGGGGACTGGCAAGCAATGCAACCGCGGCGTTGATAGTTCCGCCCATCGCAGCCCTACTTCACCAGTCAGTTGTCTGATCCATTTGAAGGGGTAGCCCTCCTTCATTTCAGCGCGGGGTTAAGGAGGGTTTGCCTCTCTTTCGCGCCATATTCGCGCCGGGTCCGAATCCATGGAGCTCCAACTTGGACCAGAAGAGGGGACGCTCCCCTCCCCTTCTTACTTATTACCCGACTGCGGCACTCAGGTTGCATCACCCACCGAAAGAGGCAAATGCGACTGGGGCATCCCGGCGGAGGCTCTCCCAAATGCGCGTGGACGCTCCAGTCAATGGATGGGCCACCTGGCATAGCAGCCTACGATTGGCGGAGATTTACGTGCTGAACAAGCGAAGCGAACAACAGGCCCCCCCTCTCTCCTTCTCGAACCAAACGGAAATCCAGATTAATTGTGAGATTGTCTTACCTTGGGAAGTGGAGAGGAGAGGGGGGCCAACCGCAGTAGGACACTGAAAGGGTCTACCAAGCGAGCCAAATGAGCATGATGTGACGACGGAGATTCGAGGAATGCAATCGCTAAGCTTCTTCGAAACGAACAACGCTGCGTGTGGGGTCTGCGCGAAGGACCTTAGTGTGACCCCAAGTGCCGCTGCAGCTCGTCTGATTGCTGGTTCACTCTAGCTTTGTCGTATGCACTCTATGTGGCACAGGACGACGCCGGCCCCGTGGTCGATAGTTCCGCTTCAATGATCGGTCGGTCTCGCCCAAGAGTGAACCGAGAGGGCCCCGGACGAGTGGAAACAAACGTCGGTTCTTCGATGTTGACGATATTGAGGAGACACTGGCCAGAAACAGAAATGACTGGGATCAGGTTATGCCGGCAAAATATATTGGATTTTGGGATTTCCCACGTATCCCGGGCCATGCGGAAGCTTGTTGAGGAACGGTAAAACCCTCTTTTATGAGAGAGTCAGCCTCCTTGATTGAAGCTTCTCACAATCTCACAATATTCCTTCGCTCACTCGACCGTCACTCGCTTCTCACCAGACACTCTCTACTACCACCGAAACCATGCGCGCAAACCTCGCTGTCTTGGCCAGCTTCCTGGGCCTGGCCTCTGCTCTCCCGGCTGACGCCGAAGCTGTCGACAAGCGCCAGACTGTTCCCACCATCTATCTCTGCGGCGACAGCACCACGGCCAAGGGCGGAGGCGGTGGCGGCACCGAGGGTTGGGGACCGTACCTTCAGTACTCCTTCTCGACCAGCAAGGCCAAGGTCGACAACCGCGCCATCGGTGGACGCAGTGCTCGCTCTTACACCCGCGAGGGTCGCTTCGACACCGTTGCCGGCCTCGTCAAGTCGGGCGACTGGGTCATCATCGAGTTCGGCCACAACGACGGAGGTTCTCTCACGCCCACAGACAACGGCCGGACGGACTGCTTTGGTGATGGTGCCCAGACCTGCACGACCACCTACAAGTGAGTTTCTCTTCAAGCTGTTTTAGGAGTGACCATGTCTTTAATGTCAACACACTGACACGAATTCCAGCGGCGTCGCCGAGACCGTTCTGACCTACCCGGCCTATCTCAAAAATGCTGCAAAGAAGTTTAATGCCAAAGGAGCGAAAGTCATTATCTCGGCTGCGACCCCCAACAACGTCTGGGAGACCGGCACCTACAAATGGGGATACGACCGTTTCTTCTACTACGCTTGGTAAGCCTCCGATCGTTCTTCATGAAAGCGCCGCCCACGATGCTAACACGACCGACGCAGGCTCGCCGTCGAGCAGCTCGGCGGCCCCTCCAAGGGCTACTACTTCGTCCCGCACGGCGAGTACGCAGCCCAGGCGATGAAGAACCTCGGGGCCTCGACCGTCAACGCCAACTACCCCAACGACCACACCCACACCGCGCCGTTCCTCGCCGATGCCATGCACAAGGCCTTCGTCCTCGGCCTCCGCTGCGGCACCAGCGCGCTCGCCTCGCTGGCCAAGAACACGACCGCGTCCCTGACGTCAACCTACCTCGGGCCCTGCATCGACAACTACAACTCTACCGTCCACGCCCTGCTGCGGTAAACCTTATTTGACTGTTAATAATTTCTCCGAAAGTACATAAGCTAGGATTCAAGCACATATTTGAGGGGTCTGGGTAAGCCGGGAGCTGATGCTGGCTCCCCTACCCTGAGTAAATACACCAATGCACATATCAATGTTTCTATCTTGTCGCTGTTTTCCATGTTGCCTTCTGTCCGGGGTGTCCCTCACCTCAGGCCGACCGCCATTGACTCTCTCGGTATGGAGCCCTGTCTGGTGTGTGTTGCTTTTCCATCTGGACCGATGATCAAGTAGGTTTTAGCCCTTCGGCCGAGCCATAGTGTGGATCTTGGTTCGACATGTCGCAGGCTACAGCTTTAGGGATGCTGTCTCACGCATGCTCTATTCTTGTGCCGCAGACAGCCCTGTCATGTCAGCCGTCGCCCTGCCCGAAGGAATGCGCTGCTGTCATCATAGGCCCTCGGTTGGCAGGGGTGCTATCTATTACTGTTGGAAGCGGAGTGCGCCTTGTTGGAATGTCCATTATTGGCCAGATCATTGGCCAGGTTACGGCACCAAGTTCCTGCGATATCCCCAGAAACGGTTGCCTCCATATGATGGAGCCGCTGCTGGACGTGTAAGACCAACCCACATGTCTTTTAGAAAGAACATCTCCAGTTCGATGGCCCATTTTCTTTCCCACCTCACAATTGAACTCTCCACAGAGATTGACGGTCTCCTCAAGTAACTGAGCATCGAGCTGCATCCCGATCATCCCCAGCCGCCAACATGGCGTCCGACGACAAAATCTCACTAGAATTCATCACCACGGGCAACGTATGGATGCGCAACCCGATGCAGGGCCAGCCCATCACCAACCGTAACATCGCCTTGCGCCTGCTCCGCTCCTTTACGGGCGAATGGATTGGCCCCATGCCGCTCGGGGCCTTCCTCATCCACCACCCCAATGGCCCGATCCTGTTTGACACGGGCGTCTCGACGCACTGCACGGAGCCGGGCTACTTCCCCTGCTGGAACCCGGTCCCGGGCATCCTCAACAAGCTCGAGGTCACAAAGGAGGACGGCATCGTCGAGCAGCTCAGCCAGCGGGGCATTAAGCCGACGGACCTGCAATTCATCATCATCAGCCACTTGCACCACGACCACGCGGGCGGGCTGGAGGAGCTGGCCGTCGCGGCGCCGGAGGTGCCGATCTACGTCGGCTCCGAGCACTGGGACGCCTTCGGGAAGCACCCGATCTACGCGGCCATGCAGGGGTGCACGCCGGACCGCTGGCCCAAGGACTTCCAGCCCCGGATACTCGACTTTGAGGAGAAGCGCGCGGTCGGGCCGTGGGAGAGGTCCTGCGCGCTGACGGCGAACGGGACGGTGGTGGCGGTGGACACGCCGGGCCACGTGCCCGGGCACATCTCGCTGATTGTGGTGGGCGACAACGACGACGGGACGAAGACGAAGTACCTCCTCACGGGGGACGCGACGTACGCGATCAGTGTGCTCGAGAAGGAGGAGCCGGACGGCGCGAACAGCGATCCGGTGGCGGCGTTTGAGAGCCTGAAGAAGATCAAGGAGTATGCAAGGCACCACGACGTTGTTGTCTTGCCGAGTCACGATCCGGATACGCCACGGTTACTGAAAGAGAAGGTGATCTATCGGCCGAAGGACTAGGTAGACGCAGCGATGCAGAGTAGGGGTTTGAGGAATGGGAAGGCCGTTGTCATTTTGCGGCTTGAAGGAGAGCTGCAGTGTGCGATGCGAGCTTTATATTATGGACCTTCGTCGATGGGAGGCCAAATTGCTCTCTTGACAGTGCCGATGTCCTCGTCACAGGGCTATTCTGATTGAAGGCCAGAGACACCAATTGATGGGCAATGTGATACTTGGTCCGGACGTGAAGCAGTGCGGCGGAGTTGATATCTCACCAGAGTTAAGATGAAGTGAAGACAACCATCGCAACTGCACTGCGCTTGTAACTCGGTCGTCGCATCCACGGCCTCGAGGAACGAGAGGTGAGCAGTGATGGAGATGCGGCTCAGATCAGATCATGGCATGTGTACCTGCAGTGGGGCGCGCTCTGGACCACAGCTGAGATTCAGTGATCGATCGGCAAGTGGGGTTGCGAGCTGGCTTGTGTTGGAAATGATCGTCGTGGGAGGACTTGGGGGTCCCTTCGGGACATTTGCATCATTAAGCACATTCAGACGTTGCCCTTCAGAACACTCCCTCTCGATGCTGTGTAATTAAGTGTTTGCGTTTGTCCTACTATATTTAACCGCGCGTATTAGTACAAGGGGAAAGGGGCCTTGGACACGAGTGCGGAACTCCGGAGCGACAAGACGCTAACGACGGAAACTGGTGATGAGTGAATGCGAAGACGATGGACAACGCAGGGAACTTGACAAGTAACGGCACAAGTGCATTCTTCCAGAGTTTCTCAGCTGTACTGAAGAAGAAGAAAAGGCAAGCAAAGTCGCAAGCCTTCTTATAATATGGGATGGCGAAGCCGTGGTTCTGAACTGCTTGGAGTTGACGGCATTCGAGCGGCGCGGACTGATATGACTAGTTCGACGAGCCAATGAATTCTTAGCGCTTTACGATCGAGTACCAATTTTGGAATACGAATCCCGCCCTTGGACCCGAGCTGCACTCAGCCTCCCAGCTCTAGGCTGCATTCTTTTAACCCTTTTTTAAGCTTGTTGTGCTCCCTCGACACGAAAGACAGGGTATCCCACCGGAGCGACAGACAGGGATTCATCCGAGCCCGATGTTGATAAAGGCTTCCCTTTGGCCAGGTTCATGATCGGTTGCTCTGGGCGTGTTCCGCGTTTATCCAACAGGCCTGACAGAGCTTACTGGAAAGGATCGACTGTCACCATCACGGAAATGGATTATTCGACGAAGGAATCACCGCCGTTTAGCCCGCGGCGGCAGCGCATGCGCACAATCTTGCTCGGCCTCACCTACATCCTTGGGGTCTTCGCTTCCATCGTCCAGATCCTCACACTCATCGCTGGCAAATGGATCGTCCGTCACAGTGATGGCTCCGAACGTCTGGCCCTCTCCAGCCTAGCCATCGTACAGGTCAGTCACAGGTGCTGTATCTTGCAGTGGTCCCTCCATGGCTAACAGATTCCGCAGTTTGACGGCATCGTCCCCTCCCCCGAGTCCGACTCCTACCTCGTAACGATGCATTACTTCGCCGCCTCATTTGACTACGAGTACCCCAGCGCCTCGAAGGCGGGAATCGTCGGCTCCACGCCCCATCTTCCTTACGACCTCGCTGCCATCGGCCGGGACCTCTCGGTGCCCTCCGACGACTGGGCCTGCCTCCAAGGTCCCGAGCCGTGTGCGTCGCCCTACTTCAAGGCCTTCCGCAACGGCTACTTTGACCTGCCCACAACGCTGCCCTACATCTCTCTCGTCTACGCCCTCGTCATCGTCCTCTTCATCTTCGTCGCCGAGGTCCTGATCGCCGTGCGCCCCAGCTGGCTGCGCTGCCAGTGCTACTTCTCGTGCTTCAAGCGCTTCTGCCCGTGCCCGCGCGGCTCGCGCTCCGAGATCGAGGTGCTCCCGACCGTCTTCTGGGACCGGTACCGCCTGTGGACGTGGTGCATGCTGCCGTGCGCTGCGTTCCTGCCGCCGTTCGTGCTGACGCTCAACGGACTGATTGTCAAGAGTTTCCTGGGACGGCGGGAGGCCGGGAACATGAATGCGCGGTTTGGGACGGGGTTCGTGGTCCTGCAGGCAATGTGTTTTGGTGCATCGTTCGCGGCGGTGGGTTGTGTTTTGCTGAGGAAACGTCTCGGACGGGGGACAAGTTGGATGGATCAGCAGGGTATCACATTGAAGCAGTGATCCCGCGCATGTGGAGAAAGAATGATTCCGATCAATAGAGCATCCCGATCCCTGGACTTGATGGTCCCCCTCCTCCGGTCCAGACCCGGAGCAAACGTGGGGTCGCCAGCCGTACAGGCCGACGATGGCACACTCGAAGCCACTGCATCCAGATCCAATCTGATATCAAGTTGTGGAATTGTAGCTAAACCATACATTAGTTGTCTTAGCTCCATCCATTCCTCCAGCTCCAAGCTCCAGTGCAACTCCAGCTCCATGCCTAGTTCCCCACGCGATACGTCTCGTTAGCTTGGGGGCTGCTGGGCTAGACCTGGAGAAAGAGACAGAAAAAAGGGCTGAAATTGCCCCATTGACGAATCATAGATTCATCATCGATGGCGGTCCCTGCCGATCCTTTGCAGAGCGATCCGAAAATGCGGATGGTCGCACCACATACTGATGTCATCGCCCACCAGAGCAGCTGTCATCGATTTGCGCCTCGCATCAGACGAGGTGTGAGCGCGTTGGACAACGCCCTTCTTTTGCGGTGATGGATGATGCCATGCGCCCGTCAGAGCAAAGCCTCAGCAAAGGCTCGATTAAAATGAAGCTGGGCCGTAGGAAGAGGGGTTCGTCCCTTGTTCATACACACCATACACCTGATCATTCATTCAACTGTTACGCTAATAAGCCGTGATAAATTCGACACCCTTCAATCAACTTATACTCCACGAGACCATCCGATCACCTTTTTCATTATTGCTGATCATTTTATCCTCCTATACACACCAAAATGTCTCGTCAAAATCTCGCAGTACCCCTCATGGGCGCCGCAGCCCTGCTCGGCGGCGGCGTCTACTACGCCCGCAAGCCCTCAAACACGTCAGGCGATGCGTCTCAACAGATCGCCAATGCCGACAAGCCGCGCCCGACCTCCGACGAGATGGCCACGCAGGATCGGAAACGCGCCGCCGACGCGAAGCGCGACAACGGCCTGGGCGGCGCTGGCGTGGGCTTGAACAACAATACTGGAGGCGCCGAGCTCAGCAGCGGCACCCGCAGTGGTTCGAGCGGAAACCGGGACACGCCCAAGGGCCCTTCCGAGAAATTCCCATCCGACGCAGGCCAGATTGGCGGAGGATACGGAGGCGGCAACTCCAACACGAGGGCGATTGAGACGCATGGCCCTTCGATGAGCCCCGGATCGTCGACGGCGACGGGAGCTCTCGGTGGAGGCAAGAGCAATGGCGGCGGGGGCGGCAGCGATACTGCCAGCAGCTCGAACGGCTCTGGCGTCGGATCCAAGTTGCAAGGCTTCTTCGGTACGGGCGGAGGCCAAAATGGCGAGAAGAAGCGCCAGGCGCCTGTGGACACGAAGATTGCGAGCCATCACGCCGACACGCCGACGAACAAGGGGGGAAGCCCGTGGGATAAGCACAGGAAGGACGTCACGTCTGTTTCCGACACGGAGTCATGAACATTTGATAGCGTTTTGTACTATTAGCATTATGGGCATGGCTGGGAAGTTGGTCCTGAATTCAATCTGCATCAAAACTTGACCCCGAGTCGCTTCTCTCGCTTCATTTGACCCTCATCGACAACTATGACGGCCTTCCCGCTCATCCCACCAGTATGCACCAGCTCGATGAGTTCATGAATCTTGTCAAGCCCATGGAACACATTCGTCTCCAGTTTGATGCCATGATCCGCAACATGCTTTACCAGACCCTCGCTCTCCTTCTTTGAACACAGCAAGCTTCCTTTCACTCGGATATCCCGAAACACCAGCTCATGGAACGGAATCTTGACATCGTCAGGCTGCGCAATCTGGATCATGGTGCCGTGCATCTTCGTTACGGCACATGCTAGGCCTGCCGCGCCATTGGCATCCGACAGGTTGATCGTTGCGTCAGCACCCAGCCCGCCCGTTGCCTTTTGCACTTCCTCGACGACTTCTTTCTTTTCCCTTCTCGCGTCGAGGACCACATCGGCGTTGCTCTTCTTCGTCAACTCTAGCCCTTGATCACGAGCGTCGACCCCAACGACGCGCAGGCCCAAAGCCTTGGCCATTTGCACTCCCAAATGCCCCAGTCCGCCGCCCGAACCAATGATGGCAAGCCACTGCCCCTTGTCGAGGCTGGCCTGCAACACGCCCCTCCAGACCGTCCTCCCGGCACACGCCAGCGGCGCCGCACTCAGGAATGAGATCTCATCGGGCAAGGCGACGGTGCTTCTCGAGTCAACCTTGACGAACTCGGCAAAACACCCGTCCACGTGCACGCCGACATGCCCGTCGATGTTGGTGCAGTACTGCCGAAACGTCTCGGGCCCGGTGCAGTCGGGGCACTCTCCGCAGGGGTGTAGCGGCAGACCGCACATGACCCTGTCTCCCGGCCCGAAGTCGCGGACGGAATCGCCAATGCGGACGACGGTGCCGGACCCCTCGTGCGAGGCAGTGCAGGGGAGGGCGGTGCCGAAGACGCCCGAGAAAACCATGCCGTCGGTGTGGCAGTAAGACGCGACGGCTACTTTGACGAGGAGGTCGTAGGGCCCGAGAGAGGCTGGGACGGGGACGGTGGTGAGTTTGTAGGGCGTGTTGAAAGCCGTGACTTGCACGGCCTTCATCGTTTTGGGGATTTCGGTGGTGGCCATGATTGTGATTCACGGGCTACTCAAGCCTTGTGAGGGTGTATGATTGAGCCAACGTTCAAGGATTGGGGGAGTTATGTCGGCCGGCGAGTCTTGGATGTGTTTCTCCAAGGAAGCACGTCTAAAGATATGGATGACGTCGAATGGTTTGATGTTGTGGGTTTAGGTTCCGCCCGGACTCAAGCCGGATTTCGCAAGCACAACAAGCCAAGCTATTCTATAGAGTTGCAGCGAGGTCGATGTTGTGAGGCTAACAATTGATACTTTTGCTACTACATATCACTGAGGTTAGCTTGCCTTATTCTTTGACAAGCGCAAAACGATCGATTGTCGTCGAGGGCACTGCTTGGGCACTGCTTGCTTCATGCCATATTCGTAGTGGCACATTCTTCGTTGTTCGAGTGGCCACCAGCAAACACCACTTACACCTTGTCACGAACAACGCTCGCTTGCTCTTCATTTTCCCATTACAATCTTTCGGAAGGGGTATCTTGCATCGCCACGTCCTTTGAAGATGGGACATGTCTAACTAGAGACTCTGCCATTTCTCAAATGACTTCAACACTGTCAAACTCCAACAACCCGAATGCCGCCATCCTTGCCTTTCCACGGGCACGCTTGGCCCCGTGTAAACCTGCTGGGGGTGAATCGCAGCCAGCTTGGCTAGCTCCTTCAAGCCGAATGTGCTCCGGCCCATCAAAGCCCAAAAGTCGTCGAAGAGTATTGACCCGAGTACCCTGAGGGTACCATCGAACTCTTCGCTCGGCGTCTCAGCATCTCGTCTCCTCTGGTCCCGCCGCCTGTTGTCCGTTCCCCTCTTATCGGACGCCTTGGCGGCCAGAACAAAACTGCCCAAGTCACCGCGAGGGATGATCGGCTCCGCGGTGTCCGGAACCGGCTTCAGGTACGAGTCGATGGCCGCCTTATCGGCAGCCAAGAAGATTGCCGCTGGTGTCAGGAAGCCTTCGCAGGCGGGCGACTTGCTGTACTCCTCGTAATGCCTGCGCTTGTCAGCATTCATCTTTTCGTCACTCTGGCCGGAGACACTCACCGTCTCGCCGCCTCGATGTCTCCCTCCGAGATTCCATGCTCCCGTCCATCAATCCACCTCAACTTGCACGCTGGCTTCACATCCGCCGCGCCCTTCAACCCCTCACCCCACCCCGTCACGTTGTCTTTGAAACTCTCCAGGAACTGCTTACACTCCTCGTCCGAATGCTCGTACGAGATCCTGTACCCGATGAAACCCCAGACCCGCAACGGGGGCCGGACCGCCAACCGCATGGTGTTCTTTAGATTCACAATCCACGGCTCATCCGCCATCTCCGGCTCCGGCCCGCGCAGCTCCCGCCTCGCCTGTAAGTACTCTCTGACCTGCAGTCGACACGTCCGCTCCAGGCTCTGAGGATCCGAGTGCGAGCGGCGCACGCCGTTGCGCGCGTCTTCGAAGGCTTGCTGGACCGAGGCTGTTCTGCTCAGGTACCTACACCGGATGCCATACACCCGCGAGCGGACGCGCATATCGTAGGAATACTGAGTCATCGGCTCGGCACCGCCATAGCCGTTCCAGTCATCCCGGAGCCTCGGCGCCGCCGAGGTCAAGGTCTTGAGTGTGAAGCCGAACAGGGGCAGCATGATCTTGGTGTCGGCTTTGTTTGTAATCTCGACAAGATCGTGGATCGAGTCGAGAATCGCCATCTGCGTAGAGGATACCTGGTCGTTTGGGTCGCCCGTCGTGTTTCGTAGCTGCAGGATGAGCATTTCCCGTAGCTCGTCGATCCTTTCCATCACCCACGCATGAGCCCTCGCCGCCACGGTCTCGAAGTAGTCGACCATGTACTCCTCCCAGGCCGCCGTTACCGAGATGGGACTGCGACCCTTCTCCTGTCGGTACGCGTTTAGAGCCCTCGAGAAATCGTGGCATGCTGTCCAGACCCCATTGCACGCCTTCCGCATGCGCGACTCGCTGTGCGGGAGGTTGAGATACTCAAAAGCGTCCACCACTGCGCATAGGTACTGACAGGCTCGCTTCATGTTCTCCGGCCCGTGCAGCCCCTTTTTCCGCCACCGCGACAGCGACATGGGCGGCAGGCCGTGTAGAAGCCGGGTCTTCATGTGGTGAAGGTCCCTGTCACACTCTGTGCTCGTGGTGTTGACAATGGACAGCAAATCACCCATGCCCGACACAGCAGCCGTCGCGCGGTTCATGGCCGAGTCGACGCGAATAGAGCAGTTGTTGAAGGGCGGGGGCGCCCATTCGTTGTACGGCCTGATAAAGAGCGCAGTCTCGTCTTCCTCGGAGAGATGCAGCTGTGTCGATGGTTTGCCGCTGAACAGGTGGCATTTGCCCATGAGAACCCAGGTGAAGCCAATGAGGAGATCGATGGGCAAGACGTGGAGGTCGGCTAAGGAGATGAGATGAGGATGCCGTCGTGATGCAGATCAAGCTGGAGGTCCATGGTCACTTACGGGTCATGACGAGTTGAGGATGGGTGTAATTGGGGTTGACGATGTCAACCCCCTGCGGGATGTTCATCTCCTTTGGGTTACGCCAAGACATGTCGCGATTCGACGCTCTGGGGCACTTTTTTCTTCCAAGAGAATGTACTCGATTTCAAGAGCAAAAGCGTGGCAATAGCATCGTTGGGACTATTTTATATCCCTTAGCCTCCAGACGTTCGGATGAGCATGCAATGGCGACATGTCTGCCTGCTAGGACCCTGTCAGCGCTGCCAGATACGGTAAGTATATTGGAGTAGGGACCGCTGTGAGGTCAGATCCTAGTGGTTCAGTAGCCTGGGATGAGGGGCCCGAACGCACAAAAAGGGCATCGCTGCCTGGATGGTACGATGGCTCTAGCCCACGGGAATAACTCCAATGATATCTAGAATAGGCTGCGGACATGAATTCGAGTATAGAGGACAGCGCACCAGATAGGAGGAAATCGATAACAAAAGGAGTGGGAGTTCCGAGAACAACCCTTCATCCATCATGAACATATGCCGCGACCGCTGACCAAACGTCTTATAAACATCAAGTTTGAATGGGATGGAAGGTTTCATACTCCTGTAATATTGTCATCAGCAACATCTTGCAGACAGCCCGGTTTGCGACCCGACCATTGAGCTTGGCTTACTGATGGGAAATCTGAAGCTACATCAATGGATCGATGGGCTCATGGGATGGGCATGAGGGGCTGTCTAGTCATTGTTGAAGCCGACGACTGTGAGGCAAATGTGGATTGCTCGGAATCCAATCCCAATAGCCCCCGCCAAAGGACGCTATAAGCAAGAACAATTTGCCAGCATGTGATACGGATTCGGACGTCAGTACGTCATATCTATTTGTCATGAGTTTGGTGAGACTACATGATGTAGACATTTTAGACATTAACTCTTGGTTTCCCGTTGAGCGCGCTATGGGATTCTGGTTGACGGCTCAGGCAAATTCAAGGATAGGTTCAGGGAATCCCATCGGGGTCAAGTTCAACGTGACAGCGGCGTTGTTTCATTGTAGCGCAGACGTGAGACATGGCTAAGATTTATATTTGATTGATTAATGCCCTAAAATTGCTCCTCTTACTTTCTGGAGCATTGCTCTTCCAAGAATTCCGACCGAAGCGGTTCTCGAGCATATAGTAATCCCATCCCTTACACACAGAACTCCAGCGCTGCATTATACAAGACACAATATGTACTAATGGACACGGTCGCGGCCAGCACCGCTGGTAAACGCCGCACGGTCGTCCGCCCGCGAAGTCTCAAAAGCCTCATGACCGAAGGGGCCAACCCTCCTTCTCCCGATACAGAGGCGGGCCGGGCATGTCGCCCTCCATCTCAAAGACCTCGTTGTCCTCGGGCAACTCCTGCGGCCTCTCCATGGTCTCCATCTCCATCACCACTGTCGAGTCCAGCTGCGTCGCCGCCGGCGAGTGCGGCGCGTCCCCGACGACCGTCGTCCCTGTCCCCGGCCTCGCCGTGCTCGGCGACGTCAGATCGAACGACGTTTTCCCGGACGACGCCTTGTTCGCCAGCATCGGGGGCGCCAGGGAGTCCGACTTGGCGTCGCTGTTGTGTGCGTTGACGCGCTGCGCTTCTTGCCTCCTCCGCCGCCGCCACCAGAGCATGAACCCGATCAGTGCCAGAGCCAGCGATCCGACGACCGAGCCAACCGCGATCCCTATCGTCGTGGCCACAGGAATCCCTCCGCCGCCTCCCGAGGACGAAGTGGTGTCCGATCCCGCCGCCGCCGTCGATCCAACTCCCGTTGCCGTTGCAGTTGCCGTTGCCGTTGCCGTCGCTGTTGCCGTCGCCGCCGCCGTCGCACTGATGCCGCCCGTCGATGACGGCGCCGAATACTTTGACCCCGGGACCGTGGGGTCTGTCTCGAGGATACTCAGGTCCGACGCCTGCCACCGCACCTGCACCGCAAACACGAGCGCGAGTTGTGACGTTTTCTGATTGTCGCTGTTGTAAAAGGTCGTCGTGGGCACCGTTGATATGCACTTGCTGTACGCCCACGAGTCCGTGTAGCAGGTGTGACCCGTCGGGCAGCATAACCTCGGGGTCTCACCGGCGATGACTGGCCCGCCCAGGCCGACGTTGCCGTTCTTGCGCGTGGCCAGCGAGGTCGGGAACGCGCAGCCCTCGGTGTAGCCCGACGGGCAGATGGCGGGCGAGTAGAACCCCCAGCTGTAAGCGAAGACCTGGTGCCATGACGTTGGCATACATACCTCGCTCGACAGTGGGGGCGTGATGGTGTTTGTCCAGTACAGGCTGTTGCAGAAGTCGGGCGTCGTGAAGACGGTCGTCAGGGGCGCCGCGCCTCGTTGCGTCGACAACGGGTTCGGGTCGGACGTCGTCGTCATGACTGCTGCTGCTTGGGGTGGTGGTTACTGGTCGTGGCGTTCTTGCTGATGCTTGGATTATATGCTCGCTCCCCGCGGGCTTGCGCGGGCGACCAAGCAGTGCGTAAAGTATTTCGTGAAACGATTAGGAGATGTGCCCCTCAATGGGGTGTTTGACGCCTCGGATTGTCTATCGAGCAAAGTGATTTTCCCTCTATACCATGGTCCTTCCGCCCTACAGATCGCAGAACGATGGTGGTAATCTTGTCGTTTTTCTTAACCTCGTGGGTCTCCCTCTTTCTAGAATCTCCCGAGATCGATTCGGAGTCGGTTCTTTCGGGAACCCGAGCTTGTCGTTGTCTGTTGTGTGGGCCACCTGTTGGAAATGCAGTCTTGGAAAAGCGGGAGATCTTCCACCGCCCAATGTTCTGCAAATTTCGATCGACGGTGAGCAGCTCGAGTGACAGAGCAAAGAGACGAGAATGGTCGGATTTGGCAGATAATGGGCAATGGAAAACTGATAAAGCAGGAGCACAGTCCAGCTGTCAAAGATGAAAAAGACCAGTCCAGTCCCGGGGTATTCACCAATTCCCAACTGTCCGATGGCCGGGGGCACCAAGGATGTCGAACTGGGGCACACTGGACATTCTACATGCGTGATGGGTCACCAACCTGGGAAATGGTCCCAGACCGGTGCTTTAGCGGTCTTGGGAGGCCTTCAGGCCGGTCCCTATGTGCGCTGTGTCTCTCCCTCCCTCTCTCGTTTCTCTAGTGTACTCGGTGACCGCGGCCTGCCCACGAGTCATTATTGGGCAACCAGGGGAAAGCTCCACAGCCGTCATAAATGTCGTAATAATGCTCTGGTTTCCCAGTCTTTTGCCAGCGTCTTTTCTGCGCTCCCCGCTAGCCGAATTGAAGAGCCGAGTTGCCGCTAGCCGGTAGTTGACCGCGCTTGTGTTGCTTGTTGTGCTCGCAAGCGGCTCTGATCTGCAGATACGACAGTTCTTCCCACTCTGAAGTGCTGTCCGTTCTCTTGTTCGCTTCAAGAACGGACAATTGTGCGCTCTTGGCGGCTGTGGTGGACCGTGGAACTACACCATACGTCAAGTGGCGAGGACCTATGCAAGCTACGGTGGTAGGGCGAACAACGGTCTGATCCGGTAAACTGACAGATCGACATGTCGGCCACACCGCAAAGGTTGAGACGGGAGAGTTAGGTACTATCGAGCCCATTTGCTGCGAAGTGGCCAGCACGTGAAACGCAATGCAACGTTAATAAACATTAGCAGATGAGGACGCCCACGGCACCCTGCATCCCAGCAAACCTTTTCGGCTAGCACGGAGGAGGCTGCAGGCCTTTCATGAATCTCTAACGGCCTCAGCCAACAAACCACTGTTGAAGTTCGAACGAGACGTGTAGCATTTGCATTGGACACAACGCCGAGACAACATAACGACCGACTTGATGCCATTATGAGGCTCAATGATATATATCTCTTGCAGAGCGAGGGGCAGAGTGCTCCCATGCATGCTGCACATCGCAAATCGGGTGGCGGCGTTCACTACAGCAGTGCGTGCATTGAGAAAGAGGCATGCCGAGAACTGCTATATGATGCTTGACAACCTAACCATCACCCTCTGTCACATTCGAGAAATGCAAGGGACAGCTCGTCAAGAAGTCAAAATGCGCGACATGGATCACCCAGGATTTGGACATTTGGACTGCTGACTCAATTAGGAAAAAACGCCCACGCGAGTCCCATAGGGGTGGGTTCTCCTAGCCCGTTGGTTTGAGACTGCCCACACGGTCTGGGGCGCAGCGGCAATCCCTGGGTCGTTTTCTGGGCATCAGGAGGCGCAATCAATCCTTTGCACAGCCGCCGTGCGTCTTCTCTCTCCCGCCATTTTGCTCCGTCCCAGGACCCTCAAGGCCCAATTTCGATAGAGAGCCCGCAGCAGGAGGTGTCCTGGCAATGAAGCAGCGAAAGGACAAGCTTGGCCCATTAGCGCGCGTTGTAGGGCATGTGGGCAGCCTTACTAGACGAAAAGGAGGGAACATTTGCTCAGGCCCGTAGGTATGTATCTACGGATATCTACTTCGGTATCATGACGAAGAAGAACATGATCGTTCGTTGGAGGTGTTCAGGTCTTGCTTGTGATCAGGTTGAAACACTGACTAGCTGCAGAAATGACGACGTAGAGACCGTTACCGCGACAATTGAAGCCGCACCAGCTAATCAACCAACAAACAAAATTCCACGACGGATGGATGGTATTTGGGACAGGACTTGTTTGCTTTGAACTATCATTCGATTTAATAATGATGGAGAAAATTGGGTAAAGCCTTCTAGGTGAAAGGGCAAAAAGATTGCCTCGTGGCGGAATCGAACCGCCGATCTTCTCATGACACTAGAATACTAGTGAGACGCTATACCACTTAGCCAACAAGGCGCTGAGGAAAAAACTTGAATTTAGTGCTCAAGTCGATAGCGCGCAGTCTCTCCAGTCCTGGCCATTGCCAACAGCACTCCCTAATGCAAATAAATCTTCCTCGAACCTTGCAGTGTATACAGAACAATAGCTCCCATTTTCAAATTGCACAATTGAAGTTATGTACGCTCATACCTGATACGTGGTAGTCAGGCAAAGGCATGCCTTTCTGGAAGAATGGCATTCTAACAGAGGCCTTTTGCGTCTTTGCATCAGGGCACGACACGGAACGTAAAGCCTTTGTCTGCTGTATTTGGCTACCGACGCGATGCCTCGACTCTAGATAAATGTTATAGAATGCTCAGCTGAGAACTTTCAACTCGGGAGAATAGCGGAGAGTCGAGTAGTGACCATACTGAGGCCATGAGGAGGCAGAGAGGATATTAGTCTAGGAGTATTGTGTACTATTCTACAGTACCTATACCGAACAAGCATTGAGATACATGTGCCTCTGTTAATAGAACCTTCCGAGGATTAAGCTGAGGAGCAAAGGGAATATATCCATTTTGTTCCGCATTTCTTCTCTCTGAGGTAGTCTGCTCACCTGGCTACTCGGCGTCATCTACAGGCCATTGGCAGATAACTTCAAATTCCTTACATCGAGTTTGTAACTCCGACGCAGAAGGGTGGTGCTCTTCCCAATAAGGCCAACATATTTGACGATGGCTAAGGCTGAGAGATCGTAATACGGCACGTTCTGCCAGCTAGATAAGGCTACAGACTGCGCGCTTGCGGCCAATCAGCATGTTCTTGTCTGGACATTTCTCTCAGAATCCCTTCCCCCAACGTCAGTGTAAGTGCAGCTGGTTCCAAAGCTGCGTATAGATATACTGGACATCCGGTAATGGAAGCCAATCATGGGGTTATGGGCCCAGAAGTAAATCAACGCACGATCAGTGCAAGAACTTTGGTAGTTGAGATATTTTGATACAGGCCTGTGGCATGAACATATCGTGCGCATGTTAAACATTTTGGCTCAGTAGCAATGTGTGACAGGTAAAGTACCGAGCTCCAGAATGAAATGCAGCTTTGTGAAAGACCCTCGGAAATTTGTAAATAATCAAGGCGGCGGGCACACTTTGTGAGTGAGAGAATAGGTAGTCACTCGTGGCTGATCAGCACATAACTCCCCGCTGCAAGCGACTTTGGTAAATGGCACCCAAGATAAGCATCAGGGTGGGATAAGGTGAGATAGCTAGCTCCTTGAAAACGAGACTGATCGAGGCCGACTCGAATGCAACAATAGACCGACCAACTACCGCACAGCATGTGCAAACGGCACGCGGGTGCCGAACCCGTGGAGGCTGAGTGTGGAGGCGGATGGCCGGCCGCCCCCGTTCCTCTAACATGATGTGGAACCCAGTGGCCTGCCGAACCGTGAGCGCTGGACTGGATTGAGGACCGAGGTGATTGGACCTCAAGACGGCAGAATCTGACTGAGCGTGGTATCCGCAGTGGACCCTAGTCAGCGGCTGCTTACTGTGTGTCTCCTTTGCCATGCAAGGGGTAAGCAGTAGTAAAGAGGCGGAAGGTGTTTGCGGAGCAGGATTGCTTGTCGCATCGTGCACGACCGCCGTAATTCTTCACGTTGGATCGAGTGAAAATGACTAGGAACTCTTGGCGCGTTGGTCTATCTTGTGGGAGTAGTGAACACAACTCCTAGTCGGAGGTCGGAGGATCCACCCCCGACAAGGGGACCTTGACGGCCAAGGGCGAGGATTCGTGCGTGGAGGTGCATGTGGCACAGTTGACGAGCAAATCGCAGCATAGAAGGAGCGGCAGAGTCACTGGCCGAGTGGGCTGTTTCCACCGGCCTCGAGGTTGTCTCAAACGGATCAGCTGCGGGCGGTGGCTTTGATGCAGGGACGCCGGTGATTCGGGGGGACCAGTGGGAGTTGGAGATAACGCCAATGTCAGCACCTTGATGGACCCTCTCGGAACGCGTCTATGTGCCAATTCGGAAAGGGTTGTGCCGGGGGAAAAGATGCCATAAGACCAGCTGACGGCGCACTTCGTGGACCCGAGAGCATTCCATGACATCTACTCTTCCGTCGTGCCTGTGTTTCGTCCTCTTGTCGCTGTTGTGGGTGATCCAACTTCGAGCGTTTTGCTTGACCGACCGAAAGGTTCCGGCCCCCCGTCACGCCCCCCAGGTTTCGACCCCAATATCCACCCTCTACCCCGCGATATGGACGAAGAAAAGTCGCCCCTGATGCGGATTCCCGCCGAAATCCGCATGATGGTTTATGAACATCTTCTGGATGATGGGGGAGAAAGAAGACTCGCGGTCCGCAACAAGGCGATGCACCAGCTGCCGACGGGTATCCTGAAAACATATCGCCGCTCGCCGTATCGAATCATCGAGAGATCCTTCCACCGCCAATGCTTCGAAACAACATACCACCTCGCGTCAAAAACAATCATGCACCCCGCCATTATGGCCGTTAACCGCCAGATCCACCGCGAGACCAGCCACATGCTCTACGGCCTCCACGGCTTCGACTTTGGCGGCGATGTCGAAGCAGTCGTCCCTTTCTTGAGGGAGCTGACGCCCACGTCGCGCGCCATGATTCGAGAGATCACGATTCGCAAGGACGGACCGTTGTACTACTGCGAGAGCGACCGGCTGGACTGGGCGAACCTGTGCAAATACCTGCGGGGGCTTGACAAGATGATCCCCAATATGAGGATAATCGTCGAGGGAGGCAAGCCAGCGGCGGCGTGGGAGGGTCCTCAGAGGCTGGGTGTGTCGGACCTTCGCCTTCTCGCTCTCATCAAGCACGACAGCATGGAATGGATCGCCGAGCTGCAGAAGGTCGAGGGCATCGAGCATCTGGAGATTGTACCCCACATGCGCCATCTTCCTGCACCGGGCACGACTTCGACGCTCTTGTTTGCAGCATTCTCGGCTTCCATTGATACGGCGTTGGTGGAGTATCTGCGGATAGACTGCCAGCTTCCGGCGACTGCTGCTTCGTCAACCTGAGCTGAACATTCGAGGAACCTCGCAAAGAGACTGTAGTAGTGCGCATGAGCTTGGCTCGAACTAGCAGCTGGGGAGTGCTTGAGCCATCTCGGGAAATCGGGGCAAACTAACCCATTGAGTGCGGGGATACTCAATTGGGTCGATATGGGGGGTAACGCGGAGAAGGGAACAAATTGAGTTGGCGTTTTGGAGTCGATGACAAGCGAACATGGTCAGCTGTAAGGAGTTTGGGTTTCGGAACTCGTTGTGCTTGGGGTATTGAGTCGTAAATATCTCCTTAGGCTCGCGCCATGACTGCCCTTCCCTCATGTTTCTAGTTATTTACTTTTCCAATTTCTCATGAAGAAGTCTTGCTTAGGAGCGAGACCCTCAGGTTGTGACGCCGAGTGAACTGTCGCTGTAGCGTGTGATGATTAGTGCATACCAGGCGAGACTGACATGGATGTTGTCGTCGTTGGACTGCGATGTGGGCCATGCTGAATAGCAAAAGTTCCGCTCCCGAGCTGTACCTAGTAGGAGGGTCGGGGAGCGGGATTGAGTTCCGGACGGTGCCCCGCTCTGACCGCTTGAGCATCACGTGTCGTTGTGCTCCGACCTGCGCCGGAGCTCGGCGACTTATGTAATCAAAGTATTAGATAATCTCGCATCCAGGCAGCCCGATTCTCTGGCCAGCCACTGGCAAACGTCTCCACTAAAGAGAACTCCGTGCCAGCCAGTGGCCTTCACACCAGCCAAGCCGTCAGTGCCACGGCCCAGTCTCCAGCCACGGACAGTCCACCGAGCTCGCATCGCACAGCAAGCACAGCCCAGCCGCCGTCCCGACCTTACCTCACCAGCACCAGCACCAGCAGCACCTGCCTGGAGCCAGCTAACCTGACTTTGTCGTCAGCCTTTCAGAACACTCAACCCGACCTCGCCTCGCACCTCTTTCTGCACCCGCGCCAACGACACAAGCCGGAATCCTGTGTTCTTCTTCATTGCGCGATTACTCCGACACCGTTTCTACCGCACCGAACCGTCGTTTCTTCTTCCCTCCATGAGCTGCTACTAAAACCCCCTACATCGCCTCGATCGATAGCTACCCCGCCGGCTTTACCTCGACATGTCTGCGACTCCGGTACCGCCTGAGGACCAGGCGCGCCTCTTGGAGGATGCGCTGGTTGCAGTGCGCCAGCAGACTGCCCTTATGAGGAAATGCCTCGACACTCCGGGCAAGCTCATGGATGCCCTTAAGTGCTGGTACGTCATCATCTGCCACCGGATCCCCGGAGCCTCTTCGAGAGAGCCTTGCCTGCGATCCCGATAAGCCTCAATGGCATAGACTAACCAATCGACCCCTCGCGCGTAGCTCTACCCTGGTTTCCGAATTGCGCACGAGCAGCCTCGGTCCGAAACAGTACTACGAGCTCTACATGGCCGTCTTTGACGCCTTGCGCTACCTGTCCGTCCACCTCCGAGAGAACCACCCGGTCAACCACCTCGCCGACCTTTACGAACTTGTCCAATATGCCGGCAACATAATTCCGCGCTTATACCTCATGATCACCGTCGGCACTGCCTATATGTCGATTCCCGACGCGCCTGTCAAAGAACTCATGAAGGATATGATGGACATGAGCAGGGGCGTACAGCACCCGATCCGCGGATTGTTCCTGCGATACTACCTGTCAGGCCAGGCCAGAGACTACTTGCCTACGGGCGACGGTGACGGCCCCGAGGGTAACCTGTCCGACTCCATCAACTTCATCCTCACCAACTTTGTCGAAATGAACAAGCTTTGGGTACGTCTGCAGCACCAGGGCCACTCCCGCGAGCGCGAACAGCGAACGAGAGAAAGAAAGGAGCTGCAGCTTCTGGTCGGAAGCAACATTGTACGACTTAGCCAGCTGGTGGATCTGGAGACATACAAGTCGGGCATCCTTGCGCCTTTGCTGGAACAAGTTGTACAATGTCGCGATGTTCTAGCTCAGGAGTATCTCTTGGAAGTCATTACCCAAGTGTTCCCCGACGACTTCCATCTCCACACGCTGGACCAGTTCCTCGGGGCAGTCTCCCGATTGAATCCGCATGTGAACGTCAAAGCTATTGTAATTGGCTTGATGGATCGCTTGTCGGATTACGCAGAGCGCGAGTCCAAGGATGAAACGGAGGGCGACCGAGCCAAGTTGGAGGAAGAGGCACTGGCAGCCTTGTTGGAAAAGACCAGCTTGAAGAACGACAGCCAAGCATCGGCGTCCGGTGGACAACCAGGCATCCATGACGACCCCAGCAAACCCGCGGATTTCAACACCAACGGTGCCAACCCGCCCAGCGAGAACGAAGCTCGCGCAGCAGAGGACCTTCCGCCCCCAGACGAGCCGACCCCCTCAATCGCAGATACCGAGGCTACTGCTGTCAATGGTGATGGGGCGGCGCCAGAGAAGGGCATCCCGGAGAACGTTCAGCTCTACGAGATTTTCTTCAGCCAAGTCAAGAACCTTGTCGAGGCGCAGCATCTCCCTATCCAGGACACAATAGCATTGCTGTGCTCGTTGACAAATCTGGCACTCAACATCTACCCCGAACGTTTAGACTTTGTCAACCAGATCCTCGACTACGCAACCATCAAAGTCAGAGAGAACGCGAACAATGCTGATCTGCATTCCCCCCCGCTCAGCAAAGTCTTTTGGCTCTGCTCCAAGCACCCCTCAACCGCTACCTTTCCATCTTCACCGCGCTCTCTCTCCCTACCTATGTTCCCCTCTTCCAATCCCAGTCGTACCCCACGCGCCGTGCCGTTGCCGGCGAGGTGGCTCGGACTCTTCTCCGGGACCAAACTCGGATCTCGACCCCTAATCAACTGGAGAACGTCCTGGAGGTGCTAAAGGTGCTCATTAAGGAGGGTTCTCAGGCGCCCTCCAACTATCCTGGAGTTGCGCAGCGCCGTGCTGTCGAGACGGACGAGACGATGGAGGAACAGGGCTGGCTGGCCAGAATTGTGCACCTCATTAATGGCGAAGATAATGATACACAGTTCCGTCTGCTGCAGATGACTCGTAAGGCCTACTCGGAAGGCAACGAGAGAATCCGCACGACAACGCCCCCGCTCATCACTGCTTGCATGAAGCTCGCAAGACGCTTCAAGACACGCGAGCACTACGAGGACAACTGGGAGACCCAGAGCAACGCGCTGTTCAAGTTCATGCACTCTGCCCTGAGCACTCTGTATACCCGTGTCAACGGCGCCGGCGCGGCCGAACTGGCCTTGCGCCTCTTCTGCGCGTCTGGCCAAACAGCCGACATGACGGGCTTTGAGGAGGTGGCCTACGAATTCTTTGCTCAGGCATTTACCGTCTATGAAGAGGCGATTTCGGATTCGAAGGCACAGTTCCAGGCCGTCTGTGTCATTGCAACAGCGTTGCACCAGACGAGGAACTTCGGCAAGGAGAACTACGACACGCTCATCACCAAGTGCGCCCAGCACGGCAGCAAGCTCCTGCGGAAGCCGGACCAGTGCCGCGCTGTCTACCTCGCAAGTCATCTGTGGTGGGCAACGCCGATGGCTGTCAACGGAGAGACTGACGAGACTGGCGTAAGTTACCTACACCAAATGACAGCTGTTCTGTATACTGACTTGTTACACAGTTGTACCGTGATGGCAAGAGAGTGCTCGAATGCCTCCAGAGAGCACTGCGCGTTGCCGACTCTTGCATGGAGACGGCGACGTCGATTGAGCTCTTCGTCGAGATCCTGGACCGATACGTCTACTACTTTGATCAACAAAACGCGGCGGTAAGTTTAGACGACACAATCTACCCAAATATTAGCAGTTCTAATACCAAGCTAGGTCACGACCAAGTACCTCAACGGTCTCATCGAGCTTATCCACTCCAACCTTGCCGGCAATCAGCAGGACTCGGCCTCGGTTGAGAACAGCAAGCGCCATTTCTACCACATTCTTGAAAGCATCAAAGGCCGGCAGTACGAGGGCGTTGTTCTTTACCCGAAATGAGAAGGCAAGAATCACTCGGTTTCCGAACGCTCTACAGTTCATGACATGCCGCACGAGAACGGAGAGATTGCAACGAAAGCTATGAAGAGATGCTTTTCTTAATTAGCGGCTGAAGCCTGCACTGAGGGGACGAAGGGCTTGAACCGACAACGCCGGGGACAAGGACAGGAAGACGTGTTCATACGATAAGCGCATGCAACGAATCAGGGGAAACGCGGGGAGTGGATGATTGCCAGACGATGAGAAGGGGAAAAAACACTTTGCATGTGGCTTGTAGCCTTTAGTTGTACATATGTGTACGTCTTTTCCCATTGAAGCGATCGAACTTTTACCTCACACGCTGGTGTCATGGACTCTCTGAATGCTAGACATGGTGCGTACGACGCTGCACAATGATCTTCTGGCCTCAAGTAAGGGGCAGCAAAGTTTGGAAACCTCCAGTCTTGGAACTATGTGCGATAATTCTGTCCAACCCACAACGCCTCCCCCTTCGCGTCCTCGATGCCGGCCATGTCCATTAGATGATACCAGCACTGCAAATGAAAACTCGGCAACGAGACCCTCACATAATTCTCACATTTCGCGACCGGCGATGCATGTTGACAGCGGCAAGTCACATCTTTATCTGCAACTACCGACACCTATCGACGACGAATACTCGAGACATGTGGTTTAGAAGAAAAAGAAGAAGAAAAAAAGCCCCCAAACTCCTTGCAATGCCAGAAAACACGGAGACAGGGTCCCGGCGGTGCCACCCTCACGGCACTCGGGGCCCGAAAGGGCCTCTTAGACAAAAGAAAGAAACAGACGCAAGAGGAAATCTTTTTGGCGATATGCCGCGGTTGTGTGTGCCCCCTCCCCTTACGTGGTAGTAACGAGGGGGGCCATGGCTCACGTAGGGGATGCACAGTCGGAGGGAGACCCCCCCGTCTTGAGATATAGAAACACAAATGTCGAAACAAAGAAACAAAATGCTCAACATGAGAGAGAGAGGGAGTGAGCCGAAAGGTCGAGGTGCTCGCTGTCTTCAGCTCTCCGTCTTCTTCTCCCAATCCAGCAACATGGTTGTCGCCTTCTGGATGATGCCCGCCGTTTTCTCGACCAGCTTGTTGGCGAGCTCCCAGTCGCCGGCTTCCACGGCGTCGCGGATGCCGGCGAAAGTGACGGGCTTGTTGCCGGACCAGGCCTGGGGTCCGAAGATGACGTGTTTGAACTGCGGACGGTTGGGCATCTGGATAAATGTGTTAGTGTTTTGTGTTGATACCGAGGAAGGGGAACGTGTGGGATCCAACTTACACCACCGCCTTGTTCAAGGTCGAGTAATGCCGTCTCAAATTCAGCCATACGGTTGTTGAACCGAATGCGCTTGTCACCCATATCGCCCGACTCCCATCCATTGCCGGCCATGACGGTGCTCTCCCACGTCATTTCCCACAAGGAGAAGGCCTTGAGGGTGTTCTTGAGCACATCGACGAGCTTCTTGAGAGGTTCCAGCGAGAACTTGTCCTGCGCGCTCGCGCCCCTGTGCTCACAGAAGTTGGATAAGTCGTTGATATAACGCTCGATGCGGTCGCCGTATCCGATCATGTCGAATGGCAGGATGGGCTTGTCCGCGAGCTCGAGAAGGAGGAGGCCGACAACCTGGCCCATCATAACGTGGTACGTGAAGTCGGGGTCGCCGATGCGGTTGACCCATTCGTTGTTATCGTAGCTGGACTGGGCCGGGAACCGCGCGCCACGGAACCCAAGATCGATCGAGCTAGTGCCGACGATGTTTTGGAAGGGTACATAATCACCGCCCATGCCGAGGTCCTCTAGATCAGCCTCGCGCTGGTCCCAGAGACCGCGGAGTGTGGCATTGAGGCTTTCGTCAAAGACGCGGTCGATGACGCGGTAGACAGACTGTCTAAAGACGGGCGATCCAGCGGCGTGGAACTCGGTGCCTGAGACGGCAGAATCCAAGTTGATGTACGCGAATGCATTTTGCCTCAGGAGTTCTTCGTTGCGTTCCACAAACTCCGTTGAACCAATCATGTTGTACTCCTCAGCGTCCCACGACATAAATTCGATGCTTCGGAGTGGGCGCCAGCCCTTGGCCACAAGGGACCCAAAGATGCGCGCCATCTCGATCATGATGGCCGTGCCGGAGTGGGGTTCGGTAGCGCCGAAAGACCAGGCATCGCGATGGTTGCCTATGATGATGGACTTTTGGTCTTGCTCGATGCCTTCGATCTTGCCGTAGACATTCCAGATGCCCTTCTCCAGGACGACGTCGTTGTCGTTCTTTAGGCGCACGATTGGCGATGACAGGTTGCCAGTCCACCATTCGGCGACGTCAGGAACCCCTCCTGCCCACTCCTTTGGCACCTGCTCACCATGACCCTTGAGGTGCTGCAACAAGATCTGTGCGTCGCGCCAGGCTAGGGGCAAGCTTGGAATCTTGACCAGGCCCTTGCTCTCGTCCGGCTTCATGCGCGGCAAGTTCTTCTTGCTCTCCCATCCAGGGGTCAAGGGGTCGCCGATGACCCAGTTTGACAATGCGACGGAGCCTCTCTGGACACCGTCAGCGGGCATGAAGCGGCCGTTTGGCGCAACGTCGCCCAGTCTGAAGCCGTCATCCGCCGGGTCGCTGTAAACGATGCATCCCGCAAAGCCCGCCTCCTCGGCGGCCTTGACCTTGAGCGCAAGATTTCCCTGCGGGCCGTAGTAGCGAACGAGGGCGATGGCGCCCTTGGTGTCGATCCCGCTGTCGGCTAGCTTTTTGAAATCGGATCTCGCGCCGTAGTTGGCATAAATGAGGGGCCCCTTGACATCTCCCGACTTGGAGTGGCCATGGAACACAAATGTCTGATGTCCCGCGGCTTCTCCTCCGATTTCCTCCTCTTCGAGCTTCGCAGTCCACTTCGCCTTCCCGTCGTCACCCAGAATCTCCACCGCTCGTCCTCCAGCCTTCGGGTAGTTCAGGTATACGTAGTACTCGTCGACGTTGACGTAGTCCAGTCCGGCTCTAGTGAACATGGACTCGACATCCATGGCCAAAGCGTAATCGCCCTCAGTTCCTGCCATGTGGGCGTATTTGGTATAATGGGCCACGGACGCCTTCATTCTGCGGTCCTCGACGTTGCCCTGCACATACATGCGCACGTCTTCGGGGTTGAAGCGCAACCCACCGTTCATGCGCCTGGCCATGCTCGTGAAAAGATCGCTCATGAAGAGTGCGTAAAGGATACCCATGACCAAGACAATCGCGAAGATGCGGGCGAAGATGATGATGGCCGCCCGCGCCTTGTCCTTGTCCCACTGCGGCAGTGTAATCCGCGGTCTCGTCGTCGTCGTCGTCGCATTCGCATCGTTTGTATCGTTGGAATTTTCGTTGGGGCCGGAGGGCAGCCGGATAGTCGGGCGTAGCCTTGGCAGCCGCCATCGCCAAGACCGCCATCGTGGCAAAGAGAGGGAGAAGGGTATCCTTTTTCCCCATATTGAAGGGCGTGATCTGTCATCCGGATCGCCTATTTCCAGCTCCTGCATCTCTCTGCGCACGTAGGCCGTCTCGTCGCCTTCATCATCGCTGCCCCATGCGCTATCTTCGTCTTCCGACTCGACTGTTGGTGGGCGATAGCCGTTCGGCCGGCGAGACGATGTCGCAACGCCATTTCTGTTCAGTAGAGACTGCGACTCGGTCTCGTTCCGTGAGCGATCGTCTATCGGGGAGCGTGGCATTTGCCATTCGGTAGGATCGGCCGGGCCGTTGGTGGCAAGGGCCTCATCGTAACTTGGGATGGGCGGCACGGTTTCGTACCGCTGGTCGTGATCCGAAGGCATCGTCGCGGGCGTCACCGATGAAAGGTATCGGCGAAGTGTAACGTCAAGCAGGTATTCGGCGGAAGGGGTCTATTAACATCCGTCGCAGTGTGGGGGAGTAACGAGTGTTATCGAATCGGTCGGAGCCAGGCGGAGATGCTGGAAAGGAACGAATGGTGGAAAACCGCAGCAATTGCAACGCAGTCGAAATGTACTATGACCGAAGAGAAGGGGCGCCCATGGATGCTGCTGCTGGGCAAGCAGACATTGACCGGGTCGATAGGATTAGGGACAGCTGAAAAGGGTGCGTGTCCACAATGTCATTACTGCAGGCGACGAGGAGGCTGGATGTCAAGATGGCAAATGCTGGTGATGATGTCGAAACACGAAAGTTCGTGATTTGGCAAGGATGGACATGGAGGTGCAGTGGTGCCGTTCTCCGTGCGGCAGCGTCCTGTGGGCAATCCAGCCAGTCAGCCAGTCCAGTCAGTGAGTGCAGCCGCAGTTAGCGTGTGGCCCGAACTCCCGAGTCCACTGCAGACACGGTCGAGGTCTCGGGGAGGTCCCTTTTCTTACTGTGGCTGGCCAATGAGGGACATCGAGTGTCCTCTCTGGGCGCTCGCTGCGGAGAGGTCACGAACGGCTTACGCGGATTCGTCCTCGCTAGCGAATGGAAGCCATGGAATCCGTGGGAGTGAGGTCGCCGAGTGATTACATAAGAGTTTCCCAGAAAAGCAGTGAATCCACCGAATTATGTCATCTGCACCGCCACTCTTGGCCACTCACTCCCAATAGATCTCCCCCCTGTGACAGTAGGCTTGACTGAACGCACTAACACCGCTAACACTGCTGCTATGTACACCATGGAGTACGTACTGCCCTGCACGCTTCAAATGAGGAGACATCCCTGCCGCCCCTTTTCTGATGACGAGACGTGGACTAGGTAACCCCCACCCCTGCTCTCCACTGGCAGCCACCTGTTCCTAATGCCCATGTCGCCCAAATGCCCTGCGCCAGCTATCCAAAACGCGTTCCTCGTTCTCGGGGCCTTTCTCGTACGGGTGTCAGGTCGGTCCGGCTCCGGGAGGCCCCTCCGAAATCCGGAGAATCTGGTCTCGTCCGTTTCTCGCCCGGTGCCATGATCGAGTTGTAAGACATAACATTCACATATCATCGACCAAGAAGAAACTTGAGTTGCCTTTCTCCAGCGACCAACGTCAAAAATCTTCGCATATCTCCGGCTTTACCACCCAGTAGCTACTGTAACGTTGCCCGAGGCCGCACCATCTTCTACCTTTCCTATATCAGCCTCGAGCTCTCCTCTTCGACCCCAGATGGACAAGTTGCTCCTCGCGATGTCAAGTCGGACATTGTCATCACGCCCCTTGATCCCTTGATCGGATCGGACGGCTCCCACGACAAACGTCTTATGCTGTTTGTCGCAAGTGTCTAGCTAACTGTCAGCACCAAGGACCTCATGTGGAAGCCAACTTTGTTTCTTCCTAAGTGATGTTTGCTAATAGCAAGCATCCAGTACTAGTATGTTTGCCACACGCTATTAGATGAGTTATACAGGGCTCGCCCTGTGTTCTTACTAGGGCTAACACCGCACAGTGCCCTTGTCAAGTGAAGCCCGTCCTTCACGCCCTGCACATTCTCGGTCTCCAAATTGCGACAGACCACGGAGTCCCGCAACATGTCTACGCTGACATGGTGATACCCCAGAGGAGGGCGCGTATGCTCGACAGCCCGCCACCGACAAGAATATAACTCTCCGCCGTCGCTGATCTTCGAAGCTCGCCCGATTGCAACCATAAGTTATTTCGAATTGTCCCAGCTACGTGCTTTACCTTAGGCACAGTCGTCGCTGCTGCTGAGCAGCCCAAGAGGCCATCGTCAATCGTCATCTACTCTGATAACACCAGCAAATGGCAAACTTGTTGAGCTGCGGCACCTCGAGAACGTGTGCCGTAACAACCCCCCTGACATGTGTTCATGTGTCTCGACGATCACAAAGCAAGCTTTGCATTCGTCCGCCATGTTGGCCCATGATGTCTAGACAGCGCCCTGCAATTGTCTCAAACTGTCTCAAACTTAGCAATATCTACTGCTATGGGCGAGGATAAAAACTCTGCAAATGTCCAGACCAGACGATCAAACGTGTTGGGTATAGAGTCCTGAGCACTCTCGCCGTTGCACTTAGCCAAACTCATTACCACCCACCGCAAGGTCAATTTGGATGTCAACTCCGAAGCCATCATGGCGTTCTGACTCTATGCTTATTGTACGTTTCATTTGGGCATTGCCATGGACAGCCAAAATATATCGCTTGTGCCGCGCATGACCGCAGGGGTTTTCTGTCGTTTATCTATCTGCGGAAATGTGGCATAATCACCACCGGCTTTGCAGCGCACCAGGTTTCAATCTTGTTTCCTGCACCCACTGCGACTGATGTTGGGACACGAATGGGAATGTCACTGATCGTACTGACTTTGTTACTTCGGGAAATGAAAAGCGAAAGCGTATGATGGTTTCGTGAAAATTCCGCAATGTTTAAACGCGTCGCTTCAATCGTGACCTATTCCAAGATGCCGTCCCGCTGATCTAGTTCCCTCGAACCCAATAGAAACTCCCCACGCCAATGAAGATGTTGTCGCGCCCAGACTCTCCCAGCAAGCATGGCAAGATCCCTTCCAGTGTATCCCAATGTACGACAACCCAATCCTGATATGACCGAATAACCGACGCCGAACCCAGAGAAACCAGTCCAATACGGTCATATCCTCACGCCCTTAACAATCGCCATTTGAACCGAGTCGTTGCTCATCAAGCAAGCCAGCTCCAGCGTGATTGCATGATGGAAGTAGGCCGCCATCGTGCCGGGACTGCAGCCCGCCTCGTTCCTCGCCGATTCCTCAACGAGCTCCGCCATCTTGTAGCCCAGCGACAGCCGCCCGATGATTAGCTGGTTCGCTTGAATCACTAGCGGGAGGTCTGGATACCAGTCTGGAGGATGTTCACGTTAGCTCCATTGCGCGCCAAGCCAGCAGTCGCTGCATCCCTCAACGAACCTCGGTCAAAGATGAAATGCCTTCTGCAAGACTGAATGTCAGCATGGACTCCTCTTTCAAAGGATTTTCGCACTGGGGTTTTCTTACGCTTGTTCTCCGCCCGGTACCGCAGTCAAAGTGCTCGAGCGGCTCGAGCCGCTGGAGCTGCTCTGTGCTCTGCCTCGCATGTTTTTGATTTCAATCCCTTATTTGCACTGGGACGTCTACACTCGACATGCAGACACAGCTGTCGTCTCGTAGTAAACTCGACACAAATCCGGGGAAACATCTCCAAGAAGTACTTCTAGGTTTCGCTATCTGGTTATATGTGGCGTCGTACAAAACGTCGGGCGTGCGCATGTTTGAGCAGGTAATGACCTAATCGGGAAAGAACCATTTTTTATCCAACTCAACCCTCTGTCAACTCGACTGTATTTACTTGCTCAGCCAACACACCACTTGGACTTTGGCAACTTTCTACAGTTTCTTGTACGTTTCAATAATTTGCGCAATGTGGTTGTAGAATGGTGTTTCTCCAGCCGGCCCATTGCGTGAGAAATCGCCACAGCTGGAGAATATTCTATCGGTTCGGAGGACAGTCCGAAGGTCCGTCCTTCAGAGACAGCGTCGCTCGGATCATCAGCAGACCCTCAGCAGGCCCCAGGCAGCTTTGTACTTCGTTTGTTCGTCTTTTGAGACATTTCGCGATAGGGAAATTTCGATAGGCATTCTCCGCATGTGACATCGTACGACTTTTCTAGATTGGAAACGCTGTCAGCCATCCGATCGAATCCAAACTGGCGGGGAAAGGGAGCTAGAGAGGCCCAAGCAGCTAGGATCCAGAGAGCCGGTAAGGCTCCTGATTCGTTTTTATAGTCTTTCAGGATCGTTATTGGCCCGTTTTGTATTGGTTTTCGTTCTCGTTGTACAGAGGATAGTCGCAGAGCCTTGTAGGGCATTCGTATAGGGTTCCCGTAACCCGAACTGTGGCAAAGAGCGAGTTGGTCCCAACTTCGATCCGCAGAGACAATAGTTTTCGCTGGCAACCCCTACCAAAATGGACCGAGACCTCAATCGTTAGTGCTTAGGCTGATTCTAGCATCTTTTGGCTTCTGTGAGTCGAACACAAACGCAACCGTCTCCTAACATTAGCGCCGCGGTTACAGAAGCCAAGATTTCTTGGCTTGCCGCATTCCGTCTCTCTGTACACTTCTCCAAACAACACAGATGGACCTTTTGGAGTAGGGCCGGCCTTACCATCAACCATTGATATTTGAAAGAGTATCTCTGAATGGCGTGGAGGATCTAGAGAAACGTGCTGTCACCTCCAAAAGTCTTCGTTTCCTTAACACCTCAAAGTCGACAAGGCTGCGCAGATTGTCTCGGGGTTCCTTATTGTTCCTTATTAACCGTTGTAGGTCATCGAGAAAAAACTGCTCCTGAAATCTGTTAGAAAATGCTTCCAGTCTGCCAGGGCTTTTTTCCAAACTGGAATCTAGAGTGCAACTTGCCGCTGCAGTGCTCCTGTTGCGGTTGATCCGACAACCCAGAGCATCTTTGCCTTTCCAGTCGGCGACAGTGTCGCATTTCTATTAACCTTTTGAGTTTCAGTGGCTTTCGCGTTCTATGATTCGTTGACAAGAACTTTTATCAACTCTTGCCTGTCCTTGCTGGTGTCAGAGGGAAGCAAGACGGCTTTGTCGAGCGCGTCTGCCGCCGAGTCAGACCGTGAAGTCACTAAAGAAGGCTCCAGAGGCCAAAAATTTGTCGGTCAAGAGTTTGGGCTTTCTGAGACTAGAACTGAGGCAAGGAAGGAACAGCAGTTGTGCTGCTCTCCCATTGCCGCGCGGTGCAGTCGTCAGTCTTGCGTGCGTTTTTTCTCTAAAGATCATGATCGATGGAAAACACGTTTATTAATTCGACCTAGTCTTGTCTATGGAAAACTGCGTCTCTGTTAGATGTTGGGGAAATCATGTGTTGCTGAGACGAGACCGATAGCGTACCTATTTCAGTGTGCTGTTTCTATGCTGATAAACAAAAACATTACTGGGAAAGAGGGCAAGCCGCTTGGCCTCTTGCTATACTTTGTTATGTTTTGCCGGGGGGTGTGCTATTACTAACACGTCCACATCCAAACTGTTAGTTCCCAGTTGGCTTGATTTGGGCCAGTATCTCGGCTATCGCCAACCCAGCTGCTGGAACCGGGCAAAGTCCATGGGAAGAGGCCATACTTCGATCTCTCGCTTGGTCGATAATTGCAGAAGTTTCGTTTGGCCCATGCCACACCTTGGTGATGGCCAGTGCATAGTCGCCAGTGAGAATTGAGGTCTGCTGCAACCCAGCAGTTAGGTCAATAGGCAGGGTTGACAAGGTAAATAGCTCAGGCGCCCAACTATGCGCCCATATGAGCAATCATGGACAAAGAGTCTGGCAAAAGGAATATAGAGCTATGCTATATGTAAAGAAGAAACAGTGAATGCTCAGATAATGTCACAGCATCGAGAGACGAGGGTTAAGAAAATGCTGGCATGGCCAGCAAGGGGGTTTTGGCTAGATGAAGAACCTTTCCGTGGCTGTTAGTGCCCGACGGCGTCTCCGCAAATGTTCGTAGTCGGGATTCTCAACACCACCATAATAAGTAGCTCCTAAGAGGTCTGCGCAAAAGTCACAGCTTGCAGTTTTGCTCCGTATTCGGCACTCATAAAAACTTCATTAGGACATCTGAAAAGGTGAAGGCGAAAGAGCCTTTACGATCCGTTTGGGGCTAATCAGTCAAAGCGGAAAGGAGGTTGAACCCAGACAACTCCGTCTTCTCGACATCGAAGCATGTCAGGGAGGTGTCAGGTTTGGAGTGACTGTGAACAATGGGACGACACTGCCGAGCACAACGAGGCTGCCGCAACACGGTCAAGCCAAGTCGGGAAGCAAAATGGGTCCGGTTAGAGCTGCCCGCGAGGGTGTCGTTGCAAAGCTACTGCCCGGTTCGCCCTGCAGTAGTGTGAGACGAGGCCGTCGCAGGACCTCATGACATTTCGATTCTCAGTTAGGACTAGGTAGCATTAATAGTGCCGACTTGCCTTTGCGTGCTTACGGTGGAAATTCCTAAGACGACATGCCGATGTGTCAAGCACGGGATGGATCGGATCAGAGCGCTGGCGCGGCGCCAGACGAACTGTCGGTCTAGAGACACGGTCTCGAAGAAGCGGGAGGAGGCCCAAGATGCATACATCTCTTCCATTCTTGCAGGCCACGGGCTCTAATCTTTTGAGGAAGTTTGCGGGGGACTGTCGGCTTCCTCGGCTGTGCAAATGGCTTTTCGTTATTCTAGGCTCTACGAGGGGCTCATTAGCATCCCTGATCGGCACCCCCCCTGAGCATTAAGATGAGAACGACAATGAGATCGCAACACGCCAATGAAGAAGAGCACAGTCCGCTAGCGGCGGCAATGGCCAGACACGAAACCACCTTCCATCTTGATCGTTCCGGCGATCCGTCGAACTCTAGAGGACAAACATCGCGCCGGCGAGAACAGCAAAGGGCACTGCAAGAACACCGAGTCACGGCGACGCAACCCGAGTGTTGTATGTCCCACACCCATCCCACTATCGCTCAAGCCCACAGATGGCTAAGGTTCTCGGTTGAATGCTCTTAATCCTGACGGCAACCCCAAAGGGGAGATTACACGGTGGGAAACATTGCCAACTTAGGAACGTTCGCCTCAACATGGTGGACTCTTTATTACGTCAAATTCTGTCGCTTTCGTAGTCGGTTACTGAAACTTATCATCGGCCTGGCAGGACTGGATGAAAATGCACACCATACGCATCTCCTGCTTTCCATTGTTTCTTCACGAGCTGGGAGACAGGGCTTTCGGGCCCTGAGCCATTCTGTGACGCCGGCCACTGCTAGATCGCCCTGAACTGATCTCACGACTCGGGATAACCCGGACGACAGGGAAAGAAAGGGCCACTCTGTCGTTTCTTTGGCGCATTCTGGAGAACTATAAAAATCGGTCGAAAGGCTCTGAAGGGTAAGACAGGTTGTGGGATGGCGGCCCAAGCTAACGTAGTTCGTGCGTTGCAACTCGAAAGGGGGAGGGGCACGTTTAGCCGCTTTAGCGCAAGGCGTTGGCGAGATCTGGAACCCGCTAAACTGACACGAGCACCGCAGACAAACTGACACGGACAACTGGCTGGTAGGCGTTGTATGGCCCGCAAAGTTTTCAGTCAACGGAGTAGGCTGCTGAGGCTGGACTAACCCTCGCAACCTCGTTCCCACCCCTCCAAGAAACTCACTTGACGCCCTCGGGAAAGGGGAAAATTGGCAAATTTCACCGAAAGAGACGGCTTATTTCAGACGATCTTGACACGAACGGCCAGGAACCAGGAAAGACTTGCGATCAACTACCCAAAATGAAGCGTCTGTTCACCTTCATGTACACGTCCTACTCGCCTCGAAGACTAATCTTAAAAACGTAAAACGTCGGTATTTGTGATGTTTTTGTCTTTCTTCTTTGTGCCTCCTGGCCTCTTTGCCCACCCTACTCCGCGTGGCTAGACGGGTCCTCCTCGCCTAAGTATTCGTCATTACTCATCGTGGCGCATTTCTGTATCGGCAACAAGACTCCCCGCAGAGACAGTCTTTGTCCAAACCGCGCCAGTAGCTCCCAGAATAGTCCACCGTGATCTCATGTCCGGCCTCGATGCCTTTGCTCACCAAAATAATGCGCTGCGTGCTCATCCATACAAACTGCTGAAACTGCGCGTTGGATTTGCAGCTGTGGTTGACAAACCTGGTGAAGTTGCCTTGTCGGCCCTGCCAGATCTGGTAAGCCCGAACCCCCGTCGAACTGTCCATGACGTCCATGTTCTGCAGGTCCTTGGTGATCAAGCCAACAAACTCTCCTATTGCTGCTCCGCGCTCGAAGGGGCAGAGCGCCATTAGTCCGTTGTTGCGCCCATCTGGCGTTCGGAACACCTGCACCGGGCACGGGCTTCGGCCGCCGGATCCGAATAGCGTCGGAAAACAATAGCAGGAGTTGATCTTGGGGTCTTCGGACTGCTCCTGTCCGCACGAGTGGCATGTGTGCTTCCCTTGGACACAAGCCACCGTATTCATGGGCGGCACCCATCGGGGGTCGTCGGTTCCCCACGCGCTCATGTCCATGACGGAGTGTTCTAGTTGTTCGAAACTAAAATAGGGATCGTATTCGAGATATGTCGACCGAAGCGGCACTGGGTCCGACCCGTCCTGTCGAACAACCCAATCGTGCGGGTGTCCGCAGAAGCGTCGTTGGGCTGCCTCTCCGACGATGATAAGCAACTGCCGCCATGTGGGATGGAGAGTGTCGGCGGCGACCTCGATTCGTGGCCGCAGGCATCGGAGCCGCTGCATACTGTCCGTGTTGAAGCCAACCCGGTATTTGCAGAAGCGGTAGAGGCCCATGCCGGCGAAGACTAACGCGGCCCAACCGCCGGCGTCCTTGATCTCCTTGTAACCGCGCCAGATGGCCATCTTGTTCCGCAGCTCTTTCTCGGACCACCCAAAGTCGTTGCACGCCTCGATTAGCGCCGCCTTGCGGCGTTTGGTCGGGGACATGCCCGGATTTGTGATGGCGAGTAGCTCGACATACGAATCAAAGTGCTCGATCCATCGCGCTTGGACAATGACCTCGATCGAGCGGCATGCGCGGCTTGCCTGCGTAACCTTCCGACAGAAGATGTTGCTGCGGTTGAAGGTTCCCTCCATGTCGATTTCGGCCATCGTGCCGTCTGTCGTCGGCGCCTGAAGCAGACCGAGCTCAAGCTGCTCGGGAACGTGGATCTTGCCTGCGTTGTTGATGGTTGCTGTTGCAGCTGTGGCGGTCAGTTGCCATTGTTCGAGGAGACTTTGAGGATCTAGACTAATGCCGCCGTGGATCTGCTCCCAGACGCTGACGACAAACTTCTCAATAGATGATTGCTGCGGAACAAACACAGTCTCTGATGCAAGAGTCTTTGTGCGCTTAGGCAAATTGTTCGTGACTTGCATGCGCCGCTGGCTTTCCGGTTCTTCTTCGAGTACTCGCCCAGCTCCCCTGACTGGTCGCAAAGCCCCCGTTCCTCTTCGATGCGAGGCTGAGCGAGCTGGTTCAGACTCCAGTGACAGTTGCGGTCCCTGTGAAGGCGCCCGATGTGCTTGCACAAGCGACATAGACCGGCTGCTGCTTGTCGGGCCTTCGTCCATCATGTCTGGGCTGATGGTAGGAGGCGTCGTGTTTTCGACATTTTCCCTTCCAAGACTACTCGCGTTCGGGCTATTTGTTGCGCTTTGTGATATAATGCCGGACAAGTCTACCATTTTCTGTGTTTTTGGTGGTTAGTCGACAACGTTTCGTGACCAACCGCCATGCTCCAAATTTGACAAAAGCAACACGAAAAGCCCAGCAACAATCAAACGATGCAAATTCAACATTTTTTGTTGGCGTAGTAATCGAGATATTCTGATGTGCTACAGTGCAATAGAGTCCGCAGGCAGGGCTGAGCATACCCGTCGGCACCAACGTGGTTCGGCCCTTAACAGTAACAAGAAGTCGCAGACTTACCGAAACAACAGGAGAGCGGGGTGAATGCCCCGGGGTTCCAGGCTCGCCATCCTGGATAAAAGCTTCAAATCGAAGCACCGGGTTCACCAGATTGCCTGACGAATAATCCCGCAATGTTTCCGCAAGCTGATCTAGAATCACGCGGCTCAGGCCTTCTCGTAGAGTGTCCAACTGCTGTTCAGGGGATGCCATGGTTCGTTCTTAGCGGTCAAAACGAGTTGAGAAAGACAGCCAACGGGTAAAAGAAATAAAAATAAGTCGTTTCGCACCGCAAAACCCAACTTGCCTATGATGGCATGTCAGAACAGTTTTCCACGGGAAACTAGGACGATTGACAACGGTGCTGACGGAGGGGGAAATGTGTGAAAGAGACGGCCTAAACAGAGACGGACCAGAGCTTGTCTCTTTCGTAGTCAAAGGCTTGGTTACTGGATATCATGGCTGGGCCTGCTTTCGGGTAGGCAAGCGGCACCAGGCATCAACTTTCAACCGTCGAGTGTGGGAGGCAGGCACTGTTTTAATGGCGGAGAAGTGAACAGGATAGTAGCGAGAGATATTCAGGGTCCACCTTCCTGCTGGTCTTGTTCTGGAGGTGGGGTCGACAGGCCAAAAGCAAGGTAAGCCGAGCTTGTCTTAGTCTCTGGGTGTCTATTATGGCTGAGTGCCTACCGTGGCCCGGTGGGCGTGGTGCGAGTGGCATCGGCCGAGCGAGCGAGGAGCACGACGCCCAGAGTCTAGCCCATCAAACGCCGACCTAACTTGGTCCAGCAGGGATCGTCGACGGGCAGATATTACCATTTTGCTGCGTGGGCAGAATTTCTGAGGTGGAAGGGGGTGGGACTGGGCAGAACGGTCCGCCTCTGCATCATCCAGTTTTTGACTGTGTGTTCCCCTGTTAGCTGCAACGCCGTCACAGCCACATTTGAAAACCGGCTTGACGGAAAGGGTTTCCTTTACGTGTTTTGCAAGCCCGGCAGAAGCAGGCTGTCGTTCTTGAGAGTCTTCGCAACTTGGCTTCGCTGTATGTCAGGGCTGCTGTGTTTCGAACGAACTGACCCGCTTGGTTGTCGCCTCAGACTTCTCTCAGACGGAAGTAATTGGGCGCTAGACAACTGCAGCGGGCACAGCACTTGGAACGTCCAAGAGAAAAGCGTCATACAAATAGAGTTTACGTGGCGTCGGCTAGCCGACGTCATCCTCGACCCAGTAAGGTTGCCTGGAAACAGCAAGTCTGAGCCCAGCCACAAATATCTTGTTAGGGCTGCTGTTCGACTGTACTATTGTTGTGGCATTCTGGCCGAGAACCGGTCTCTTAGCCCAAGTATCAAAGCAATGGAGCCGAGAGATTTGCCGGCGACCATTCATGTTGCCGTCAAACGCCCTTTTGGGGCGAGCTTCTGAACCCTATTATTACCAGTTGAGCCGCCCCTGGCTCTCCTCGCCCCCGACGTTTGTAGCCCCTGGCCTTATTCCCTTTTTTGGACAGCTGTAGTTTCACATGCCTCTTTTGGGAGGCAAGTATCTCAGGACTTTGGGCTCGACCTTGACAACCCCATTCTGAACTACAGTCTTACCGAGCAAGTAGGTCCACTGATAATATTACTTTTGGTCGTTGGAGACGAAGTTTAGGTGTAAATACAGAAAAACCTTACGCTCTATCGTACCGCTCCGAGGTGCGATTCCAATAGATTTTCACCATTGAACATAGACCTGCCGAACGGAGATATTACCAAACAAGAGCTAGTTCCCTACTTGCCGCGGAATCGTTCGACAACTTTGCTACTTCTTGCCCAAGTCGTATCAAGTTAAGTGAAAACCTTCAGGGATGGTGTCGCGAAACCGACGTACTATGAGATTGAGCGCCGCCGAACCTATTTTGCACTTCTTATGCTGCTGACAGGTTTTGCGCTTAGCTTACGCGCTTGTTACGTTGTCTGGTGTTCCCTGAGAAGGGCACTGTTGCGAGCTGTCGTAGAGCAAGCAAGCCGGCCACTATAAGGCCCGTGTTTCGGCGTTCTTTCTGTCAAACTTTTCTCTCCTCCCTGAATGGGTTGCGAGACACATGTGCTCGGACGAGCCTGTCGTCGTGTCCCGTTGGGGTATGTCTGATACGTTCCCAAAAACTCACTTATCGGCAATTCATCTTTAGTTGTCTAGCGCACAGGGCTGACCAACGATGTGGCATGAGCTACCATTCGGCTGGTCCTGTCTGGTGGTTCATGCATTGTCCAGGATTGGACAACACCAGGAGTCATGGGCATTTTAGCCTATTCTGGTAATGTCAACTCACCCCTGGGATCCACCGGCTCGGATCACCATTGAATCGATCAATTGTAGGTCCTTTTGATATCAACTAAGCCCTTTAGACACAACTTTCTACGCCATCTCCAGGAGTGTAATATCTTGTAAAGTCAGCTCAGTGCTTGGGTACTCTGGTAGGAGACTCTGGCGAGCCTAACGGAACCCCAGTGAATGGATGCACAACAGAGGGGCCTATCATCCAAACTCAACCTGGTCACTTATTTCAACATTTCTAGATCCGATCCAGCTCTATTGCACAGCTTTAGAATACTTTCGGGAGTCAATACCTTATCAGGTTGGACGGCAAAGGTGCGCCGAAAATTGGCGCTAGAGATCGGGTTGATAGACTCTTGATACTTCTGACAAAGTACTTTGCCATAGACTTGGAATATGTCTTCAAAGATACCATCAATGTTGATTATGCCTTCGGTGAGGCCGAGAACTCCGCTATCATGACGATCGTCAGCCTCTGCGGTAGGGACCACGGAGATTACCGTAAAGTGGCACGCACAAGGGGTTACGAAGACGTGCTGCGTCTGCGGCAAGCAACATCCGATGGGCAACTATCCTCTCGGCTAAACGCTGGCGGACCTTACATGGGCTGATACTAGTGAGCTTATACTCCTTGGACTTAGGATTTTCAGGCAATGAGGTCTAAGATTTCTTGGGCTGCCGACCGATGATCACTTCATCTGTTAAGCCGGTGGCGTCAACATACGTGATACGCCACAACCCGACCGTAGAGACCTGGGCCGCTGTGCACCGCTTCTCGGGAATCTAGCATGAAGTTCGAGTCCGAATAGTCCTAGTGATTGGAATCGGAGCAAACCTAAAGTACTCTCATTGATCCCGCAGGTCATTGACAACGATCCAAAAGAGGGCAAAACCTCCGTTGATAGTCACCATCCGCTCGTCCCATTTTATATAGTGGGACGAAGTCCCAAACAGCGACCGTCGGACGATGCTGTTAGCACCATTGTATTTAACAGTGCAGTCGGCGGATAGCTATAATCTCTTCCTACCTATTGTCCTGTTCTCCGTGTCTAGTCAAACTTTGTTCTCCGGATCGATGCTTGTCACCCGATGATGACACAGGTACCTTATCATTGGCAGATCTTTAGATTGATCGTAGATCAACCGAGTCAGGTTACATATGGGTAGTGCAACCATAAGATGTGAATAATCCCCGTGAAATATGGGTTTTAAGGCCGATGATGTAGGTTTCATCCGGCTTGCGCGAGGTGATTTCTTCGGGAAGGAATCCGCGTTGCCGTACATCCCTGAGTATCCCAGCTCAATTTGGAAACCCTCGTGGCTGAGGGAGTGCGGTGCGTGACCCTCGGGTTTTTATATCTAACCTGAATGTCTGCTCCATTGTCGTAACGGGAATGGTGTCCTTAGCAAGCAGCAGCCGCAGCAGTCCATTTGCAGGGCCTGCCCCGACCACGAGAACCTAGGCACCGTACCCAGCCAAAGTTTGACGAAGAACAGACTGGTCAATGTGTTTACGCTTTTCAGCCCTGGGAACATGACTAGCTACACTGTCAAAGACAGTTCAGAATTGAGTCGATATGGGATTGCTGGAAGAGATTAACCAAGGCACAATTTGAAAGAACCATGCTTTGATGTCAAAACTCACGAGACCGAAATGAGCTTAATGATGGTCAGTCAAATGGAGTACACATTAGCAAAGAGGAAATTCAAAATGGGAAAAATATAACCCCCCCCACCCCAATCCCCCCTGGAACGTGCAGTATTCGGTATGTCATTTTCTCATTCCATGTTGTATCCAAGTTCCCAAGAGCGCCGTTTCCCCCCTCCCATCGCCGGCTTTTCCTCTGATGATGGCACATCAAGGATGACCGTTTTTCGGTTTAGCCTCCACAAACACCCGTAAACCCCACCACCCATCACCAGTGATGTAACATACAATGTCCCTCACATGGAGTACTTCTCACTCCCCATTAGGTCGCCTCGTTGAACTCTTGTCAGGCACCCAGCGGCCCACACCTTGTCTGCCTGACGACGTATTTTAGACACACCTATGTTTGTCTAAACCTAAAGTGATGTGAATATTCTGTCAAGAAGACCAACGAGGTAAACCATGTCATCGTTAGATGAATCGATGGACCCTTGTGGAGGAGGTGGCACCGCGAGCTGAATTGTTACACAGAGACTAGCACATAATTGTGACTACGGTACATTAGGGTGCTTTAGCATTGACAGGTGCAACATAGCCTCAAATGTGGTTGAACGAGTCAGATGTCCCCGATCTTGCGTGGTGACAGCAGTAGTGGACATCTAGAAAAAAAAATCAAATTGGCAGTCCTAACCCGAATTTTTATGTATCGAGACTAGTCCATGGTGTGGCTTTGTCAACTCTCAGTTAGACAAGCTTATTCTGCCAGCAGCTAGAGCAAACAGGACCTTCTCCAGGACTTCAGAAGAGACGCCCCTCAGGAACTCCGCCGCCTTCATCCTTCTTCGACTGCCAACGCCGACGTTGTCAAGCTCTTGAAACGTCCCGTAAGGCCCGAAGGCTGCATGGCAACTGGAATTCCAAGGCTCTTGAGTATGGAGAAACGCGATGAACGCCCTACGCATGTGTTCTCCAATCTTTTCGGCGGTGGGAGAAATAGATAGGTCGAACCCACCAAAAAGAAAAAGTAAATCGACCGCGTGATGGGCGCCATTTGATGGCTGCCAAGGATTCGGCTCGTCAACGAGATAGCGATACGCCGGCCTACCTGCTGCTCGAAACAGCCGAGCAATGTTCTCCGCTGGAAGAAGAAATTTGTAGTCATTGATAAAATCTAAAGCCCCAATTCTGCAAGATGAGGGTCTGTCGGGATAGATGTTGTAAAGCCTCTTCAGTGCTTCCTGATGTTCGCCGGCTAGGTTGAACGCGTTGACAATAGCGGAGGTATCCATTGCCCATACGGCTGCTCTCCAGATCACAGCCTAATTACTAAGGTCAGTGTCAGTCAGTCTCGGGAAGATTGAAGGTCTCAAACCTCGTTCTGCACATCGCCTATCATCAACCTCTCCGCTACCCCTATTTTGGCCTGCCAACCATCAAGTGCGGGATCCGTTTCTAGAAACCATGATTGTATGTTTGATGATTCTAGAGCCTTCACCACCATGCCCACGGGAGCAGTACTAAGCTCAAAATCACCTAGTGCATGAAGGTGTCTACGTAAGGTTTGACGTAAACTATGAGCTTTTTCCTCCGATAGAGGAGGAGAAAGGTACAAAGAGCCAGAGGAGAGTATGGCTCCCCTAATATGGGCACCAGCTGCCAGGTGCGCATGGCAATACACCGCTCCAGCGCTTTCTCCCGCAAGAGTAATATTTCCCTAAGAGCAGAAGTTAGTAGGAGTCTTCTGACCAGATTGCAGTATGATGAAGTACCGGATTGCCTCCGAAACTGGATACATGACTTCGGACCCAGCTCAAAGCTAAAGCTTGATCTTGCAGGGCTAGATTCTTTGAACTATTCCCGTCTCCAAATGCAAAGATGTTAAGTCTATACTGGATTGTCACGACGATAATAGGTCTGCCCTGTTTTGTGGTGTACTCTACCAGATTTGTCGCATCTGAGAAGACTCCAGTCAATCAACACGCTAAGATGCGCGCCATTTTTGTCATATATTATGTCAAGGATAAAGGAGGAAGGGAAGTTGGGCTGAGTTTCATACCACAAAGTCCAGAAGCGGCGCTTCCAAAAGTCACCGCTTGTGAGCCACCTGAGATGTCTGTGTTAGTACTACTCAAACGCATCGCACGCAGACATTTATACCATGTATCCAGACCAACACAGGCAATTGTTCGCCCTTCAGCGACAAATGCGATTTGGATGTCGTGACGTCTAGGTTGAGACATTTTAACTCATCCTCTGGCTCTACCGGCAGCTTGTATTCGCTGGGAATACGCAAGAGATGCCTAACATCGTTGTGCACTTGCGGGCACCGAGGTCTACATGGTCAAAGAGCCAGTCAGCCTTTGCCAATGCAACGCAGTACACGGCAGAGCCAAGGAGAAACCATACCCAAAGCTAGTACAATCAAACTCCAGCGGCAAAGCCCTCATTGGCCCGGGTTTTGCGAATCGTAATGGAATCTCGCCGTACGGAATTCCCCGGAACTGGACAACGTGCCCAAGCTCAACGCCAAGTAGCGTCGAGCGCAGAGAATCGCTTTCGTAAGCGTAGGTCGGCATTGTTCCAACTGAGGAATAGACGCCGGAAACCTCCCGGGTTATGGTTGCCTTGACCGTGGTTCAAGCCTTGATTTCGAAGGAGTCGCACACCGGACGAAAGACCAAGGTGCGAGGTGGAGAACCTGCGATGAGTAATGTTTCCTATGCAATGAGTTCTATCGTTGACCCCGCACGCTTTCTGTCATCCCCAGTCAGGCTTGCGTCGCATGTTCCCAATAACGAAAATAGACTCAGCAATCGTGCAATGATAAAGTCTCCTTGATGAACGAGATAGTTCTTGGGATGATTAGATACGTGTAATGTGACATCAGTTGTGAGACCAAGATTCCCTCGGACGATGTCCTAAATACTTCGCAAATCAAATGCTAAGGATGAACGAGAGACTTCGCAGCTAGCCAACTTCTTCTTTTCCCAATCTTCCTTCTTCAACAGCACAACGAGCATATCTACCACACCAGCTAAAGAGGCATGTGGCATATAATCGGTTTTTGGAAGACTCAACCAATCATATGCTTTGTGCAGCATTGTAAATGGCGGCTTACTGAGGGAACAGAAAATTCTGCCACACCTTAAGTAAAGCATCCAACCCAATCTCTTCGCCTAACTCAAGAAGAGATTCGTACTTTTCCGAGTTCACCCCAGCTTGCTTGTACATTCTCGTCCCATTTTCATAAACCATCCGCCCAGCGCCATCCTGAAACCGCTTCCATGGAGCTTGGCCATGAACAAAGTTGATCACATCAACGGCAAACGATTCGGCAATTTGTCTCTGTTTTTCATCAAGATGCTCGTTATAATTTTGGAAAAGGAGTGCGACGTCCAAAACATGGGTACTATGGCCTTTGAAAGGGCCATCCCACGGGTTGCCCTCGGCAAGTTCTAACAAATAGGAGTCGCCGTGGAAGCCTTTTGCAAATGACTCTGCTGGGGCGCGGAAACTAACATCAGATGCAAATTGTAGAATCTTAATAAAAGCGTCGTCGTCGCTGGCCGCCTCGGTAATCCCGTAGGCTTCGAGAATGCGGGTGGCGACACTGGGGTGTTGCGATAGCGACGAGCTGATGGACTTAATGAACCGGACAGCAATGTGTTCTTTACGCTGTAAAAGACCCGTGAAGCCGAAAATACTCGCCTATTTGTTGATCTTAGCCGAGAATCTCACTGAACTATTGACCAGGGTAACAAAACTCACATCTAATGGCGCGTATCCGACCATGATGGCTTGACAAGATGTCGATTTGGGAACTAACTTTCCGGCTCTGGTCGTTTCGAAAGTCGGCGCAAAGGGAACTGTATCTTTGTCTATGATTGGAAGGAAGGGTCCGGCCTCTTCAAGTTTTAAAAGAAGGTCTTGAGACGCATCCGACAAAGCCTTGATACGTTCGCTTGAAGCTAGGTCTTCAAGCCTCAAAGCTTTGAGCACAGCAAGATAAGAGCGCTCGGCAATTGCCGAGTCAAGCGGTCCAAGTAATGGGGAGAGCCACCCAAAACTACGATTCGGGATACGAGTGCCTCATTCGAGTAAAGTAAACGGGTTGTTGATACTGACTTAGTTAGCGGAGATCTCCGCAAACAGCTGGTCTTGCAGTCTCTTGATCAAGGACTTACCGCCGCCGGCACTTTCACCGACCACTGTTACTTGCTGAGGATCTCCACCGAATCCAGCGATGTACTCTTTAACCCACTTGAGCGCGATCCTCTGATCGTGATGGCCCTGGTTGCTTTCAAAACCTTCCTTTTGAAGCTCTTCCGAGGTCAGAAAGCCAGGAGCACCCAGTCGATAACTTTGACAGAATCATTCAGCCAACTAATGTAACGGATCTAGGGTCAAGAAGATATTTGTCGCACCTGATATTGATGGCAATTATGGGCTTGCCTCGCTTCCTGGATAACTGGACGATGCGCTTCATGTCATATTGCGGCCACCAGTTTGAGCCAGTAACGAAACCCCCACCATGAATGAAGACCAATACAGGCAATGGTTGAGAAATTTGTGCTTCAATAGGGACTGTCAAGTTCAAGTTGAGACATTCAGTACTTGATATCCCCGGAAACTCGCCCACTGAGATAGCTTTTTGAATGATTATGTGCTCGTTACTGACTCCCGCTGGATCCGAGATTACTTGCGGGCTGGTGACACCGTTAGGTTATGGTTCGATGAATGATACCGTAGGGAAAGAATCGCTCACCCGTAACGCGTGGCATTCAAGCCACTGTTTTCATATTGAACAAGCTTCGCGTTGTCAAACCAGTGGTTCAAGGTTGCGTATTTGACACCTAAGAATTGGACCACACCGTCCGACGTGCTTCCCTCGACTGTTCCAATAACGGGATGGTCAAATTGCTGCAGCGTTGAAGCCATTTCGAGCTCACACAATAGCTGATCTAGGAGCAACCAGAATGCGGCAGACAGCCCTCAGCTTGAAAGCCAGGACAATCGCAGTAGTTGAACGCTTTGCAATAATGTTTCAGGGCTAAGGGAAGTCTTCCATTGATGGTCGAGATGACTCTTCTCAAGATGAAAGTTCCATACAGACTTGAATGAGGGGAAGTTGAGCCTGGTAAGCCCCGGGGTTTTCACCCTGTTTCGCGCTAAACGAACTGCCGAGCTTCCCTGAACTCCCGACAAAGTTGCCGGAAGTTAGTTACCCCACGCTATGTCATTGCGCCACACCGCGAGACTGTCAGCTTCAGGGCAATGTACCTCAAAACGGATGTATGCCGAGAAAGACGGGTTGATGCGAGAGGTTTCAATTTGCATCTTCCCGCAGTAATTATTAGAGGTCATCGCCCAATCGGTGTGTACAACAAACTGCAACCCCCTTTAGTTGCGTTAGTGTAGCGGCGCCCAGGTACTTTTAATGGATTGGCACAGGCACGAGTAGCGCGGACACCATCGCGCTGGGGACGGAGCAATACTTAAATACATTGGCATGATTCTAACATTTAATCGTCATTATTTCTCGATGAAATGATCTCCGAACTGTCTGCCTGGTGTTGTTGCCTGTAGGGTGGACAGGGCGTAGTCTAATCGTTCCTGCGGACACCAGAGGACTACCGTTATGATGGAGCAATGCTATGTAACATTGCTACCGTAGCATTTGCTTTTCGAGATTATTGATAGGTAGTACATCTTATCGTCACCTCTCGGAGCGAATCTAATACTGCGGCTGAGGTAGCCGATTGTCCTCATTAACGCGCTCATAGACCATAGCCAATCGTTCTAGGATGTCACCCATGCGAACGGTGATACCCCATACCCATGTCTGATCGATCCGTGATTAGCTACGTGCCCTAAGAAAGATTGAAAGCATTTTGGTGTTAACTTCACTTACGTCTTGTAAGACCAGACTACACGTCCTTGCCAGCCCAGCGGCGATAGACTTGCCCTGGCCCGGATCATAGTCCGCGTCTTCAAGGACAATTTTCATCTTTCCCAGAACTTCAAGTTCTTCAGCGCTTAGGTCTGTACCTTTCATGGCATCAATCTCAACAGAGTGGACCCACTTGGTAGTGAAGAGAACTATCAAAGTTAGTTCGGCAACTTATTTAACGCGTTATAAACTTTTCTAGACATCATACCATTATCCCAACCGGCGACAGCATGTTCTATACTCCATCGAAAAGCAGCCGTTTTGCGGACCAACAAATGTCCCATTCTGACTGGTACTTGGAAGCCTTCCAGTGCTCTTTCGACCGCCCAAAGAAGGTTTTCGTCTCTCTGAAGTCTCATATTGGCGAATCTGGTGACTGCATTGTCGATTTCTTTTGGATCATCAGCAAGTAAAGTAAGACGATCAAAGCCTGATGTTGTATCGAAGAGTCGGATATATGCGGCTCTGAGTATCGGCAATGAGCTGAAAGACAGTGATGCTATATCATTATCGTCAGTCTCTTCCAATTGCCTCTTCCTCGTCTGGTTCAAGAGCTCATGGCATCTATCCAGAGAACCTAGAGCGGTAGCCAAAACCGAATTTCCCAAGGCAGATTGGGCCCCTTTCGATGAAAAGCAGAATGACTTGGAAGTACGTGAAATTTGGGAGAGCTGCCAAGTGTGCACAAGCACAGCATGCATGAGGACAAGGGCGGAGAAGGGTGAGATGAAATACGATTCGAACCTCGCTTTGTCCGAGTTTTCAGAGAGGACGTCTTCGAGAATCTCTTTCGTGGTTCTCAAGCCGCTCTTGCTGTAGCTCGATCGAAGTTCTTGCCATTCAGTTTCTGAGGAAGCATTCCAGAGGCCCTCGTCATGAAATTGTTCGATTTCCAGGTCTTTGTTTGCATCGAAGATTGGGTTAATGCCGTATGTAATCATATTGACCACATTCATGACGTAGATGCCGCCGAGTAGTCTTTTCCAAGATTCACGCCGTGCCCATTCTGCCCAAGTAAAGTGAAGCAAGCCAATATCGTCGTAAGTGACTTGACTTCGTCCATTTGCATATACCTAAATGAAGGCACATTAGGTTAAACATATTCTCCTGTCAATGCTACAAACGGCAATTACTTACTAAGGTGTTGAAGTTGGATTCACCTATAGACTGAATTGCTAGGTCTTTATCACCGCTGAAGGTAGCAAAGAAACCCAACAGAAATTTGGTTTGAACTACCCAAAGGGGGCAGTCTCTCGTCAGAATCTGACTGGTGGGTTAGTCTCAAGATATAGGGAAAAGAACTACCGCAACCTACTGGTTCTATCAATCTGACACACAAGTCCCAGAGACGCCGTGCTCGGCTGCGGTTTAGCCGATATAAAGCCCCGATACTGCACATTGCGAGGACCAAAGGCCCGGGAATATCTCCCTGTGAAAGAGTTTGCAAATGAATTATTGGGAAGTGGCAGTGGTGACAATCCAAGTAGCTAGAAAGAAAAGACTGGCACATTTTCAAGGATGGGATGTCTTTTGATGCGTCGGGCCCAGTGAGACGCCTGTTGATATCTCTGCAAATCGTATCATGCATTTGCTTGTTCATGACGAAGTTCGGTTTTGAAGGCCGACTGGATTCGAGCAGACATGGAAGATTTCGCTCCGACAAGCCTCGAGACACTGGTTCAACGCCTGCCACCGCCAGATCCCGTGTCATCGTACGAGAAGTATTCTGCATTGAAAGTGGTTGATCGTGAGACATTCCTACTGAGTCATTCGTGATCCTAGATCCATCATCTTGATGAGATTGAATTCCAAGCCAGGTAGGAGTTTCCACGAGACCCAGATCCTGATTGAATTCGCACGAATCTCCAGACATCATCAAGAAGGACTGAGAGGTTGAATCAGCAAATAGAGAGTCCAGAGACCCAAAGTTCAGAACATTTTCTGTAAGGGTTGGCGAATACCACGAGCTGCTGTGGCTATCGCTGTGGCCAATCCTTTCACTTGGCTGACCATTGTTGGGCCCGATGATTGGGGCAGCTTCATGGCTGTGGATGTGACTTGAACAATTGTCGGAATCTGCATTGAAAGGTGACGCGAGTTCACCACTGGTTATTGTAGTTGACGTAGTGTGTTGACAAAGAGGCACTGAAGCTGTCCCTTTGTGCTGCCGATAAAGCCGTGAATTATGTGTGGCGCCTTCATGTTGTGTTGCGACCACAATGGTGTTTGAAACCAGAGTTGATGTACAGGAGTCTCGACTTTGGGCCTCTTTTGATGGTGGTTGGCCTGAAGGCGCGCGGCATGTTTGGCGATGGCGCTTGGGGAGCGTTTCTCTGTCGCTTGCCGATGCAATCGATGATGCATCGTCTTCTGACTGGTTCGCGATTGCTTTCCCATTTTGTTCCGCATGCAGAGTTCGCTCATGCCTCGTCACAAGATCCCTATAGAACATGAGCAAGGCAAACGCAACTAGTTGACTGCGTGGAAAACTTACTTTCTGGAATACCTCTTCAAGCAGTACTGACATGAGTATGGCTTCTCGTTGGTGTGGCTTCTCTCGTGGCGAATGCAGTGCTCGCTGCGCTTGAAGACTTTTGAACAATGTGCGCATTTGTACGGCCGGATGGCACGACGAGCACGCTTTCTGCCCGGACTTGAATCGGTAGGTAACAAAAGTTGCCCTGTTGCTTGGGTGGGCAGGGATGTTCCTGAAGTCATGAGGCTAAGGTTCGACGCAATCAGATGAGAATGGGGATGGTCACGTTTGTTAACTTGGGTCTGCACCGATTCGGTTGGATAGTTGAACGGATTACGGATGACTAGCGGTGGGAAAGACGAATCGGGTCTTGGGGAAAATTCAACACGCTGTATTACCGCTAAGGATCATCTCCGCGCCAAGACGGACGGACGCGGACACTGCAGGCGGGCCGCACTACCGCAGCCAGTGATCACTGAGTCATTATTAACTGCCGTTGATACAAGCACTGGAGAAATATTTGTGGGGTTCATGGCGCTTGAGCATGGATGAACCGGCGCTGAAATTGAGTGACGAAAACTGAAAATAAAAGAACATTGACCATCATTGGTCTTGACGCATGTCTTATCCATCTAAATGCGTGGGTTTTGTCAAAGTAGTAGCTTTGGACAGAACCACAAATGAGTCAAAGGATGGAACCAGATAGTTCTACTTGCCTCAAGGCTTGTTATGCGATCACCATGAACTTTGGGTTAACCCTAACGCTTCCCAGATACATGTAGGGTCCATCCCCCCCCACTTCTGAGGCCCTTTGTGCTCAGAACCTCAGCCCGTCTACGGTTATGCGGGACGAACCGAGCCTTGAAGGGCCGCGAGGTACTGATCCCTGGTTCGTATGCCTCTTCCGATAGATAGACTGGCATCTATCTGTCATGGGGAACCTTATCTTGAACGCCCAAAAAATCTTAGCCAAGCGACGAAGATGTTCTCTGCAAGATGTAGGCTAAGGCAAATGCGCCTGCTGTTACCGAAATCAAAGTTTCTCGAACTTTAGAGTCATTTGGAGCAGCATGTACACCTGCCTTCTCAAGATAAGCTAACCACTGCGATGGATTAAACATTTCTAGACTAGTCTATTTATCCTGGTGAGAATGACGTGCGTTTTGCAGGAAAGCGATGACAGTTCTCTTGTCAATGTGGTGATTATCCAATTGTATCTTCCAAAAGAATAATGAAAAATTTCCCGATCATGTCTGACGTTGTGTAATGAGAACTACCTGCCCAAAAATTATGGAGGCCGACCTCTGCCTTTATCTTGTTCACCACTCTGAGAGCTTACAAAATTCGGGTTCAAAAGAACTGCTGGAGAAAACCACTGAGGCCCTGCACCAGATCTCCTAACCACACCCGTGGCACCCAGCTTCTCATAGTATGTCTAACGGCTGCTACAGAAAACTTCCTAGAGCTCTTGTCTCTGGAGCAGTCGCCTTGAGCCCATGCCGTTAGTCCGCCCACATTGCTCTTTAAAGGGATGATCGGTTTGTCTGTGTAGCAAATATGCCAGCAAGTAGATGCCAAGATCTACAATCCCATCATCGAAGTTGCGGAAAAGCAAACAAATTTTCTTGGTCTGTCGTTGCACTATTGTATCACAACCGGAGAGTCTTTTTTTGTTTGAGAATAGACGACCCTACTAGTACCCAGGTAGGAAATGGGACTCCATAAGTGCTTGTCAGCGCAGAAGATTGTATACTCGAACGTTTATGTCGAAGGTCTGGCGCACTTCATGATTAGCTACAGTAACGTATTCATATTGTTTGGCGACAACCTTCCGTAATGGCCCACATTTCCATAAGACCTTGGATGTAACTAGTGAAGGCACTCCGTGCTGCATGCTTTTGAGGACAGGTGCCTTTCTTTCTTTTTTGGTAAGGAAAAGATACCTAACCAAGTTAACAACCATGGCACACCAAGTTTTTGTTTCTCATGAGTGTTTTAAAATATATTTGTAATGTTTCTTTTTCATTCTCATGGCAAATCATTGTCTGGTCAACATCGTCCACATCTCCATTGCTGTGCCCACACTGCAACACAACCCTTCTCCGCCTTTGTCAGTCATGACTGAAAAGCCCGGTCCCCGCGCGCTAAGGGAAACGAACAATGCGGGCTGAACTCCAAGACAAGTTGCGTCAGAGCGGCCCCAACTCGGCAACTCCACACGCTTGGATTTTCCCATTCGAAGACCATGTGGAGTGGCTTTTCTAGCTCGATGTGGGGTGAAGCTTTCCGTAAGTGACAGGGCACCAGTTCATACAAAAGCGCAGGTAAGCTCCAGTGAACTATCATCATCGTCACCCCTCTTCCTCAACCGCTCCTCGCGCTCCTAGCTTAGCTTTGGTTACAATGGCGGCACAAAATCTTTCTCCAAAGGATTTCCAGAATGCATTCCATTGGGCAGCGACGCAAAGCAACGGAACGGTCCCTTCTTTCGCGACACGCCCGAACGATCCGTACACTTACCAGCCTGGCTTCAACAACAGTTTCGAATCTGAAGCTATTGCCGGCACTATTCCAAGAGGACAGAACAGTCCGAGAAGCATAAGATATGGACTGTACGCCGAGCAGGTTACGGCTTCAGCATTTGTAGCTCCCCGTCACGCGAATAAGAAGGCTTGGCTTTACAGGTCTCGACCAGCTGTGGCTCATCAAGGATTTGTGGGCTGCCTTTCAAAAACTTGAAGTCGCCCAGTGCTGTTGGCTGACCTGTCTACATAGACCGAACTTCCTGACAACAAGGACACGGAGTCCACCTTCATCCCCATCAACCCTCGAGTTCATATTTCGCCGACTCAACTGGCCTGGAAGCCCTTTCCGATTCCTGACGGACAGGATGTCGATTTTGTCCAGGGACTAAAGACTGTGGCTGGTTCCGGAGATCCTACACTTCGAGAGGGGCTTGCCACTCATGTCTATCTTTGTAACAAGAGCATGACGAAGAAAGCCTTCGCAAACTCTGACGGAGACTGGCTCATTGTCCCTCAACAAGGCGCCCTCGATATCCAAACTGAGTTCGGCTTCCTCTATGTGCAACCAGGGGAGATCTGCGTTATTCAGCGTGGCCTTCGTTTCAAGGTTAAAGTCGAGGGACCGACGCGCGGTTACATTTTGGAGATCTGGGGATCCAACTGGGAGCTTCCCGAGCTGGGTCCTTTGGGAGCCAATGGTCTAGCCAATGCTCGTGATTTCTTACACCCCGTCGCAGCGTACGAAGTCACCAAAGACGACCTCTGGGACATTGTCTACAAATTGGGCGGAAAGTTTTTCAACAGCACACAACGTCATTGCCCTTTTGATGTTGTCGCCTGGCACGGTAACTATGTCCCATGGAAATACGATCTCACAAAGTTCGTAAATGTGGGTTCTATCTCAGTTGATCACATCGACCCGTCGATATTTTGCGTCGTGACGGCCAAGTCCAGAGACCCCACTGCGCCGCTCGCGGATTTCCTAATCTTCTCGCCGAGATGGGATGTTGCGTCTCACACTTATCGACCACCCTACTACCACCGAAACTGTGCCTCTGAGCTCATGGGTTTGATCTATGGCGAATATGGCGGCCGTTCCGACGAGTTCCAGCCGGGAAGCATCTCGTTCGAATGCGGGTTTGTTCCTCACGGTGTTGCTTATGAGCAATTTGCCGCGGCATCCAAGGAGGACCCTCCCGTGATGCAAATATCGCTCGGGTCTATCGCTTTCATGTTCGAAACCAGTCGGGCTCTCACCATCACCGATTATGCCTGGAACAGTAAGGAAAAGCATGAGCATGATCCAAAGATGTGGGACGATCTCGTGGACAACTTCTCAACGTTTGAAATTGATCCCGAATTGATCAAGAATAGCGTGAAGAGCTGAAATTTGAACTACGAGAGATCGTTTGTGCGCTAGCCTGATCTTCAATTTAATACTATAACGTCAACAGTAAAAAACCAATAAAACAACTGATCCTAAATTTGCCACCTTGTTTCTGCCCGAGATGACAACATCGCTAGGCCTCCATTCCATATTATAAAGGTTTCTATTCCAGGGGGCTATAAAACCTCATCCGGTTTTCAGGGTCCCACTCCGCCTTTGTGATCTTCAATAACTCCAGCCTCCAGTCTTCCCAACCGTACATAGCCTCCAGTGGCTCGTTACCATGCGCATAATTCACATAAGCCCTCAACCTTTTCGGATCGTCACTAGCCTCGAGCAAGTGGTTTCTTAGTCTCTTGCCGTGTTCCTGAGCGACTGCGTCGATTGAAGCATTAGGTTTGTACATAATATATGGCGTGACCAGAATGTTATCATCACGATGTGGAAATGCGGACGCCTTTTCATCGATTATTTTGACGCCTTGAGTCGAGTATCCCTCCAATAGGAAGAAGGATCCTGAAAGCTCAGGAACGCGCTTCGACATGTCGGCAATATCGTCGAAGACCCTCCGAACGGCAGGCAAGTCGTAACTCTTGAGACCGATTGGAAATCTAAGGCCAGTGAAGCCTTGGGCACAACCAAGACTTTCGGATCCCATAAAAGTCAAAGAAGCTAGGTCAGGCATGGGCGCTGAGCCAGTTTCGACGTTTACATAATGAATCTTGTGAAGAGGCTCCGTATATTTCATGGCGGTGTCAAGAGGGCCGTCATAAATGACACCGTACCAGATGACAGGCTGTGAATGATCAGCTTGCCAAAAGAACCCATAATGGACGGCGATTTTGAAAACCTACACGTTCAAGGTCAATTTCTGGAACATTAACGAAGTAGATCCAGTGCGTCGTTTCGGGCGGCTGAGTCTTCATCATCTTGTTTGTTAACTCGAACACCTCCCCGAGCTGCTCACCAAGAAAGATGAAAATTTCGTAAAACCACTTCGAGTTGTTGATATCGTGAACACGATATTGCCACTCGGTCACTATTCCGAAATTGTGCCCGGCTCCCCGCAACGCCCAAAAAAGGCCAGAGTTTTCATTTAGAGATGCTGTTACAGCTTCGCCGTTTGGGAGAACAAGCTTTGCTGAGACCACTTGATCAGAAGCCAGACCATACTGTCCCTGAAGCCAGCCGTGACCACCTCCTAGAACAGGGGCGGATATACCGACGCATTCGCAGATACCGGTTACTACATTCCATCAGTGCCGGATTCATTGACGGTTAACTGCTTCACATGATTTACCTGTCTGTTTCCCTGCCGCCCAAAGAGTGTTGACCACTTTCTTCACACTGGCTCCTCCTCCAATCGTTGCAATCTTACCATCCTCGGCAATGTTGACCGTGTCCCATTCTCGAAGGTCGATTATGATCACATTATTTGCCTGGCTCAGTGATTCTGTTGCGCCATGGCCACCAGATCTGGCAAGAAAGGGGAGTCCGTACTCATTCGCCACTCGGATCTGCAAGCAAGTTGTAATTGTCAGTCTATTTCCTTCGATGCACTCTCTTACTAAAACACATCTCTCTCAAGGTTGAAAAGCTGAGAGTAGCTAATTAGCGGCCTTTCGTTCTTACTGTTGCCTGAACATCGTTCTCAGTGAAGACTTTGACCACAACACCGACATCTGGCGAGTGCCAGTCTCGCCATCTACTTGTGTGGTTGATGAATAAAGGTTCGTGTTGTAGAATTACCGATGCACGAGGCGATAACTGCGGGGAAATTTCTGCCGAGAACTCTGGCCACGAGATTGTGCTTTGAGCAACCAAAGACGCTAGACCAAGACGACTAAGAACATTCTGGGATGACGCTATCTTGTTCACTGCCCAAGCCAAGCCGGCAGCAAGGAACTCCATGATTCTACCCTGAATGAACCGTTCAATTTTGCACTCTGTGTAGTTCGTTCTGCTTTTGGAATGAGATTACGACGCTAGTGAGAGGCCCTTTGCTAGCATCACGTGCGGTTCAGAGAAGCATATACAGAGACACGGTCGCTTCTAGCTGACGTGAGATTTTAGCAACGAGATCCGAAAGCAGCGGGTGTATTCCGTTGGATGCCAAGAGACTTGGTTTTTGCCAAGGACGGGGTAGATCAATCAAATCTTTCAAAGCTGGACTACATGCATATGTGTGGAATGGACAGCGGTGAAGGTCGAAAATGCAATCAGTTATCTAGACTAGTAATTATCAGGGCTACTTTTAGAACCTTCCTTGAATACCCTTATTAACTGAAGTTTGGATGCACAAATCTGTAGCGCAAGGCCTAGTAACCGGTCTTTGCGGTACATCCTCAACAATTTCCGTAGATAATCGCTCGATCTTTTCAAAACTTTGGTCAGTGATGACATCACTATTCACTATCCTTTGTTGCATGGTAGGATGTCAGAATCTTCTGGGTAACAGACTAGACCATAGGTTATATCAAACTCAACGATACCTAGCAGGTCAGGCTATCAGGACTCGAGTACTCCAGGCATATTACCATGTCGCAGGAGGGGCAGCTGGGCAAGCGGTATATGGGACTCGTACACAACTTGGCTCACTACTAGAGTCCAAGGTAATAATACACTGCCTGCTTGTGAGCAGCCGCTTCAATGGTTAAGCCCACAAGCCAGAAACAGCAAGACTCTTGTAGTACTGGATGCTTGAGCTTTGACTGTAACTGTAGAAATTGTATGCAGATGGGTCACGGAATCAATGTAAGATGACACTTGACGAGTTCTTGACAAATGATTAGCAAGAGACACATACCCTTACGTACTAAGTTGGTATCACACAAGTCCTACTAAATTCCAAACACGCTCAAGTAATCCTCCTTAACCTTACAATGCTTTGTCCAGAGTCCCCTTCTTCACGAAATCCTTGGTTGCAAACTCCCTCTCTCCGCCTGTGGCGATGTTCTTGTTCTTCGCCTGACCCTGCGGGTCACCGGCCGCGGTGTCCACTGCCGAATTGAACTTGCCACGGATGACTTCTCCAACGCCCTTGACATTATCGTCAGTATGGTTTGTTAGCCTTCTGAGATTAGGTAGACTCACATGTCCTTGAGCAAAGGCCCCCTTGATTTGCTGACCGATACCCCCACCGCGCGTCGTCGGCGCGTCACCGCCACCGATGGTGCTTGCAGCGGCCCTGGGGGTATGGTGCGTCTCCGGAATCTGACCAGTGGTCGTAGTCTGTTGGGTAGTCGTTGTCTGGGTAGTTGTAGGGTTCTGGTAGGTGTTGGCGTTCTGCGCGTCGAAGGCGGCAGTGTTGATGTTGGAAGCCATTATGCGAGTTGATTTACTGAATCTTCTTGTTGGTGTTTCAATGTGAAAGAGAACTGTACCAAGCCTCTGCAGTGTTTCGGTAGGAAACTGGGCGAAGAAATAAATACCACGGCCGATGATACTCTGAAAACCACTTAATTGCCTCCAAAACGTTGCCATTGGCTCCAAACCTGATCAATGATGCGCCAAGGGGTGACGTCACAATAGCGCAAGCCTGCCCTGTAAAGGGCGATCTGTGTGGACCGTTTCTCACAGATTGTCGCGTTGATGTCAGCCTCAATTGATTTTGTTATTTCCGGCAAGCTTGTTTCATGTGTCACAGTTGCCGTTCGCTGACAATTTTCCCAGACCCTGCATTTGGACGACTTGGTGGCTTTATGTGGGGGGAGAGGACATATGATAGACAATCGATTGAGATAGGTATTCATCATCTCACAACCGGTAATTATTCAATGTTTATTAGTCATCAAAAGTGAGGCAGAGGGTCTCTTTTTGGATTGAGATGTTTGTCGGGGCCTTCAGTAAAACCTCTTTGTGAACATCGAGAATGCATCATGCAGTATGCCTCTCCGCAAAGTCGCTAGGCAATCATCCAGATGCCACCAGGAAATGGTACTCATCGAACAATAAGTTCATCAAAGCCCAAGGAGGCAGGTCTCCTTTAGAGGTACATGTATGACTGACTGTTAGCGTCTAAAGGCTGCTCGTAATTGTTACCCACTGTTGGCTATCGTCGCACGCTCATGTAATGTCTACAAAAATCGTTTCGTGTGTAACAATATCTGTATGGCTTTCCCCAGTTCACATCGACTGCGGTGTAAGCACTCTGGAAGCTGATAAGGACACGAATGGCAGAACATATTGCTACTTTTAAAAAGACCTTCATCATGCCAGTAGTAAAAGTTGGTTGCAGAAAGATTTGATATACAATGTTTACAGACCCCGAAATCAATACAAAAGAGAGAAACAATGCTAGCTGCCTCTTGGAAGCAACCTATGAGCATGATGGTTCAAAATCAGCCAACACCCTAAGGCTTATCTCTGGAAAAATCGCGAAAGAAACGGTAATATGCATCTTCGGTCCTCCTTCCCCTCCGTCGTCTATTCATCAATGTCTCTCACCAAAACCCCATCAGCACAACCCCAACGACAGAGACATACACCCACTGCCCAGCAGCCAGCCTGTCCCCAGCGCCATAATAGCAGCGATTCCCATTGCAACTCGTTCCCCCTCCGCCCCATCCACTGCCTCCGCCGCCTCCTCCCCAAGCCCAGGCGGCACTGCACTCTCCCTCGAACTCGACCAAATCCGTCCTCCCAAGTGGACTACACAAAGACTCCTCCTGTTCGACGTACCCACTACCACCATTAGAGCACGATTGAACGTCGCTCCATTGCCCGTCCGCGCAATGTTGGAACTTGTCCGACAAGCAGTTCCACTGGCCCTCGTAGCCGACGCACGAAGCCTCGGGGACGAGGTAAAGATGGCCTAGGTCCTGGAGGGTTGTGTTTGTTGTTGCCTCTTCGAGAGTGTTGGCGACAGGAGAGGATGATGCGACAGTACGGTCGACGAAGAGAGTGAGAGAGAAAAGGAGAAGGGTCGAGAGGATGCCCCCACGGCGACATGTTTTGAACTGGGGAAACATCGTGAGACTCTTTTCGGTGTTGACCAGGGGCAGGACTCTTGGGTTTTTGGTTTGAGACCCCTGAGGTTCGGGGCTTGATTGGTAGAGGAAAGCGTCTCAGAGTTTTGAGAGAGTGAAATGGGAGGCAAGGGTGTTGTAGGTATGTGGTTATAGACAGATCGGGGACTTCTTCTCACATGCTAGCTTCCCAACAACCCCTATATACTTTACTCCTTCGTCACTTTTCGGTTTCCAAGCTACCATTAAGTTGGCCGAAAAGCGCCCGAGATCAGGGAAGTCAAGACTACCTATCTGAGGGAATGACGAAGATGATCAATGATCGCCTCGATCCCTCTTCTTAAGCCGTCATCCCAAGGTCCCCGAGCAGTCTGTGGTTCACGCTTGTCAAAGACCTTTTCTCCCGCTCCATTGTCTTGGATGAATACTGCATCTGCTCTGAAAATATTGGGGTGGATTACCAGGATGCCTAGTTATTGAGTTGTCAGCTGTTCAACCAAGCTGAGGAACGTGTAGCTTCGTTATTGGGCGGCCGATGATCTAGTGTCCTCGTTGAGTGAATCTCACCTTAGACCTTGCGTCTCGTTGCAGTAGCGATGCAAAGGAAGAGGGAAAATAGGCAGGAATTGTCAGCCTGCCGGGACGGATACGGGGATGTTGCGTTACACTATATTTCGTCAAATGAGGCTAGCAAAACCTCCGGCGTGTTCTTGCATAAGCTCAAGCGCAACGGAATCATCGGCACAAATCCGAGAAGTTCCACCCTCTTTAGCCAAGGTGGTTTTGGACTCTTGATCCTGCAGGAACGCAGCCAAGAGCATAAATGCATAGGGAAGGCACACATATTTTTACGTGTGCGTGACTTCACCATCAGCTTTTTTGCGCTAGCGGAAGAACACATGCTGGATTATTCATGAACCGGTTCGCCATTGTCCAACGTGTCTTGCGTTGGTGATGCTGCTAGCGTACTAGCGCCAAGCGCTACCAAATCTCCCAACAACCAATGAGACAGCATATACTGTCAACTTCAGGAAAACAATAGGGAGCTTGCTTAAGTGCGAAGTAGAATAACCCTTGGGCAAATCCTGTCGGTCGGACCTCAGATTTCAAGTAATCGGGAACATACGGAGCTGTTCCCCAGTCTCCAACAGCCTGGCATCGCGCACATGCAGGCAGTGTTGCCTGACTACCAGCTAGACAGATGACATCACTGTTAGGAGTGGCCAACAGGCAAGGTTCCGCACGACATTTTCCTTCCTGTCAAGTGCTTTCAAACTTGTGTCACCAGATGCCGAGCATACCCGATTTTCTGAGCCAAGAACTGTCAGCCAAGAACCCATGGCCCACGGCCTACAACCTTCATCTCCCGTGTAATTCCATCTCAACCAAACGGCTCTTTCAATACGCGTAGACGGAGTTTTGTTTGCACATTCACTAACCTTCTGAATTTGAATAACCAGATGTTGTCATTCACATGGCTAATAGGCAGCGAAGTCCTCTAATTGATCTCCAACTAATTACAGCCGTCTTGTAGGGACTCGGCCATAATCCCGAGAAGAGTCTAACGTGTTCAACTTCACGGACAGCTGCCAGGGCACTATGGGATTCCAGTCATGGCTCCAAATAGCATGAAGTGTGAAGAGCAGACAGTAACTTGAACTTACGCAAGAGTCAGAGCATTCGGTGTATCCGCAGCAGCTACCAGGGGGGCGGACAGGGCCTCTTTGGCGACTGAATAGCCCGCTACCCTCATCATTGCTCTGGACAGCTGGAGTAGCTAAAGCCAGGGAGGCAAAAAAGTTGATAAGTGCGATGTAATACCTCATCGTTTCGAAGTGAAAGAAAAGATAGTGTATCTGTATCGTTATGCTGTGTAACTTCGTAAGAGGAGGGTTTAAAGGCCACGAAGATGTGTGGACTGAATAAGGCTTTGGAAGGCATCTACTTCGTTCATATATATACGCTTCATTCAACGGAATCGGACCTTTTTGTCTTACCGTCAGATAGAAGTAGCACATAAACCAATCTATCTTAGTCCCGCCTCTTTGGCGACTGACGAGTTGACTTGGGGAAGTTACACAGCCAGGCGGAAATTACTCATGTCACGTTTGGCAGCTGTCTGATACAAGCTGACACTCACCTCCGATTCACCTACGACTATAAAAAAGCACTAATCCATCCTGATTACTGAGCTTCGGCACGGAAACAGTGCCAATTGACACCGACAATCAATTTAGGTTTTCCTTGGCTGGCATCTTGATACATCCATCAAAGTGGGCCTCTTGAAGGGATGTGATGCTGTTACCACCATGGACTTGGTTACAAGTCAATAGTCCATTTTTAGGATTGCTTCAAGAGCACGTGATATGTATAAAACACGAATACACAAGAGATGTATCAACATCACAGCTTGTCTCTTTACTAGCATTCTATGAGACAATGTCCTACCTACGATTTGATAAAACTATGATTAGTGGCTCGCTGCCGATTTCCAGCTTGAGTTTCTTGCTTTACGCCCTCATTCGGTGCGGCTCTGGCCATCTATCAATACCTTGCTGGAGCTGCTCAGTCTTCATCAGAGCTGTGGAATACGCGTCACGGGCAAGATGTAGCAGGAAAAGTGTTGACAAGTAACGACATGTTTGACTGTCTACATTCTATCTGATTAAATATTAGGAAACCCAAGGACGACAGCGCGTTCCAGCTCTTGGTTTGTGCTGCTGTGAGCCCTATTCACAGTCTGTGATGGCATTTTGTTCTGAAAGATGCATCGTTTCTCGGCCGTCATTAAAACAAATTGCTTGTGAAGAAGTGTATCGTCGTTGGTTTTCTAAGCCAGGCTACACCGTGAAAAGGGCAACCCATGTGAGAACCGAGCAAAAACTACGTAAATCGTACATGACATAAGTCGTCCTGTTAATGATATTGTCGACGGCTTGCTTCACCGGCGGTAGCGAGGTGTCGCACTGGCGGTGCCGTTCCACTCGGGGTATTTACTGGTGTACCAGTCTCCATCGTCGTAGCTCTGGGTAGAGGTTGGGATAGATGATGTGGTGATACTGACGACGCTGGTGATAAACGTTGACGGTTGTGTGATGGAGCTGGGCACTTGCTCCCATGTGGTTTGGGAAGTGGTCTCGTAGGCTTGGGTAGGAGTCGGAAGAGTGTCAGAAGAGGTGGTGCTAGGGAGTGCAGTAGAGCTTGAGCTTGTCGTTATCGATGTGGATAACGAAGTAGTGTTTGAAGGTGGGACTGATGACGGTTCCACGGGCGGTACAGCGTAAGTAGATTGGATGGGGGTAGCCGTCGGCGGAGGAGGCTCGACGATAGTTGTGGATGATTCGACCGGAATTGATGCCGGGTCACTTGGGGCCACCCACGTCTCCGTCGACTTGGGAGGCTCAATCGCTGATGTGGAAGGGTTGGCGGCCGTAGACGCGGACACCGACGAAACTACCGAGGTCCATGTTGTGGGAAGTGGCTCAACTCCGCCCGTGGAGGGACTGACGGACGGCGATGGCGAGACACTGGGAATAGTTGGAGTTTCCGTTGACGGAGGAGGAGGCTGAATGATGGCAGTGGAGGAGAAAATGGGCGCCAACGATGTGCTCGGCGCTGCCTGAGTCTCCGTAGACGGCGGTGGCTCGACCACAAGTGTCGATGAACTCGCGGGTGCTGATGGCAATGCGCTTGGAGCAACCGATGTCTCTGCAGCTGCCGTTGTTGCAGCCGTTGAAGCTGATGTGGGCAGAAGAGGTGTCGATTTAGCCGTCGGTGTCACAGTTGGGTAGACGGTGACGGTAGATGGCCCTCCATCAGAAGTGGCGTCGACGTTGACGATGAGGAGCGATGTGGATGTTGTCTGGATGGCAGACAAGGTCTCGCTGGCGGTTTCTGTGACCCTCTCCGTGACGGTAATCTGGACTGGTGACTTGGTGACGGTGACAACCACAGGACTGTCGGTGCTGGGACTTCCCTCGACGTTGACAACCGAATAAGTCTTTGTTGGCTTCGCGTCACGGAGGTGCAGCAGACGATCGAGGAGGGGGATCGCGTTGGCTGCTGTGGAGACGGACAACAGCAGAGGAAGGGGAGCGGAGGGGCGCATCTCGGCGATGGACCAGCAGCTGCTGTTGTTTTGCGTACAGAGTACTCTTTGAGGGCGTCGCTGGACGGATGCTTAACGGACGATGCAGCTTGGACAACAGACACAGATGGTGGATATCAATGTTGGTCGAATACGAAGAGAAACCTTTCAGGTATACGAGGGACAGGGTAAGACAAAACTGGGGAAGTGAGAAATAAAAGCAAACAGACCTACCACGCGTGGGAGCCATGGTGGTTTTACTGCGCTGCACTAGCAAACGCGGATGGCTGGTGATGGAGCACCTCGAGGAGGTGGTGATGGGAAATGTTGGTGGTTGGGAGGCTCCAGCTGGTGGTTCCAAGGAGCTGCAGCAGCAGATCCAGGGGTGGCATGGAGGGGTCTAGCGCTGGTTGGCCAGGGAGGTAGGGCCGCTGGGGGAACAACACCCAGGAGAAGCCAATGGCGGGGGAGCAACATGCCTGAGTCTGGTCTGGGCTGGGCTGTCATGGAAGCGTGGAAAGCGTGGAAAGCAAGGAAGATGACGGGAGGTGGGACGAGCCAGGTCGGCCAGGCACGCACTGCTTTGAGTTGGCTCGGTTAGCTTGTCGGGGAGGGACGGTGTGGCCAATGAGAGGCGGCCATCCACGGAGCTGCTCCCCAGCCACCCGGCGTTCCTGTTCCCGTTGGAATGCAGCCAGGAGACTTGGAAGACGCCATCAAAACCATACAATGCCCCGCATACACGGAAAAAAAGGTGGCGGTTGCGATGGTGAAACTGGCGCAGCAGACTCCCCAGTGACGGTGCCTCCATCTAGACTGGAGGCGCACCTTTAGAACCTGGCTGATCTCGCCTCTTCCATCCGTGGGTTTTTCAAAGTCTCCATGGCGGTGATTATGTAAGATTTCGTGGCTGATGTTCGGGGTCTACCGGACAGCTGGGGGTGGCTGAGCACAGTGGCATGTGGCGTGTGAACCGAGGCGCTCTGGAGAGTGTGGCTTGCCCTTTGCTTCGTTGCGCTTCCATTTTCCAGACGAACCATTTGCCTTCCTCCCCTCACCGGGCATACGTGCGTTTCTAGGCCTGTTTCTGGACGTGTTTCTGCCAGATCCACTCCCCAAGCTTCTTCAGAAACTAGAGTGCCGAAGACGTGCGTGCATGGGCAAGGAAGCTCTGGCCCCCATTGTGCAGGTCATCGTAGGGCAGCGCAACAGGGTAACAGGGTCGTTGTCGATCAACCCCCCAGGTTGGATCGCTTGCGACTCTTTATAGATGCTGATTATTCAAACGGTAGCAGCTCCGACTGGTTTCACTCCCGCATCTTCACGACAATCGTTACAAAGGCTTCAAACTGCAGAGAGTTTACACTGTGACCTCGCATCGGACTGCGGCTCTGGTCAAAAGAGGCGAGACCTGGCTGCTGCTCCTCTGACTGTGCCGCCTCCAGCTCGCTCGATTACGCATCTCTGTGGCGCAAAATGAGCCCGACAGGGTTCGCGGCGTGAGCGATGGAAGTCTTGGGGACTGAGGGCCACTTTCTGTGGACCTTGGTCGCACTGCCCAAGGACGCCCAGAGCTTCTGCGCAGCGTCCTCGCCATGACGTTTGGCGCGTGCTCCAACTAAGCCACCATCCGCTGCTAGTAATCTCTGGGCGGCCATCATCAGCCCAATGATTTTGGCTTTCACTGCGTGCAGGACCGATTCGGCCGTTCGGGTTTGACGCAGGAGCACCTGACGAGACGGAAAGGATCACTTCCCCAGAACGCGCAATCTTGCCTCACTGCCACGACGGTATGACTGACCATTGCTTTCAAGCTTGTTAAATAAGCTAACCTGCCCAGTCCACCCTCCCAAGATTCCATCATCCGACTTTCCGTTTTTCTGCATCTCCATCACCTTCGAGCAGCCCCGCAGCCAATTTCAACCTACATAGTACCTTACGTACATACGCCAACACCAATACCCCGCCCTCCTCTGACGCAAGGCCCCCCCGATTCTCCCAGCGTCATACAACCGATTGAACTCTGCGCATCGCATTCAACACACCAATGTCGTATCCCGGCCAGTACGGCTACGGCGCCCGTAAGTCGCATTCCACTGCTCTTCTCCGTCCCTAGGTGTTCTTCCGACAATCCGACTGACCCCTTCCAGAGCCGCATGGCCAAGGCTACGGCCAGCAGTACCCTCCGCCTCCCCAGGGTGGCTACGGCGGATCGCCTTATCCTCCCCAGCAGGGCCAGTATCCTCCGCCGGCCGGCCCCCCCCCGGCCAGTACGGAGCGCCTCCGCCGCCGCAGGGGGGTTACTACCAGCAGCCTCCGCCCGGTCAATACCCTCCCCAGGGAGGACACTACCCTCCTCCCGCCGGACCCCCCCGGGCCAGTACCCTCCCCAGGGCGGACAGTACGGCGCGCCTCCCCCGATCCCTCCTTCGCCTTACGGACACTCGCCTGCACCCGGAGGCTACGGCGCACCGCCTCCCGGCCCACCGCCGAGCCAGCAGTATGGCGCTCCGCCGCCGCAGCACTACGGACCTCCGACGCCCGCGTCCCTGGGCTATGGCCCGCCTCAGATTATCCAGTGGGATGGCTCCCCGGACGCGGCGGCGGCGCGGGCTGCGATGAAGGGGTTCGGCACGGACGAGAAGGCACTGATTCGCTGCTTGGCAACCAAGGACCCCCTGCAGATCGATGCGATCAGAGCCGCCTACCATCGCAACTTCAAGCGCGATCTTGAGCAGGATATCAAAAAGGAGACGAGCAGCTGGTTCCAGAAGGGCTTGGTGTCCGTCGCACGCGGCCCTCTTAGATCGGATATCTACAACCTGTACGAGGCGATGGACGGCATGGGCACCAAGGAGAGCGTTCTCAACGATGTCCTGCTCGGACGGTCCAACGCCGACATGCAGGCCATCAAGAGCGCATACCAGCAGACCTTCAAGAGACGCCTGGAGGACGACGTTAAGGGCGACCTCAGCATGAAGACGGAGAGGCATTTCCTCATTGTCCTTGGCGCAAACAGGGCAGAGGATTCCGCGCCGGTTGTGCCCCAGCAGGTCGACTCGGACGTGATGGAGCTGTACAAGGCCACCGAGGGCAAGGTCGGCACGGACGAGATGCTCGTCTGCAGCATCCTCAGCACCCGCAACGACAACCAGATTCGTGCCATCAACCAGGCTTACGAGCAAAAGTTCCGCAGGAAACTCGAGGATGTCATCAAGAAAGTGAGTTGAGTCCGCCACGTACAACATCGAAGAATACTAACATCGCGTGGAAGGAATTTTCTGGTCACATGGAAGACGCCCTCCTTTTCCAGCTCCGCAACGCCGTCGACAAGTACATGCATGCTGCTCAGCTCCTCGAAGACTCCATGGCCGGCCTCGGCACAAAGGACCACCTCCTCGTCGCGCGCGTTGTACGGTTCCACTGGGACCGAAACTTCCTGGCCAACGTCAAGGGCGCATACCAGACCAAGTACAACCGCAGTCTAGCGGGCAGAATCAAGGGGGAAACGGGCGGCGACTACCAGAGGTTGATGCTGGCGTGTATTGGCGAGAACATTTAAACGACGGGCGCGAAGTTAGGACTGTAATGATACCCCGGGTTGGGACGGACTTCTCATGATGATGCCTCGGGGCCAATGGGTGGACGGGCTTGGCTAGGTGGCCATGAACCTATGATGAAATGGTTTACTGACAAGAGTCAAGAGCCAACATGATTATAAACAGCTATTTTTGTAATGAAATCCAGAGCCTCGTTCTGGGCTTGGCGCTCACTCATGATGTTTTGCTCTCGCGGCGCGTGGGGATACGTGAGGGTGCATTGCCATGAAGGTGGGTCCGTAGCGTATCGGGCACGGGCCACACGGCGCTGTCCTGAGTTGCCGGGCCATTTCCCCGTCCCGCAACATTGACACAGCTGGTGAGCAGTAAATGGACTTAATTTGGGTACTTTATTTGGGACTACAAAGCATGCTGCTCCATGAAAAAGTTGTAGTTGTAAATATATGGTTTTGAATCGAGCGACAAGACCAATGTTCTGGCCAGCAGGCTTCAATTTTCGCATTTACACTTCTGCGACAGTCAAGGATGCGGAACACCGCCCCACCCCTTCGTCATAAATGTAGAGGAAAGACCAATCAACAGGGATCCAGGGTCCAAATGTGGGTCGCTCTCGCCGAAGGTTCTATAGCAATATAGCACCTGCTCTGGCAATTACTTATAGCGCCGCCTCCTGCCTGAGTAGAGGCGCTAGGTTAAGCTACTTTACTAATCGTGAATGAGCCCCACCCCCTACCTTTTCCCTTCTATTTCTTTAGTACCCCATTGCAAATTGCACGACCCCCCTGTCCCAAGTGTTTTCAGGCTGAATCGCAGACCAACGGTGACCACGGACAAAGTCGCGATACCAAAAACGTCACGAAAAGACGTGTCAAAGCCCTCGTGGACGCGTCAAGTCGTGGAGAGTAAGCTGATAGCTTCCTACGAACTTTTGCATCCCGAATTTAACGCTTGTGTAGCTTGCATTGTCTGCTCCAGGTCGGCGGCGGACCTTCCATCTCAGATTGTTCATCAGCAGTCACGTGGTAGCCAAACCACCAGAGTTGCGCATCCCCAACTGCACTTACATCAATCAGCGACAGTGCCGCTGAGTCTGAGAGCCTTCGTCCGTGATGGCTTCACCAGCGCTGTCGTTAACCCAGCCGAATGGCAACGGGACCGGGCGTGTTGGTACTGGTTCGCGCTCGCCATCCAACTTCCTCTACCCAGCGCAGCGGGTGCCCTCCGCGCCGAAGCAAACGCCGGTGCCGGTGCCTGATCCTCGAAACCCGGCTTCCGGGGGCAACACGACTTTTACTCATGCCGTCGCTTCTGACCTGCCTCAAGCAGCAAACATAACGTCTTCCGCGAACGATGAGGAACAGAAAGCACGGCGCTTTGCAGAGGATTATGCGAGGCTCAGCGCCGCCATGGCAGAATGCGATCCGGATGCCGTTAGACGTGCCATCCGGGACAACCACGAGAGATGCCTCTTGGGATCCCACTACCACACGGCTTTTCTTGTACGTATGCCACTTTTGGTGGCCCATTACCTCGATCGCGGGGCTTGGGTTCCCACCTACTTCCCATAGCAAAGGGAACATCACTGACTCCTGCCCAGATGAACGTTACCATGCATCGCGCAGACGATGGGATCCTTCAAAGAGCCATCCGGGACTTTGGCTCCAGGATTGTCTCCGCGGGAAAGCACGACCTAATCGGCTGGATGAGTCAAGCTGACATCGACGAGGTCGCCGACAAGATCATCGCCAAGGCCAGCAATACCTTCCTCGACAAGGCCCTCGTAGCTCGTCTACCCACCATTGAGGCCCGCCGCCTGGTCAACGCACTCGCGCGGGCGGAGAGGCTAGGCTACGATGCCGCCGACATTGTCGAGAACGAAAATGTCATCCCGTCTCTGCCGAGCAGCACTCCTCTGACCACGGTTCAGCAGTACGACCCTGCGCAGCCCCTGACTTCAACGCCAACCCAAACGACACAATTGCCCTCTCAAACATGGAACTCAGCAAATGTATCTGACCTGACGTGCCCGACCTGTGGGCATGTCTCCCCAGGACCGTCCGCTCATAAACATGTAAGTTTTGTAGTCGTGAAACGAGAGCAGTAAACTGACGCTTCGCAGCACCTTACAAACTGGCTTTGCACCAGACCACTGCCGCCCGAAGGCCCTGGCGGAGAGACATACGTCTGCCCCTTCTGTGCCCAGAGGCTCAGTATCCTCGGCGCCCTGCAGTATCATATGCTGAACAAGATATGCGGTGACTTTGGCGACATCAAAAGGGAGCAGATCCTGCCCACCAAGCCGCCTGCCGGCCTCAACCCTCACACCAAGCGACGAGCACCGGACAATGCCGCGACTTACGTCTCCTCCGGCAGCAACAGCCCGGCGCCGCAATACCCGCCGGCTCCTCCTGCTGCCACGCAGACACCGCGCACAGCGCGGCCCAGTGCTCAGCCCGGCATGTCGCCAAACGTGCCCCTCGGCACGCCTCAAGCCAAAGACATGAGCCACCTAACGGCGCATCAGATCGAGGCATTGAAGGGGGAGCTACGGCTGGCCGAGGAGTCCTTCAAGATGAAGATTAACGACACCCAGAAATCGGGCGGCGACCCAGACGAGGTTCAGAAGAAGCTCACGAGTCTGAGGAACTCGTACGCATGCAAACAGAGCACGATCCGCAAAAAGTACGGAATCAAGCTGCGCCAGCGACGTGGCCGTGAGGAAATGGAGCTCGAGCGCGCGAGAATGGGTATTCCCGACCACGTGCCTCGCGCGATCGCGACGCCGACCAGGGACGTCCATGCAGACAAGCGGGCTCGTATCAACGGCGACGGTGATGCGACGACGACACTGGCCGCTCGGCAAGCCACGCCCATCAAGACTGTCGCCGTGACGGAGATGGGAAACGGGCTCAACGGATCAACCGCAACAGTCGCAACGGAGGACCCGACTCTGAGCACGTCGCAGGCGCCGAAGACGTCACAAGGAGAATCGAGTCGGCCATCGTCATCCTACCAGCACGGGAGCTACCGTGTTGAGGTCCACTTGCCGAGTCCGTCCAAACAAACGAAGTCCGCCTCGCCCAACGGCACGCCGGGTGACACCACCGCCTCTCGGGTGACGTCCGGCGGAACCATGACGGCCGAGAGGCTGCTGCAGAAGATACGCGGGGCTTCTGGCGCGTCCGGTGCTTCGGCTGACGACAATGAAGAGGACAGTTCTTCGGACGACTCGAGCACCGAAGGCGAGGACTGAAGAAGCCGCCGCTGACTGTATTTCTTCATCGGGTGGACGGGTCGCTTTCATCATTGTTTTTGCTGGGAAGACTGCATCCAGCATGGCAGACGCCCACGACTACCGCAAGGAGTCCTTTTTTACATCGTTGCGAGATCTGTCACTTTTCCAGATCGCAACCGCCAGATACCCACATTGCTTACTTTCTTTTCAACTTTTTCAACTTTTCTTCCAGATTTTATCGTTTCAAAGGGCTTGGTAGGCGTTGATGCCTTAGCGGGCACCGGACAGGATTTCGATCTGTATCATCTCGGACACATTGATATTTGGCAAGGCGAGGATGCTTTGCGCGAACCCTCCCTACCTTACTTTAGCTTTGCTGCATCACTCGGGGGATCGCGGGTCAGGGGCTGTGCCTGCGGGTGAGGATCTTACAGTGCCGGGGACAGGAGGTTTGGGCACAGGCAGTGGTATTCTTTTGAGGATTATTGCGAATAGACAAACAGACGAAGGAAAGCAATGCGATACACATGGTGGCTTGACTGGTTTATTTCTTTTTTGCTCCACAGCGGCTTGGAACCCATGAATGTGTGTGTGTGTGTGATCGGCAATGGTGCAGGCCGGCATGGACTTGCATGCGCTTCCGGGCTGCCAGCTGTTGATGCCAACCCAGCCCCCCCCCCCCCCCCCCCCCCCCCCTTCGCACTCGGGGAGGTATTCGGGAGGGTTTGGAACGCGCTGGATTCACGGTACAGATGCAGATGGCCTCCGGGACATACATGGCAGGTGAAGGCTTAAGTCGTATGACTGACAAGCATGGGGCTCCGTAAGGAACATGTGGCAACTGAAGGATGCTGTCGCTTCAGGAGGGACGCTGGGGGTCCCACTGGCCAAGGCCCGGTCGGGCGAGGTTGTGTCTGTAGCACGTTGATGCAGTGCCGGGGGGGGGGGGGGGGGGGGGTGTGCGGTCGGACGGTGACTCTGTGAGAAAGGGGGGTGCACTGGTTTTCTTCGTCTTCACTGAGGGTTGACAGCAGGAGCAGCAGCGGCATCGAGATGGAGCGGTCGTCGAGCCGTGAGAAGGCAGTTTGGACCGTGGAGTTGCGAAATGACATGGGCGCAACGCTCGAACGGATCGGGGTTAGGAATCATTTTTCCAATTTTTTTCTTCCATTTTTTTTCAATCTTTTTTAGAGGGCTCGCCCGATGGAGATTTGAGATGAACGCCACGCCACTCGGGAAGTATATCGGGGCGTTAGCGTTGACGCCATGGATAGGTATCCTTGACGGTGTAACCCGTCTCTCCTTGGGAGGGCACGCGGCGGTTGCTGGCGATGCCCTACCATGCGATTGTTGCGCCGCATGCTCTACACTACAAAAGGAGACGGGGGCGCCCGTTGGATCTCTCTCGAGAAGGAGACGAGTGCGGTTGCGTGAACGAGGTAGGCTGGTGGTCGCATGCGCGTGGGGGGGGGGGGGAGGAAACCAAACCGAGTGCGCCTGGCGGGCATGTTGGGCGGAGTTAGGGAGATGCAGCCAGGGGGGGGGCTTTTGTTTGAAGCCTAGGAGAAGAAGCACACAGATACCTAGAGAGCGTGTGATGGGCAGCGAGCCGTGCGGCGCCGTGCTTCACTTCGCGTCTTGCATGTCGGCCGGGTTTCACTCGCCCGAGGGCTGTCAGCCGTTTACATACAGTAGGTGCTCTGTAGTAAAGGCAGCCCGGGTGTGCGTCTTGCGCTGAGCGGATGGGCGGCATCGACTGGGGCGGAACGACGCGCGCAGTTCGTTCTGCAGGCGGCAAAAGAGAGTTGAAGGGGAGGAATTTGGAGCGTCGAGAAAAATGTGGCAGTCAATGTGAAACGCGGGCACCGCAGGAACGGTCCCCTGGCTTCATTTTGGGGCGTCCAGCGCCCGAAGGCGTGGCGTGGGAAAAATCGCGGTGCCTTTTATTTTATATTCTTTTTTTTATTTGACATGCAGATGTGGTGTTCGCGCTGGGCCCGACGAAGACAAGCTCTGAGAGGGTGGGGCGAGGTTGGCCACGGTGCCACGGCACTCTAATGGGTGGGTGCGGCGATGGGGGGGAGGGTTCCAAGTTGAGAGAAGGTGGGATTGGGATTGGCGGGTTTGACGGGGTGTTTGTTTGTGAAACATTGAAACCTTTTTTTTTTTTTTCTTTCTCTCTCTCACTCGTATGGTAAGCTCATTGACACACACGGCCGGGACGGCGATAGTTGGCCATTGGTTCTTGGTTCTTGGTTCTTGATTCTCGGATCCTGGCATTCAACCTCAAAAATCATCTCCCGCCAGGGGTTGTGAGGGCCTTTGTGATGCCACATCCCTCGCGGGGGACCATCGACTGGACCACGACGCAACATGGGCCAGAGAGACCAAGCCACCCCTGGGCTCCCAGGCCGTGCCGCCGGCGAGGCGCACCCAATGAAGCACTGGGGCGGCCTAGCTAGCGTCTGCCTCTCGATCTGTCGATGGAGCGGGAGATTTGCGCTCGTCGTCCGTGGTCGTCCAGCCTCCGCCGCCCGGCATGGCTTGTGCCCGCTGCAGAGCCAGCCTGCGAGCCTCTGCGATGCACACGCTCTGCTGCCGCCGCTGCTGCTGCTGCTGCTGCGGTTGGGGTTGGGGTTTTGGCGGTGGGCGGTTCGCACTCTCTCCCAGATACCTGGGCCCAGACCCCAGACTCGACCACTGCAGCGCCAAGATTCCGGGATCGCGAGGCCACGGCGAGGGTAGACCGTCACCGAGACGCTGCTGTCGTCTGATGCTGAGACTCTGGTGGGCGGGCCCCACGGAGCCCTTTGGCCTTTGCTGCCATGTCTCTGGTGCGTGTCTCCCGTCTGCCAGGCAAGGCCCGGTGAGACTCTATCCTGTCGCCTGGTCCTAGGCGATCGTCGCGTTGCGGCCGGGTGGTTCTCGGTGGAGATGAGGGGAGGTTCAAGTGTTGTTTTTTATTCCTGTCTGTCAATGTTTAATAATAAGTCTGGTCTGGCATGACCGCTCGAGTCTCTTTTTTTTTTCTTAAGCCTTGGATCCCTTCCCGTTCTTTTTTTCCCCCGTCTTGTTTCTCTCCTCGATTCCCTTCTTGTGTTTGTCTCTCGCGTTGGCTGTTTTTGTCTTTTGACATCTCGTGAGGCGCAAGTCTCTCTCTCTTATTTGTAGCCTCTTCTTTTTGGTGTTGCCCGTTCGTGACCTCGTCCGCCCAGCCAGCTAGCCTGTGCTTCGTACCCAACCATCCATTACCCCAGTCTCGAAACTGGATATACAATCACCTGGCCTCTGCGACGGCCTCCCTTCCATAATTTGGTCCGTCGAAGGAGGATTCAGCATCATCATACGGGCAGGGATAGCGACTTCTCAGTCTACTTAATTCGACAGCGGTAGAGAGCCGGCCTGTTGCATGGTCGTCTTTGAACTCCAAGGCACCGCGGTATCTGGCAAGCCCATCGGACCCCCGCCATCTCCACCACCGAACTCGAACGCGACTTAGACACCAGAGGTCGAAAAGGAAACTCTTCCTTTTAACCAGATTCAGAGAACCACCTGGAAGACGGGCGTCGTCGAAGACGAAAGGACAGAACCAGGGGCCTACCCTTCCCCCGAAAGGCGCACTCGAGCCCAGCAGCGGTCACAGCGTCAAAAACGCCCAAAGCAGCAAGCGACCACCAGATTCATGCGAGCCGGAACCCGTTTGGGCCGTTGGCAAGCGAGGCAAACCCAACAAGCGAGGCGATAAGCGTACCAGCAACTCCCCCCAAGGTTCAAGGGAATCCTCCACGGGAGCGGATCCGAAACATCAGACCGGAGGGGTGTGAAGCGCAGACGACAGGACATCTGTCGGAGAGGGAGAAGGGACGAGAAGACGGCGAGCTGTCATTGAGCAGCGCGTCCTAGGTCCGTGGTGCAGCGCATCCTGCGTTGTCCGGGTCCGAGGCCCGGCAGTCTTCCTGCCCGCCGAGCTTGTTTGGAGAGGCGGCAGTCGTACTTAATCATCATCCTCTGTCCCTTGCCCTGGGCCTGTCATTCATTGAGACGAAAGACTGGAGCGGCAAACCCGGGTAGTCGGCGGCGACACTGACAGCAATCCATTCATCGAACCCATTGACGACAAATAGACGGCAAGTGTTTCGGCCCCCCTCTCTCCAAGCGGCTCGCAAGGGAAGAGGACGTTCCGCGTCGCATCGCCCCCAAGCCACCTTTGTTGCCGGCGGAGGGTTGCAATTTTACAAATCGCGGATAGAGGACGGGTGGAGATACGGGCGACCCCTGGAGGGAAATTGCGCAGTACGGGAGCAGTGAGAGGGACGCTGCGTGAGTGGTGGTAAAGAGAGAGAGTGAGGAAGAGTAAGAGTGAGCGTGACCGAGAGTGAGACTCTCAACCACTGAGATGAGCGTGTGGGACGCCGCCGTAGGCGAAGGGCGAGGTGAGGGACGTGCAGGCGCGACGACGGCAGCGACAGGGGCAGGGCCAACCGCTATAACGGACCTGCAATTAGGACAAGGAGGCCCGGTGGGTCCGGGGAGTGACGCCAACGCCAACGGCGCCCCGCCAGGTACGAACAACAGCAGCACCACCAGTTCTGGACAAGGAACAGGAACCGACGGCGGCGGCGGTGGTGGTGAAGGTGGACAGGCCCAGCAGCAGGGTGGTGCCATTGGCCGTCGAACCAACAGCCTCAAGATTACCGGCAGCCCTCAAAAGAAGTTGAAGCCGCCGCCGCAGCTGCACGAGAGGAGCCTGCTCGTGACCGGCTCTGCCTCTGCCGCGAAAGGACACCATTCGTCAACCTACCGCCATCCCGAAGCGCCGCCGCCCCATCGCTCCCAGTCGCTATCCGTACATGAACACCAACACCAACAAACAAGCAACACGCAACATCTGCGGGTGCATCTGAGAGGAGGAGCCGCAGCACACGTCCAGGGCCAGAGGCAAGGACCGCCGCAGCAGTACCAGCCCGTCCAGCCGTATCAGTTCCAGGTGCCCGGAAGAGGACCAGCAGGACTAGGAGTACCGTCGCTGGCATCCCCTCCCCAGAATCGAGACACCATCGCCAACTTCAACAAGAAGCATCGCCAGACGCACAGCTCGACGAGCGCCTTGCACCGCCAGACCTACTGGCCCGACAACTTCCGCAACCCGCGCCACGGACTCGGCATCCAGCATAACACCACGCCCCCGACGACAACGACCCCGAACAACGAGACTGAACGCCCAAAGACGCGTCCCAAAGAGAGTGCGCCTGCTAAAGAGTAAGTTTGCTTTCCTTGTGGTATTTTTTGATCGCGTGATGCGAGGTTCCTGCGAGAGGCGACGGGCGAGGGCAAGCCGAAACGACAGGATACGCGACGAACAATGCGTGCCGGCCTACATGACGGAGTATACCAACAAGGAAACACGCACGCACGCACACCGACTCGGCGGGGGGAACAAGGAGCAACGAACACGGCAACCAGCTCCGTGTCCGGACCTCCGTCGTTCCTGCCCACCGGGTCTCGTCTCTGGGCTCTGGGCTCTGGGCGGGAAACAACACCAGTTCTCGCTCCCCGCCCTCCTTCTCCGCCAATCTTGATGCGCCAACCGACGGGATCAAGCTCAAGCTCAAGCTCAAGCTCAAAAAGCAAATCGCCCATCACCGTCCCCCGACGCGCCGGCCATCCCAAGTCGCCTTCCTGCCGCCCGACGTGCCGTGTACGCCATTAGGCCTCAACGCCGGAAGTGACGCGTATCAACCCCTTCCTCGAGCCGCCGCTCACCACTCCCACAATGGCCGCGGCAGCCTCCTCTTCGCGCATGCTCCTCGCCCACGGCGACGTCTCTCGCGACCTCGACTCGCTCCAGGAAGCCTTTGCTAACATTCCTCGCTCCCGCAGCAACCTCGACCGGCTCGCGCCCCCTCGCAACCACCGCGATACTTCTGACTTCTGGCGCCCTCCTTCCTCCATCTACTCCGTCAACGACAACTTTGTCTCCCCCCTTTCGCCAGACTTCGCCGACGTGGCTGCCTCGGGTAATTACGCCTCCGCCGCGGCGGAAGTCTCCCCCCCGAGCTCTCCTGAGCCGGAAGCTCACAGAGACGGGTAAGTCATGCACCACCGCCAAAAGCAAACAACGAGCACACCAAAAGCCGGCCCGTTGTCTCTCATTCCACGTGGCGTGGCCTCGGCGTTTTTGTCCTGGACAACCGACCAGTACCAGTCAACCGCTGACCATGTGTTTCTCGTTCAGGACCCTTATGCAGCACCGCAGTGTCTCGCCCATGACCGACTCTCCCCACATGTCGCAGCAGCTCGATGCCGGAGCTGAGCACGGCCGTCCGGGCCAGCAGCCGACCCCGGAGCCTCAGCAAAAGACCAACATCCCAATGATGCGCCGGGAGCGTCGCAAGAACCAAGAGGCCGCGGCTCACACGCTCCGCGAGACCAAGTCCCAGCAGCGCCTGCGGATCCAGCGCGAGACCAGGTGGGATGACATGACGGGCGAACCCACGTCCCAGGACACGGGCCGTGCGGGCCAAGTCAGACCACAAGAGTACGCCCAGGAATTCGGGGCGAATCAGCCTTTCGGTAAGTCGCCAGCCGCTATGAGGGCCATGCAGAACGCACCACAGGCGCATCAAACTTTTGGTGACCGGCTGCGAAGGTTAAGGCCCAGCGGCGGGAACCAGAAGCAGCAGCCGCCGGCCGAATCTGCCACTGCTGTTGAGGCCATCGACGAGCGCCCGCCTTGGCGCGGCGCAAGCGGACGGACGCCCATCGTCAACCCAGTCCGTGACACCAAGCCCGCAGAACCTCTCAACATCCCGCCCCAGGGCACGAGACGCGCTGCCGTTGGGCCTCGGCTGCCCATCGCAGGTGTCGGTTCACCACTGTCCCCTGTCAGCCCCTCGAGATCTGAAACGTCACCGCGCTCAAGGACGCCCACAGTCAGAACCATCATCAGCGCTCCCCGCCAGCTGACTGCTTCGCCCTCCGTGTCCTCACCCTCGGCCACTCGAACCCCGCCTCCCGCACAGTCCTCATATCCCAGTCCTCCCAACTCGGGCGCGGGCGTCCAATCGCCCGTACATGCGACGCCCGAAGCCACTACTGACGCCAATGTCGCGACCCGACAGCCTGCACCCTTGCATGGCCTACCCTTCGCCCCTAATGCAAATCTCGGCCGCGACAAGGCCATCCGGAGAAAGCCTCCTCCCGTCAACTCGCAGCCTCTGCATGCACCGAAGCCGTCATACTCGTCGAGCGTCTACTCTGACCTCACCATCCAAGCACCAGACAGTCACGAAATCTCACCTCCTCGTGCTCCTGCAGTAGCCCAACGCGAAGCCGCCGCCAGAGATAACGACACCGCGGGTCAGCCTCCCTCGAGGTTCAGCGTCACGACCTACGCCGCCTCGACGCAGGATACACCGCGCGAATCTGCAGACACGGATCGGCCCCCGGTTCCGTCACTACCAACTCCGCCTCAGCAGGCCGACGGCGTCATGAACCGCAAGCGTCCGCCTGTCCTCAACTCCCCGAGCCCTTCGATCAACCCCGACGAGCCCTTTGTCATCTCCTTGTCGTCCCCTTACATGTCGGGCGCCTTTGCCGAAGACACCTCGCCGCCTCCTGCCCGAACACAACTCCCCAGTCAGCAGCAGCAGCCGTTGCCACGGACCAGCTCTGCCAGCTTGTTCAGCAACTCGAGCCGCCCCGATTCGGTCTGGTCCACTAGCAAAGCCTTGCCGCCGCCTCCGACCGAGATCTCCATGGTCAACGACCGCGTTGGGTACCTCAACGCCCGGCTGGAGTCGCTGGGCAACCGTCGCATCAACATCAACCAAGCCATCAAGCAGATGACGGAGCTGATGCCAACCGACAGCATCCTGGCGAGCGAGGCCGTCCTCCGTAAGCGCGAGGCCGAGAAGCGCAAGGTGGAATCCCTCAAGGTCGAGCTGGCCGAGGTCCAGCGCGAAGAGTACGAAATCGGCCTCAAGCTGCACCGTGCATACAAGAGGATGGACCGCAACGCAGAGTATGAGCCGACAACGCTCTGGGTGAGGAGAGTTACTGGCTAGTCCTGGCCCCTTGCGGCGAGGGCTTGCCTGTACGGCGCCTGTATGGGTGCCGCAGCGCCTTGTTCATTCCTGGCCGTTCAGACGCCAGGTTTGGGTGTGGTTTGGGTTGCGGACAGTGGCTGAAGCGTTTCATAGGAGTTTACGCTGTTGAAGACGGGTATTCGATGCAAAGCACGGAGTTATGGGCTCTAGTCTTACACTTTGTCTACTTTACACGGTTCTTGGGAGGCTGGGAACCACGATCAGGTCTGGCCTCTCGAGGGGTTTGTTTCTCTTCCTGTTTTTGATACCTATTTTCCCCGCGCATGAGCTGTAGAACAGAAATTCAAGAAAACACTTGATCCCCCAAAGACGGGCGGTTTCGCCGCTGCTTGGCGACCCAATGTTTTGAAACAGTGAACGTGATGGGACGAAGAGGGCCTTGATGCAAAGGCGATCCGCTTCGGTCTGCCGACGACTGTCTGTGCGCACACTCTCCATGTAAGAGTGTGCACACATCTGACCAAAGGCACTTTTTAAGTACGGCCGAAGCTTTAGGGGAGAGCGCGACGCATATGCGCCGATCCTCCAACGCCGTCCTGATCGGCGTTGCAGACAGGGATATGGTGGCCTTGGCTATCTTATCTGCAGCGGCGGGGGGTTCGTTCGGATGAGGGGCGGGGGGTAAGTGTGTCCCCCGTCCCAGGTATGCGTGACGTCCTCCAACTCAATTCCGACCTTGCTTTGAGGACCGCATGCCGCCGGGGAACCGGAACGGAACGGGACCGGGAGTCTTTTTTACCGGCTTGGGGGACGCCATGGATTGACGACCGCGGGGAGTTTGGGTCTGCTTCCGCTGTCACTTTGTGAGGAGGCGTCTGCGGCGTGATGCTACTGCGTCAAAGCCAAGGGCGAGGGTATGCATTCTGGGGAGGGGAGGTATCGACGGGTACGACGTCTTGCTTCCGTAGGATTTGGGGTTCGGCACGTCGGTGTTCGTCTTTCGCTGGCCGGGAGAACGGGAGTGTGGGAGCGGCGATAGCGGGTACGGCTTATAACGTCTTAGTGAGAAACCCTGTTCAGAGTAGAACGGCAAGGCCTCTCCCGATGCTAGAATACTACGGCTTTCTTGTAAAGACTGTGCTCGACCCGGCGTCGTCGTCCAACCGTGGAGAGCGCCGGCGTCATTAGGATAGTCTATTGGTACCGTGCCGTGAGACTTCTGGGTGCTTCGTTGGATATGGAGAACTAAGAAGTGGCACTCGTGCCGCACTGGTGCTCAAGTCTGGGTTTACTACACCACCAGATGAGCATCAATCCTGCTCTCTGGAATGAGTGACAATAGATTCCGGTGTACAACTCCTGATTGTCTTCAATCCTTAGGGGTATAGGAAGACGTAGAATACAAATGCTTGAAGCCGAGAGAGCTCGCCGCAAAGTCTGAGGGACCTGCGATGTCGGACACCGTCGGTGAAGACTCGCCTCACAGGAAACCAGCATCAATTCCTACGGTGTGCGCGACTCCAAGACAAGGAGCTGTACAAGACCATGCATTATAGGATGGCAAGTCTCGTGGGTTGCCATGTTGTTTCACCTTGATAGGGAGCCTTTTTCTTTCGTAGAGCAGTTGTTGTTTGTCATAAATCGTCTACCGCACTCGAAACCCCCAGTTTACACTTAATTGTCCAATTCAAACACCCGCTTCACATCGTGATAATCCGAACCTAGTCCGCATCGGGCCGTACAGAGCCCTGAATGTCATATTAAAGACTTTGCTCCAAGACCTCTGACCTCTCATGTACGTTCGACAAGATACTCGACCACACCCGTCAAGATCCTTCCACAGATTCACCAATTTCTAGCCGTTTCTAAAGCCACCCACATTCTGCTCGTCAGCTGCACGACTTCTCCTCCATGATCGGTATCCAAACTGAAATTGCCACAGCCAGACGCCAAGCCCGATCAATACGATGCCAACAAAGATGATCACAACCGCGACGATGACCATAGCCGCGAACCACGCGCTGACCTCTGAGACAACTCGCCATCCCCCCTCATTGTAGCCAGACTTGACTGCCAGCACCACCTGCATCGCCGAGAGAATCAGAGACAGTGCTGCGAACACGAACAGGAGGGGGGCGCCAAATTCTTTCAGAAAATCGCTTATTTGCCAAAACTGCTCTTCATAGAAGAGTCCGTTCGGGAACTTCCTTCTCGTCGCGGCCGCAGGTTGAAAGATGCGTACAGCCCAGTGCAGTCGTGACAGGCGGAGCTGGCCAAAGCGCCACCTAAGAGACACCTCGTCGTCACTGGCATTAGAAAAAGACCGGATAAATGCCACGAATCTGACATACGGTAGCTCTTCTGCTGCATCCATTGGTAATAGGAAAGACGAAGGGATGAGATGCGCCTCCCTGGCTAACTCAAAGTCCGAGGGGTAGCGGATCAGGCGGTCGTACGAACGCACGAACCCGAGTGCCTTGCCGCGGTATTCGTTTCCAATGGCGAGGTTCTCATCCCAAAACGAGTGGCTGAGCAAATAGTGTGGTAAAGGTTTGATGTAGACGGTGTTGTAAGTCAAAGCACCCACTTTTCGGCCACCCCTGCTTTTCGGCCACCCAAAAACGAGGCTATCGCAACACAACCACCTATTTCAATTAACTATCGCCGAGGCCCAGATGCAACTATGATACAGCTTTCTGCTTCGCTAGGGCAATCAGATGCGCTGGATTCATCTGTATCCATTTCAACTTCGCCAGCCTCGATCTGGGCTTGCCGTATATCGCTGATGTTAGCGAACTTAGTATTAGGGTCGATTTTGACAGTCTTCCTCTTCCTTGTTGCAGTATTGCTAACTTGGGCCTGGAGAAGCTGTATTTGGTGCTGGGCAGTAGCTAGCTGGAAGGACTGCTCTTGGAAGCCTTTTTTGACCTTTCTGAATAGTTGGCGTTGTGTGGTGATACTTTGATCCATCTTGTTGAATAAGTCTAGTTGACTGTTGAGATCCTGTATCTTCTTAGGCGTAGACCACGCAACAGCAGATACAGCAGATGCCTATCTATCTATACCCTGAGTATCCTGGATACCCTGGATATCCTGGGTAGCCTTGTTATGTGGTGTTGATGGTGCTGTTGCCTTGGGTAGCAGCAAAGAGCTTAAAAGAGGTCTAGTTGTAGAAACAGGCCATAGTCCAGTATATTTCCAGCCACTTAGAATGTTCTTTTTCGTCAGCCCAGCTAGGCGCGCCAGCTGATAACAAGATAGGAAGTGTTTTTTACCTACTATAGTTGAATCGTTCCATTGGTTGAGGTTAGGCTGGAGCCTATTACGATAGGCTGCCTTGACTGGGCTGAAGACTGACTGATCTAGTGGCTGAAGGACATGGGAGGTATGTGGCGGTAAGAATAACAGATGGACGTTATTAATATAGTATTGCCACATAAACTCTGTCGTTGTATGGCTCTCATGCCTATCCAGGACCAGCAGTCTGGCCTGATCAGGCTGGGAGGGGGCAGTCTGCGGCAAGAAGACCTTCAGCAGCCACTCAACAGCAGTCTCATCAGTTGTCCATCCATTCTCTGTTGCTGTAAACTCCTATCCATAATATGGGCCAAGATCTAGAGGAAACCACTGCTGCTGGACTGTCTTGCCCTTATATATCACAAGAGGATGTAGTGCCAGGCCCTCAGCTGAGATACACTCGATAATAGATACCCAGGCTCGCGATCCAGGCTGCTTTTTCCGTATAGACTTGGTCTCTGCCTTGCCCAGCACCAGCCTATTTGCGCCTTGGCCCTCAAGGATACCAGTCTTATCCATGTTGTATCTGTTGGCTGGTTGGATGGCTGATATTGCTGGGATTGCGAGATATCTGAACTAGTCCCTGATAATCTCAGTAGATGCCCCATTAACACGTCTAGAATCAATAGATCGACTTCTCTGGACCTTGATAGATGGGTTTCTTCGTATAAAGGCATCTAACCATCTCTTTCCTAGAGGCTGGGTATTGCCCATCGCATTCAGGATACGCTGGGCAAATTCTCTGACTTGCTGATGCGTTGGCGCAAGCCCGAGGTCAGCCTGTATTTGCACCCAGCTTGCCAGCTTAGCCTCTTGACTAATAGAGAGCCTTTGGAGGTCTTCAAATGCTGCTGCTCTAGGTTGGCTGCCCTTTAATCGACTTTGCAGTGTTGATCGTGGTACCCCCTATCGCTTAGAGGCATCGCGAGCAGATACCTCATCTGCAATGTCGGCAAGCGCTCGATTGACTTCAAATTCGGTATACTGGACCATTAGACTATAAAGAGTAGATGCTAGAAAAATAAAGCGATTTGATGAAGAATAGAAAATGTTGTGATAGTTAGAAGTTGGAGGGCATCTAGAAAATGGGTGGCTGGGCGGCATTTTCGGGTGGCCGAAAAGCAGGGGTGGCCGAAAAGTGGGTGCTTTGACTTAGTTCCAGACCAAGTGCAGGTTAGGGTCCTCAGTAGGGATAATCTTGCGGCCCTTCTGGAGATGTTTGTGAATGGGGTCGATGTGTTTGCTCGACTTACGGGCAAACAGTTCAAGATTCGGATACAAATCCTCAAGCACAGGGCATGACAGCTCGGCGTCAAGGAAGTCGGCTAGTCTCTCGGGAGCAACCTGGTGCGGAGCAACCTGATGCATAAGCTCGACCATTGCAGCGAACGGAACATCGCCCATTTCTCCAAGAACAGAATCGAAATTGGATGCCGTAGAAGTTGATAGTCTCCGTCTTCTCCAGAACAGCAGAAGCGGCGGTGTACATAGACAGGACGATCAAGATATCGAACACAAGTAATCGGTACCCGATTGGGCATCAGGCTGGCCAAGAAGAGGGGTCTGACAGCATTCAGTCCCAGGCACCAAAAAGGTCAGCCTCCAGCAGGCTGGCCAAAGGATGCGACAACCAAAACACAACAACAATCACATACGATCGCCGTCCAGTCGTTGTTCTGTGCGCACATTCTATATCCTCCCTTTCGACCATACTGAAGGAACACCGATTATCCCTATCAAGCGAGTTGATGAATTGCTCTGGCGACCATGGACCACTCCGCATCGCTCTACGTTCTGATCGTTTTGCTGTCGGTCGCCTTCCTCTACGACCAATTTACGAAGAGAATTCCGACCCGAAAGAACGATGAACAAGGCCCAAAGTCACCTTTCGGGATTATGCCAGTAGGCGATGCTGACTTACCAACGCGAGTTGACGGGGTTGAGTAGGCGCAGTCAAACCTGTCGTTCACAACCAGAGTCACTAACTAAGGCAGCATTGTCTTCATCCATGGCCTGGGATCAAACCCCGACACAACGTGGCAAGCCAAAGCCAGCCCTCGTGAAGAAGCGCTGATTAATAACGAAAAGTTCGTGAACTGGGTCCGCGACTTCCTCCCCAATGATCTTCAGACGACCCAGCGAAACATTCGCATCTTCTTCTACAACTACGACACGTACTGGAAGAGAGACGCAATAGAGTTTCGGCTTGAGAGCCTTGGTAATGAATTCCTAGAGGCGCTTTACAGTACACTTTACAAGTCTGAGTCGGTGAGTATCCATAGCGGCATAAGCCCTGGTAAATAAGTGCTGATATCTGCGGTTCCAGGAACAGAGTAGACATCTGATTTTCGTAGCACACAGTCACGGAGGTCTCGTAGTCAAGCAGGTATGTTGGCACGCTACAGGCAGTCGTGTACACCGACAAGCCTAACTTGGGCAGGCACTTGTTCAAGCCCAGCTCGACCAAAGGTTTGAATTTATAGTGGGATCTACAAAGGCGGTTCTCTTCCTGGGCTCGCCACATCGTGGAACCAGCTTCGGCAAGTGGGGTTGGATGTTTGCTCAAGCTCTGCGGCCCCTTGGTTCAAATCCATCAATCCTAGCGGACTTGGGGTATGATGCGTTTCCGTTGTACGACTTGCATAAGAACTTCGTCAAGACTACTACTCGAAAGGATTTGCGAATTTTCAACTTTTTTGAAAAGCGGCCAACGCTAATACTTCAAGTGTGGTTCGTTCAATGGAAACAATTCGTAAGTAGACCGTCATGCCTGATGGAATGCGCTGACAGCAAAACCAGTGCGTTCGTAAGCAGTCCGCCACGTATGAGGCGGAAGACGTTCGAAACATCGGTCTGCCTGTGGACCATTACGGTTTGAACAAATTCGGATCCAGAAGCGCCGCCTATGAGACCATCAAATCGAAGCTTCTCGAAGTAACCAAGGACCTAGCCAAGCAGGCAAAGCACCACTACTCCGTTCCTCTCGAGAAGGTAGACACTTACACCGAGCGAGTCAAGGTGTCCAAGGAACTTGAAGACAAACTGGAATTACGACGTGAGAAAGCAGGCGTCCCGCATGCAGCTGTTCTTCACGGCTTGGGCGGCAGTGGTAAATCCCAGATAGCGCTGGATTACGCTCAGCGACAACGAGATCGATACAACCCCATCCTCTGGCTCGATGCGACGGACCAGGAGTCAATGCGATCCAGTTTCAAGAGATGCGCTACAGAGCTCCAATTATTGGACGAGCGTGCTGAGAACCAAGGATCATTATTCGAAGATTCAGCCGTCCAAGCAGTAAACCGATGGCTTCACAATAGAACGGAGGCGGACGATGAATGGCTTGTAATAGTCGACAATGCCGATGATATCAGCTGGGGCGTCAAGGGAGTTATACCGAAGGGTAAACGCGGATGCATCATCATAACCAGCCAATACGATCTATGTACACAGCTGCTTAACAAGGACTGTGGCGAGATTCGCGTTGGTAATATGTCACCGACGGAAGGAACGAGGCTTCTCCTCAAGCATCTGAGTCTAGACGCGGATTCAGCTTCTGAAGAGGTTCAACGCTGCTGCAACGAGTTAGTGGCAAAACTTGGACGTCTTCCGCTGGCCATTGATCTTGCTGGTGCCTACATCGGCATCAACGCTACGCCCCAGGTTGCCCTGTCACAATATCTTGCTGATTATGACAGGCATCACAGTGAGCTTCTCAAAATGGATAAATTCCAGGGACTGCGACCGACGAAAAGGACTGTGTGGACAGTGTGGAACGCCACATTAGAGAAGATCAGAAAGGATAATACGACTGGGAGCCCTGACTTGCTGCTAACGCTCCTTGCACATTTTCAAGGCAAAGTTGTGCAGGAGGAGATTTTTCGCCTTGCAAGTCTAGGCATGGCAAAGGTCAAAGCTGAGTTGAGCGAGACAGATCAGGTGGTATTGCATGATCTTGAGCAATTTCTTTCGCTCACAAATGACGGGTGGGATAGTTTCCAATACCGACAGAGCCACGAAGTCTTGGTGCGTTACCACCTACTGCAGAAGGTGGAGAGGACAGAGAAAGTGCCATGGGCTGGCGTGACGATGCATAGCCTGGTACGGTGGAGGGCAAAGCAAAATCACAATGACAGACCATGGCTTTGGTGGTACAAAGCACTTATTGTGGCGGCGTGCGATCAACTCATTCGCGAAGAAAAAATCGAGTTTCGTCGACACTTGATCGTGCATCTACAAGACATCGACAAGGTATCCACTGTCGAGGGCCAAGACACAGAGAGCTTTGAGACTTTTGCAGGGGAGAAGCTGGGTATAATATACTATGATGAAGGCCGCTGGAAGGAGGCCGAAGAGCTAGAGGTTCAGGTGATGGAAACAAGAAAGAGGATGCTTGGAGAGGAGCACCCTGACACGCTTAAAAGCATGATCAACTTAGCTTCGACGTACACGGAGCAAGGCTACTGGAAAGAGGCTGAGAAGCTACAGGTGCAGGTAATGGAGGCAGGAAAGAGGGTGCTTGGAGAGGAGCATCCTGACACGCTTAACACTATGAACAACTTAGCTTCGACGTACACGGAGCAAGGCCGCTGGAAAGAGGCTGAGGGACTAGAGGTCCAGGTGATGGAGACAAGAAAGAGGGTGCTTGGAGAGAATCACCGTGACACGCTTGATATCAAAAGCAACCTAGCAGTAACGTTTCAGAAGCAAGGCCGCTGGAAGGAGGCCGAAGAGCTGGAGGAGCAGGTGATGGAAACAAGAAAGAGGATGTTTGGAGAGGAGCATCCTGATACGCTTAAAAGCATGATCAACTTAGCTTCGACGTACACGGAGCAAGGCCGCTTGAAAGAGGCTGAGGGACTAGAGGTCCAGGTGATGGAGACAAGAAAAAGGGTGCTTGGAGAGAATCATCCTGACACGCTTGATATCAAAAGCAACCTAGCAGTAACGTTTCAGAAGCAAGGCCGATTGGACGAGGCTGAGAAGCTACAGGTGCAGGTAATGGAGGTACGAAAGAGGGTGCTTGGAGAGGAGCATCCTGACACCCTTAACAGTATACACAACTTAGCGTCAACGTACAGCGAACAAGACCGCCAAGAGGAGGCTGAGGGACTAAAGGTGCAGGTAATGGAGGCAAGAAAGAGGGTGCTTGGAGAGGAGCATCCTGACACGCTTAGCAGTATGAACAACTTAGCGTCAACGTTTTGGGACCAAAGCCGCATAGAGGAAGCTGAGGAATTAGAGGTGCAGACGTTGGAGGCAAGAAAGAGGGTGCTTGGAGAGGAGCATCCTGACACGCTAAACAGTATGTACAATTTGGCTTACATCCGAAAGTCCAAAGACAGATGGGAGGATGCTATCGGTTTAATGCAGGAATGCGTAAATCTGAGCCAAGAAGTTCTTGGTTTTGACCATCCTCGTACAAAGGCTTCTTCATCAGCTCTTAGTCGGTGGCAAATACTGCGGCAACAGGAGTCACAGGGAGCAAGTGAGGCTATCGTTAAATAGAAAACTATGGAGTCCTAAAAGTTTGAACCTGGAAACGACATTCGAACCGACTAGGGACTGTTGTTTAGATATCCACATGAATCAAAATATTTAACTTTTGGCCTTTTGTCCTAGAATTTGTATCTGAACTTCATATACCTCAATTACTAGTAGGTCTGTTAAGAGTCTACTTAATGTGCATCTTTCACCTTTTCAAATATCAGCTTGAAAAGTCAAGAGAAGCGAGAGAAGTCAGGCTGCAAAGGTGTTGACTGAACAATTGTTGGTAGATGATAGAACTGCCTTTTAGGCTAGTCGTAAATCGTCATAAATTAGCGATAGGTCGACAGATGCGAGTATAGACATCTGAAGCAGAATCATTGTTCAATCAATCAGTTAATGCCTACTCTTCCCTCAAGTGCACCTTCATCTTCATATCATATCTCGGTCTGGCCTCCATACCAACCATCTGGAAAGCCAGGTCGCCAACCTTCTGGTCCAGATCCATGTAACCAACCCTCTGTGTCGTACCATTCACAATCGTCTCAAAGTCGAACCACCGCACTGTCAAAAGCAGCATGATGCGCAGCTCATCCATTGCCAAATCCTGTGCGATACACGCTCTAGGGCCACGCTCGAAAGGCCGCCACGCGAAGCGGTGCATCTTCTTGGCCCCCTCGCCCAGGAACCTGTCGGGTCGGAAGCTCTTGGAGTCCTCGCCCCAGACCTTCGGGTCCATGTGCGTCGAGTGCGCGCAGGGAATGACCATGAGGTTCTTGACGGGCCAGCGGCGGCCGTTCCAGTCGAGGTGGGTGACGCCCTCGGGCGCCTGGCGGATAGTGAAGCCGATGGGGAAGAAGCGCAGTGTTTCTTTGATGACGGCGTTGGTGAAGTCCAGGTTGTTGGTCTTGGTTGGGTTCGCGACGAGCATCTCGACCGTGGTGTCGAGGTCCGGAGAGAAGTGCTCGTCGTGCTCCGTGCGCAGGCGGGCGACGATGTCGGGGTACAGGGAGAGGAACATGGTTACCCAGGTGAAGGTGTCCGTGGTGGTGCCGTGGCCGCCGAGGAGGAGGGCCTTGAGGCTGTTGCGGGTCAGTGACGGGTTCTTGCTAAGGTGACTGATTGCTGGTATCACTCACTTCGTGACGGCGGTATCGATAAACTCATCGTCAAGGGTCGCGCCCTGTCCGCTCTGGATTCTGTCGAGGACGATCCGGTCCAGGACACTCTTAACCTGCCTCCTTGAAGGCAACTCCTTCTCATCCTGAAGAATGCGCAGTCTCTCCTTCATCTCACCAGCGAGGGTGTCCCTCACACGGTCCTTGAGGGCTTGCAAACTCTGCTGAGCTTTGCGCTTCTTCCACGGGTTGCGGGTGCCAATGAACGTCGTGGCGGGGTTAATCGAGGCACGCAAGTCCTCCAGCAGCGGCGACCCGGACCTCTGCGCCTCGAGCGAGACGCCAAAGACGATCTTACCAACCACGTCAAAGATGGTCTTGGCCGACTCCTCTTCCATGTTAAAGGCCTCGTTCTTTCCCGCAAACTCGCGCAGCCGCTCGTGGAAGATGAGGACCTGCTCGGCAATCATGCCGACCATGGGTTTCACGTAGGTCGGCGTGAAGCCGGAGCCGACCATGCGGTGGTTGTACTTCCAGCGCTCGCCGTTGGAGGCGGCGATGCTGTCCTTTCCCGTGAAGGGGCGCAGGAACTTTTCGATGGTCGGGTGCTTCGGGTATGGGTTCGTCGTGAGGACGAGCTGGGCGGCGTCCGGGTCGGTGATGACGACCTGGGACTCGACGAACGGCCACATGTCAACGTAGAAGATGCCGCCGAGGTTGTACTTTTGCGCCATGATGGTGTAGATGTGCTGCGGGTGGGTGAAAGGCGGGAGGGTCGCCGCCAGCTCCTCCCAGATAGTGGTGTGCGCCCAGATCCATGAGTGTTTTGGCGGTTGAGGCTATCCAGAAAGATGCTGGGTCAGATCGCAACGCCATTGAGCTTCGTGGGGGATTGTAGTCAGCTTACCAGGCCTCTGAATCTAGTCCGCATGTAAATTGCCTTGAAGAGCCAGTAGACGACCGTGGCAATGGCCACGGTGGCCGCGATGAGCCAATTTGACACGCCAAACATTGTGAGCAGTTCGCAGGCTTGTTCCTCAGTCCTTCAAAAAGACGGCAAGAAAAATGAGACGAGAGGAAAACGGAGTTTCTCTGTCCGCACAGGCAAAATACAGAGAAAAACCCCTACATGGTGAACAGATGGCGGGGTCTTAGGGTCTGATCGGTTTACGACCTATTGCCCCGAACCTCTACGTAATGTCCCATTCTATGTAAACACGCAGAGGATAGAAAATGCCTCTCTTTTTCTTCCTCTGACTGGGTAGGTGTGTAGCCTTTTCAGCAGCGATAGGCCCTTGAGATGTGATCATCCTCCCAGCAGTGGGAGTCTTGCTAGCAAGGGGGTGTAAGCCGGTCTGCGGTCCTTGGTCGAACGGTGGGGTCTGCAGGATCAGATTAGATGATCTGATAAGATGACTGCAGAGATGATCGGTCCAGGATTGGACGAAGCTAGCATGGGTGGGAGAACTTACATCGTAGGCATTGGCGAATGAGTAACACCATGCAGGAAGTTCCCGGGCAGCTCGTGATGAAGGAGGTGGTTCGAAGCGCCGACTACCCCTCCCTACGTCGGCCTAGTGTCTCCAGTAAGTTTTCGTCTGCTTAGTGTACGTGCAAGCCTGGCCAGTCGACCAATGACCCCTTGAGGATTCCGCAGTGCTTCCTTCTTCATCGGACCGGTCCGCCCACGGCACTTACGACTGGACAACTCTTCTTACCCGTCCACATTGCGGGATGATGAGCTCGGACCTGGCCGGGGTTTGTCATTCATTGCTTGCCTGTCAACTTGTCAGGGCTCTTCTGCGTGGTGTCTATCAAATTTTGACAGGCGGAGAAGAGCTAGACGGGATGTGGGTGGAAGTCCGCCGACCTGTCTCCGAAAGTACGTGAAATCCTCAAGGATCACTAGACCTAGTGAGGACCCGTGTAAATATAAAACAGCGACTCCCGGTTGATCTACCTAATACTGGGAGGTGAAGCCCAACCCGGCACAGAACAAGCGATAGAATCGGACAAGCAAATTTCCAAAGTGGACGCTTCGTACGCCCTGGACAGGTAGCGGAACCAGCTGCTTAGCGGTGGACTACGATAATTGTAGTCGGTAGTACGTCGATCCCGTGCCAGAAACAAGGAGGCAGGCCCCACCCTTTTTGTGCTAACATGCATGGCGCTGGATATTGTTGGCTTCTTCGTGCCGTCGTCTCATGTTCAGCGGGTATTTATTACTACTGGAAACGGATGTGGCAGCGAACGCGACACTCGCCCGACAGCCCTCGGAGGACGCAATAGGCCGAACCGCTGCGCGCGTATTTACATGGCCCCGAGAACGGCGGAACGGGCGTGTTTACGCATGCTGTGGTTGAACGGTCTGCCTGTGCCTGTGCGAATCTAGCCCCTGTTCTGCAATGGAAACAAGCTTTCTGTCCCTTTCTTCTCTCTGGCATCGGCTCGTGGCGTTGAATGCACCAACGGGCGTTAAGTTTGAGCCTTGGTGGCCAAACCTAACGCTACACTAATGCATGCCTTCTTATATGAAGTTGGATTCTGCCGCCTAGACAACCTTTCCTGACTACTTCCGTTGTAAATGATGGCCGGACGGACGGTTCTTCGCACACAGCAAAAAAGAAAACCAAACAGATTAAGAACAATGGTTCATAGACTTGGCGGGAAGATAGTACCATGAACTACAAAAGTTTCCGAAACCGAGAATCGAACTCGGGGCTATGCCTAACCACTCATCGAGATGAGAGGGCATCATGTTGGCCACTACACCATATCAGATGTTGCTGGAGGATTCAACAGGTTCGCCATTCATCAAGCGCTATGCGACAGAAGTGGAGCGGTGATGCCAGGTTGGCCCTTGGTTCACTCCACCGGGTTTGCCCGCCGTAGAGGTGATGCGATTGCGAGAACGACGGTTAGGCTGCGGGGAACAGAATCTCGGGTGCATTGCAAGTAAGGTAGCTTGAAGCTTACAAGACGAACGGAGAGGATAGAGTTAATTACTGCGCTATTTCACTAATGGGCATTTCGATCTCACAGACTTTCTGGGCGGAAACTTTCAGAGTCGCTTCGGAGGCCGAGACTGCCGCTGGAGACGGATACAGCCGGGAATCGAGTGCCGGCTGCTACTTATGTTCGGTTGGCGCCGAAATTCGGTTTGCTGCATCGTTGCAGATTCGCAGAACCGTACGCAAGTAGTATGGGGCTATCTTTATTTATTCATCACACACCGGTGTATCCTATTTCACGTATGAGTCTTTTTTTTACATTCGCTTACAAGCTAGGAGGTAAAAGTAAAGCCAAAAAAAGGGTCAGGAATACAAACAGTATAGGATACCGACCCGGATCACCGAGCGGTTTGCCATACCCCGCGCGTGTCTCCTACTGCCATGCTTGATTGAGGATGCACGTCTGTGTGATGCAAGCACCGCAGCAACGCCCTTCCAAGACAACACCGCTCCCCGACAAAAGGGTAATGACAAGAACGAGATTCGAACTCGCGCGTGTTTCCACACCAGCAGGACAGACTCTCACCTGAAGCTGGCGCCTTAGACCGCTCGGCCATCTTGCCATCTGTGAAAGCGGATCGCGGGTTGGGGCCCGCTGTGGGATGCTACCGCGCCGGACGGGCCCATGAGAACACGGCGGAGCTGGCTCCGGAAGATAGAAACATCACGTAGTCATGGAAGCATCGCAGGAGATGAACAACTCAAAAGTGGTATTGCGACTCGAGAGAAAAACGAAAACTAGCTACAGTGTGGTATCATCCCAGTAAAGACGCAGTGTCGCGACGTCAGTCCGTCCCCTGCGCGTTCATCCGATGCGCATCGCTAAGCGCTGCCGGAAGCTTATCATCCACCCACCAGCCATGATACAATGTCTGTCCTGACAAGCCCATGTGACATTCCGTTGCTGGAATCCTTTAAGCAGTTTTCTTGCCAGCGGTGACCTGTCTGCCCTGCGACGTGTAGCGGACGTACGCGTAGCCGCCGGCGGCAATGACACCGATGATGACGAAGTTGCCTGTTGGGGGTTGTTAGCACGTATACTCTCCTAGCTTTTAGAGAGACGTTGGGGGTGAACTCACTCAGGACAAACTTGCCCAGTCCGCCGACTACGTCGATGGCGCCCGAGAAGACATCCGAGATGAGATTGACAACGCCGGTGAAGAAGCCGATGATGGTGTTGAAGAAGGTCTGGAGGACGTGGTAGAAGGCGTTGAAGATGGACGAGAGGAGCTCGTAGAAGCTGCTAAAGAGGTCCTGGAAAGCGTTGGTGATGGCCATTTCTGTGGTTGTTGTGTTGTGGTATTGGTTGTTAGACTGGCAGTGCAATGTGGGTGAGTGATGGTAGCTTGGAGTTGGAGTGACGTGATGCGGCAGTAAATGGGATGCTTTTCAGAGCTTCGCAACAGTTCGAGATCGAGACACGACCTGGCCGGGCCGTTTCCTTTATGGTGGCACGGGGGCCAGCAAACGTCCAGGTGACGCGATGCGCCCGAGACCTGCCTAAGCCCATTCGAATCCAAGCGGCAGGAAGGCGAGGAGCTGACGCCGGACCGTCTCGTCCAAAAAAAGTCGCCCGTGACGTCTTCATCGTGACGTCACCAGCCACACCCACGCGACCACCCACACGGCGCGTTCCAGCCACACGATGCACCAAACTACGGAAGCGAGAAGAAGGCGTAACATCCAAATACCCAAACTACCTAGAAAACATCGCGAGGGGAGGCGCTGATTGGATTGTTCACGCGGGAAGGAAGGCGAACCTGTCCCGCCTTTTGTCAGTCTGGCAAGGGGGAAGATGTGTTCCGCCCCTTTTTGTGGCACACCCGTCATTCTCTCTCATTTCCCGCAGTCAAGCCACCTTTCTCCTTGGCCTCCTCCCCGTGGCCCCCTGTCTCGGAGTCTTGCTCCCCTCCAAAGAAAGCGTGCGGAAGGATAGGGTAAGCGGCAGGGGCCCATGGGTTTGTGACTTTCGATGAGGGAGTTATGAGAGAACCATGAAAATGACGGTGTCTGAGGAAAGACGTACGTGTTAAGAATTGGCTGCGCCGCTGTCAGCTTTCAGGTACCGACGCAAAGGACTGCATATTGACCGTTTTGTTAATGACATTTATGAGAGAACTTATTCCTTTAATGTTATTGGATAGCCTCATTACCCTTGACCGGTCTACCTAAAAAAACCAGCGTCATATTTCCAATTCACTCGCCGGCCGGGTCAACCGAACAATGATCCACAGATACTCCCTCATCTTTCTCCGACATTGGCTTTGGGTATCATGCTCTAGGTGTCTTTGTTAGACTTGGTGGTATTCGAGCAGGCTCGCTTAGCAGGCACCCGCGGACCTTTTCCACCGGCAAGGTTGAGCCTCAATACTTGCCATGTTTAGCATCCTGCCGGTTACTCAATACCACTTATTTCCTAGATAAAAGGGCAGCAGGGGGGGATCAACCTTCCGCCTGATCTTGTCCGTCCCACGCAACAATAGAACAATACAGTATCAGATCAGTGCGGGCTCATCCCACCGGTCTCGGCCGTTGTGTCTTCTCAGTCTCCATGAAGCTTACTAGAGATTTTCCCGGACAGGGCCTTAAAATTGTGGCGTGATAGTCTACTTCTGGTGAAGCGGCTCAAAACTACGGGGTGCCAAGACTGCGGAACGATTGCATGAGTGGTACCAGCATGAACAACATGCTGGACTACATTGGAAACCAGCCGCCATAGACGACCGTTTTTGGCGCTGAATGACCTAATTATAATAGCTTGGTATTTTTTCTCTCTAAAGCCCACCATCTGGCATTGTGATGGGAACCGCAGTAGAATGTAATGTTACGCAGTTGACCTGGACATGTTGGTCCATGAGAAGATCGTGTAGTACGGCCGACCCCAACGGAAGCTACTTGGACCAGTACCGGATTGCGACAGACGAACGCCAGCGACACGCATACGAGTCGGTCTGGTGGTTACATGTGTTCAAGCTCACTGCTTGCAGATAGCACCAGAACCAAGATTGTATGTTTAGCTATGCCACAGGCGATAGACTGTATCTGAAGCGTGGCTGCCTTGGGACACCAGACATTGCATCCCAGTGAGTTCGAAAGGCATCGTCGCCGTGACGTGTTTCCAACCATAGGAGGCCTCGGATGTGGACAAGAGCATCGTCCCAGCTGGTCAGCTGCCTCGCAACAGCCACATCTCTTGCTCTCCTCATGAGCCAATCGTAATGCTCCGTCCCGTTTGAGGCCGCCATGCCTATGGTCAGGAGCCAGACATCCAGGATGCCGTCTATGTACGGTATTGATTGGAGATGCTGCAGATGGTCCATGAATTGGTTTAAAATCGTGTTGAAAATGACTACATGCGAGTAATACGTCGGCCCTTGTACGATGAACATGTAGAGTATAATGCCGTATCGTATGCACTCGGAAGTCGAGGACTGAGGATCCATCTCACTCGGACTTGACAGCAGCAGTCGATGTATCACAAAGCAGGTGAGGTCGTGGAGTCGAGTAGGTGCTAGAGGCACTTGCCGAGCCCGCCGAAAGATGTTGCGCAGCCGCATTAGCACGTTTCTGACGGCAGGGTCGATATCAACGTTGCTCAACTCCAACAAATCCTCCTGGAAGGCGGTTGTTTCCAGTTGCCATTCGGGAGGAGGAGGAACTCCATCGCCTATTCCGGTGTCGTCTTGTGTTTCGAACTGGGGCTGGCCCGTGACAATCATCGACACCCTTGAAGGTCTGTAAATACAACGCCTCCAACTCGGAAGCGGACCTTCAACTTACCAGCTGACCATTCTCGCAGTAAGCGGACTCGTTTGTCTCACTGAATTAATACCGCCTCTCATTGTGACCAACCTCTTCGCTCCATCGACGTGCATCTCACTGACCCGAGTGTTGCCCTTGCCAAACTAGCACAGGAGCGTCCTCGTTAGTGATCGATCACAGTGTGCGGAGGGGGCACTTTTGGGTTAGTCGTAATCTCGAATCTCACCTCTATAGCTGCTAACGTGATGACCGAGTTCATCGTCCCATCCTGCATTGCAAGTGACGTGTCTTCGACTTTGCGTCGAAGCAAAGCCACTGAGTCGGCCATTAGTATCTCGGAAGACTGGAAGCCCTTCTGGGCGAGGAGCTCCTCATCAAGGCATGCCGTCTGCAAAGAGACGTGGAATAGTGCTGGGTCACCGAGCGCCAACGGCCACCACGAGACGAGAAAAGGGTTCGAGGTTGCGCTTAGGTCTAGGGGGTAGTATTCGAACGCAATCTTGTGGAGAACTGCATGGGTTAGTGAGCTAGCCGTCGACCACCGCATAACCTTAAACTGAGGATTTGCGTACAGCTATGGATAAGGCGTTGGACCTGTTCTCGGGGAAGTCTGGTCTGTGGATAGGAGTCGAAGGGATCGAGAGACCCGAACCGGTAGTTGGTCAAAGCACCCGATCCGTCAAGAGCTCCTGATGACGTTGCCCCAGCCCCCGGCGCTGGTCCGGAAGCTGCCGGCGCGGCCGTCAGGGGTTCGTTAGCATAAGAGCACAGGACCTTCCGCTTGATACAGCGAGAGCAACGCGGCGTGCGGAGGTCGCAGCTGTGCTTAGACTTTGCACAGGCGGCACAGGACCGACGAAGAGTTTGGCGCATGGTGCGGTTGAGAGAGAGTGTGAGTCGACTTGCTCCCTGCGGATATGATCCAGCGAGGTTCGCAGCAACAAAAGGAGAAGGATGAGAGTGACCCGATGGGCGGGGATGGTCTGGGTGGGCTTTGAACGCCGGGACGGGATCCAGATCCGCGTATTCCGTGTTGCGTTTTCTGCGGTGCCCTGACCAAAAGAGGACTAGTCGCCGCAGTCCATCTTGCGACATGGACTTCTGCCCCTTGTCGACTCCAGTTTTTCTTGGCTGACAAACAAGAGGGCGTTGCCAAAAGAGGTTTAGTCTCCGCAGGTCATAGATACACCAAGGGTTCACAGGGCTGGCTTTCGCCATGTTGTGAACGAGACCGAACCATTCTTCGCAAAGGGTGCAAGTAGGGACTGGCGTAACGAACCCCTTATATTAATGAAATGAGCATTTGGAGAGCCATGGGCTGGTTCTTATAAAGAAGGCGTATTCTACCATCCTCCCTCTGCTGTGTGTTTTGAGATAATCTTCTGCCATTAAGCCCAGTACACCAGTATGGCTTCGGCGATTATCGACACACCTGTTGCGCAGCCCGAGCTGCAGCCAACATGGTCCAACAGCACATCCCAGTTTCCAGGTAGCCTACCAGACTTCTTTGCGGGCTGGTCTACCTGGCAATATGTTGTGACATTTCTGCTCGGTGTTGTAGTCTACGATCAAGGTATCATTAACTTCGAACATGTGGGTATTTATTCCAGCTAACACTTGCTTTAGCAATGTACCTCAAACGCAAAGGTTCGATTGCTGGTCCAGCATTCAAGATTCCACTCATGGGCCCTTTCATTCAAGCCCTGCACCCAAAGTTTGAGGAATATCTTGCACAATGGGCGAGTGGCCCGCTGAGTTGTGTTTCCGTTTTCCACAAGTACGTGAAACTGCCAGAATACTCTGTCGGGTGTTAAACTAATTCGATAATTCCAGGTTCGTTGTACTTGCTTCCGACCGAGACATTGCCCACAAAGTCTTCAAATCACCCGCTTACGCCGAGCCGTGCATCGTACCCATCGCCAAGGACATCCTTGGCCACAAAGCTTGGGTCTTCCTCCAGGGGAAAGCCCATGCTGAATACCGCAGAGGCTTGATGCCTCTGTTCACCAACAAGGCCATGGCAACCTACCTTCCGGTCCACGAAAAGGTGCTGGGTGAATACTTTGACAAGTTTGTCGCTGCGAGCAAGGAGAACCAGGGACAGCCCATGGCCTTCATGGCGCTCTTCCGCGAGATCAACTGTGCTCTTTCGTGCCGCACTTTCTTCGGTGACTACATCTCGCAGGATGCTGTCAAGAAGATTGCCGACGACTTTTACCTTGTCACTGCCGCGCTCGAGCTCGTCAACGTCCCATTGTCGATGTACATCCCTTTTACCAAGGTCTGGCTGGGCAAGCGTGTGGCGGATGCGGTTCATGCCGAATTCGCCAAATGCGCTGCTGCTTGCAAGGCCAACATGGCCAAGGGCGCGACGCCAACATGCATCGTCGACCACTGGGTGCTTCACATGATGGAGTCTGAGAGGTACCGCGAAAAGGTTGCTGCGGGAGAGACAGACGCGGTCAAGCCGACCAACATGATCCGCGAGTTCACGAATGAGGAGATCTCGGAGACCCTCTTTACCTTCCTCTTTGCCTCTCAGGATGCATCGAGCAGCGCCACAACGTGGCTGTTCCAAATCCTCGCCCAGCGACCTGATGTGGTTGACCGCATGCGCGAGGAGAACCTGGCTGCCAGAGGCGGGGATAGGACCAAGCCCTTTGACCTGCCGATGTTGGAGTCGCTCACCTACACCAACGCTGTCGTCAAGGAACTTCTACGCCTTAGACCACCCGTCATCTTCGTTCCCTACCTTGCGACGAAAAAGTTCCCGGTTACCCCCAACTATACGGTTCCCAAAGGGTCCATGATCATCCCATCATGCTACCCAGCCTTGCACGACCCGAACGTCTACCCCAACCCCGAATTCTTTGACCCCGACCGCTGGATCACCGGAGACGCGGAATCCAAGACCAAAAACTGGCTCGTCTTCGGCGCAGGACCGCACGACTGCCTCGCCAGGAGGTATGTGCCGCTTACAATGGCGGCGATGATTGGGAAGGCGACGTTGGAGATTGACTGGAAGCATCATGCTACGGAAAAGTCGGAAGAGATTAGAGTATTTGCAACACTGTTTCCTATGGTAAGCTCCATCCGCTAGGTGCACGTAGACTTGTACTGGTCCAACCTGAGATCAATACACGGCTGACTCGAATACAGGATGAATGCCAGTTGAGTTTCACACGGCGGTCTTAGCCCTGCATCTCAAAACAAAACAACGTTACACTGGAAGAGGTCCGATGTATCTTAGTATGTGGGGATGGGGATTCTCAGGAATGGAAGAGTGTTCAGAGCTTTCAGGTTTGCTATCTTGCACTTTCTTCTTCCTAAATCTTATGTAGAATCAAGTCTGCGGACATCACAGTTAAGCTTTGATGATACCACTCAGTGGCCTTGTCACATGGGAACTCTCTTACGCTCAAAACGAGACTTTTGTCTTATAACACGAGGAAAACACTGCAAGCCGAGCTGTGGCTTTTTAAACTGAGATCGCAACGAAATCCTTGTTTCCGTATCCATTGAACTTGGTGGAGCCGACGGGGCTATCGTCAATCTTGAACGGTTTTGTGGACATCGTTTGACAATTCGGAAACGGGTCGGTTAGCTCAGTTGGTTAGAGCGTGGTACTAATATTTCACCTGGAATGTTGTGTGATGCCAAGGCCGGGAGTTCAAGCCTCCCACTGATCACATGCCTTTTGCCAATAGACGGAATTGTCTGTTGTGTATCAAACGGAGTGCTATGGCAACTTTTTCTAGTTATTCGGGTCGCAGAGATCGGGTGTTGTGGTCTAGAAAGAGGAACTTTGCTCACTTGGCTGGACCGAGTGAGTGTGTGCGTGCACAGTTGATTCAGTTATTAGGACGTTATTTGTTACGTACGCCAGAAGCGTAAGCACCCATCAGTTTTAACTTGTACTACAGACATTAGATCTTGACAAGGAACAGGCCCCCTGTTTCTGTTAGCTTCACTGTCCTGTGGGATTTTCGGCTCGTTCTGAGTGAGATTTTTGACCGTTTCTCCTTACAGTCCAACTCAACTGTATAGCGTTCACCTATATCTGCCCAAAGTTCTGTTTCTGGCAGTCGGGGCAAGCTATCGCTCCCAAAAGTCGTTGCTCACTGCACGCAAGTATCTAAGCCGACCACACTGTCTTAAGAGCCAAGCCGCTGACAGCTCATGCGATGTATCTTCGACGGAGGACAAAGGGCAGTAATCCAGGCCCAGAATCCTAGCTACTGGTGGAATTTTGCGTGGTCCTGAGTGCCGAATCCGATCTTGCAATGTGCATAGCAATACCTACCGCTCGCGGGTATGCTCGATTCTTGCTTCTTTACTTCCCTCTCAGGGATTCTTGCTTATGTTGGTCCATTCGCAAAACCTTGGTGATGGCGCAGGCGACTGCCTACTTTACCTCATACGCTAGCCCAGGCACAAAAATTCTCGGAACACCCTCCGGATGCTAAGGCCATTTACCAGACGTGGACACGGCACCGCTCCTGCTGCTCTGTCTGACTTCATGCGACGACAGCCTCCATGACATGAGGATTTGGCCTAGATCTGCCCAGCCAATTATGCATGTATCACAAAAGCGTCTTGGCCACGCAAGAGGATGACCGTCTTTGCAGAGGATCTAGACTTCTGGGCACAAGCTGTCATCGTGATCGTCTAATGCCAGCTTGAAGATTAATGGTGTGAACCACATCCCATTGGGCCTGCGACTCACCTCATGTGGCTTGTTGGATATTCTAGCATGCGATGTGGCAGTGACAAGATTAGAAAGAATCAGGATAGATGACGAACGCTGTTCGATGTAAATTTATTCCGCACCGTCTTCACGATGCATGGGCTGGTGGTTGTCCATATGTTGGATGGTCCTCCGCTTGACTTCCAATGCCATTGTGCTAGGAAGAGGCACTCGTATACTTACCTGAGAAGAGAAATCTTGCTTTCTAGGAATCGGTCATGTACATAAGGGCAGTCCTCATAGTTCTCTTGGGCGCTGGCGTTGTCTCGGCTCAGCTCAACTCCCTTGCCGTTAGATCCGGGCTGAAATACTTCGGTATCGCCGTTGATAAGTGATGGACAACCAGCGATAGCACCTACATGGCCATCGTCAGCGACACCAGCGAGCGCGGATCACTGGTCTCCGACTACAACTTAGAGTATGACGGCGTCAAGACCAACTGCGTCGACGAGGCCGCCGTCACCATTGTCCAGATCGCCAGCGCCCCTATTCACGGTGTAGGCTTCTAGGATCACTTGATCGTCGGCTCAACACCTGGCCGCAGCGCCCTCGCAACTGCTCTCCGCCGCTTCACTTCCCCGACCTCGAGGTCGCATACCTGAGCTTGATGTTCGCCACTCCAGCCTCCCAGTCTCCAGCACTGCCCTCGAAATAAAGGGCAACGGCTATGCCAATGTCGTCGGCTGCTGTTTGGACGTGGATAGGTGCGTTGGTTTCACCATCTGAGGCTTCGCGAACAAGTACAGCTGGATTCCCGAGACATTTAGTGGACAGGGCGACGCCCTTCTCTGGGACGCCAACTTCAACAAAAAGCCAGCGTATACCATTGTCTCCTCCATGCTTGCTGCCGCTGCAACCGGTAGCATTCCCACGACCACACTTACGCCTACCGTCACGAGCTCCCGCGTAACGGTGCTCGTCACTGTTACGACCTCTTCCCGTGCGACCACGACCACGGCTGCATCGGGGGCGGAGCAGGTCCGTTGGGGACAATGCGGCGGCAATGGGTGGACTGGGCCAACTCAATGCCAGTCTCTGTGGACCTGCACGAAACAGAATGACTTTAACACCCAGTGTCTCTAACCAAATAGTAGCTAGTCGGCTCCACCTCTATTAGACCTAGAGGAGGGGCTGCTCCGCAGCTCTTGAATCAGCAGTGAAAGGAACAGATGACTACGCAAACTGTGATTACTTCCTCTGCTTGTTCCTAACTTCATTATGTGTAATTTTGTCCAGCAGAAGGCATCAAACCCATTTATAAGGCAAGCCCAACAATGCTTTCGGGTACAGAAGGGCGCGCATCACTCCGTGCCTGCATATGCAGTCATCTGTCAGCCACCATTCGGAGTTAATGTATGAAGAATGTAAGTGTGCGGCTCTGGAATCCCTCTGCAAACCACGGTTCAAAATGGTCAACGACGACTCTGCTCAAATGACCCTTACCGAAATACTACAGTCCGGTATTCTCCGCAATCTCCAGGTTTCTGGGTTGTCTTATGTAGGGCTTCGCTCCCAGAAGAGTACAACCTTTGACAAGGAACTGCGACACAGAGCGGAGCGGACTCTTGATCAATTAAGATTGCAGAGACAAAATGGACCTCGGTTTGTTTAATTGCCCCAAGAAACCCCGCCTAGCAAAGACCAACAGAGGTCGAGCCGAACTCCGACTCCATTCAGTTTGGGGTAAAGTCAAAGGATGCTGGCATAGATAAAATTAGCTTGAGAAACACAAAGGCTGGGACAGGCCTTATCGCCAATGAAGTCATGAAAAATAAACGCCGATGTCAGCTATCCTTCATCGCCTATCGCCGAATAGCGGCAGGGCCTATTTGTAATACAAGCATTCAAAAAAAGCGGCTTAGATTGATGTTACACAAGCAAGGATTAGCTGATGGGTTGAAAGGCTAACCAACGATCAGATCGAACTGCCACACCGCGCCGATGCGCCGGAGGATCGGCCATAATCACCTTAATTACTATGCTCCGTGAATACATGTACCTAGCAGGGCAGCCAAGAGAGTAGTTTAGAAACCGGCATGGAAACGGCATGGAATGTGGCCCGTGCTTGTCAGCAGGTTGCAGCAAATAGCTGCACTTTGCCGCGGCAATTAGTTTGTACGTGTGGCATGACTGTACTGCGTCGTTCATGAGCAGCTTTGGCTCATTCTCCATTTCCAGTCTGTTGACTTCCAGTAAACACCGAAACTTATCTGACTCGCGACAGTATTTGGCTAGGGATGCGGCCTACGTAAGTAACATTCAGCAAGCAGGACCCGTAAGAGGACCCGGGGTTGTTGGAGAGTGCTCCAGTTACAGGCCTGGGTACCCAAGGGTAGCCCACTCAAGGTTCACCATCTGCGTCATCATAGTCCAATGGCGGCCAAGCTACTGCGTAGTATCCGCGAACCAAACTCAACGTAGCGCTGTTGGAGCTTGACACCGCCAGAACCCAGAGTCAAGCACAAGCGCACCTCCGGCATTGACGGCTGTTCCTGGTGTTGGTGGGCTCCATATCAGTACCAAAAGGCTCTGGAGCTGCAATTGTTTTAGGCATAATGCCGTCTTAACTCCAGCTAGCTCCGGCATGGATGATTCTCGATGACATTATGGACGAAAAATCGGACCCTAGCTCTCAGCACGCGGGGATGCCGTCATGGACGTTGAGTTCGGAGGAGAATCCGAGCTCTTGATGCATATATAAACCAATTCGCCTGCTCGTCCACGTACGTTCAGTTTCTTGGTAGCTAAGAACGCTTCACCCCACGAATTCGCAAACAAAAAGACACCTCAATCCCCTCAAGTACTCGAGCTGTTTGCAACCCTCAACCCACCACAGCAATGACCGACTACAAGTTTGAAGGATGGCTGGGCCACTCCCCCGAGAGCGTCAAGGGAAAGATGGAATGGGGCGCGTTCGAGCCCAAGAAGTGGACGGAGGACGACGTCGACATTGAGATCTCCCACTGCGGTATTTGCGGTTCCGACCTTCACATGCTGCGCTCAGGCTGGTCCGAGACCCCTTATCGTGAGTTTCCGACGCTTCCATTACCCCACCTTGCCTCCCAAACGCGGGGCATCCTGTAAAACTTATTCCTCACTAACCTTACATGCAATAGCTTGCTGCGTCGGCCACGAGATTGTCGGCAAGGCCGTCCGCGTCGGCAAAAATGTTAAGCACGTCTCCGTCGGTGACCGCGTCGGTGTTGGTGCTCAGGCCCGTTCCTGCATGCAGTCCGACTGCCCCGAGTGCTCCACCGGTCGTGAGAACTACTGTGGTCGCGCGAACGTCAGCACCTACGGATCCGTCTATCCCGATGGTGAGGGCAAGTCTTATGGTGGTTATGCCGATTACAACAGAACCAATGGACATTTCGTGATCAAGATCCCCGAAAGCCTGCCGTCAGAAGATGCCGCGCCAATGCTTTGCGGAGGCATCACGGTCTTCTCACCGTTGAAGAACAACGCTTGCGGACCCGGCAAGACTGTTGGCATTGTAGGCGTTGGTGGACTAGGACACTTTGGTGTGCTCTTCGCCAAGGCCTTGGGCGCCGACAAGGTTATTGGTATCTCGCGTAAAGCCTCGAAGAAAGATGAGGTTCTGAAGCTGGGTGCCGATGAGTACATTGCTACAGACGACGACAAGGATTGGGCCAAGAAGAACGCTAGGAGCATTGACCTCATTGTTTCTACTGTATCAAGTGAGAAGATGCCTCTTCAGCAATACTTGACGCTCCTCAAGGTCAACGGTACCTATATCCAAGTTGGGTAAGTCTTCCCTGACAAGCACGTAAGGCTTCACGAAGCTAATCTGTTCTAGTGCTCCGGACGGTGGCAACCTTCCTCCTATCAATGCTTTCACTCTTCTTATGAGCGGCATCAAGGTCGGTGGCAGTGGCATCGGATCACCCTCTGAAATCAAGGAGATGCTGGACCTGGCGGTCGAGAAGAAGGTGAAGCCTTGGGTTCAGAAGCGTCCCATGAAGGATGCCAATAAGGCGATTGTTGATATGGAGGCTGGGCATGCTCGCTACAGATATGTTCTGGTCAATGAGAAGCATGCTAAGCTTTGAAGGAATGAAGATGGAATCATAACTGTAGTTAAAGTGACAAAATGATGAGATGACGAGATGAGCAGTTTCAAAGTATTCCAATTATAAGTATACCTTGAATGAACTGTGTAATAGTATCTCAAAATGATTAGAGTTGAATCAATCCTGTGCTTATCCAAATGCCCAGTTTTTCCCGTTTAACGCTGTTAAAAGCCTGTGTAGATGTGACAAGCATCAAGTATAGAGACAGCACGTCCAGTTCAACTCATCAAAACTTCATGACGTATTGTTTACGGCACACCTGCGTGCAACGACACAGTGCCATGAGAAAAGTCCGAAAACCGATAGGGAGGGGATGTGGGTGGTGCACTTCAGATGCGGGGGTTTTCAGACTGTTGACATGGCACTGTAGTGTGTTGGACCGCTTAAGTCATTCTAGAAGGATATGTATTACAATTAAAGCCTAACTGGCAACGTCTACAGCATTGCGTCCAGTCTTGGAACGAATTCAATCTCGTTTACCAAAAGAGGTTTCACGCTAAGACAAGGTAAAATAGATATCTAGCTTAGAGGACAGAATCAGACATGCGAGCACCTGGGTACTGTGCCTTAAGGCCTTCGTCAAGACTCTTGCCGCCCACTGTCATATCTTCGAAGGCTGGGCAACCCAGGTTCAGCATAGCCGTTCCAAGAGTGTCGGTGATCATGCTGAGAGGTTTCTGGATGATGGAGAAGATGGTTGACAGGGAGTTTGGCGAGACCGTCTTGAGAACCTCAAAGACGAAGCACAGCAAGTTATTACCTTCCAGGAGCTTCGTGAGATTCAAGACGCCACCGGTAAGATCGCCCAGGTTGACTCCGGCATAGCTGTTGAACTCTCCCATATTACCCCCGATGCTGCAGGCCAAGCTTGTCAGTGACAATGTCTCGAATAGATTTTGAAGTTACTCACCTTCCCAACTCGGGATACTTGAGGATCAGATCAACGAGGTCCAAGTTTAGCTGGACCAAGCCGTAGTCGACAGGCATGCGATACCAATTCTCGGGGATTCTTTCCCAGCCACGGTTGTATGTGAGGTTGCCTTCTTCGCCCTGTACAGCAAAAAAGCTCTTGAGGGTCTTCTTGTCTATAACATAGTCAGCACTCAATTCCCCATACAGGACCAGGAGCACTCACTAAGAATACCGTCGGGGTTTTCGGATGAGTAGTTTGCAAACATACGACAGGCGAAAAAGTAACCTGCGTTACGCGCGATCATACCGGTGAACGGACCGTAGTAGAAGTAGGGATTGGTTGCGATGGTCTCGTTGAAGCGGATGGAGGCTCTCTTGGCGAAGACGTCAAAGTTGTAGTCACCTTCTCCGGATGACATATCGTAGAATGACTGGAACTGATCCATGACCATTGTGGAGGCATCTCCCGTCACGTACAGATCAGCTCGTGTGTTGGATGAGTCGCCTTCGATAATGTTATGCGAGCCATTAAGACCTCGAGGCGTACCAAGAAGTCCCAGGACGTTGCCGAGAATGTTGTTCGATGCACTCGAGACGTCGCCGATGGAGAAGCCAGGGTTGAGTGACAAAGGATTGCCCACGAAGACAGTACCCAAGACCGCCAATATTATCGCAATATCCACCCCCATTCCGAAGACTTGGTTGATGGCTCCTGCGACCTCTGTCACGCTGGTCACTCCATTTCGATTGATGTAGCCATGGTTTGCCAGAGCATTCAGTCCTGGACAAGGGCCGCGCTGCGCGCCGTCTTGGAAGTCTGGTGCAATAAATCTGTGGTCGCCGGCCACATTGATAGGGGTGGTCATCGGGTCGAAGAGCAGCCTCTTCTCGTGGGATTCATGGAAGATACCGGCCAGCTGCTTAGAGAGTTTTGAACCAACATCATTCTTGAGAGCCTCGTTAACGTAGGCCGGGAAACCGACGACGCCGCTGCTGAGGCAGGGCAAAACTGAAAGAAAGTAAAGTGACTTCATGTTGAAGCCTAACAACAGAGCGCAAGAAACGGATTATGCGTGCTTGAATGAGTGACTGGTATGTGACTGACGTCTAGGAGACAAGTCAATAATCTAGAATGGGAAAATTGCAAATTGGAACGACGTTTTTGGTCAATTCTTTTACCACCTAGCTCTGGCGGGGCCCGTTTCCGCGGGCTGTGGCAGCGAAGATTGAGATCAACCCGAGCTGGGCTTACCGTGGCCCTGGAAGAGTGCCGGCAGCTAACTAGACATGGGTGTTTTCTGACTTGTCAATCGTGGCCCGCAAGTCCGGCCGACTGCATTCTCCCGTTCTTTCCCCCGTTACAACTTTTCAGCAACGGGCGATATCGAGTCCGAGGTCAAGATTGGGGGCCATTATCAGGACAACTTGGGAAGCTCGGTGGACAACCCCCCTTGTCTGTGTATTTAGCAACAAGCGAAGTAACGCTGTTTTAAATGAGGAGTCGTCACATCCATGTATCGAGGCCGCCCAAAGTTTGACAGGTTGAGCGATCTGCATCCAATTCGAGCTCTTAGGTTTTGAGGCGTCGACGGACTGGCCGGGAGCTAAGGAAATTTCCGCCGGCCTCATCTGAGTGGCAACATCCATGGCCCAGACGCCCACTGATCAACCGGATAGGTACTATGTAGGATGACTGGTCGGTAATGTTACATCGAGACGTCGAATCCTCGAATCCTCGCGAGCAAAGCACACCACTGCGGCCCCTGAACGATGCAGTAATACTGTTTCAATGGCTCAAACCAACGAGATGTGCCGCACATCGACATACTGTCCGCAAAATCGAGGGGAAAATCTCGATATCTCGTGTGTCAAAGCAGAGTTTAATGCAATTAAGGCGCTGTCCGTTATCCTTGTTTTTCTAATCCAGCGCAGAAGACCGTGAATCGCTCAACAAATTCCGTAGCAAGACGATGGAAATTAATTTCACAACGAGCACCCCCTGTGTTGGATCCCTGCCTTTTGCCGTTTTCATCGACTCAACCCACAGCTCATGAAAGCTTTTGTGGATTCGAAGTCGTAATTGTTCTAGTCGGGGTTGCATCTGTCCCAATTGCAAGGTCTGAAACACAACCCTGTATGTCATAACCCACGATGCAACCCCACTGGGCGCATGGAGATGCCCAAAGTTCGGCACTCCATATCTGCACGTTTTGGGGACTACTTCGTCAGGAAGAGACGGCATGCGATATTATTGTGCTCCTACTAAAGTTTAAGATGGTTTACAAAAACGGCTGGATGCAATGAGTGATTACATGGGTAGAGACCACAAAAAGCCTGGAGATACCTGTACGGTGGTTTTCGCCAAGGCCTAGCCAAGGAGCAGAAGAGTCTTTACCATGTACCATGAAAAATATAGTAGGGCGGGGTGTCAGCAACCGTTTGACGTAGTTCATCTGGTGGCCCATGTCAGCTCGTTGACAGGCGCCCACAAAGTGGACTGGCCCTGTCTGCAGCCAAGTTCCCGGAACCCGGTCCATCTTTGACGAAATGGAACGATCGCGTATGTACACTGAGATTTCGGCAGATGGGGGAAGATTGGCACTCTTGTGCAAGAGAGACGGACTTCAATAAGTCTTCATACCAGCGGGATTCGATGTTCAACTTTCCTCCGTGTTCCCTTCTCTTTTCGTCTTCCTCACTTGCTTTTGTAGCCCAATCAGGCGAAATGAAACTCTTTGCAGTCCTCTTCATGTTGGTTTGGTGTCAAGGCGTATGGAGTCTTACCAAAACCACCGACACCCCGGCGTCGACAGAGACCCCTCCGTTGTGCGGCGTAAGACAGGCCCTCCTCATTAGTCGGTGACTGATTCTTGACTGACGCCGACCAGTTGAAATGCATTCAAGAAGTGACACTGGAAACAGGACTGTGCTCACTTACAAATGCGACCTGCATATGCACCAATGTTCAACTGAACCAAGAGATCTCACTATGCGTGAGTGCTAATTGCACTATCCGAGAGTCGTTGCGTATGTTAGCTTCAGTCATATTAGTTCCGCATCTTACTTCTACTAACACTCTTCTGAAGAGGTTCAGAGCTATTCCAAACACACTTGTGGCGCGCCATCTCGCGACCGAACCGCTTTAGTATGGGTTATCGGCATTGTGTTTCTGGCCCTTGGCCTTCTCGCGTTTGTTCTCAGGGTCATGGCCAAACTTTTATTGGGCGGCCAGTCTTGGGGAGCAGACGATTGGGTGATGTTGATAGCTGTTGTACGTCGACTACATTTCGGCATGCCTCAACAAATCGAAGACTGACACTCTGCTAGGGTATCATGGTACCCCTCAATAGTCTTTCCGTTCCGAGTAAGTTTTTTGCAAAGGCAAATAGTTGTTTAGAACTGACTTGTTTCAATATAGTTTCCAAAGTCGCCTTGGGTAAAGATATTTGGAATGTTCAACCTGACAACGTTACCCAATTTCTTTATGTGCGTTCCAATCCCAACGCTCTCAGGATGAATGAAAGCTGATTCATGACGACAGATGTTCTTCTGGGACGAGCTTCTATATTTGGGTGCTTTGCCCGTGACCAAGATTTCGATCCTCCTCTTCTACCTCAGGATCTTCCCCAAAAGGGATATAAGAATCAGTTGCTGGGTTCTCATTGGGCTCAACGTGGCATACATCATCGTCTTTGAACTCATCTCAATATTCCAATGCATTCCTATTGAGGGTGCCTGGAGAGCGTGGGATGGGGAGTTTAAGGCAAAATGCAACAATATCAATATACAGGGTTGGGCAGCCGCTATCGCCAACATCTTGCTAGATTTGGCCACCCTGATTCTTCCCCTTAGAGAGCTTTACAACCTTTCCTTGTCTACTAAGAAGAAGGTTATGGTCATGATGATGTTTTGTGTTGGATTCTTGTACGCCTCCACATCGCTGTGAGATTGTTGATTCGACGGCTAATTCTGTCTGTAGCGTCACCTTGGTCAGTGTTCTCCGACTGAACTCTTTGGCGAGTTACGCCACAACCAGCAACGCAACTCGTAAGTCATACTTTTTACCCACGCTAGACTTGGCATTAATGGAAACATAGAGGACTACGTCGAAGTCGGTTATTGGAGCACCATCGAAGTCCCAGTCGGTATCATTTGCGCCAGCATGCCTGCCATCCGCTCCTTGTTCAGTGTGGCCTTTCCCAAGGTGTTCGGCACCACGCAGAGAGGTGGCAAGTCCAGCTACGCAAACATTTCGGATCAACAAAAGCCGACATCAGACTCCCAGAAATTATCTTCAAAAGCCTCGTCACAACCGGCGATTCGAATCCATAAAGAATTCTCTCTCAGGTCAGGGCGTCGAGATGATGTTTCATACACGGAACATGAACTCACAGATATACCTTTTCGCGATCCGAATTCGCGTGCTTCATCGGAAAAGAAGCCAACAACTCCCCACGAATCTGTTTGAACATGGTGTTTTGGGCATTTTAGCGTTCTAGTTTTCCATCTTCTCTTCGCAGCACACGATTTAGACACAAAAGAATTCGTCCCCGGTGTAGTCTCACAAAGTCCTGTTTGCGGAAATGGGCAGCGAGATACCATCAACATACTATAGTTACATAGTGAATAATACAAACTGTCATTACTGATGTACATTCCGACTGGATGAAATGCTCATCTGTTGCTACTGGCTGTATAGAATCGGATTATGGGATCAATGCATTATCCCAATCCGGTTATGTCTCCTTGACAGATCTCTACCCCGGTGCCCCCAGAGCTAGATTTGTTCGGTCTGAAGCCGCTTGATGGGAGGTGATTATCACCAAAATTGGAAAAAGGTGGAACCTGCTGCCAAACATTCTGATCTGATGTTACAGAAGCACGAGCCGTGGGGAAAGTCCGAGCGGCAGGGGAGGGGCCTTTTCAAGGGTCTCCTCAACACATGGCAGATCCTTGCCATATCTGGGTTGCACGAGTCTTCACCTCTTTTGTATTTATCTACCGACCCTCCGAGGTTCCATTTTCATCTACGTCCCTGGCGAAGTAATCTTTCTCGAAGGTTTCAGTGGCACATAGTGGGGGCTGGCCGACGCCTTTCCCATAGGATTTCATTAGAGTCAAGTGCCCTTGTGGTCGCTGTCATTGTGATCATCTGCCTTGCAGCTTTAGCCTAGCCGGGGGCTATGGAACATTCCGCAAAAGGGACCGCCTCCATAGTGCGAGTCAAACTCCCTGCGCAGCGGCGGCCAGAGCGGAGGCCAGAGCGGCGCTCATCAGCTGTCGGGACCAGAAGCTCTGTTCAACTTCAAGCACAGCGAGTTGCAACTACGCGACTACACTGCTTGAACAATGAGCCGAATATTGTTTGTGTTACATCACTGCGGAAGGCTCTTGGCGTCTGCATGCCACACTTTTGAATCACCAAGGACGTGGATGACTTAAAAGTAAAAGCTGTAAGGTTTGTTGCGGCATGCGCCCAGTCTGCTATGTCGGCAACGTTAGGCGTATTATGTGATACGGGCTGCGTCTTACAAATGTCTTCTGCGCTACCTGTCGTTCTGACCTTTTCATGGCCCCTGGGCTGTTCGGCTAACTACAAGACTGGTAGACCATTGGCTGGTTGGAAGATACTGGGATGATCAGCGTTGCCCCTATTCCTGGCTACTTACGGAGATGGTATAGTCTGGTGAGTAGGGAAACAGTTATGGTAATGAGTATCCGTAGTACACGTGTACTGTGGCCGTAGTGGGCATTTTGGTACAGCGCTTCAGGAAGATCGGCATCAGGGCCTGAGTGCAAAGGTGCAGCAATGCAACGGCAGCCATTAGAGCTCCATTCTTTCGCACAATTTCCTAGGTCGTTTCAATCATCCGTTACAAAAGCAGGGATGAGTGGATAGACCAGTTTCTGTGCCCGCTTAAGTAATATCTGCCCTCTCTTTCGGTCCTTCTCGGCTTGCGATTCAGTGTCTGGGCATATTGCTCGAGCTTTTCTTCTGTTTGTTAAATTCGTCATCTTGAAACCTAACTCCATGTTTTGAGGCTCTGTACGATCTATCCGACCCATTGTCACTCTTTTCTTGGAAGCAGATAGTGCTCCACCGCGCCCACGATGCGCTTTTCGCTCGTTATCACATTTGTTGCCGCTGTGGCTGACTCGGTTTCTGCCATGTAAGTTCGTACCTTGAAGAATGCCAAGAGATCATCAACGTTAATGAGTCCTGAATCAGCGCCGTTCCGTGGAGATCTGCTCAGCAGAAGCCTCGTCACGAACCCTTCATTAACAGACGTGCTGCCAACGCAACGCTCGATAGTTACGACTATGTTATTGTCGGCTCTGGTCCAGGAGGAGGACCGGTTGCTGCTAACCTTGCCATTGCCGGCTACAAGGTTTTGTTGATCGATGCCGGAGGGGACTCAGGTGACTCTTGGACTGAGAAGGTTCCGGCACTTCATCTCATGTCAACTGAGTTCGAGGACACAAGATGGAACTACTTTGTGAGTCTTTGGGCCGAGCACGAGTTTGTCATATGGCTAACGCGAGACAGGTCAACCACTACTCCGATCTCGATCAGCAAAAAAGGGATTCCAAGATGACGTACGAGATGCCGGATGGCAGCTTCTACGTTGGACTGGACCCCCCGGCCGAGGCAACGCCTCTCGGTGTTTGGTACCCGCGTGCTGGAACTTTGGGCGGCTGCTCTCGCCACAACGCCCTCATCTCCGTCAATGCCCATGACAGTGACTGGTCAAAGATTGCGACTCTCACCGGCGATGATTCATGGAGCCCGGACAACATGCGATCGTATTTCGAAAAATTGGAGAAGAACATGTATCTGCCATCGAGCATTGTCGGACATGGCTACAGTGGCTGGCTTGGAACCTCCCTCACGTCTCTTTCTCTTGTCGTGGAGGACCAGAAGCTCCTTTCGCTGATTATCTCTGCTGCTTCGGCTATGGGTAAGAGCCTTCTTGGACTGCTGCTCAACACTGTCGCCGGGCTTGGCCAGGTTTTGCTTCGTGACATCAACGCTCCTGGCCAGACCAGCAAAACTGGACTTTACCAGGTTCCGCTGGCCATGACTGACTCCATTCGCGGTGGTCCTAGAGACTTGATTTTGGATACAGCCAACGCTGTCAACTCGGATGGGTCACGCAAGTATCACCTTGATATCAAACTTGATACCCTCGTAAGTGAATGGCGTTGGTACGACATGGCTCATTGGCCTTGTGCTAACGCTTTCAGGTAACTAAAATCCGCTTCGATGAAAGCGGTGATAAGCCTCGCGCTGTTGGAGTTGACTTTTTGGAGGGCTCCAGCCTCTACCGTGCCGATCCTCGTTCCGGATCCGCCTCTACTACGGGATCTGGCAATGTCAATGCCAAACGAGAGGTGATCATCTCCGCTGGCGCTTTCAACACGCCCCAGCTCCTCAAGCTCAGTGGTATTGGACCCAAAGCAGAACTTGAATCTTTCAACATCTCGGTTCTAATTGATCTCCCGGGTGTTGGAACCAACATGCAAGATCGGTACGAGGCTACAGTCATTGGCAAGACCAACAGCGATTTTGTCATAACCAGCAAGTGCACGTTCCTTGAGACATCCCCTGACCCTTGCCTCGAGCAATATCAGCAGGGTCTTGAGCCTATCTCGAAGGGTGTCTACGCTACCAACGGCATCGCCATTGCCATTGTGCTCAAGTCTTCCGTTGCCGAAGACGAGCCTGATCTATTCATCTCTGGCGCACCAGCCAAGTTCAAGGGATACTTCCCTGGTTATGCTTCCGATTCATTGGCCGATGCGCAGCACTGGGCCTGGATTATTCTCAAGGCCCACAGCCGCAACAATGCTGGCACCGTCAACCTGAAATCAACCGACCCTAGAGACATGCCCCTCATCAACTTCAACTATTATGACACCGGTGTCAACAGCGACGGAGAGGCCGACAAGGACCTACAAGCCACATATGAAGGCTTCCAATTCACCCGTAGAGCCTTCGACGATCTCATTCCGCTTGATGGAAGTTTCCCGGAGGTGTGGCCTGGTACCAACGTCACCAGTGAGGATGACGCCAAACAGTTCCTGAAGGATGAGGCATGGGGACATCATGCTTCATGCACTTGCCCCATTGGATCTGATGATGACTCCATGGCGGTTCTCGACTCCAAGTTCAGGGTCCGCGGCACCGAGGGTCTGAGAGTTGTTGATGCTAGTATCTTCCCAAAGATTCCCGGCTTCTACATTGCTTTGCCTTTGTACATAGTGTCGGAGAAGGCTAGCGATGTCATTATACAGGAGGCTCAGGCGTCGACTGCTTGAAGCACGACCATACATAACCAATTGGGTTGTACATTCCATTCTCAGTCGTGTTGTGACTCAATCAGCCATTTACAACGCACATTTTTCCGTAGCCTACAATCATAATACCCACGTGCCAAAGTCACCTTCTTTATAGACCATAGACCACGGTTTCATAATGAGAAACAATCTAGATAGAAAGCAAGCCCTTGAAGACAGCCCTTTCGCGATAACCAATGCGGTCATCAACGTGTTTTTTGGTTTTCAAAGTGAGATAGCATTGATAATTGACTTCAAAGTCCTTGCTATTAGAAAACATCAAGGTTTGGTGGCAGGATTTTGTTGTTAAGATTTGTTGTAAAGACCTCTTTCTCGAGTAACTGACCTGCTACATAAACCGTCGGTATTGCTGCTTCTGCTGCTGCTGATAACGCTGCTTTCTCCGCATGTGCGCCATCTTTTCCCTTTTTGGCCCTCTCCTCGGTAGTCGTGCCACTAAAACGACAAAGTACAGGGAAAGACACAGCCGAGGACTGATGGGTTGTACAAGGTATAAGCCCCGCCTTTCTATGTGTTGCTCTAAGGGCCACTCGACAACGGGAATCAGTGCGGGAGGTGTAGCATCCATAACTGCAAGCAGATGTTATGGTGGCGAGGCTACATATTGCACATGTAGTGGCTGCTACGTTGACTCTTACGCAGTTACTAATATTAGTTATTTATTCATGACCCACTGAGGCTCAAAACGCTCCTTGTTGTCATGTGCTATGTGATGGGTTATTGGACGCGTGCAGGGTGATCAGGTCCATAGAGAGCGATGCGGTGTGGTGGACAACCACAACCTTCCCCTATAGCCACGCAAGATGTCTTTAGCCAGCCGCGACTCAGCTGTCCTGATCAGGTCAAATCTGCCCTGATCGGTCTTGGCCGCAACGCGATGGATAAGTAGAGACTCCCAAAGTTCTTGTGTAGGTGTGATCAGGTTTCTGTTCATCACGAAAGACAGAAAGGATGCTTCCTTGGGCGCAGAGAAGTCTGATGAGTGTGTGTTGGTTATTCGTTTTTGATCTAAGTCGTAGAGGTTTCTATACCCCTGATCAGACCCTGCTTAACTGAGAAGTCAAAGAAACCAAACGCAAAGACCACTTCAATGGGAGCAGGAAACCCTGCCCCGTTCCATTATCCTGCAGCATGCTGGACTCTACAATCGATTTAGTTCTGTACTGACTGGCGTCGATCTTTTAGGGCTCTAGTCCCGTCAATGTGTATGGATAAATGTCTGCCCACCGACCTTGTTCGGGCTGATTAGCCCAAAGACTGATATCTTGCAACTCTCAGGTTCAAAAATTGATTTGCCGAGATGAAAACTTCCCCGCAAGTAAGTTCGCCTGATTTTTTGCTCTTATCCTTGGCTAGCAACCCGCTACCATCTGGCTGTGTTGTAGCAGAGTGTTGGTAACTTGAACCCTACAGAGACGAGAGGGGGGGGGGCGCTTGTCAAGAAAAATAGATAGCAAGAAAGATAGTAGTAAAAGCTTTTACCCTGATGAGTGTACCATAAATTTCGCAGAGCTCGGCGGCCAAAAAAAATTGTAATACTACCAAGAGAAAGGAACATGGAGTTGCTTCGCATGCTTCCGAGCGGAGAATTACTATCGGAAATGTGGGCTCACAGCCTCACGGCTAATCAGTTAAGGATAGAGTTTCAGTGACGGAGACCAATCCTTAACCTTAGGTATACGACAGGTCCAGATGTTTCCAAACATTTTTCAAACATTCATTCGATAGTATACATCCTTGTGGGTACATTGGCCTGATCCACTAGGTTGGAGCCTCAGTGGTGCGTTCATGTTCACCGCGAGAAAGCAGTATTGACAGGTGCGTCAGTTGTATGGTTAAAGGATTTTCCAGGACATCCATGTCAGAACCCAGTATTTAAGGGAAGAATTTAGTGGTCGGCTCGGAACACTGAGAATGTTACCAACAGAATTGAATGGCGGAAGTGAGCGGAAGTGAGCGGAAGTGAGCGGAAGTGAGCGGAAGTAGACGGAAGTCTAGCGTTCTTCAACCGAAAAGCCGCACTGCGGAATTCAGGAACCAATAGACTTAGGTTCTGGTAGGAGCCGGATCGATCATTCAGGGCAGAGCTATCTCTGGTGTACACGTCATTGTCAGAAAACTTCATTCATCCCAGCAACCTGAGGTTATCGTGAAGACGATCGCGTACAATTTCCGGTTATGCCACAATGGGCCAAATGAACGACGCTTGTGCGTTCGCCGCTCTAGTGTATTCCTCTGTTGTTGGACTGTCTGATCCACATTTTTTTCATGGGTTCAACACTGGAGTCCGAGGATGCCCCTCGATCTTAATCATCACGAGAACAAAAAGTGGAAATCGGCCTGTCCGTAAAACAAGCGGTAAATCCCCACACAAGGCTATGAAAGGGCTTACAATTCCTCGCGGAGGTAGCACTGAAAGGTCTAGTTCTCCAATGACTGCATGGTTAACTCCACAGTACTCAACTGTTACCCCATGGGTCTGGTGTGTTGCCCACGGGTTACGCTGGGATGGGAATAGGTGTCCCACATTCTTCGAGGAGCAATATCCGAATACCGGCATTCGCTCCGGGGCGGGATAACCATGACGTACACTACAATCCTCTCACGAGACCTCTCACTCCGGGACACTAGGAGTTGGAGGCTATCAGCTTTTGGGCTCCTTCGGCATCGTGGTCGGCTTCTGAAGTCTTGGCCAAAATCCATAGGACGCGCTAATCGGACATCAACTATGCTAGCAACCGTTGTTTTGCCGGCAGCAGGCCTCTTTCTTGAAAGCTGCGCCCCGAAAAGCTCGGGTCCCGCACAATCATGACCCAAGGTGAGGAACAGGGCCGATTAGACGTGCGGGGAAGCCGGGGGCAGCACAACGTTTTTCTCCGATCTGGGATGACCGGTTCCGTGGTGTTGGCCCCCGATCATCAGAAGCATGAGCAGCTTCCCCTAAAGAGATACTCGAGCCGCCATGACGAAGAGATTTCTGAGCAAAACCTGTGTGTCTGGGCCTCTAGTGTCGGCGCAATGTCGGGCCTCCACACAAACACCTGTGTCCAGAGTCCACTCATTTCAACAGCGGGGGCGGGGGCTGGGATTAGGCTGGGGACGAGGTTCGATGGAACCTTTCTGGTTGGGGGATTAGAAGTTTGGACGGGGTTCGCGCAGAACATGCTTGACAAAGCTTGGAGTCTCCAGGTTTCCCAGTTGTCACCCGATCCGGGCCCCCCACAAAACGGCTCGTGTTCCATGTCACTTGCAGCGGTAGTTCTCCGGAAGTCAATTTCAAGCCCCGACAACAAGCTTGCCATGTGTTGCCATGAAGTCTTGCTGTGTAAGTCTCGTGACTTCATATGGCCAACAACCCAAGCTACCAATCGGCGTGATGCGGAGTTCCCGTAGGCAGTTCTCGAAGCCGGGCGGTGAAGAGTGGTCGATGATTCTTGGTCTCCCAATGACTCAATATACCCGCTTAACAGTTGCCTTTTGTGATTGTATGACTAGTCATGCCAGCTATAGTTGGGAATGAGCCCCCACAAGCCCGCACAAGGACGGATGGCCATTGGGATCGAGACTGGGGATTCGGTAAAATTCCGTCCCACGTGTGCTGTTGAATACTTCTGCCCCGGGTTTCTCCGTCGCTGCGGCTACCTCTTGGTTAATCTACGGTTAATTTCCCTATCCAATGTCCCACCTCTTCCTTGATGAGGCCATTCGGTCGTCGAACGTTGCGGGGCCGACTTATAGAGAATGACGGTGTGGCTTACCAAAGACAAGACGGTCATGTTCAGGTTTCCCCGACTTCTGGGTCTCCGCGCGGAGTTGGCGGAGGGGCCTGTCCACATCTTCGGAACGCAGAGGACGAGGATATGGGTGACCGACGTTGCCGCCGACCAGGAGGATGTGACATATAAAGGGCGGTATGTTACCTCGATCATTGAGTCTCAGGATCTTCAGCACAAGCGCCAGGCCTCAGTTCAAAGGATATCAAAATGTCCGCCGCTCTGTCTCTCTTTCTCTCCGGCCTTCTCTTGGCACCTTCTGTCAATGCTCAGGCATATGATGCAGGTGACCGATCTGAAGATGCCTTCAGTTATATTCAGCCTTTGAACACGACCATTCTCGGTCCCATTGGCCATTCCCCGGCTGTCTACCCTTCTCGTGAGTACCTTGGCATCGATATCCGACTGTGATTTGAGCTGACCCAGCATGAAGCGAATACTACGGGCACGGGCTGGGAGGATGCTCTGGTCAAGGCTCGAGCTTTCGTTGCCGAGCTGACGATTGAGGAGAAGGCCGACATGGTGACTGGTCAGCCCGGTCCTTGTGTCGGAAACATTGTTGCCATTCCTCGCCTCGGTTTCCAGGGGTTGTGTCTTCAGGATGGACCTCTTTCTATCCGTGTGGCCGACTACGCAAGTGTCTTCTCCGCAGGTGTCTCCGCTGCGTCCACCTGGGATAGAGACATTCTCTATGAGAGAGGTCTTGCCATGGGCAAAGAGTTCAGGGCCAAGGGTGCTCATGTTGCCCTCAGGTCAGTTTAAACTTGTTGACTTTCGAGTTTGGGTCCCTCTAACCGTCAAATAGCCCCGTTGCTGGTCCCCTTGGGAGAAGCGCCTACTCCGGGCGCAACTGGGAAGGCTTTTCTCCGGATCCCTACCTTACAGGCATTGCGATGTACCAGACTATCACTGGCCACCAAGATGCTGGAGTACAAGCAACCGCTAAGCACTGGATTCTGAACGAGCAAGAGACGATGCGCAATCCGTCTTTCGACCCCAACGGAACCTCTACCGACATTACCGTACAGGCTCTGTCTTCCAACGTGGACGACAGGACTATTCACGAGCTTTACATGTGGCCTTTTGCTGATGCTGTCAAGGCCAAGGCTGCTTCTTTCATGTGCTCTTACCAGCGCATCAACGGCTCGTACGGCTGCCAAAACTCCAAGTCACTCAACGGTCTTTTGAAGACTGAACTGGGGTTTGACGGTTACGTGATGTCGGACTGGGGAGCGTAAGTTTCCCTGACCTATGATTTCCCCACGCCTATCAATGAACCAATCTAACACCTCCAACAGTACCCACACCGGTGTTGCTGCCATCGAAGCAGGTCTTGACATGGACATGCCTGGTAAGTTCTTTTCAGCATTTTTCTATTTCAGTTGCCCCTATCTTTATTGCCTCCTTGCCGGGGACTGGCAGAATATACTGTCAAGTCCAGTTGTCACCAATCTATTTGGCTCACCGTCTTGCGGTTGAGCGTATCCATTCGCCTTTTCACCTTGTCCCGTACCAAACCAACGAACTGTGCCTTTAAGCCTTCAGAATGAAATGACTAACAGAATCGCAGGTGGTCTCGGAAGCTATGGCATGGACTGGACTTCTGGCTCCTTCTTCGGCGGCAACGTTACCGCCGCCGTCAACAACGGCACCCTCGATGTCACTCGTGTCGATGACATGATTCTCCGCATCATGACCCCCTACTACTGGCTCGGTCAGGACAAGGACTTCCCCAGCGTCGACCCCTCTACCGGCGACCTCAACACCTTCTCTCCCAGGTCCACCTGGGTCCGTGAGTTCAACCTCACCGGCGAGCGTAGCCGTGACGTCCGCGGGAACCACGGCGAACTGATCCGCAAACACGGCGCGGCTGCCACCATCCTGCTCAAGAACGAAAACAAGGCTCTCCCCCTTAAGGCGCCTAAGTCTATTGCTGTCTTCGGTAACGACGCTGGTGAAGACACCCAGGGCTTTTACAACCAGGATGACTTCGAGTACGGCACCCTGTCTGTTGGTGGTGGCTCAGGCACTGGCCGTCTCACCTACCTCGTCTCTCCCCTCGAGGCCATCAAGGCCCGTGCTTCCAAGGATGGTGCCCTTGTCCAGCAGTGGCTCAATAACACCCTCATTGTCGAGTCAAACATCACTGACCTCTGGATCCCTACGGTTCCTGAGGTTTGCCTTGTCTTCCTGAAGACCTGGGCTGAGGAGGCCGCTGACCGCCAGCACCTCGAAGTCGACTGGAATGGAAACGATGTTGTCGAAAACGTTGCGAAGAACTGCAACAACACCATCGTCGTCACCCATTCTTCTGGTATCAACACCCTCCCCTGGGCCGACCACCCCAACGTCACTGCTATCCTCGCTGCCCATTACCCTGGCCAGGAGTCTGGTAACTCCCTCATCGATATTCTCTACGGCGACGTCAACCCCTCTGCCAGACTTCCCTACACTATTGCCCTGAACGGCAGCGACTACAACGCCCCTCCCACTACCGGTGTCAACACTACCGGCTGGTACGACTGGCAGAGCTGGTTCGATGAGAAGCTTGAGGTCGACTACCGGCACTTTGACGCCCACAACATCTCTGTCCGCTACGAGTTCGGCTTCGGTCTCAGCTACACCACCTTTGAACTCGCCAACTTCAAGGCCAGCCCCGTCGAGGATAACATTACCTCCGTCCCGGAGCAGCGCCCCATCGAGCCCGGTGGCAACCCCGCCCTCTGGGACACCATCTACAATGCCACGGTCTCTGTCACCAACACTGGCGAGGTTGATGGCGCTGCTGTTCCTCAGCTCTACGTCACCTTCCCTGCTGACACCACCCCTGCCGGCACTCCCCCCAAGCAGCTTCGTGGCTTCGAGAAGGTTCCTCTTGCGGTCGGCGAGACTAAGACCGTCGGATTCGGTCTGATGCGCCGCGACCTCAGCTACTGGGACGTTGTCTCCCAGGATTGGCTCATCCCTACTGGAGAGTTCACACTCAGCATTGGCTGGAGTAGCAGGGACTTGAAGTCTTTCGCCAAGATCACTCCAGTGTCGGCGTAAATTTCTGGCGACGTTTTTGTAGGGGGACTACACGATGCATGAATTATGACTCTGGATAATATTAATAATGTCTGGACATTAGAATAATAAAACAGTTTTCCGTTGAAATTTTCTTGCAAGGTGATGGTGGACATCCGCTGCTCAGAGATGTGATGTTTTCGAACAGAGATTCCAGAATATAGACTGAAATCGATGCTGGCGGCATTTCCAAGAGTGTGTAGGTAGTCACACGTATTAATAGTTATGTATAAACCGCCACAGCGTCAGTGTTTCTAGTTCTTACTAGGAAGGTCGCCCGAGCACGGGAGACTCGGGGTAGCGCGAACTTACACGGAAAGGAGGTGGCTTCAGCTAACTTAAGGCAAGGCAAAGATAGAATGTGGAAAGAGTTTGAGCCATGATCGCTAATATTCAGGCCATCTATCCAAGAAAAGTGCTCGATTGAGTATCATCCAGTCTAAACTATTGTGTATGTATCCTAGCAGGTTACCGAATTTGGAGTGCGAACCAGAGTTTCCGGTATTCGGGCTGCGAAACAAAGTCTCGGAAAGGAATACAAGGATTTGGCTTGGAGTCTCATGGGCGGTTGCATTTAACATTGATCAGACGATGCCGTCACAGCACCATTTTTGGATGTTCTGGCCGAGGCCAACGGCCATCTTGAGCGCGGACTTCCCCAAGCCCACAGTGAGAGAAATGAATATAGTTGTGCCTCTTCCGCCCGTTTTGTGAGTATTCGGGAGCAGCAATTTTCATCAGCGTTCTTGTCCTTGAATTTTGTTTTGTTTAGCAGCAAGATGGCAAATCTCGAAGAAACCGTCTTGCTCGAAAAGCCTTCGGGCGCAGGATCGTCCGATTCAGTCACATTTGGAGTTGAGCGCATGAACTTGGTAAGAGCAAGCCTCCGTTGCAGCATCGGAGGGATCTGCCGTAGGAGTTGCTGACAGATTGTCAAGGTTCAGCGAGGAGTTTTTCATTTCAAGACTCTTTACCTTTTCACTAGGAGCGATATCAAGACCGTGCTCGCGCCTCAAATTATCTTCATCCTTTCGGCGGTGCTCAGCCGCCAGCCTCTCACGACAGTTCAAAGTGAGACGATGCCTGAAGCTGTACAGCGGCTGCCCCTAGCGATAGTGTGGATATGGCTCAATCTTGTTGTGTGCGGTATCTCGAACCAACGCCTAGAAAACTCGATAATCGAAGACGGACTCAATAAACCCTGGCGCCCACTCGCTGCGAAGCGACTGACTCCCGAGCAGGCGCAAAGATTGCTCCTCGGGATGATACCGTTAGTAGTCGGTACCAGCGCAGTTTTGGGTGGGTTCAAGCCGACATTGTCGATGATGACGCTACTTTGGATGTACAACGACCTCGACGGCAGCAGCATCAACATTTGGGCACGCAACGCCATCAACACAGGCGGGATCATGTGTTTCAGTGCTGGATCGCTTGAGGTTCTCTCACGGGGAGAGCTTTTGCCCAAGTCATGGGCTTGGATCGGGCTGACTGGTGCCGCAATTGCGACGACTGTCCAAGCATTGGATTTCCCTGACATGGAGGGAGATAGAGCGCGGGGCCGGAAAACCATTCCACTTTTATACGGCGAGACTGTTGCTCGTGGCGGCCTTGTGGCCATGGTCTTGATCTGGTCGATTGTATGCCCGATGTTCTGGGAGCTCCGGCCTGTCTTCTGGGCTGCGCCTGTCGGCGTGGGAATCCTCATGGCGGTACTGACTATGTTTAGACGGGACGAGAAGTCTGATAACGTTGTGGCAAAGCTGTGGTGTTTGTGGATATCCGTTCTGTATATTTTACCTCTCTTTACTAGATGATGAGAAAACATGGAAAAGTGGCTGGGAATGGTGGACATCGAGAGAACTCAAGTCGGGAAGTTGAGGCCAGGGACAATTGAGGTATTCATAGCGCATCGCATTGCCATTAGCATTGTACTCTGTCGATGGACACTTGGATAAGTTTCGCTGGTATATAATTAAGGTTAAGAAGGAACTCGAGTTCCACCTCCAATTGGTTTCGTTAAATGGTCACATGTATGTCAAAGCCTTAGATCGAAACAAACCTTTTAGTGTTGGCCATGTTATAGAAGCAATATGGGGTCAGGTGGTGTCTAGTTAACTCAAGCAAGCAGACAGTTCAGTCATAACACCTTGCACATGGTCAGAAAGCTTGTGTGCACCACGTGTTTCTTCATTAATTCTCGGCATTTTCTTTGATCTAAGTCGCAGCTTTCAGACGTCATCCGTGTCGAAATAGCTTAAGGGCGGGAACCCCAGAGGGCAATTAATGACTCGGCGTCCATTGAAGCGAGCCCCGAGTGGGAAACGCAATTAGTGAGAGGGGACAAACAGCTGGGGTTCAGTGCAAGGGCTCCCCTCGAAGCCTCTAATTGACCTGGCGCTAACTGGTGGACACGAATATATCCGCCCAACTAATCCGGAGTGCAGGCAGTGGGCCTCTTCGGTGCCCGAGAACCGCATTTCTAGGTGGTGTTCGCACCATTCTACTGGATTTTCCAGTTGTCTTTCAACGCTGCATATCCTCCCCACAAGCTTCCATTCCGGCAAAGAGCGGGGAAATGGAAAAGTGGCTGGGCATGAGGGACGCAGCTTGGTAGATAATATAATTGCAGCACACCGGCACAGAGTCTTAAACCGTTCGCGGTTTCAAGAGATCATACTCCTTACAGCACTTGGTGGAGTATCATTGTGGCTCAAGGACTTTCCAAGATGATTTTCTCGAGAGCAACTCTGATAGGGATGGCCTTCACGGCTGTTCTTGCTTCTCCGTTGGCAAACACTGTTCCTTTCAACTGGAAAAACACGGAATATGTGTAAGCAATTTCTCTCGCCTTCCCACGCTAAATATGCTGCGAGAAACTCCTAACATACATAGACTCACCTTCGGTGATTCGTACACGTTCATTCAGGGGACCGAGGGCCGTTGGGCTTACAGCTTCATCGGATCTCAGTTGAATATCTCGTTCACTCCGGAACAGCTTCTTGGTGACCGCATCGTCCCAGGCCAGAATACGTCCTCGGCTGGTGGTCCCAACTGGGTCCAAGAATTAACCGGATGCAAACAAGGTTACCCTCGAGACTGTGACAAGCAACTTTGGGGGTTTGCCTACGCGGGAGCTGACGTCTCAACCACATTGTGAGTGGACCATCTTGCATGATTGGTGGTCACTTTGTGTTAACATCCCATGAGCGTTCCGTTGCACTGGAACCACACCATATCATACGAGAACCAGATCTACCAGTGGGAAACGTATGGTAAGTCAGTCATTGAAGCCGATAGCAATAAGGCACTGGTGGCATCGTGGATCGGGATCAACGACATCAACGACATGGCCAACTTTCAGCTTCCTTTCAACGGCCTAAACACATGGGAAGAGCTGTATACCGCTGTTATCACCGAGCAATTCTCTGCTCTTGAAACTGTGTACAATGCTGGCTACCGGAATTTTCTCTTTTTGAACCTGCCTCCCCTCGACAAAAACGTAATTATACAAATCCTTCGCTAATCGCATTGCTTATTCACATTTGTAACTAACTTTCATTGAGCCTGCTTCACAGGCAAACCCGACGCGTCTGCCAAGTACAACAATGATCAAGACATTCAATGATGTCGTCAACCAAACCGCCAGGACCTTCTCCGAGAAGCACCCTGGCTCAACGGCTTTGGTTTTCGACACTTACAGCTGGCTCACAAGGGTTTTCAATGACGCGTCGTCCTATGGCATCACTAACACCACATCGTTCTGCCCCAGCTACAAGGCGTGGGACATCGACACGAACTACGCTGCCTACGGTTGCCAGCCTATTGGCGAGTACTTTTGGTACAACTCTGGGCACATTACCTATACCGTCCACAAGGCTCTGGCCGAAAAGGTGGAAGAGTTCCTGCTTCAGAAAAGCGTCGGTCGCTGTGGTGGGAAGAATCAAACGGAGAGTGCATGGGGAACACAATGGATCAACGGTGAGTCAGTATGAGGACAGGAAAGGGCTGTCAAAGGTACATAACAAATCATTATTCTCATGTTGACGTTAGCCTCGTGGGTCCTAGTTTTGGCATTGTCGATCTATTGATGGGTTCCTTATTCCCAAAAGAAGCGGCGCTCTTACCAAATTTTGCCGGGCAGTGTTCTGAAAAACTACTACTTAGAGGATCTGGTGGTGCGACAACTTGGGGGAAAACTTAGTTCGCTCTGCACGTCCAAGGCATCGACGTCGTGTCAATGACTTATGCCCTGCAAGACAAGAACAGCTTTTCGCTTGGTGGTTATAAACATCGCTCTAACAGACCTCCCAAAGGAGTTGTACGTTGTCCTTCATATGAGAACCGCATTGGATCATGAAGCCCTCAAATGTCGAGATTCTATTCTAAAAGGCTCATGACTGATGATACTTCACCGAACCGCCTTGCCGAGTTGCCGATATCGACACATGCTTACCCGTGCCAAGATAGGAAGGTCCATGTCTTCGCCGAATCGGCACCTTGGGATTAGGAACATATGTGACCCACTCTCTCGATCCTTCAGGACGTGGCCAACGCGTCACGTCTTGCGTGCGAGGCATTGGGATTCTCCCACATAAAACATTGACAACCTCACTGAATTCTAAGAGGTTGGTTTTCTGTACTCCAGCTTGGGACCCGTTGTCCAACCTCAAGATGTTTTCCTCCGCGTCGCTGTTGCTAGGCGTGCTTATCGGCCTTACAGCCGCGCAATTCCCGCCTACCCCAGAAGGGGTCAAGGTGTTGAATTCTAAATTTCACGAAAATGTCACAATTTCGTACAAAGAGGTAAGGCGCATCGCTCCTGAACTCAATTCCATCAACCCATTGACCGTCCATTGATAGCCTGGGATCTGTGAGACGACGCCGGGCGTCAAGTCGTACGCCGGCTACGTGCATCTGCCACCTGGTACTCTGGACGACGTCGAGGGAGAAGCGCAGGACTACCCAATCAACACGTAAGAGATTTCCCGGAGGGGTACCTTGACCAGAACTCACAGATAGGACAGCTTTTTCTGGTTCTTTGAAGCCCGTAAGGCGCCGGAGAATGCGCCTTTGGCGATATGGCTCAATGGCGGACCTGGCGCATCTTCCATCATGGGCCTTCTCGAGGAAAATGGTCCCTGCTTCGTCAACGAAGACTCCAAGACGACTCGATTGAATCCCTGGAGCTGGAACAACGAAGTCAACCTCCTATACATCGATCAACCTACCCAAGTTGGGTTCTCATACGACATCCCGACCAATATTTCTATCCATGAATATGACGATCCCGAGTTCGGTCCCGGTATGTACATGATTCCCACTGATTTCAGCGACGGAATTCCCGAGGCCAACTACACTTACCGGTATGGGACGGCTTCCAGCCAGAAGCTCTCGCACACTTCCAACACCACGGCCCATGCTGCCCATGCTTTGTGGCACTTTGCTCAGACCTGGTTCTTTGAGTTTCCCGGCTACAAGCCCATTGACGACCGAATTAGTCTCTGGGGGGAGTCTTATGGAGGACACTATGCGCCTGGCATATTCCAGCACTTCCAGACCCAGAACGAGCTTATTCAGAACGGATCCTCGCCGGAGAAGAATGCTCAGTTCTTGCACCTTGATACGCTCGGGATTGTCAACGGCCTCATTGACCTCTCCATTCAGGGTGAGGCCTGGGTCACATTCCCCTACAACAACGTGAGTAAAGATACATAACATGGGAATGCTCGCATGGTATCGGAAACGCTGACATCGAGACGCAAAGACATATGGAATCCAAGTTTTCAACCAATCCATCTATGACCAGCTGCTGCACAACTGGACGCGCCCAGACGGTTGCAAAGACCGCATTCTTGACTGCCAAAAGGCCCTCAAGGAGGACAGCCCTGTCTTGGCCCATGAAGTCAAAAAAAATGTTACTGAAATTTGCGGCCAGTTCCTTCAAGAGTGCGCCTACAAAGCCGTGGAACTGTACCAAACGATCCCCGATAGCAAGGGTTGGTATGATATTGGACATGACAAATACGATCCCTTCCCGGCTCCGCATCTCTATGGCTACCTCACCGAAGGTGAGATCTTGTCGTCGCTTGGTGTGCCTCTTAACTACTCGGAAACGGGCGGGGCCGTGGGCAAGAGTTTTAGCCATACCTTCGGTAAGAGAGCCCCATTCCCCCGGATGAGGGATCACTTCAGACGAACGGTATGCTTAAGACCATTCCAGATATGCTCCGGGGTGGATTTGGCGAGTCAATTGGGTATCTTCTCGACCATGGAGTCAAGGTTCATTTAATGTGTGAGTCGTCCCCGCTCAGTCCAATCTGGAGGCTGCGTTTATAGTTTTGTTCTCCCTCTTGTTCTAATCCGGCTGTCTAGACGGTGATCGTGACTATGCTTGTAACTGGGTGGGTGGTGAAAAGGCGAGTCTGGCGATTCCATACAACCGATCGATAGACTTTGCGAACGCCGGCTACGCTCCGCTCATCACGCCCGACGGGGTGACAGGCATGACGCGTCAGTTCGGAAACTACAGCTTCTCGCGGGTTTACCAGGCCGGCCACGAGGTGCCGTCATACCAGCCGGTTACGGCGTACGAGATCTTCATGCGGGCAACGTTCAACAGGGACATCGCAACGGGGCTGATCCCCGTGACGGATGAGTTGTCAACCGTTGGCGTCAAGGACACATGGCACATCAAAAATATCCCGCCACCGCAGCCGGACCCGGCTTGCTATGTGCTCAAACCATCTACCTGCCGTCCCGAGGTCTGGGAGAAGGTCGCCAACGGCACCGCGTTGGTGAGGGACTGGTACGTTATCGGGGATGCTGCTGGTGACGCAGGTGGTGAAGGCCAACCGATTTCTGAAGAGTTGTGAAAGCTCATCCTAGCTTGAACGTTCGTTCGAGGCGCGTCGCAAGCTCGAGAGCTTGGGAGGCAGTGTCGAGACCGTCGGACAAGTGTGTTTCAGTGATTGGACGTATGAGGGGAACTCGTTAGGAAACATGCAGCGCTGGTAGCAGCCCTGTGCCCTAGCGCCGGTGTCCACTGTATTTTAGTTACAAACCGCCCCTTTTGGTTCTGCTCGCTTCCCGAGGTTCAACAACGAAGGTTTTCGTTGCTGGCGCGCAATCCTTGTCGGTGTGTGATGTCGACCTGTGCCGGAGGACGGGATGGGTCTCAAACTTAACCATCTGAAAGCTTTACCAACCGGGGCTCATCGGCAAGACAGACGACCCGCCAGCTGGCGGCATTTCGTCCGACCCGAAGACTTGAAAGACCTTGGCGGGAGGATGTTGCGCCGGCGGCAGAACAGCACAGGCCCCCCCGGGAGGCGCAGCGCCGAGAGTGTGGACTGAACAGGGGGGGTTGGCTGACGCTGTGTTTTTTTGGGTTTTCAGACGGAGGGAACAGAGAGTGATGAGGGACGAGGGCGGCCAACGCGCGAGTAGCATCGGCGGGCTCTAGACGCTTGGGACCAATGCCATGTACGACTATCACATGCTAGTTTGGGAGACGGGGTCGAGATCATGTCAAAAGACGCAGCATCCCCAACCTTCCTCGACAATATGGGTCTCGAAAAGGCAATGCTCCTTGATATAAACCGGTGCTGTTCTCTTCGCTTGTTGCCCCAGCTCCACTGATCTGCTGAAGTGTTTGGACGTGTCCAGTATTGGCTGAAACAGAACTGAAACCCCCGTCTCCTGGCAGAGACTAGAGATTCGACCCTTTTTCAAGGCCGCCTGCCACAGAATATCAGATCAAGAGCCAAACTGCCCAACTATTGGGGAAAAAACAACCCCAGGAAACGACTCGAAAAGGCCAGACAAGAAAGCGGATACGGATCGCGTCGCTAGGAGCACAGAACAAACATGGACAGCAAGTCGTTCTCATCGCGCATCAGCGACTTGGTCAAAGTAAGCGGCAGCAGACCCCAATCTTGCGCTCTTCAGTGGGCATAGCGCATGATTCAAGTAAGCACACCGCTAACCAGGTCGGCTGTAGTTTCTATCATCCGTTCAAGGCGACCTATCCAATGTCACCGCCCCTCCCTCTTTTCTGGCACCGTCATCGGTAGTCGAGGTCGGCCATTGCTGGTGCCAGCGGCCCGGGGTCTTCGTCGCCCCGGCATTAGAGTCGGACCCTGAGAAGCGCAGCTTAAAAGTGCTGCGTATGATTCTTATTGCTATGCGTAGCCAGTTTTACGTCGCCGGCGCGCCAAACGTCAGCATCAAGAAGCCTCTCAACGCATTTCTGGGAGAGCTGTTCCTCGCTTCATGGACGGACTCCGACCGCAAAGCCAGGACAGAGCTCGTCGCCGAGCAGGTTAGCCACCACCCACCCATTACTGCAATGCACATGGGCAGCAAGGAGCACGGAATCCGGGCAGATGGCTATGCGCGCGTCGAGATGACGTTCTCGAGCAGCGTGAACATCCGTCAGATTGGACACGCTGTTTTGCACATTGACAGATATGAGGAAGACTACCTCATTCCCTTGCCAGAAGTCAAGGTCCGCGGCTTCCTGAACGCCTGCTTGTACCCCGAGGTTTTGGGAACATATTACATCGTGTCCAACACGGGTTACATCTCAGAGATCAAGTTCTCAGGAAGCGGCGTTTTCAGAGGAAAGAAGAACTCATTTGAGGCGCGGATGTACCACAAGAACGACAAGAAAAACACAATCTATGAGTTGCAAGGCTGCTGGAGCGAGGGCTGGACAGTCAAGGATGGCAGGACGGGCGACATCCTGGAGAAGTACGAGGTCGACGCGCTCGAGAACCTCCCTGCGCCTATGGAGATGGAGCCAGTTCAGAACCAGGACCCGTGGGAATCAAGACGTGCATGGAGTGGCGTTATTGAGGGGCTGAGCAAGAACGATTTCCGGGAGACGGTAAACGCAAAGAGCCAAGTGGAAGAAGCCCAACGGCGCATGCGGGCCGAGGAGAAGAAGAAGGGCGAGACTTGGGAGCCGCTGTTCTTCAAGAGCATTCCTGGAGAAGAGCACGACGTGTTTCATCGGTTGGCTAAAGGCGTTGATTGGCAGTTGCACGACAAGCATACCAAGGGCGTTTGGAGGATTGATGACAGGAAGAGGGATTCCATACAAAGGCCATTCAGGGGGGAGTTGACTCCACTGGGCTAGAATCTTTAATTTGGTTAGACTCAATGTCGATGTGTTACGTTCTATGACAAACAAGGGGCGCCTGGGTAGGATTTTGCAGCTGCATTGAATCAACCTCATGTATATGTCCGTGCGACTACAACCGCAGGGCTATTTTTCCAACTTGCCTGCCTTCCCACAGATACTGAATAGCTTCTTCCGCTCCCTCAAACCCATAGACAGTGTCTATGATATCGTCGAACGTTAGTTTCGTTGCCGATATCGCAGCAGAAAGGTCTTCCAAATCAAGTCTTGAGCCAGCGTTGATGTCCCTTGAACAGGATTAGCCCCAAGCCAGCAACGGTGAGACGCTGACACGCTCTTACCTGACATTGACTCTCCTATCGATGATGGTCGACACGAACTCCTTTAAATGAACAGGCTCTTGTTTGCCTAGATATCCGACTTGGCTCACAATACCACCACGGCGTGTGCACTTCATACTCTGCACGAGCGATGGGGTGCCCCCGTTCTCAACGACCAAGTCAACGCCGACGCCATCTGTCAGTTTCAACACATCATCTTCCCAACTGGGATTCGCGACGTAATTGACGCCCTCTATGGGCGCTAAAAGAAACGATTCTTGAACTGCCTTGATCTTTGCGTCGCTGGAAGAACTTAGTATGACCCTTAAACCAGAAGCCTGCGCCAGCTTGAGTGCAAACATGGCAACGCCGCCTGTTCCTGGTTTGATTGTTAGAAGTCTTTAGACACTGTTTGGAAGCAGTTTGCTGCGAGTACCTTGAATCAGGACACTTTGGCCGACTGACAGGCCCTTGATCGCAGACCAAGCCGTCGTGCCAGCGTATGGAATGATACTGCAGTTGACCCAGTCGAGATGAGGAGGTAGCTTAGCCAGCAACTTCTCGTCAAACACGAGGTGATCCGCAAGCACAAAATCCTCATCCGCAGCAAGCCAGGACCGCCCTGGCTCGTAGCCGGTAACGAACTCGGTATCGATAATGGGCGCTACTCGGTCACCCACAACCAAGGCTCTCGCCTTGTCACCCACAGCAATGATCTTGCCCGCGGCATCGTTACCCAATACGCCATTGGGCAGGACGGGTCAAGGGTTTCCCCTGTTGGCAATGTTGGCGTCGCGATAGTTGAGAGCCACAGCGTGAACTTTGATGAGGACTTGCGTCGGCGTTAGGGGCAAGGGGAGTGGCTCGGTCATGAGTTTGACTTTTGGCGCGCCGGTGTGTTGGGAGATTCACTTTCTCGGTCATGACAGTCAACTGGTAGGGTGGTCCGTTGATGCCCAAAAAATGACGGTATTTGTTTAGCGCTTCCGAGTAACAATGAAAGTGTATGGATACGTTCTCACAAATGATGACAAGTAGAGTACCAGCAACTGTGAAGTGACGGAGCGTTGCTTTCAAGCCTCTTAATAAAGAGTAAGAGAAGCAAGGCTGTTATCCTTGAGGATTACAAATAGGATTAATATGGTAATCGCAGACCATATGTTTGTTGCAGGAGTTTAATGATGCCAGGGCCTACAGATCAGTAGCAAAGCACCACTCAGAATCTGACATGAGGGAATTCTGGTGGAACTCCATCATGAGCTTACATGCGGGGCACTTACTTACTTTCCATTCCTTCTCTATTACCCAGGTCTTACGCTGCCATATGACAAAGAGGATGGATGATTCCGCCACCCTGAGCCAAGTCAGATGAAAGACACTCTCCATGCCCATTTGCGTTATAGTGCACAAGTCTCACATAACTTTAGTGTTGGGTAGGTCTGCCATCAGAATTGCAATGGAAAGCCTCATTAGTCATCGGAATGCCACACGGCAGAGAAAACGATCCCTGCCTGAAGCCAATCTCCATCGAGATGCACACAAACAGGCGATTCAAGGTGAGGAACGATAACCTCTTCTTACAACACACTGATTGGTGTGACTTCTCAAACTATGTGGTCGCAACAACATGGAATCTCTGTTGTCAAGTAGTGGCACGCTCAAACACCATTTAGATGGACTGTAACCCGAACAAGATGTTGTGCGGACCAAAAGGGGAAACAATGTTAAAGGACCAGGCCTTTGTCGGGGCGATTATAAAATAGGAATATGGGGCAGTTTAATGTCACGCCGTGGAATCTGGCTACATCGAAGTTAACTTCGGATAAGGTGCCTAGGCGAATAATAACACATACAGCCATCTACAGAAGGTTGACACCGAGCCATCACTACCCTTAAACTATGGAAACGAAATTCCTGCGGCATTAGAAAAGATCGCCCTTGAATGTCAAAAGTGTTCAGCGAGACCAATACTATCTCAATGATCGATAGACAATCACATGTCGGCGTAGCCCGTAACGACCGCCCAACTATCTTACCACCTTTGGCCAGGATCCCAACACCCTCCGTGATGGTCGCGATTCTGGTGTAATAGAGCCCAGGTATCCCATAAGCCAGGGCATTAAATGCCTCAAATCGTTTCGTGTAGACAGCTGCTTTGTGAATGAATACGAATATCTTGCTAGATGACGAACAAGTCGCGCCCGTGAAGCAGCCTTGAAAGCGCATGTCGCCGTGCGCCGTACCACCGTATGAGTATAATACATGATGGATCGATGTAAATCGAGTGGAGTCTTCCCAGGGTTGAAATTGAAGTAAGTACATAAGATTTTTATCTCCACAGCGAGTCTCTGAGGTGTTGATCAGGGCCAATGTCTCCCAAGCCGTACCATTCCTCCAAAAGCATTTCGAGTCTATTTCTAGTGTCCTTGTCGTTTAGGATTGCACTCATAGTTTCATAGTCTCATGCAAATAAGCGGCCACCAAGAGACTTGACGAACTCTTCAACGTACGGACCGGTCAATTCGATGGCATGGTAGATGAGCTTCCACAATTTTGCAACCATCTCTCCGAGATGAGATGCACGTTGTATCCAAAGAACTTGGCCAATTCTAGCAAAGAGTGAGACGCGGAAATACAGAAAAGGCTTCGAACCGAACTGGATATAGTGATTGTTCGGTCCTGAAGCCTAGGGAGAACGTAGCTACATCGAACCATGCCTGGTTCGCTAGCATGGGAAGTCCTTGCCTGGGCTGTCGCAGGGCGTCATGAGGAGCAGACTTATGTTTCCAGCAATGAGACATGCTTTCTAGGCTTTATAACGTCTCTTCCAGATTTTCAGACTGTAATGTAAGGAGACCTGTATCAATGAGGCCAAGAAGGCGCAAAAGAAAAAAAAGTCCCTGGAAGACCGACACCCCCTTCGAGATGGTAGTGAAAACGCAATGCTGAAGTTCGACTTTTTGCCTCTTTTTACCAGTTTCCATGCTTTTTCGGGATGACCAAGATTTCAGGGAACGACGTTTCTACTTCTTTTTGTATAGCGATGCTCTAGAATTTGGAAACCCCCAACCTCACGAACCGCTATGCTCCAAGCCTGGTAAAGCTTTTCGAGGAACACGTCATCCATACCGTCCTCAATATGGTATTCATGAGTAATGACATGTAGCTCGGTGTAATCAATGAACTTCATCGCAGTCTACACCCGACTGAACGACTTGGCATTGCTCATGCCTAAGATACCAGAGAGACGTTTCTCCAGTGACTTTCCATCACGAAGGCTGTGGAGGGTATCTGAGGTCATATCGTCTAGACAAACCAAACTGAATTTGGCGTGCTGAAAGATCATAGGGATGATGGATATTATTCGCGTCTTGAGCATGTCCTGCTACTGCGGAACGCTCAGGTAGTCGTACCACATCTCGATGCCAGTACGGTATGAGGCCACTTAATAATCCCACTTTTTGTTGAATCTGCAGATAGGATCTTTTGAATTCTCACAGCTTAAACCATAGCTTATACCCTGATGTTAAGAGCCTGACCAACAACTTAGCAGGCGGGGCTTCTGAAAGGTTGAGAACGACCAACGCAGCCATGCGAAATGTGACACATGAGCCAATCTGACGTTCGAGAAGCGTTCGAAATACTTAATCCCTCAGTACTATGTATGAGGACCTAATGCAGTTGGGATATCGACGCTGACAAGCATACAGTGTGTAATATACCATTCAGCATTCTGTGTGCCTGGAGACTATGACCTTGTGACCGCTCGAAATAACTTAGCGTAACATCTACTTCCGAGGCCGCGACGGTACTTACCCAATATTGCGCCCAGTTGGCCCACAACGTGGATAGGGCTGGCCTGGGCAGAGTTGAGACATACCGCGAAACCTCGTGACACCGTACTGGCGGGTACCATCAAGTTGCAAGATCTTCTATTTCTCATCAACGCTGATGTTGACGAGAAAACCATTGAAGTATGCGGCCAATGCAAAGTATCCAACACAGTAGGGGTTTGTCTTGTGTGCGAGGTTGCTGTCATGTTTAACATTGAGATCACCGCTATTACACCATGAAATCTGAGCCTCCGCGAGTTGATGGTAGATAAAAAAACCGACGCCCATCTTGCCCATTTTATGCATCCCGCAAGAGCTCCAAGTATCGGCTAAGATTCTTACTACCATATGCTGATTCACCCCCTACTGAAGGATATTTGCCTTCGAGAAGATACTTTGCGTGATACATATGATGTTGAGCTCCGGGGTCTACGAGCGAGTCTGTTTAAATTCTCGCTTTGTATACATTCAATGAAGTTATGAGAACAGACAGATGGACAACAAGGTGATCGGAATTTTCGCCACAATATAAGACAAGAGCCGGCTGCTTGTGTGTAGCCTTGTTGCTGCCGAGTACAGGAGCAGCCAAGATGGCAAGACATTCCACGTGTAGGAGGCCTCCAGCGTAAATGTACTACAGGATCGCGTCAGTTTGAGCCGAAAAGACTCCGTCGACGCGATCGACGGAGCAAAGAATGGATCCATCAAGTTTCACGAGTCATTAACTGCGGAGGAACGAGGAACACTGCTCAGGAAGTAGTACGACCTCGCCATTGCTAACACCGATGGCTGTGGGTACCAAACATAGCTTTGAAAAATAAGGGAGTAAATCGTTTCAGATCAGCTTAAAGTGGCTTTGGTTCTGTCTCTTGAAAATGACAGGCCATTTGCTGAGGCTAGTGGTAAGATAGTCTACGCAGCATCTTTTATTGCATAGTTTGCCGACGAGGCCACGCGTCCATACAGCGACACTATTTCTTCATAATACGCAAACACTGCGGTCTTGACAACCGGAGAGCCTGTAGGTTTCTGCAGTATCATCACCCTATAGAACTTCCCAGCTGCTGTGATCACCCGCAAGGTTGCACCTGCATTTGCCGCAGGAAGCTCCATCATTCTCAAGCTCCCGAGCGAAACTCACTTGAGCTTTATGGCACTTGCCAAATTGGCTTGCAATCCGCCAAACATGAGGTACTCACATGGTGCCGACTAAGAACCGAGAGGCTTCATTGGAGCTTGCTAACAAGCACATCGTGAAGAAGCTCAGCTTGGCCGGCTAGACGGGCTTGTCGGCAAGCTCCACTGGAAGCACGATATAGCGCATGAGCATGGGGCTGAGAGACAGTATCCCATTCATTGTGTTTGATAACTCCGATATTGACCAGGCGGTCGAGGGTGGGTTGGTTTGCAAATTCAGATGCTCTGGCCAGCCTTGCGTGGTGAGAATCAAAGCCCTGCATATCTTTCGATGTCGAGTCAACACAAAAGCTGTGCCAACCGATGCCTGGTTCACGAAAAGGTCCAAGTGGAGTTCATCGAGTAACTTACACAGCGCGTAAGACTATTCAAGCTTGGCCGAGGTATCGATAAGGGTATGACACACGGTCCTCTCATCAACCCCGCTGTCGTTAAGATGGTTAAAACCCACGTTCAAGATGCCATCAACAAGGGTAACATTCTCCATAAGCGAAGAAACACCCCAGATCGCCTCAAGAGGTACTTCCACGAACCCACAGTGATCAGCGGGGTCACGATCGAGATGGAGATTGCACTCAATGAGACCTTCGACCCCCCGGCGACGATCTTCTCCCCCCAGACTGAGGCAGAGGCAGTTGAGTTGGTTTACGTTACCGAGTAGGGTCCGGCTGGCCCGCCTGGGTATTCCTTCAACGACGACACCTCCCGCGTCATGCGTGTGGCAAGTCTCTTGGACTGCGGGATTTTGGGAGTCAATACAGGCTTATTAGCGCAGCTGAATCGCCGCTTGGCGAAGGCAAAGAGAATGGACTTAGTCGTGAGGGCGGTGGGTATGGTTGGCAGACTATAGCGTAGAAGAACATCAGGTCCGTAGCAATCGGTGACCTGAGCTTCAACTGAGGGTGACGTCTCTAAGGTTCAGGGTAGCAAGTAGAAGGGTCAATGTTTTAGCATTCTTCCAAGTGTACTGCGTATGGTAAAATGAAGCAACAAGTCGAGTTTCTGTTTCCAGGGTTGTTCCATACAGCCGTACTGGAAGAACTGCATAATGACGTCCGTGACACATATGGTTTTGCGCCGTGCCGATCTCATCTGCATAGTTGAGGCTAAAGTCAGTTTTCCCGTACTGATGCCACGCGGAAGCTTGAGCTTATTCAAATATTCCAATTAGGCTCCTTAAGAGCAATTAAATTGATACGGGCAAATCTAAACCCCGCAGATGATTTCACATGTCTCCCGTAACTCTGCCCAAAACTCCAGACGTAACGATCCAAACCACCTACCCAAAACCCAAACTCCGATCCCGTCCCAAGTCTAAGCAGTAATGACAACACCGGTCCTTTGAGATTGCTTTTCAAGATACTGTCCATACTCAGGCTGAACGGCGGCCAACTCCTTTTTGGTTTCTGCTGCTGCCAATGTACCCTTGGCCAACTCCTCCTCTATCCGTTTCAAGCACTGGTTTGCGGGCGATGGGCGGTGAACAGTCAATAGCTTGACGGCACTGGTCGCCTTTTCCAAAGATTCGATATTGCCTCTGTATGACTCGCACGGGTTGGGCAAGGTGATGTCTACCTTGCCCTTTCCAAGACACCTCACCAAAGACCCGAGTAGCATGCTGTTGCACTCCTCGGCGTCTGGTGAGCTGTGATAGTATCCTTTCATGTATCGGCATCCCTCTTTGAGGCATCTGTATAGTATGACAAAGTGGTCCAAGTTTGCAGAAATCAGTGCCTGTCGGTGCTTGGCGATGGTTTCTGTTTAAAGAGAATGTCAGCTTTATGCTCCGTAACGATGTAACGATCCTGCACAACTTACCGAATGCTCCTGGAGGCCGCAAGTAGACGATTTTGTTAACGGGATAGTTGTATCCCTCTGGGCCTGACTTCCAGCTTCGTGCCGAGTGTCCGAACACTAATCGTCCTTGTAAGTCGATCATCGACTCGTATGTTATCTTCTTGAACATCTTCTCGAAAACCTCAGAGTCGCCCAGTTCCCATGCGACGCAGAGCAGATGCGCGTCGTCGGTTTGGTGCCTCACAGCCTGCATCCATGAGCGGGCCCATGGTCGAATGATGACTGTCATGTCATACTTTTCCGTGATGGTTAGAATGTTGTAAAGTCGCATCAAGGGAAGCTTTTCGGGGACGAGGTGGAAGTGGCCGTGAACAATGTTTAGCAGAATTTCCATTGCCTCTGTCGAGTCTTCGGGCAAGTCGACGCTCCATTCTACGCCATTCTCCTCCGGGCGAGACTCCGCGAATCCACCAAACAACATTGCCTTCAGAACCGGGGAGCTCCGTCCGAGTGCCCGTGAGCAGACAACAAAGTCTTGTGGGCGCTCGTCGACATCGGCGCCGACACAGAGTCGCAGGTCGCCGTTATTGTCGAGGTAGACGGTCGGCGAAGAGATGAGCTCCGTCACCTCCTCCGTCACCACCATAGTGCAGGTAGACATCTTGTTGTCAATAACAGTCTGATCAACAGGACGGTAAGGTAAAGACTCAAAGGAAAATGTCGGGCCACCGAAGAGGCTCTTGGGGGCGGTAGTTGAACACATCTTGACCGTATCTCATCTGAGACTCTTCAAACTTTCTGCTTACAACAGACCGCAATGGTTGGGCGCACGCGGTTGGTAAATATGTCGACGCGCCAAGGAGTCAATCAGTCGACGAACGGACCGGGATGCTGTCTATGCAGCAGGCATAAAGGGGTCCGTAGATCACAGTGTGAAATTTCGATGTCATGACTAGTCCTTGTCGGGTATCGGTCCCTTTTCTAACTTTAGGTGAAGATGGGTACCGAGAAATTGGGACGAGATGTATCTTAAGCCATGCGTTATAGCCTGTTGGTTCTAAGAACAAGTGGCCCCGTTTGCTGCCCAAATGGCATGAGCCCTCGGAGTATGTACACGTAGGACAGGTAACCAGCCGCCCACCGACATAAGACCTCCAGAGTTAGTACTACCCAAGGCCCCGGAAATCCTGAAATCCCGATGCCTCTGCTTCGAGAAATCCGGGTTCTTTGTGTATGCAAACAAGGAAAACAGTGGAGCAGAGGCCGAAAGAAGCATGAAAATCAAGGCACAAAAGGCGTTCAGACCCTTGTTCGCCGGGATGGCCACTCTGGTGTTCCGTTACGCAGGGCGGCTGAGAGTGTTGGTCAGCGGTCACACCTGCAAACAAAAGATGTGAAACCTAAGCTGTGCTTGACTCAGGAGCTATCGCGACCGAATTTGCAACAAAGCTGGAAATTGGGATGATGAGTCGGTTGTTCTGTGAGACTTAAAGTCTGACTTGCGGGATGCAAAACATTGTTGTCGTCATTTTTCGTTTCCTGGCAAACCCTAACGGTCGGATATCATTCTTGGGTGCTAAGAACCATGAATCGTTAATATAGACACAAAATTGGCACCGACTCGGGGACCACTTACAAGATCCGGTTTGGTCCATGGACCCCCTTGCTGGGTTTCTAGGGGAAAAAGATTTCTGATCAGCCTGGAAAAGTTGGACAGGTTGACCCCCGCAACCCCCGCCTTCAGGGTCCTACACACCATAACGGGAGTTGTACCATTTCCTACTTCAGACAGAGGGGCATGTTTTTCCCCCGATTCAAGTGCATGTCCCCCCTGCGCAAGTGCCGTCCATCTCAAGGCACGCGGGACCAAGTTTTTGATCACCAACTTGGCTCTAGCAGCCGAGGCGGGGACGGTTTGTTATGGATAATTTTCTTCTGAAAACTGTTATCCCCGATATGCGCTTTGATGCAGCGGCCAAGCCCAGTTTGTCTGCCTCTTCTTTGCCGGCTTCGAACGATGTCTGCCAGCTGGAGTGCAACATCAGTGTTCCTTGTTTGTTGTGTCGGGCGAGCATGACATTGCGTCGATGGATACCATCTCCACAAATGTGCACGACATTTGCCGTTCCCACATGATAAAGGCTGTGCGGTATGCTCGGGGCGGGGTCATCGATAACTCGAAAAATTTGTGGAGAACGTGTGAGGGACTATAGGAGATGTAACTTACACGCCCTCTTTTTGCATAGCAGGAAAAAGTCGAGCGACCCCTTTCTAACGGGCGACTGCAGCCTCTGTACCCTTTGGTTTCTGGTGAAATTCAACGTGCCCAGGTGGTACAGTTACACTGTTTCTTAGATACTACTGATGCTGTCATTTAACGAGGCCTTCGTACCTGCACGAGTGAAGAGAGGAGTGGGTGTCTCCCTCCAGACACACACAGTCGCGTCGCACCCCCTTTCGATCTACAATCTGCATTCGTGCTTCAACCCATCAACTCGAAGGAAACGACAGCGCTCTCGGATGACATTAGCCGCCGCGGAAGCAGCCTGCCACATGGTTAGGAAGGGTACCACTACCACCATGTGGTGTTGCGGAACGACGGCTTCAGAGGGTTCCGTCACGGTACCAATTGTGCTTTCATGCCCAGACATCACACTAAGGTTGTACCCTGTAGAACACTTCCGAGGCCTTCGGCGTATTTTCTGATAGCGAAATGGTCTGCGAGAACAATAGTGAAGCTGACAAACCCGATATGTGGTGTACCGTAGTGGACTACGATCGTGTCAGGAGGCTTGATCAGTGAAGTATATCGCTTAACTAGGGCGGGCCATAGGGAAGAACAGATCACTGCTCAGCCTTGAGAGCTCAAGGCTGAAGTCTGTCTAACCGACACTTAGTTCCACAAGTACAACCATGTAATGTTTGTTGACGCAGTTGACTGTCTTATCCATGACAACAAAATCGACGTTTGTTACGCCTCAAGAAGGGACTATTGTGCAGTCCTTAATACCACTGCCACCTCTCAAGTTAATGATCGGCAAGCGCCGTTTGTGAGAGACGCTGGCAGTGACACATAGACTCCTGTTATGCCGGTAACTGATGGCGACGGGCAGGATTTCAAGATCCACGAACGGCCACTCAAAGTAGCCATGAGTCAATAATAGATCGTTCGGGTCCGTCGAGGTGACCTTTTTCGTATCAGTGGGCTCGCGACGGATCCTATGGATTGTCCAAGTACTATCCGTTGTGGTGTTGTTTGTCAAACATTATATCTTTCTCCCTGCAGCCTCCGCGGCTTTTTCATGCTGCTCGGTAAATGAAAGCGGACAACCATAGAAAGGGTAGACAGGAATCGACCATTCTCAGAAGGTTGACTATCGTCCAGCTACTCGTTCATGTATCTTATGGTTGCATAGTTCAAAGCGGCTAATTCTTGGTCATCCAATACGACAGTGAAAGATTGTGGCTCGTCGCTACTACAGGTTAGCTGATACTCAAATACGCCCACCGTGGTGGCCAACGGCCAGGAGCAACTGTACAGGGCTTACGGAGATATTTAGTGGCTGCATACTAGCTAGTATATTAAGCGTGCTACTGATCCTGGGAGAGTCGTGCCCTGATCCAGTCTTCGGACACACGCCGGGCTTCGAGGACGGTCGAAATTGTAATCATGTCATCAGAATCATTGCTCTTGGTGCCCCAGCGCCCAAACCAGAGTTGTCGAGGAGTCTTCTCCCGCGACCAAGGCCTCCTAGCTTTGCTCTATAAACACGCGATGCTGGAAACTGCGGCTTGACTGCTTAGTGTCCTGAGCATTGAATTTTCAAGGTTTGCAGAATTACTCATCGTGTAGGGTCAATGCAGAGCAATGCGGAGGGAAAACGTCACAACCAGTCATGTGAATGTTGAGCTCGGGAAAACGCCTTGGGAGCCGAAGACTTCGGTTTAATTAGTCGCAAATCACACTTCGGTCTATTCTAGGTTATAAAACCAAGAGTGCAATCTTTGTTAACTTTCAAATGAGCCTAATGACTGAAGCTAAAGTGAATCGACAAATGAAAAAAGGTTGTAACGGTATGCCAACTGAAAATCGAGTTCAAGTCCGTGCCGTTTTTGTCTCAGGATCAATTAGTCCAGGGCTGAGATGGGCAAAATGAAAACTACCAGATGCCTCTCGTTGTAGAGAATCAGAAACCTAAGAAAGTCTAAGCTGTAATGGCTTCCCGCTAAGGTGAAGGTTCTTGGCGTCTTGTAAGTAGCAAGGAATGTTGCAGAAATCCTCCCACACGCCGGATGCGCCGAACTAAACCTAGCTATCGGTGATGTAATAAAAAGGTACGATTCTGGAGTTGCTTGGACACCTTTAACGGAACCAGCTACACCCTGAGGTATCACATACAGGTTTAGTGTGTGACTTGATATCGAGGGACCCGTTTTCCGACGGTTTCTATTGTGGTGATGACCATATCATGGGCTGCTCTCTTGAAATCATTGGAGCTTATGTTGTTGCTTAACAGACTAGGTAGCCCAGCCAACCCACCAGCTACATTCAACGGCTTTAAACAACACCCACTTCTGAATACCCGAATAGGCCACTAATGCCTGTAGCCAGTGGTTAACAGGTTATGCATCCAACGACTGTACCCCACTGGATAAAGTCGATTGACCAGAAATGGAAGGCAAAAATGGTGGCAGAAATAGCTGCCTGTTACACGGTCAATGGCCTGGGGTGCTACGTTCCTGCATGGTCTATTTATCCTGAACCGAAAAAATCTTCTCATCTGCACGTCAGGCTCAACCCGCCCCAATGATGTCGTCGCGCTTCGTCGACCGAATTTCTCCCCGCAAAGCCAATGCGGAGGATTGTAGTTCGCCGTGTTTTTTCTAAAGCAATCTATCGATTTGTATGAATGTTTTGTCTTATATATCTTCTGGTCGATCCACAGGTGCCTTCGCCGGAAGAGAAGTTGTCTGCCGAAGCCTGTCATAGAGACGTCCGTATTCGAATAGTGCGCAATCCAATATGAGAGCTACTTGGCTCATTGATCTTGGTGCTGTCACGTCCGTGATTGCGCAAGAAGATCCGGAATGAAGACGGCAGAGCTACCCTAACTGTGAAAATGGACCCCTCTCCGACAACAAGGTGTGTGACCGCACGTTGTCTCCGCCTGAGCGTGCTGCGGCTCTTGTAAAGGTCATGACGACAGAGGAGAAGCTCTAGAACCTGGTCAGGTATGTGGGCAAGAGCCTCCAGAGTCGTTCTTTTGAGAAGAATTAAGCAACAAGAACTGACATCTCACAAAGCAAGGCGCTAGGAGCTCCTCATATCAGCTTGCCTGCATACAACTGGTGGAGTGAAGCACTTCACGGTGTAGCTTATGCTCCTGGAACGTATTTCCCTGAAGGCAATGCGGAGTTCAATTCTTCCACCTCCTACCCTATGCCTCTTCTGATGGCACCAGCGTTCGACGATGAGCTCATTGAAGAGATCGGCACTGCCATTGGCATTGAGTCTTGAGCCTGGGGCAATGCTGGTTGGGCCGGACTCGACTACTGGACGCCCAACGTCAACCCTTTCAAGGACCCACGTTGGGGCCGCGGGTCCGAGACGCCTGGTGAAGATGTGCTGCGGGTTAAACGCTACGCCGAATACATGACCCGAGGCCTCGATGGACCTGTCCCTGAGGAGCAGCAACGCATTATCTCGACTTGTAAGCACTACGCCGGGAACGACTTTGAGGACTGGAACGGCACCAGCCGGCATAACTTCAACGCCAAGATCACGATGCAAGACCTTGCCGAGTACTATTTGATGCCTTTCCAGCAGTGTGCTCGAGACTCCAAGGTCGGCTCCATCATGCGTGCATATAACGCCGTCAATGTTGTGCCTTCCTGTGCCAACACGTACCTTCTCCAGACCATTCTACGCGAGCATTAGAAGTAGACGGAACACAACAACTACATTACGAGCGACTGCGAGGCTGTGCTCGATGTGTCCGCGAACCACCATTATGCGCCCATCAATGCCGCTGGTACTGCTCTCTGTTTTGAGGCCGGCATGGACACGAGCTGCGAATACAGTGGCTCCTCAGATATCCCAGGGGCCTGGTCACAGGGCCTACTCAAGGAAGAGACTGTTGACAGAGCGCTTCTTCGACTGTACGAGGGCCTTGTTCGGGCCGGCTATTTCGATGGCGACGAGGCGATTTACGCTTCTCTAGATTGGAAGGATGTCAACTCCCCAGAAGCTCAAAGTCTCGCGCTTCAGGCTGCCGTTGAGGGGATTGTCCTACTCAAAAACAATGGTACCCTGTCCCTGGACCTCAAACCCTCTCACAAGGTGGCCATGATCGGCTTCTAGGCCGATGCCCCTGAGAAGCTGGAAGGCGGCTACAGCGGGAGAGCCGCTCACCTACATTCCCCGGCGTACGCTGCCCGGCAGCTTGGCCTGGATGTTGCGGTGGCAACAGGCCCTGTTCTTCAGACGGATGCTGCGAACGACAACTGGACCGCCAGTGCCTTGGAAACTGCCAAGGGAGCGGACTATATGTTTTACTTTGGCGGCTTGGATACCTCTGCCGCAGGGGAAACACTCGATAGGACGAACCTCGACTGGCCAGAAGCGCAGTTGAGTCTCATCAAGAAGTTGAGCAAGCTCGGAAAACCGCTTGTGGTCAGTCTGCTCGGTGATCAGCTGGACTACACGCCTCTATTGGAGTTTGACGAGGTCAGCTCCATCTTATGGGCCAATTGGCCTGGTCAGGAGGCGGACCCAAAACGCTTAATGGGCTTATCATACCACCTGTAAGTACGTCCAGGATACTTGCACGTCGGCCTCAAGTGCATGTTGGTCATCGGTATTAGGTTCGTGTAGCTTGATGGGTACTGAGTAACTGGCAGACGGCCAGCCGGGCTCTTCTCTCCAGTGATGAGCTGCATGATAGCAACCACTACACGAGTTTCAAGGCAGAAGTGGAGAGTTTCCCTGAGACGCTGAAGATCTCGCATCTGATGGCCGAGTGCAAGAATGAGTTTCCTGACACATGCCTGGCCCCATCCTTGCCGGTTAGCATCACCAACACTGAGGACCGAGCCTCTGACTATGTGGCTCTCGCTTACCTGTCAGGCGAGTATGGCCCGAAACCGTATCCCATCAAGACCCTTTCGGCCTACAAGCGCCTGCGCGACATCGCGCCTGGGAAGACCGCGACGGTTGACCTTCAATGGACACTCGGCGATATTGTTCGCCATGACGATGAGGGCAACACTGTGCTCTATCCGGGCGAATACGCCATCACGATTGACGAGCCGACCCTGACAACGGCCACGTTTACGCTTGAGGGCGAGGAAGCCGTGCTCGACAAGTGGCCGGCTCCGCCTAGCTAGGTCCTCGGGGCGACTCATAAGTTTATACGTGTAGTGTCGGTGCAGCCAGAGGCGGAGTCTGAATTAAACGCAGAAAACTACACATGGCCAATTCTAGGCTTGTAGTTGAACAACAAACTGTTCAATGGACATCACGCCGGTTGATGGACCGTTGTCCTGTTGAAACTTCCCCAGCGTGCATTTGCCCTCAAACGTACTGGTTGTCCTAAAACTGTGTTTCCAATGATGGTTCACGCTGATGCTATGAGAAATCTACCAGACGAAAAGAAGACATCTTAACGATGCTAGAGAAGGACCTTGGTGGTATGCTTGATGACGGGAACTCTAGGACGATTCAACCCATTGATCAGCCTTGAACCAATAGTCGAAGGAGCATTCTGTTACCTTTGTCCAACCACAGATGCTTACGGCCACCACATTGAGGCCAAACCTGATGCTCTGACAATCCCCGAGGCAGACCGATGTCCAAGACGCGTGCCTGGCGGAGGCAACCACAGGGACGGCTTTAGCGCATCGACGCTAGTAGGGGCACCCGCCTTTTAAAGCGGCTGTGAATGGCCCGAGGCGTTAGGCGATTGACTGGCCGGCCCTGCAGCGATGGTCCGCGCGCTGGTCCGTGCCATCTGCCGGCAGCAGTGACGTTGGATCCATTGTCACTTCTTCAACTCACCACTCATCCTTTCGCGGCCTAACCACCCATGGAATTCGACAACGAACCTCACAGCGGCCAGAAGAAGTAATACCGTCCAATCCGATCTTAGTTACCGTCATTTTCAAAAACCAATGATGTCGACGTCCTACCAATAGGCCTCAACCAGCTGTCACCACAGTGGCTGAAAGCCGGCTACGCTTCCCGGTCGCCATGGCGTGGCTCTGTGGTCGCTTTTGACTCACCGGCATCCGGGGCTGAGTCCTGCGTATACAATGGTTTGGGCCAGCCACTAGGACTTTCCGCCTCGGCCGCCTCACGGGTCGCGGACCAATGTGTCCTGAACGATGGAGACGGGCGCGGCCGTCGTCGCTTTGGTAGCGCACCACCAAGGCTACAGCTTTGGCGCATCGAGCAGGCATCTGCATATTAATTGACATCGTCTCATCCCTCGTTTACGGATACTCTCGTACTCAATTCAACCCCTCTTTCTCCTCATCTTCCATAGGCTCGACACCAAACTTACACTCGATTTGCAGTAATATTGAAGACTCGACTGCCGCAATGCACATCAGCGAGGCGTTTGATAGAGAGGCGCTCTCGGAGAAAGCCTGGCAGTTGCGCTGCAAACTGCTTCCTCGCAAGGAAGATGCCGGTCGGCCCATCGAAGACATTGAAGGAAGCCTTTCCGATGAAGACCCCAAAAAACAGCCAGCCAAGAACTCGACATTTGGTGTCGATGCCACTGTCAAGACCCTCTATGAGGGCAAGAACAGCTGCAACGGTATCTACGACTGGGTCGACTTCCCTCCCAAACAGATGAGCAAGAAAGTGGCAGAGAGCCAGGACCGTCCCGCCATCAAGGTCTACAAGATCAAGGATATCGAGAAGCCCATCATCGGGGGCCGCTTCTCCTTGACCTACCACCAAATCAGCATCCAGAACCCGACGCTCGTCGCTGCCCTGGAACCAATTCTTAAGAAGGAGGATTTCCACATCGACCCCAACGACACGGCGACCTTTGAGGCTCCCTTCCGCCCGTTGTTCTTCTGCTACGACGAAATCTTGGAGCTGTACAAGACGACCGACGACAGCTCGCTCAAAGGCTATCTGCAACTCCTGGTGCGGACTCTGGATGACATGCTCGGCGAGACGCGCGAAAAGAAACGGAAGTTACAAGCTAGCGGGCTGATCAACTTCAAGATGGCGTGGACCTACCTCCCGAGAGGCTCCATCATCTACAGCAATGCCTGCAACACGGAGATGCTGTGCAAGGTCGAGGACACGGCGTACGAAAGGGTTGACAACGTTTTGGTTCTTAGCATCAACTGCAAGATCCTCACATTCAATGGCGAGAGTTTTGTCTGGGACGACCACAAGCTCCAGATCCCAAGGTTTTCCGGAAACAAGCCCATTCGCGACCTCGACCACTACCCCCTGCAGTTCCACGAGAACAAAGAGGATATCCTGCAGCGAACGCTCGCCAGAGGTAAGAGGGTTCTGGATCTCCAGGGATTGACGTACTGCACCTACAATGGCATTGCGGTTAGTAAGAAGAGCAAGTACAACGTGGAGGGCAGGATTCTCATCGATGTTGTTGGTTACAACAAGTACGAACGGACTCAGGGGAAGAGGGAACAGGACGACGCTAATACGCGTCGAAACCGCGTCAACCAAAATCAACACAACCTTCGGTGCAACGAGGTTGCCGATGATGCGGAAGACTCTGAGCCTAAAAAGGCCGACGCCCACATCGACAAGCATCTCGGCGCAAAGGAGCAACGGAAGAACAAGGAGGATATGCTTGACCGGGAGGATGACCTGGTGTTTATGTCTCCCTTGATTGAAGGGTTCGCCTTGAAGAACAAAGTCTGGTGTATGTTGTCTCGCCTCACCCTATTAGCATTGGTGTTCCTTCTGACATAAGCAGTGGCATTTTACGTGGAAGACATTGAGCCAATTGTATGGAACGACAAGGCCTACGATCATTTGGTCTACGACGAGCAGCAGAAGGATCTCGTCTTGTCGTTTGTCGAGAACCACGGACTCGCTAACAAGAATGCAATGGAAGATGTCATCGTGGGCAAGGGACAGGGTCTCATCATCCTGCTCAGCGGCCCACCCGGCACCGGCAAAACCCTCACCGCAGAGGCCGTCGCTGACCGGACTCATCGTCCGTTGTTCTACCTGCAAGCCGAGGACCTAGGCATTAATCCCTCGACTCTGGGCGAGAAAGTCAAGCGGGTGTTCGAGATGGCTACTGAATGGAACGCCGTCATCCTGCTCGACGAGGCCGACGTGTTCATGGCTGAGCGGAACCCCAATGACATTGCGCGTAACGAGCTGGTGTCCATCTTCCTGCGCGAGCTGGAGTACTTCAGAGGCATCATCTTCCTGACAACGAATCTGTACAACACCATCGACACGGCGTTCCGGAGCAGAGTGAGTCTGCACCTGTTGTTCAAGGCGTTGAGCCCCGATGCGCGCGAGCTCATCTGGCGCAAGTTCTTGGGTAGACTCCCGCAAATCGGGCCAGTCGGAACCACGGCAGGCGAGGTCGGTCTGCTTTCGGACGAAGATATGAAGGAGCTGGGGCAATGGCAGTTGAATGGTCGCGAGATCAAGACGGCCGTCAAGATGGTCTCCAAGTGGTGCGATCACAAGAACTACGAGATGAACCTGGCAAGGTTGGAGAACGGCATCAGGGTGACGAGTCCCCATGCCTCCAAGCATAAGCATGCGGAGGATGATGACGATCTCTACAACTGACGCTTCAAGTTAGTATCTGGGATCTGTGTACATAATTAATCGACCGAGTGCTTCTTTGTTGGCATGCACTATTAACAAACACATCCCAGTATCATCAAGGATGGGATGAAGTGTCATGGGTCACACGTGTGCCTTTACCTCAACGGGCAGGCGATGAGAAGCAGCCCGGGCCTCCGAACAGGGCCCCACTAACGATTTGCGTGTTGGCGGGTTAGCGTCCTTGCCTAGCGCATAACTCACCCTGAGTGCGAGTCGCACCTGCCCCGACGTCGCCCCCCCGGAAAGCCTTAACGCATCGAACCGTCCCACGGATGCGTCTCCCTTCTCATACCCCCAACGACTTTCCCTCCGCTTCCCCAGATCTTCGACTTGCCATTGGGAATCTTGGCAGTATCAAAGGAGGGAACTCAGAGACATGGACGTCGACTCGGAACCCGAGCGCAGAGGCAGCACCAGCACCGGTACCAGCACCCGCAACACACGCAAGCCGACGAGTCCGCCCGCCGGCGCGCCCACGCCCGCGGCGACGAGACGCTTCCGCTCGGCTTCTCAAGCCGAGGCGGCTCGCACCTCCAACGCATGCCAGATTTGCCGGGACAAGAAGGTGAAATGCTCAGGCCAACGGCCCTGCAAGTACTGTTCCAAGCGGGGGCTCGACTGCACCTTTTCCGCCTCCGAGAAGCGGAAGCTCTACTCCATCTCGTACGTCGTCCTCCGTCTGATATTGCTCTAGATCAACCTGAGCCCAGTTCGTCAACTTGATGGCTGAGGGTATACCCACTTGTCGTAGGCAGATCCGTGAGCTCGAGGACAAGGTGGCCTTCTATGAGCGCCAGGGCCACGAGAGGTCGGCTCTAGGCGCGGCGTCCTCCCCGGCGCCGACATCGCCCATGTGGAGGGTGCCCACGGGCGGGCAGAACCCAGATGCAGACGCGGCTCACAATGACATGAACGTCGCGCAAGTTGGCACCGGCCTTGGCGGCAGCGTCGCCACCCCCTCGGTTTCTTCTGGCCTGGGCCAACCTCGGACAGTCATGTCTCAGCCAGCCTTCTCCCCCACGCTCGAGAGGGTGCGAACTGGGGAAGCCGTGCCCACGTCTACGACGTCGCCTGTGCGGACCGGCAGGGGTGAGTGGGCCTTCTCATGTACTCTCGCCAACGACTGTGTGCGCGTCGGATGCTAACGCCGGTGGGGAGGAAGTAGCCATTGCCCCGGAGTCGGCTCTGTCCTCGAGCGAGACCTTTGGCTCTGAGATCAAGACGCTGCTTGTGTCCCGCTCGAACCCCGGGTCTACCGTCAGCCCGTCAGCCAGCGCCGTGACCCCGGTCCCCCACATCGACCGGCGCGGGCTGGAGGCCATCGGGCCGTGGCCGACCGAGGAGGAGGCCCACGCCATGCTCGACGTCGTCATCTTCAACGTCGGCATATCCCAGCAGCTCTTTGATGTCCGCGCCTTCTCGGACAATCTCTCCGTGCTGTACCACGAGTCCAATGCGGAGGTCAGGCTGCCGGAGATCTGGATCGTGGAAGCGTTGCTGGTCTTTGCTGTCGGTCGACTTCTGCAGGGCAAGGATGATGAAAACGGCGATCTTCCCGGCACAAATTACTTTCGAGAGGCGGTAAAACGGACACCTCTGCTGAGTGACCTGCGCAAGCACGGTATTATAGGGGTTGAGGTCATGGCTTTGACGGCTCTGTACCTTCAGATAACGGACCGCAAAGATGATGCGTACCTGCATGTAAGTCGACCCTGGCTGGGTCTAATCGACGAAGTACTGACGGCCCTGATCAAGTCGAACACTGCGTTACGGCTAGCTATCAGCCATGGCATGCATCGTTTCAACAGCAGTCAGCATCTTCGACGGTCCGAGAACGTCCACAGAAATAGGCTTTGGTGGTCTATCTACATGCAAGAAAGGTAGCAACCATGATCTGTCATTCATCATGGAATCATCACGACTGACAAATCCAAGGAGGTTATGTGCGGCTGGAGGTTACCCCATGTCTATTGAGGACTACGCAACCACTACCAAGCCGCCATACGAGGTTCTCGGGTTCCCGTCTGCCACGGCGTTGGGCGTCAACGTCGAAGCGGCTAGGATCACCGGCAAGATCACCACGAGTATGTAATAACGGATACTTGTTTTGAGCCGAAATACATGCTGACAGAACGGTAGCTATATACTCGCAGAAAGACGGTCCAGAAGCCTTGTTCATCAACAACGTCCAAGACATCTTACATTCGCTGTACGAAGTTGAAAAGACCATGCCGGCCGAGTACTCGATGGAAATCAAGCCATCCGGCCTGACCGTGGCCGGGCGCCCGTTTATGGAAGCACCAACCACGACATCGAGGACCAGCTCCAGTTTGTATACCTCTGTGTACTCAGTGTGTTCCTCTTTCCATGCCCTTTCGATGGCAGCTTACTGACCTACCTCAGGCGGTGATTCATACTGTTCGACCTATTCTGTTGTACATGGCTCGCAACAGCCGAGACCCCGAGCGAGAAGGTTCCCGGAACGAAGTGAGCCCGGCACTGGTTCGTCTCGCAGAGATCTGCGTTGAGGCCGCCAGTAAGAGTCTCGTCATCTTGCAGGAACTTCGGAAAAAGGAGATTCTTGGTACGTCTGAGACTCAAGGCCTTTCGAACGTCAATGTTAATCGTCTGATGTGAGCAGCAAAAAATGCCTTCTTGGACCTTGACGCAACCTTTTCCGTGGGGTTCGTCTTCGTCCTGGTCGAGGCGATCAACCCAGGAAAAGGCCTCGGTTTTAAGGGCATCGACGGGTCCAGGGCTATCCTCCGGTACCTCGTCACCCTGGGTAACCGAGCCGCGGGGAACCGCCTCGCCGAGCTCGACCAGATGTGTACGCATCTTGCGCTGCCAATCCATCAGTCAGCCGGTCAAACCCCGCAAGAGTCATTCATGGACCTTTTGACGCAGACATTTTCTTTTTCGAGCGGTTACGGGAACGTCGATTCGGGTCCTGAACGGGCATCAGCTGGCGTCGAAAACGTAGGCTCGGGCGTCGAAGGGGATAATAACCGGCAGGGAGATGCAGGCGCGGCGGCGGAAGCCTGCAGCGACGTTGGCCAGCACGACTTCGGCTTCAGCGGCGCCGACTTGGCAAGCATACCTCTCGAGGGCGAAAACAGCCTCTACTGGGTTTACCACACCCCGGGGTTTTTGTTTACTGGCGTCGAGCAGACCGACTGGGAGTCATTGGAAAATCAGATACCGTGGGGCAGCCAGCATTGAGCGTCGTCATCTGTTGTCCTCGGAGACTATAACCGTAGATGGAAAGGGTTTCTGATGCCGGAGATCCGAGACTTTGGCGCGTCTTGCAACAGTGAGGAAAGGAGGAGGAAGACTGACTAGTAACCCGGAGAATAGACTGGGCTGGTCTTGGGCCACCTGGACAATTCTGGTGCCGCTTCTGGATTCCAGCTTTGGAAGATGGCTGATCAGTCGAAGGTTTGCTGCGACCCTCGGATATGGCTGCCGAAGGGGAAGACGTAGCTCAGGGTCCAGCTTCGGGTTCCGCACGCGACACTCTATTCCCCCACGACCACCACGAACGCATCCCAAAGTAGTGCCGGTTAGCCCTTGGTCACGTCTTGGCACAGCGGCTGTCTCCTTCCCCGTCTTTGCGGAGAGCCTGGGGCAACCCCCGCAATCCGTAAACTCCACGACGAGCCGGTGCTTCCCCAGGGGGTAGTCAACCCCAGATGGAGGAGGTTGTTGAGTGAAAGGAATCAAGGAGCAGGGCAACCCGGCCATATAAAACATTGATGTCCCCAGCACCCAACAAAGTAGAAACTGCCATCTCTTTATGACCAAGGTTTCTTCCACTGCCAGCCAGTACGGTACCCGGTCAAACTCAACCTTGTTCGCAGAATTGAATAGATTGTTCGCTCCCGTCCTGACCCAGCACTAATTGCCGTTCCCTGGGTCGCCAACATATACCTCTCTCTGCAACTTCGGTCGACCTCGCAGCACCACGCCGGTACCATGTCGACCAAGAGAGAAGAGTCTCCCGCGGCTCTGGCCGAGGAGCTCGAGATGACCAAGAAGCAAGACGAGGAGCACGTGGCCTTTGAGCAAATCAGTCCAGAGGAGGAGGCCGCCCTTGTGCGCAAGTTAGATAGAGTCTTGATGCCGCTCATGTCCTTTGTCTACTTTTTCCAGTGTAAGATGCCCATCGTTGCATCTTGTTCACATTCACGCTGACCGCGTCTCCAACAGACCTCGACAAACAATCCATCAACTACGCCTCCGTCTTCGGCCTCCGCAAGGACCTGCGCCTGACCGGCCAGGACTTCTCGTGGGTCATCTCGCTCTTCTACTTTGGCCAGCTGTGCTCCGAGTACCCCGCCGCGTACCTCATGGGCCGCCTCCCCATCACCCTCTTTGTCGGCGTCACCATCATCGTCTGGGGCGGCGTCGAGATGTGCCTCGGCGCGACCCACGACTTCAGGGGCCTCGCGGCCGCCCGCTTCTTCCTCGGCTTCGCCGAAGGCGCCGTCTCCCCGGCCTTCATCATCATCACCTCCAACTGGTACCGCCGCCGCGAACACCCGATCCGCGTGGCGACCTGGGTCTCCATGTCGGGCGTCTCGCAGATCCTCGGCGCGCTCATGATGTACGGCATTGGAGGCGCGGCGCAGATGGCCCTGGAGAAGTGGCGCGTCATGTTCCTGATCAGCGGCGGGCTGACCTCGGCCTGCGGCATCGCTTTCTGCCTGCTCATGCCAAGGGACACCACGACGGCGTGGTTCCTCAACGAGAGGGAGCGCGAGGTCGCCACCAGGCGCCTGGCGCTGGACCGCGGGACCCGCGACAGGGCCGAGTTCAACACCAAGCAGATGTACGAGGCGCTGAAGCAGCCAATGACGTGGATGTATTTTATGATGGCGCTCTGCATCACCCTCACCACGCCTATTCTCAAGGTAAGCGCCTGGCGTGCCCCGACTGTGTAAAGTAACCGTTTAACAATCGGCGTTCTAGTTCTCCTCCCTCGTCATCAACGGCTTCGGCTACTCCCCCTTCAAGACAATGCTGGTCGGCCTCCCCGGCGGCGCCATCAGCTTCGCGACCATCTGGGCCAGCGCGCTGATCCCGCGCTTTGTCCCGGGCACGCGCGTCTACACGTCGATCGGGCTCTCTCTTGTGCCGCTCCTCGGCTCCGCCATGCTCCTCGCTCTCCCCGTGAAAGGATCCGAGTGGGGCATCGTGGCGAGCACGTGGCTCGCGGCGTGCTGCAGCTCCCTACTCAGCTCGTCGGCGTCCATGATGGCGTCTAACGTTAAGGGCAATACCAAAAAGTCTGTTGTCAGCGCTGGCTTCTTTATCGTGTACTGCGTCGGGTGCATCGTCTCGCCGCAGGCTTGGACGGAGAGCGACGCGCCAAGGTACACCAAGGGGTGCATCCTCAGCATCGCGAGCTGGGTCGCCTTGATTATCACGTATGCTGTCTACGGGTTCACGCTCAAGAGGGAGAATGCCACGAGGGACAGGCTCGCGGCGGAGGGCCACTACGAGTACGACGTCGGTGGGCATGATGGCGGCGCGCAGGCCGTGCAGATGGGGGTTGCGGTTGATTCGGACTTGACGGATGTGCAGGACAAGGCTTTCAGGTACAACTTGTGATTTAGAGGCTACAAATTAGAGATTGCCTCCCTTTTATGCCTGATATCGTTGATTTTTATTTAGATGCCACATGCCATATAAGCTGCATACCCAGTAATATCCCTTTGATGATATGTCCTGGCCTTTGGCTTGATCACAGTTCCGTCGAGGAAACCCGACTTCCCCTGTGGTAGACTCTGTCAGAGTTTGTTGATCAGACGATTACTTGCACCCTTCCAATAGAGGCTTTACAGAGCAAAACCTTCACGAGGCAATGTTACTTGCGCCCCGTCGGGCAGGTTCCGACTTGACAAACTTGAGGATCGTTGTTTGGGAGCATCGGACGGCGTTGGGACGGGCCGGATTGCCATGTCAAAGGTGCATGACCAAAGACGACAGCCACAAGGGGGTTTTCCAAGTGCACCAACTGCCCTCGGATCTCATAGCCGACACCCCAAGTTGGCTTAATGCAGAAAATCCCATGCACCGACACCCGAGTCAGGCCTAATCAGTTTATGAAATGTGACACAGTCGTGCAGCTGTTGTCTGGGCCTTGTTAACGCAAGGAAAGTTGGCTCTACTGCGACTTGTTCAACTTTGACAGCGTCTTCTTGCGTTGCTTGATCATGTAGGTATACATGGTGTACGATCCTTTGGCGGGGTTCAGTTGTCAGCTTCGAAGAGCGCAAATGTTTAGGACAACGAGGCTGAGTTATGATACACACCTGGAATGTAGAGGCACAAGCAGAAATAAAAGATGGGAGGAAGCACGGCGCTGACGCGGCTGGCGGGTTCGATGGCGAGGTACAGCAGCCAGAATTCGGAGGCGATGCCGGTGGGGTAGAGGGGGTAGAACATGGTATATCTACCATCATCAGCTTCTTGTTCCAGTGTCCGGGCGGCCTTTGTGTCTTTGAACGTACCGCAGCCAGACGAGGGCGTCAGATGCCTTGCCGTGGAGGTTCAGGGCCAGGTAGGCATAGCGAATTGTATCAGCGGTAGCCCACGACAGCAGCAGCGCGACGTAGGCACCGGAGGACGCCGTGCTCTCGGGGAAGCTGTAGCAGACCATCCAGACAATGATGGTGCGGGCGACGACCTGCAGGGCGGTTGTGCCGACTGGGGATTTGACGAGGCCTGGTCCAAGTCAGTAATGTCTCAGTTGACCTCACCACGTCTAGCTTGGGATGGGCTATGCGTCGTGTGTGAAGCAAGAATGAGACCAAGTGAGGGAGACGACTCACCGACGGCGGAGTGCACGACTTCAATCAGAGTGAGCGTCTGCACCCATCGCGACCGGGCCTCGGCCGCTTCGTATACGGCGAGCTGGCCTCCCGACGCGGCGGTCGTCGCGACAGTGATGAAGATGGCGGCCCATAGAGATGCGAAGAGGGCGTTGTATAGCGTCAGGTACGCCACTCTTGCGCCGCCACTCTCTACGTTTTGAACCTTGCTAGCCATTGCGTCTTGAAGGCTTCTTTAACTACTCTGCTGATCGGGGGCTCTGGATAACCTCAACTCTGCAGTGTCGCATTCAAAAAGAGCTCGGGCCACATTGTGACTTTTCTCTTTTCTTGGAGAAATTTGAGAATCCCCTGTCTTGGCACCGTCTCCAAGCCGAGGCATGCTGACTAACAGCCCAAGTCGCCAAACCCCAAATGAAGGAATCAAACTCCACTATGGACAATTGCAATCACCCATCGATGCCAAACCAGGAACAACAGGGACCCGCCCCTTGGATGCTGAGAAGTCAGAGCGAGTTGGCGGGAAGAAGCCGTCTGGCCGGGAAGGGGACTGAGAGAAGCCGAAAACCCCTGCCCGATGTCTGTCATGACGCGGTACGTATCTCCCGGGGGCCTGGGCGCTGTCACGATGCGGCCCCAATTGGCCAATGACGGTGCAGCCTTTGACAAGCTGGGGTCCACTCGGACAGAGCTCGTCCGCGGCACGGGGACGGAGCCTTTCCGATTTCTTCCCAGGTTTCTCAGGAGCGTTACCGTGCTACACCGAGTCTGCCGCCGCTTTTAGACGGTGGGAGGCCGCTTGGGATGTCACGATGCCACGGGCGTGATCCGGCAACGGGAATGGGCGTTGGATCAGAGTCAATTGTGTTATACCTAGCATCTTGGATCAAACCATAGAAGTTGTTTCATCAATCGCAGGGCTACAGGTTGCTAGTTTGGGTACGTCGCATATCTTCAAGGTTCATCTTAGCCTGTTCTCCTTAGAGATTGGCCAGAGGTCACGATATCTTAGACCCAGAGAGTTTGGAGAGATGGGTTCTTTCATAACAAGTCAGTCAAGCATTTCTCGGAAACCATTCGGCGAATTATTCAAGGATGGGAGTAGCCAAATCATATACATCCTCAGACGCCTAAAATGAAAGCACTCATAACAATGTCAATTACATGGCTGTTCCATCGCATCATATGGAATAATAATGCCATGCTTAGCAATACCAACAACCATCATCTAATGAGCTGGCGAACAACACGTCCATCACTCGTAGAAACAGCCACTAAGCAATCCAATCAGGGGCACGGGAAAGGCCATTGAATGGCAGCAGAACGTGCACATCAGGGGGGTCCAGTAAGCTAAAGCAGCGGCTAATTCTGTCACGCAGCCAGGAAGCTCCAACTTCAATTTTCCCTCGACATTTCCCGCGTCCCTTTCTAGTTTCTCGCCCCAAAATTAGAGTCAAGACTCGTTCAACACCACGAAACACCACCACTGCCGACCGACAAGTCCAGTCGTTTGTTCTGTTCAACACCTCTCTTCCCTCCTCACACTCACTCCCTCATAGTCGCAAAAATGATGCGCCCCCAGCTCCAAACCGTCGGCCGTATGGCCAAGCCCACGACCAGACTCGCATCTGCCGCCCGATCTCACATCACCAACGCCGCCTCAAAAGCGTCGACCCGGTCCCTCGTCACCGCGACGCGGAACACGGCCACGAGATCCGCCTCTAGCGCATTCCCCGCCCTCGCCTCCTCCCAGTACCGATCCTTCAGCACGACACGCATCCAGCATGGCGAGGTCATCATCACCGTCCCCCAAATGGCCGAGTCCATCACCGAAGGCACCGTTGCCTCCCTCGGCAAGCAGGTCGGCGACCGCGTTGAGGCCGACGAGGAAGTCGCCAGCATCGAGACGGACAAGATTGACGTTGCAGTGAACGCCCCCGAAGAAGGAACCATTGTCGAGCTCTTCGTCGCTGAGGGCGACACCGTCGAGGTCGGCCAGAAGCTCGCGCGCATGGAGACCGGCGGCGCACCCGCCGAGACGAAGAAGGAGGCCAAGCCCGAAAAGACGGAAGAGAAGAAGCCCGAGCCCGAGAGCAAGCCCGAGCCTACCGCCGCCCCGGCGCAGGAGCAGAAGAAGGAGCCCGAGGCCCCCAAGCAGGAGAGCAAGCCCGCGCCGGCCCCCAAGCCCGCCGCTCCTCAACAGAAGCCCGCCGAGCAGCCCCAGGTGCCTTTCGGCTCGACCGGTGCCTTCTCCCGTGGCGAGCGCATTGAGAAGCTCTCGCGCATGCGCAAGACCATTGCTACCAAGCTCAAGCAGTCCCAGAACATGACGGCGTCGCTGACGACCATCAACGAGGTCGACATGTCCGCCCTCATGGCGTGGCGCGCAAAGAACAAGGAGGACGTCATGAAGCGCCACGGCGTCAGGCTCGGATACATGGGCGCCTTCACCAAGGCGACCTGCCTCGCGGCCCAGCAGGTGCCCCAGCTCAACGCCTCCATCGACACCGAGAAGGAGATCATCACCTACCGTGACTACGTCGACATCAGCATCGCCGTCTCCGCGCCCAAGGGCCTGATCACCCCCGTCCTGCGCAACGTCGACAGCCTGGACATCATTGGCATCGAGCGCGGTGTCGCCGAGCTAGCTGCCAAGGTGAGTCCCACCCCTTCAAACCTAACCCTGAATTGGCGCAGTTGAGCAACTATGCTAACAATCCACCAGGCCCGCGACAGCAAGCTCTCCATGGCCGACCTCGAGGGCGGCAACTTCTCCATCAGTAACCCCGGCATCTTCGGCTCGCTCTTCGGCACCCCCGTCATCAACTACCCCCAGGCCGCCGTCTTCAACATGAACGGCATCAAGGAGCGCCCCGTCGTCGTCGACGGCAAGCTCGAGATCCGCCCCATGATGTACATCACCGTCACCTACGACCACCGCCTCATCGACGGTCGCGAGGCCGTCACCTTCCTGAACATTGTCAAGAGCTACATTGAGGACCCCGCCAGACTTTTGCTGGCTTAATTTCTACACGTCGAAACACATTCATGCATAGAGGAATAGAGAAAGAGAGAGTGCGCGCGCGCTAGGCTGCGCAGAGAGACACTCGCAAGGTCGATGCGGAAAGTGCAGTAGCAATAACCAAGGATCTGTATTTTACTTTGTAAATGGGCGGGACCAGGCTGATGGCATCGCCTTGCGGGCATTGGGGGCGTAAACTGCAGCATCTTAGATGGATTTCGGTCGTAGATAATGGAGAGTTCAGCGGTCAGGATCTCCCTCTTTCCCAGTGATAACACGGTTTACAAGCATTGCTTGTCACATCTAGACGAGCTCAGGTTTTCGTAAACGAGTGCATATCCTCGCACGCATCAATATGAAGGCATCTCATGCGCTGCGTTGGTACGGACCACAGACCCACCCCATCCAAGCCACGCGGGGTTATTGAGGCGGCGGACTGAGGGTGGCGCTTCCCCGCCATCCAGCAAGTCAAGTCTCAACTAAGCAAGTCACTGCGACGCCTCATTGTCGTAGAAAGTAGCTAGACGCGTCCTAGTCGCCATTCCGGAGGTAAGTCCCGGGAGGGTGGTTGGCTTGGAACGGCAGGCGGGGCACGACCCCAAGTTCGGCTTCGACATCCGAGGGTCACCTTCTACTCTTCATAGAGGCTGGCCAAGCAGCTTCTGGGCAACCATCTCTCACTCCGTTGCTTTGTTTGGAACACCCAGTTGTGTGTGTGCTGTAGAGACCGAGCTTGCAAGAATGGTATTTTCAAATGGAGAGATTACCGGCAGCTCTATCATTTGCCACGCAAGTAGCCGATCTCGGGTTCGCGTCAGTCTCGCCGACAGACCAAAGCCCAGTCGGCTCAGAAGCATTGGTTATGCCAAGAGAGATGCTCCCCGCATGTATATCGCAAAGAGGAGTCTCTCTAAGCTTTTGATAGCTCTACTGCTTTTCTGTAGACCTCCTAAAGCGATGGTGAAGACTTCGACGTTTCTCCCCCCCTGAGCTAAATCTTTCTTTCAGCATCTCTCCTTTACAAATCCATCAATTGTCCACGTGCATAGGCTTGATACCCCCAGTTCGCGATAGGTTAATCGTGAGTGCGACAAACCTTCAGGATGCTCCGTTCTCTGTCCACAGCCTCCCGAGGCGTCATCAAGAAGACAGGTCTCGTGTCGTGGACTCCGACGTTGACCTGCTGTGTAAAACACGCCAATGTCAGAACATCGTTTTCAATAACGCAACGAGCCTCCTTCACCAATGGAGCTCGCACTCTGTCACCACAGAAGGGCAGGTCATACGCCACGACCGCAGAGGCAGTTGATCTTCACGCACCTCCGGTAAGATCGCCAATAGCACAAATATTCACGAGCCTCACCACTAATATGGAACGTCTAGAGCCCGATAGACTCCTTCCTCCAAGGCGGTTCGGCGAATTATGTCGACGAGATGTACGCCGCATGGAAGACCAACCCCGCCAACGTTCATGTTTCGTGGCACACATACTTCCGCAAAATGGAAGACCCCTCTGTACACTCGACACGAGCGTTCCAACCACCGCCAGGCCTACTGCCAGAGCGACACACACCAGCGCTGACACACACTGCCACGGCCGCGTCAAGTGACGGTGTAAACTACCTCAAGGCACAGAATATAGTTCGAGCGTTCCAGCAGCACGGTCACACCGCCGCCAAGATCAATCCCTTGGGCGACCTTGGTAACGCGACGGTGAAGCCGCATGCTGATATCCCCAGCGCGTCGAACTTAAGCAAGTACGGATTCTCTGCCGCGGACTTGGATCGAGAGATCCCCCTAGGCCCGGAACTTCTACCTCACCTTGCCCAGAGTCATGAGAGTATGAAGCTGCGCGACATCATCGCGGCTTGCGAGGACATCTACTGTGGCCCTTTGGGCATCGAGTACCATCACATCTCCGACGCCGCCAAACGCGATTGGATCCGCGACCGCATCGAAGCCTACAATAACTCCGTTACATCCTCGGAGGAGAAGAAGCGCATCCTCGACACCCTGATTTGGGCGACCAGTCTCGAGCGTTTTCTTGCGGCAAAGTTCCCCAACGAAAAGCGCTTCGGTCTCGACGGTGCTGAGGGGCTGGCCCCTGGGCTGGCCGCTCTCATTGATCGCTGTTCAGAGGTCCACGGCGTACGGGATATCGTCATGGGAAGCTGCCACCGAGGCAGGATGAACCTCATGAGCACCGTCTACGGCAAGGACTTTGAGACGCTGTTCCGCCAGTTTGCGGGCACCGATAAGTTCGACACCGAGGGTGGTCAGACGGGAGACGTCAAGTACCATTTCGGCATGGACGGGCAGAGGACGACGGCAGGGGGCAAGACGATCGGCATTTCCATGCTTCCCAACCCGTCCCATCTTGAGGCTGTGGACCCGGTCGCCCAGGGCAAGGCCAAGGCTGTGCAGCACATCAACAATGACGTCGACCAGTCCAAGGTCATGTTCATGGCCCTTCATGGTGACGCCGCATTCTCCGGCCAGGGCCCCGTGTACGAGACGCTCAATCTCTCGGGCCTCAAGGGCTACGAGGTCGGCGGTACCGTCAGGATCATGGTCAATAACCAAATCGGCTTCACCACCGACTCACCCGACTCCCGATCGACACCCTACTGCACAGACCTGGCAAAGTACATCGAGGCGCCCATCATTCATGTCAACGCCGACGATCCGGAGGCTGTTGTGTACGCCAGTAAGCTCGCGGCGGACTGGCGCGCCGAGTTCCGGTCCGACATAGTCGTGGACGTGAACTGCTACCGCCGCTTTGGACACAACGAGATCGACCAGGCGAGCTTCACGCAGCCTGAGATGTACAAGAAGATTGCGGAGAAGAAGGCCCTGCTGGAATCCTACATCGAGAAGCTGGTTGGTGAGGGCACCATGTCTGCCGAGGTTGTTGAGCAGCAAAAGGCGTGGGTTTGGGAACAGCTCGAAGAGAAGCTGGCCAGGAGCAAACAGCCCGCGGAACAGAGTGAAGATACAGCGCCACATAACACTATCGAACCAACGACGTCAACATCCGTTGAAGAGTCTACTCTCGCAACGGCGGCGCAGGCAATCACTAGCGTCCCGGAGGGCTTCAACCTCCACCGCAACCTCCAACGTATCCTTGCCGCCAAGAAGCAGGCCTTCGATGCCGGCGTCCTCGACTGGTCTACTGCCGAAGCGCTTGCCTTCGGCTCCCTGGTCATGGAGGGCAAACCTGTTCGCATCAGTGGCCAGGACGTTGAGCGCGGCACCTTCTCCCAGCGCCACTCGGTCTTTCACGACCAGGACACTCACGCCGAATACACGCCCTTGAACCACCTGCAGGATTCGCAGGCGGCATATACTGCCGTCAACTCCCCTCTCAGCGAGTTCGGCGTGCTGGGTTTCGATTACGGATACTCGCTTGCTGCGAAGGACGCATTGGTGATGTGGGAAGCGCAGTTTGGAGATTTTGTGAACAATGCGCAGGTCATCATTGACCAGTTTATTACATCCGGCGAGGCAAAGTGGCTTCTCAAGTCCGCGCTTGTCATGTCCTTGCCGCATGGGTACGATGGACAGGGCCCAGAGCACTCATCTGCGAGGTTGGGACGGTTCTTGGAGCTAGGGAGCGAAGACCCAAGAAGCTGGCCTGCTGACCTAGATGCGGCGAAGAGGGAGTGTAACGTGCGCGTTGTCTGTATGACGACACCGGCGAACCTGTTCCACGCTTTGAGGAGACAGGTTTACTCGCCGGAGAAGAAGCGTAAGCCACTCCTGCCACTTTTATCATGATGGCCCTGCTAACATATCCAGCCCTCATCATCTTCTTCTCTAAGTCCCTTCTCCGTCATCCTCTCGCTCGCTCCTCGGTTCAAGACCTAACTGGTACCTCAACCTTCCAGCCCGTCCTCGCCGATCCGGAACACGGCGCCTCCATTCTCCCCAGAGACGAGATCAAGCGCGTGATCCTTTGCAGCGGACAGGTTTACGCCGCGCTGCACAAGCACCGCGAGGCCAAAGGTATTAGAGACGTCGCCATCACGCGCATTGAGGAGCTACATCCGTTCCCCTGGGCAGAAGTCAAGGAGAACCTCGAGTTGTACCCCGGCGCTCAGACGGTTGTATGGGCGCAGGAAGAGCCGTACAACGGCGGCGCGTGGCAGTACATGCGCGATCGGCTGGAAACGGTGGCCAGAGAATCGGCAGTGTTGGGAGGTAAGAGGATCGTGTATGCCGGACGTGGGACGGGGGCTGCGGCTGCGACGGGGTCGAAGAAACTTCACCAGCAAGAGGAGCAGAAGCTGCTCGAAGACGCATTCGGTATTTGATGCATAACATAAAGTTATAATCTACTGCGATAAGTGGACTACCCAATTTAGTTATGTTTAGCCAAAAATCGGCAGAAATCTCGCCGGATCTGTTTACAAGACAATAATCTTTTTCCTGCTCTGTGTGATATGTCAAGAGACTTACATAGTGCAATTTCTGTTTCTTCCTGTCTTCTACATCAATCATTTTTTTACTTTTTTCCATTCCTTTGCACTCTCTGCAGGTTGCTGTGGCAATAAACATGAGTAGAATAGGGGCAAAGGGGGCAAAAAAATTCCCATTAGCTCAACTGTTTCGACTTCAGATGAGAGGTAATGGCGGGCTACAACAGGCACGAAAGCGGTTAGAGGGCATGCCCAGATTCACCTTAATACTGATAAAGAAGGGGTGGTCGGAAGAATCTTTGGTAACTTAGGCACAAGCCAATTCAAGGCATTTCCAGGGCCGTTTGAAGCATGGTGCGAAAGGTCTAGACTTACGGGACCTAAGACCTCGTGGCAGCGGGCCGAACCATGACATCGATGAGGTTGACAGCATCCAATAAGACAACGCTTCGATGTCAATTTGCGGGGTCCTCCCCAATATGTCTGAATTCGGCATCCATATCGGATGTTCAGCTGAACGTTTGTGTCAAATCTAAGCTTGCTTTGGCTAGCTTACCCAATCCCCAGTCATCCTAGGGTGGTTGTGAGATATTCAGCCAGCCATCAATGTGAATTCACGGAGCCAATGCAGGTTGCCCGCGCTATCATCATACCAGCTGGAATTGAATCAAAGCCTATAGGTCGATTTTACGAGGGAACAATATCATGGATGCAAACGCCCTCCAAGTGTTCGAGACGCACCACGCGTAAAAGAATCTTGAGAGCTAGAGCTGACAGATAGTACTTCACCGGAGGGCGAACCCGCTAGCCGGATTCGGTTTTATCTCATTGCTCCAATGTCCAGAGCCTCGCAGCAACATTTGAGTCTAGTTACTATAAAGGTTGACAGGTTCTCTCCAGTTTACAGCTCGAGATCAGCCTCACTCAAACTATCATCCATAAACACACGTTCCATTCTTCTTTGACTGTCAAAACTTCATCATGTCGGCCTCACAACCCGGACCCGTCGACTCGTACAAGTCTCAGTGGGCTCGTTATGTGTCGCGCGCATATTTTGAAAAGGACGTCAATCTGGTGACAGCGAGATTGGGCGATATGGATTTGGGTGAGGAGTACAATGGACTGATCAATAACGGCGTCGCTGGTCTCGCCAAGGTTACCGAGAAACTCACCACCGGAGGCCTTACCCCAGATAACGCTGGAGAATTCAAAGTGGGCATTGTGGGAGCCGGCGTCGCGGGACTCTTCACTGCGCTCCTGCTCGACTGGGTTTGCGAGAAAGTTGAAGGACTCAAGATTGAGTATGATATTCTCGAGGCCGCCGACAGCAAGCGGTTCGGCGGTCGATTGTTTACTCACTATTTCGATGATCCTCCTCAGCGGGTGCACGACTACTATGATGTTGGTGCCATGCGTTTCCCGGATAACGACGTTATGGACAGGTACGTGTTACCGATCAAGTACTACTACTCCACTCGATCGCCTGCTAACTGGTGAACCCAGGACCTTTCGTCTCTTCAAGTTTTTGGGTATTGACAAAATAAAAAAGGGAGAGAAAAGCCCCCGCAAAGAACCCAACGACCCTCCTGTTCTAGTCCCGTATTTCATGGAAGACACTGAAGATGTCTGTCCTGCAATGTTTAACGACCGTCGCACTGTTGGCCGGGTTTATAAGACGGAAGGGGTCATAGACCCTTACGAACTAAACAAGGGCATTCCAGACGATCAAAAGATTCCAGATCAGTGAGTCGAGATCTCGTTATATTCAGTTGCTGAAATTTACCATACTAATCCTTGCTTGCGCCATTTTAGTCTCCTCAAGAAGGATCCTAGCGACCTCTTCACAGCAGCTATCCAGCAGTACATCGATGCTGTGAAAGACGGTCTGGACAATCGCAAGACCGCCCCGTCGCTTGATGCCAGTTCTGCGAAGACTAACAAGACCAAAATGTCTGGAGGCGAAGATTTGTTCTGGAAGATGCTTCGGCAGTCAGATAGAATGAGTGTCCGCCAGTTCCTGCTTTCGTAAGGATGACTCAAAAGCAACTTGAGAAAATCTATAAGCTAACATACCCCTGTAGCACAGATAATCCGTCCCTTGTGACCCCTGAATTGCCTGAGGGAATCCAAGGCCCCGGATATAGCTACAATACCGTGCAGTGGATGGAGACAGCGACATAGTAAGTTATTTGTTCTGTGGCATGGGTTGCTTGGTGATTACTCGCGATCACTAACTCCTATCTCTCAAGCGGAACTGGCTGGTACGACCAATCGCTTACTGAAGCTGTTCTGGAGCACTTGGATTTCGATACCAAGAAGCCTATCAACGATCACTGGTGGTGTGTTGATGGTGGTGCTCAGAAAATCGCCGAGGTAATGATGAAGAAGCTCAAGAACCCAGAATGCATCAAATTCAACAATCAGGTCGTTGCCATGGACGCACACACCAGTCTGCCACGTCTCAAGACTGAGGAAATCACGCTCAGGATTCGCGATACCACGGCAGAGCCCAAGAGCCTCGATGGAGAAAGAAACGAGAATTACTTCACTGTTTTCAATTCTACGACCCTTGGATCTATGGATCGAATGGACTTGTCGAAAGCGGGTCTGCTATGGGATACGAAGCAAGCAATCCGTTGTCTGGGTTACGGTGCTTCGTGCAAGGTAGGTATGAGGTTCAAGACGCCTTGGTGGCGAATGGAACCTTTTTGTATCACGCAAGGTGGCCTCGCGCGAACCGATCTTCCGCTACAGGTCTGCGTTTACCCATCATACAACGTCAACGATTCCATACACGAGCCTGCGGTTCTGCTTGTCTCTTACACGTGGGGTCAAGAGGCGCAGCGGATTGCGAGTCTGATATCGTCCAATACTCCCACCGGGGAAGAAGAGCTCAAGAAAATACTTCTTCATGACTTGGCAATGCTACATTCAAGTGTGGCAAGCCCCTACGAAGAAACCCTAAACCTCATCACCAGGCTCTACGACACCCACCACGCCTATGATTGGTACCGGGACTCTCACATGGCGGGCGCATTTGCATACTTTGGGCCGTGCCAGTTCTGGGACCTTTACCCGGCCATCACGAAGCCCAACGCCTTTGGACAGCTGTATTTCGTGGGAGAAGCGGCATCCGCGCATCACGCTTGGGTCGTTGGCGCCCTTGAGAGTGTCGTCCGCGCGGCCTGGTGTATGTTCGACCTCCTCCACCAAGGAAGCAAAAAAGACCCCAAATTTGGAAAGGAGGGGTACAAGCCATATCTTAAGGCAATGGACCTACTGGCAAACGATTCTGAGGAGAACCTGCCGTTTTACCCGCTGCCTACGGAGTTGCCTATGCGTCGCAAGGGTGAAACAGCCGACGATGTTGACTTGGACGACCACCCCGACCGTAATGGCAAGGATAACCCAATGAAATTCGGCGCGGCGTTTTGCATCATCAGTGTCATTGAATCTATCCTTGACGAATTGGATAAGGCAACTGGAGAACAGTCATTGGAACAGTTTCTCTAAGTCTATGCGTCCCCGCAAAAGTTGGGAAAGGATGCTGAATTCCTGTTGATTGTCGGATGGCGACTTATAATTGAAGTTGGTTGTAAACTGTAACCGCATTTACTGGACTTGAGAACAGAAAAAATCTTATAAACAAAAAGTTGTTGCTGTTGCCAAGGCTTTGGATGACGAGATGCCTCGCACGGCGTTCTGAGAACCCTTCGCGAGATTTGGTCAATATACAGTCGCCCGCGGATTTGGTGCGGCAGAAGCAGAACTTGCGTCATAGTTGAGACAAGTTATACATGCCTACGTAAAGATGGCGATAATTCTGACCATCTTCCAAGCGACTGTCGCTGCTTTAATGCACCCATATGCAGTTGAGATCATTGACGTGGGCCCCGTCTAGAACGACCAAGATTGAATTTCGGCCAGCCTGAAAGCTGCCCCGACGCACTGAGCAACGTCTTGGTCTCGATCAGTGAGGTACCACAAACAGCCAAGTTTCTTAACCTGTGTTTAGCTATCACACAGCTAGCCTAGCGTTCTCACACAAAAATTATACTTGCGAAGTATTCGGTGGTTGATCTCCTTATTCGAACCTGTCATAGGAGGCTCTACAAGATGTTTCTGATGGAGCCGTCACGAAAGTCCACCATGTGATGCTGCTTTACGTTTATGATGACAAGGAAGTGCAATGAAACTACTCAGTATTCCGGTGTGTTCTTACCAATGACATCGCCTCGACCAGAAACATTTGGAACAATTGGAACAGGACTGCTCAGATTCGGAGACAGTCCGGCATATCGTAGTCAAACTTCACTGTCCTGTCTGATTGCGACGTTGATTGTGTCGCTGTTTTTGATGGCTTCGTCTGCTTAATTTTACTCTTGCGACAGAAGCTTTGCAATAGTTCTTTGCTGATACGGTTATGTTTTGTTTATATGAGTTGGTCTTTTGTTATTGTTGGCTCTGCTACACATACAGACTGTTACCATCATTTCCTTCTCATAGTGAGGGAGCGTGTTGTATTCTGTTGTTTATGGCAGCCGAATCCCCATCAGACTTGAAGAAAACACGCTTCCATTTGGGTAATTGGGGAATGTGTCACAACCCGTCAAGGTTACGTATGCGACCTACTGCCGCTACGAATCAGTTCAATATCAATGTTTTGCCCAAAAACCTCTACTTTGGTTCTTCGTGCATCGGGTGACTTAAGTACCAGGATAGTAAGCCATCGTGTGAAACTGCATAGATGGACCAGTCTAGATTGAGGTAAGCCCTGTTCCTATCCATGTCAATGTCAGACAATGTCACCGTTATCATTGGCTGTGTTTTGAGCCTGTATGACATTGCATCTGAGAAAACAAAATAACGCTTAAGCGTGAAATCTCAGCACTAGACCGCGAATGAATTCGTAGTATCCATGTTGCATGCAACCAAGGTACAGAGATGACTGCAGAGAATCCTTGTAGTCGGAGGATACGATGCGACCATGCACATACCACTTTCCTTTCCCGCCTCGGTAGGCGCCGCATCGATTCGCTGAAACCCTTAAGGGGAAAACCTGCTTTAAGTTTTCGACGGACCGCCGTTCACATTGGTCTTTTGGCTTGCTCTACTTGACTTCCTTTCGTCAATTTTGATTGTTAACCGCCAGGAATATGGCATTATCAACGGCACTCTCGAGCCGAAGCGGCCCTAAGGCTCAGCATACGACAAATGTAGATGGTCCAGGCACCGTCGAGAAGAGTATGCAATTGGGTTGGAGGCTTCCACAAAAGCTTCCACAAAAGCTTCTACAAAAGGAAAGTAGAACTCATTGCTGACCACTGTCTTGCAGATATTTCTATCGACAACACAAGCGACGAAGATGCAGAGCTGAATCGCCTTGGTCTCGAATCACCAACGAAGCGAGACATCGGACTACTGGGGATCGTTGGTCTAGGATGGAATATCTGCAACAGTTGGGCAGCGATATCGGCAACGCTTGTCATCTCCATCACTTCGGGCGGACCGGTCACTTTGCTCTACGGCATCATACTTATCTTTGTGCTTGGGGGCGCGTGCGCTCTCAGCATGGCTGAGATTGCTTCCGTTTACCCAACAGCTGGAGGTCAATATCACTGGACGAGTATTTTGGCACCAAGACGTCTTAGTCGTGGCCTCGTAAGTGATCTCCATGCGTCTCATGGTGCTTTCTTTGAATGTTGACAATTTGCCAGAGCTACTGTTGCGGTTCCATCAACTTTTTGGGCTGGATCGCAAATGGTGCGGGCTTCATCATTCAGATGCCTGTCATTATTCTATCACTTGCGGCATATCTCGACCAGACATACATGCCCGAGACTTGGCACATTTTCTTGATTTTCCAGGCTTTTAATGTTGTATTCACTGCGTACAACATTTTTCTCATGAAACGCACCGCCTGGATCCACGATGTTGGATGTAAGTTGCAAAGCACCTACAGCTTGCGCCGGGCTTACCGATTTTGTAGTCTTTCTGTCGCTCGCCGGCTTCTTTGTTATCACCGTCACATGTCTGGCACGTTCGAAACACAAGCAGGATGACGCCTTCGTCTGGACCACGTTTGTCAACGAGAGTGGATGGTCTTCGAGTGGAATTGTTTTCTTGACTGGGTTGCTCAACCCTAACTTCATCTACTCAGGTCTCGATGGTGCCATCCACCTTGCAGAAGAGTGCACGAATGCGTCCTCTGCGATACCGAGAGCCCTTATATCAACAGTTACAATTGGCTTTGTTTCGGCTTTTACATTCAGCGTGGCTATGTTGTATAGCTTCACTGATTTCGAACCGGTGTTGTCATCGCCGTAAGATATTTCTCCTCCCTCATACCCATCTTTTTGAGACCCTGTCCACCCCAGCATCCAAGGACCCAGAGTTTCTCTAGGAGTATATGTACTGATAGAGGTTTCCTGCAGACTTCCTATCCTCGAGATCTGGTCTCAAGCCACCGGGTCAAGCGCAGCGGCTACAGTTTTTGTCGTCGTTCTATCTGTATGCGGTTGTTTTGCATGCACAGGCGCCTTACAGACTGCTAGCCGACTCACCTGGTCTTTTGCTCGCGATGATGCTATCGTCTTCTCTTCATTTCTGCAAAAAATGCATCCCAGTCTCGGAGTTCCCGTCAATGCTCTCCTTGTCAACTTTTTTCTCGTATTCGTTCTTGGTTTCGTCTTCCTCGGCTCCTCAACAGCTTTTAACGCTCTTGTTGCAACCGGCCTCATTCTTCAGCAGGTCAGCTTCGCATTCCCAGCAGCCTTGGCTCTCTATCATCGGTCCAGGGGGTCAGAGGCGTTTGAAAGAATACTGCCACGACGAAAGTTCAAACTGCCGAACTTTGTTGGATTAGTTGCCAATCTCTTGACAATTGTTTTTGGTATTATGGCCTTGGTCTTTTACGAATTCCCTGTCGTTATGCCCGTCTCTGCATCTAACATGAGTATGGAATCTCGCCCCCCCCCCCCCCCCGCGTTTTATCTACCATTTTACTGACTCAAGAGCAGATTACGCAGTTGTGGTAATCGGTGTGATGGGGCTCTTCTCTGTGGCTAATTGGTTTGGGTACGCAAACAAGAGATACAAAGGACCACGACTAGACTAGACTCAACTTATGGCATACGCTAGAAACCTGATACCAGTTCATGGATCTATTCACATACAGCGCACCAAAGGTTGAAAATAACGCCAACTGCATTCAGTACCTGTGATCATCTAAACGTTTATAAAGTTCTTTGGGCTCAGCTACGTCTTCATATCTAGTCAGGGCTATCAAGCTTGTGAAAGTTCTTGCGGATTGACAACGGTCATACTGTCGGAGAGATGACTATCTTGGGCCTTGTCCTCGTCACAAATACAATATTCTGTTGCTAGTTTACCATGACTGTAGAGCAACTATGGCACGAAGTAGCCTAGATTGCGTTCCCAACAGATCAAGTGACAACTAGCTGTGCTCACGTGCTGCACGTCAATCATTTGTTTCTCTTCAATCAAGTAGTCTTCTTAGGCCATGAACCCAATCCCTATTTTCTTTATTTGGCAGAAGAACTTTAATTCTGTAGTCACGACTTCGGCATCGGTGTCTCTGCTCTGCCGGAGCTTGAATCCTAAACGGCAGGTTTTGTGGTTACCATCGTCATCGTAAAACGAACCTCCGCATGAGGATGGTGTCCAAGCGACCCTCGAAGTGCAAATAGTGTACATAATTCTTCTAAGTCAGCAGAGGTCTATAGCATTGTTTAACGCTGAACATTGGCACTAGAAATTACTGCATGTTCTTGTTTCCCTGACATGAGTCTTATTACACTCGTCCACACTGGTCGTTTAGACGTTTGATATCAACGGTTTCGCCAAGAAAGCGGTGAATATGGGCAACCACACCTACAGTTGGTGAGGTTACAAAACACACAATCATTGGATTGGCCATACCTTTTGCGTGCTAAGCCTCTATCCCATCCCAAAGATTTACGTTGGCCAATATCCTGACAATTGGGACATGATGGCCGCCATCGACCCTTTCAGCCTGGGTTACTTCTCATGGAACAAGTGGAGACTAGGTTGGCTCTCTGACGATGAGATCGAGTGCCGTGTTCCGCCTGTTTGCGACACTCTGATCAACAGCTCCTGATCAACGACAAACATTCTTTCATAACTTGGGACTGCTGGCGGTGGTAACGCTTTGGCTGTGTAGCATAGTGAGAGGGCGGCACTGATGGCTGAGGAACGCTCGGAGAATGGTGACAAAGCTGATGGCTATTACATGAAGGGTATTAGGTGTAAACCCCGGCTAAGGCCCGGAATCGTGTTTGATCGAAGGGCTAGACAATGCACTTTTGAGCTTCGATGGCTTGAATGTGAACACTTACGTGGCAGCAGATTGGCGTGCCACGGTGACACTGGTAGAGCTGAACAACGATGACTTCACGATCCGAATAAATGCAGCATAAGTACCGCCGCATGAGGCCCATTCGACACGCCCGATGAGGTTGAGACTGTACCGGTTGAAGGAAGACTCTTAATGGTGTTCTGTCAAACGTCAGCATTCTGGAACGAGTTCCTATTTGAGGCAGAAGAAACATGTCAAACGTATCAGGCTGCCCTCATTTTCGTCTCCGCAATTTGTGCAAGTTGTGACGCATATGTGGCAGTCAAACACACCATTTGACAGAACCAACGTTTCGTATGCTCAGACTCAAAACACTGTTGAATATGAAGCATGAGACGAGCATAGTAACGTGCGGAAGAAACAAAGTCTGGGTTCTTCTTGAACAGATCCTATTCCTTTCAGACTTATAGAATGGGTTGGTGGGACTCGGCGAACCCAGTGGAATGTGAAGAGCGTCCTAGCTCATACTAAATCACAATTACCCCAGAAATCTCACGATTATTGGCCCTTGTGAATAATTGAAGCTCCGTTTCGGCTCCGTGTTTGGGAATGTTGGAAAGACCGATCACACTTGGTCAACTACTAAGTGTGTATCTTCTGGAGACAAGAAACCAGTACGCACCACGAGTGTCAATAACTTGGCAAATTCGATCTCGGGATACTGTTCAAATTTCACTTATGAACTACATTAAAGAGAATTCAAGATGCAAATGCCGATAGATTTGATTACTGATCCGAGTTGCAATTGGTTTGGGGGTGGCAGACTCTGTGTTGTGGGTTTTCCCCTTGATTCCGACTTCAGACGCCTGACTCATCCAGTCATCCGGTTGTCTGGTCGTCTGAACATTCTGTAAATTGTTTCCGCTCGTGCGCACAAGATGAACTGCGAGTCACGGGCTTGAAAACCTCGACTTATCCCTCCAACAAGCCGAACTCCGAGGGAGAGGTAGATCATGCCACAAAAGCAACAATGATGTGAGCGACTGCCTGCCAATACGTGCATCACCCCGTTCTTTTGTACGCATCTAACGGCTACCACCTGTTAATGCAAGCGAAAGATGGCGCGCAAGGTTGGCTAAGGCCGCGTGGTGATGGTGTCTGAAGTTTCCCCCTGGGCGCTGATGCGTCTGAAGTCTCTGATCGTCTGAAACGGTAGATCTTAAGGCAGGCAACGAGTTGAAGGTCCACTTTCGGTGCTGCATGAGCCTGGCAGAGTCATTATCGTTGCGGCTTAGACGGCATTCTGATCCGATGATGAGCTGCCTTCATCACCCGAAGAAGGTATGAACTCGGCGACCAAACCACTTTTATTGGCGATATGGATTTTGACTTTCCGTGACACTTGAACGGGACTAGGGATGTCCTGCCTGCATTCCGTGCCTCGTCGGGTTGCACGCTGCAACATGCTGGCCTTGAGCGCTTATCGCCCTGGTCCCATGGCTTGGAAGACAAACAATCAAGAAGGTGGCAACCCTCTGGAATATGCTCGCATCCAATGATGAATTGCAGGCTGAGAATTTGCAGACCAGTGTTATTTAAGCAACAGGCACCGTTCGGCGCGAGATGCCGAAAACGATGACCTTGTCCCAGCCACCACTCCTCAGAACAGCGAAACCCATTTGAGGTACAATTCGCCTGCCAAACATGCATGTAATCAGGCACTCAAGACAACTGTAGCGCGGGTAGGTCCCCCTACGCTAAGCCTTAAAAAAATTAGAGGCTACCCCTTACCCACCGTCCCCGAGCGGCGTCCTTACGATCCGGATACCGCCAAGGGCTTCTATTGGTCTCTAGAGGAGTTAAGCATTGTGCAATGGGACCTATGTGGGCTTTGGTAAGCATATACAGGGGAGACCCTCCCCCTTCTTCCCCAACTTCAACCCATAACCGCCCCCGTCCCTGGCGAAACAAGCTTCATGACAACCTGCGGCTGATTTTGTCTGATCTACCGCCTCATCTCTCCTTAGAACAAGCTACATAGACCTGGTCTCTTTCGTCGCCCTACCGAAATTGCCCATTATTCGCCGCAACCCTGTCCAAAGGCTCTGCCGATTTTGCGGCCTGTGTCACCGTAGTTGGTGCAGGGCCTGCCAGAACAAATGGTCCCCGGCCGGGTTTGCGTCATTTGATACGGCGATGGCTTCAATCCCTGTCCAAGTTGCCTCATGAGAGATTGACTTGGCCGTGACGTGGTGACCCGTTGCGGCAAACACTCAACCCCAGCCAAAGCCCGACCATGATCTCGGGTCCAGTGACTTCCTGTACCTGGCAATATCACCTCGCCGGTTTAACCGATTCAGCTCGTCTCATGTCGTCCCGCGCGCACTAGCCCCCCGGCACACCACTTCTGGGGGCGGTCGGCCTGGACTCCCCGAGTCTCATTACACAGAATGGCTAGGAGATATTGGCTGAGCACGAGGCTCTTACTACGGACCGTCCGAATTTCGATGATGTACCAGGGATTGCTCCGATCATGTTTTTCGTCCAATCTCTTCTTTATAAACCGGACTGATCTCCCTCTCGGTATCATTTCCTTTCTTCTTGGCTACAGCTTCATCTTCACACGACACTCTCTTCGTCCGTTTCACTTCATTCTTTTCAGCCTCGAGTTCTGTGAACTCTTCCATTCTTTGCACCGCTTGCAAGTTATTCCCTACAACTTACAATCTTCCTAAACTCTAT